>NC_065592.1:81110000-81735000 GCF_024542745.1 Macaca thibetana thibetana | reverse complement strand
GACTGGGGTGAACAGGATATAGGTAAAGGGTATAGGGTTTCTTAGGTGATTAAAATGTTCTAAAATTGACTCTGGTGATGGTTGCGAGTATCTGTGAATATACAAAAATCATTGACTGGTAGACTTTAAACGGGTCAGTTGTATAGTATGTGAATTATATCTCAATAAAGCTGTTCAAAATGTATTCTTGATTTTTTAAAAAATATCTTGAAAAAACAGATGACATAATTTCTTAATGTTATTATTGATCTCAACATCTTCAAGAGCATATAAAACAGTTTTCATTAAATTTAGAAGTTTAGAATGTCTGTAATCACCACTTTAAATATTTTTGTAGGCTTTTTAGCTAAGCAATGACAAATATTTGACTTCAAATATATGACTTATGCCTGGGGAAAAAAAGTAGGATAACACCAAATATCCAAAACGTGAATGAATAGAAGAATCCATCAAATTCAAATATATTTAAAGTTAAATAAAAAGCATGTTTAAATATCTTAGGTTTCTAACAATTTCAAAGTTGTATGTGACTTTTATTTTACATAAAAGCCACAGAGGCAGGAGGATCCTTTGGGACCATAACTTTGAGACTAGCCTGAGCAACGCAGAGAGACTTCATCTCTACAAAAGAGAAATTCTTAAATTAGATGGGCATGGTGGCTTGTGCCAGTAGTACTAGCTATTTAGGAGGCTGAGGCAGGAGGATCCATTAAGCCCAGGAGTTTGAGGCTGCAGTGAACTATGAACACACCACTGCACTCCAGTCTGGGCAACAGGCTGTCTCAAAAGAAAAAAAAAAAAAAAAGCCACACAAGTGCAAAACCAATCAAGTGATCTCTTGAGTGGGGATTTGTAGATTTCATGAGTAAGCAGTGACTCAAGTATTTGGATAAATGGAGTCCAGCTAGTTGTCTACCCAAATCACATTTCTTTTTTTAAGTTTTGAACCCTATCACAGACACCAAAGAAGCCAACATCGACAGTTCCGTGGTGTCAATGCCTGGATGTCTATAGCTCCAGGTCTCATACCCTTTATTTCCAGATTCAGCCTTTATTTCCAGATTTAAGTAATCCCACTTGATATGGTTTGGCTTTGTGTCCCCAGGAAAATCTCATGTTGAGTTATGATCTTCAATATTGGAGGAGGGGCCTGGTGGGAGGTGATTGGATCATGGAGGTGGATTTCCTCCTTCCTGTTCTTGTGACAGTCTGGTGAGTTCTCACGAGATCTGGTTGTTTAAAAGTGCACAGCACTTCTTCCCCTACTCTCTTTCTCTCTCTCTCCTGCCACCACGTGAAGATGGGCTTGCTTCCCCTTCCCCTTTCCAACATGATTGTGAGCTTCCTGAGGCCTGCCCAGTCATGCCTCCTGTACAGTCTGTAGAACTGTGAGTCAATTAAACCTCTTTTCTTTATAAATTACCCAGTCTCAGGCAGTTCCTTATAGCAATGTAAGAACAGAGTAATACAGAAAATTGGTACCAGAGAAGTAGGACATTGCAATAAAGATACCTGAACATGTGGAAGTGACTTTGGAACTGGGTAAATGGGCAGACATTAGAACAGTTCGGAGGGATTAGAAGAAGACAGGAAGATAAGCGAAAGTTTGGAACTTCCTAGAGACTTTGTTGAATGGTTATGACCAACGTGCTGATAGTGACATAGACAGTAAAGTCCAGGCTGAGGTGGTCTCAGATGGAGTTGACGAACTTATTGTGAGTTGGAATAAAGGTCACACTTGCTATGCTTTAGCAAAGAGACTGGTGGCGTTGTGCTCCTGCTGTAGAAATCTGTGGAACTTTGAAGTTGAGAGAGATGATTTAGGGTATCTGGTAGAAGAAATTTCTAAGCAACGAAGTATTTAAGATGTTGCCTGGCTGCTTCTAAAAGCCTGTGCTTATTTGCATAAACAAAGAAATGACCTGAAACTAGAACTTATATAGATATAGATATAGATTTACATCCATCTATCTATATATATTTTTTATTTTTATTTTTATTTTTTTGAGATGGAGTCTCGCTCTGTTACCCAGGCTGGAGTGCACTGGCACAATCTTGGCTCACTGCAAGCTCCGCCTCCTGGGTTCATGCCGTTCTCCTGCCTCAGCCTCCCAAGTAGCTGGGACTACAGGCTCCCATCACCATGCCTGGCTAATTTTTTGTAGAGATGGGGTTTCACCATGTTAGCCAGGATGGTCTCGATCTCCTTACAATTTATATTTAAAAGGGAAGCAGAGCATAACGGTTTGGAAAATTTGCAGCCTAACCATGCAGAAGAAAAAGAAAAATCCATTTCAGGCCGGGCACGGTGGCTCACGTCTGTAATCCCAGCACTTTGGGAGGCCGAGGCAGGTGGATCACGAGGTCAGGAGATCGAGACCCCTCTTTCCCTTTCTCCCACTTCCTCTACCCAAAGGCAAGCGATACTCAGTCTTTCCTTTTACCAAACATACTCCTTCTGGGGACATTGTAAAACCACACATCTCCACCCTCTTGACATTGGAAATGGTTATGTGACTTGATCTGGCCAGTTAAACATCACTTTGGAGCTGATGCTTTAAAAAACAGGGAATGAATCACCACCACCTTCATCTTGCCTTGGTAATCATGGAAACTTGAAGATGGAGCCTCTCTCAGTCTGGGTCCCTGAGTGAGAATGAGATTAAGGCAAAGTCCTTCCCAGACAACCCAGGATAAACAGGTTGCACAAGTAAGAGATAACCCTCTGTTGTTTTAAGCCACTGAGAGCTGTGGTTGGTGGTTACCAGGGCATAACCATGCTACCTGACTAGTATATTTGACATGGCTGGTAAGGTTTTGGGTAGTCAAAAAGGTTTTGCCCCTCGCACCTTCTCTTGGTAACAAATTGTGTTTGCCAATGTAGGTTAACTGTGAAAACATAAACTCCTCCATTACAATTGCTCAGATTCAGTAGAAGTTTATTTTTTCTTCACGTAACAGTAGAAGGCTGATGAATAGGTGAGCAGGGTGGCCTTCTTCCATGCAGTCATTCAGATTGGTCACTGCCAACTGGTGGGATCATTGGCATATTCAATATGAAGTTTCCAAGGTTGCCCTGGGGTCCTCTCCCTTCCAGCCAACCAGAAGGGAAAAGGAACATGGAGGAGCACATAGATTTTGAGGGGCCAGACCTAGAAGTGGGGCACATCACATCTGCTCACACTCCATTGATGACAGTGGAGTTGTCATCACACCTCGCTACAGGAGGCTGGGAAAGAACTGTGGCTGAGTGCCCTGGAATAAGAGGAGAACATGGATTTGGGGGAGCAGTCGGCAGCTTCCACCCCACAGACCCTGCCCCTTGGCATTCCACCAAAGGACTAGACATGTGCCCCAAACTAGGCCACTTGAAGCTCTTCCCTGGGGCTTTTCTGTGGATGTGACAGGAAGCTCTCTCTTGGCCTTGGAGTCAAGGTGCAGGAAAGACGTGAACTTGGAGCTGTCAGCAGCCTTTTCCCTCAGCGATGGAGAAAGCACATCCACTATCAGAGAGGATGAGGGAAAACACAGAGATTTGAGGCTGACAGAGGAAGAGCTGAGGGACGGCAGGGAAGCCCTGGTGGCATTGCTTGGGGCCTCGATTCAGCACCTGATGTCAAACCCACCTTCAGCCTTTCCAGTTACGTGAGCCAGTGACTCCTTTATTGTTTGACCTATGTTGATGGATGTCTGTCACTTAAAACTGAAAGAATACAGTGTAACAGAGGCAGTTAGCTCCTGCAGAAATGATCTGGTGTGGAAAAGTGAACACAGGTCTGTGGAGTGGCTCACAGTGTGCAAAAGGAGTCTGGTGGAGGCAGAATCAGAAGAGCTGACATCTCTTCTTGTCCCTGCTGCTAACTGCCTATGTGGCCTGAAGTAGAGCAGTTTTCCTCTCAGGATCTCAGAGTCCACATCTGTAAAATGTGAGGCCTGGGTCAGGTCTCTATAATAAATTACTACAAACTTTGTGGCTTACGAGAACAGAAACATATTCTCTCACAGTTCTATAGGCCAGAAGTATGAAATCAAGGTGTTGGCGAGGCCATGCTCCCTCCCAAGGCTATAGGGAGAACCCATTCTCACCTCTTCCAGCTTCTGGTGGCGTTAGGTGTTCCTTGGCTTGCAGCTGTACCACTCCAATCTCTGCCTTTACCTCCACGTGACCTTCTCCTCCATGTGCCTGTCTTCTCTTCTGTCTCTTGTAAGGATACCTGTTGGATTTATGGTCCACCCAGATAATCCAGGATGATCTTATCTCAAGATTCTTAACTTAATTACCTCTGCAAAGATCCTCTTCCAAATAAGGTTACATTCACAGGTTTTAGGGATTCGGATGTGAACCTATATTTTGGTGAGGATGGGGCACCATTCAGTCCAAAAAGTACATGTGAAGATCATGTTAAAAAGCTGTAAAAGAAGCACATGGCTTAATATATGTTACAGGCAGCACTAATATGATCTATAAAGAAGCCAGAAAATAAACCAACACCAGCTAGATACTCCCTTCCTCCACTCTGTCACGTGAATAGCCCACCTGGGGAAAATTCCAGAACTAAGGAAGTAGCCAGGTGGCTCTTTTAGTGTTGTTGCTGTTTTAAACAAATGATCTCAAAGTGGGCCATATTGCCCATCTCACTGTTTGCTCCTTCTGCATAAGTGCTAATGTGTTTGATTATATTCTGCTCCAAATTCCACTACAACCACTAATAAGGCACATACAGAGAATTAACTGTGTCCAAACAGTTCTTTCCTCATGCCCTCATTCTTCTTGAATTTTAAATGCCTGTTGAACAGAAGCATTAGAGTACTTGTTTTCTGAAAACAAGCTGGAGAGCAATCACCTTGTCTTTTCAAAGAAGCCATACTGTGTCTGGTTTTTCCATTCCAAAAATAACATCGAAATTCTTAGAGACAGTCATGTGGCAGAGAACCAAGAGCTGGAATGCAAAGCTTTTGTGTTTCTTGTGCAAGGCCTCTTGACTACTTAAGTAGTTACATTCCAGCTTTACAGGGAAGTTGAAGAGGGGCAAATGCACTAAGGAGAGCACTTGAGGCAGGCCTGGTATTTCTCTTCTATGAAATGCCAAGTTTGGTCATGTCCTGGAGAAGTTAGGGTGCCCTACAAGAGGGGCTGGTACTGGTGTAGTCTGTGAAGGGAGACCACGTCTTCCCAAAAATCTAACCACCAGCTGCCTACAACTTCCCCAAACACCCATCTGAACACTGTTTTACTCCTCACTACCCTCACTCTGCAGAATCACACGACAGCCCAACATTGTTACTTCACCTAGTGACAAGTATGCAGATCAATTTTTTCCATTCCCTTTCCTACTGTAGTCTTTCTGTCAGGGATGTTTGAACCAGAGCAACTCCATCTTGAATAGGAACTAGGTAAAATAAGGCTGAGACCTACTGGGCTGATTTCCAGGAGGTTAGGTATTCTACGTCACAGGATGAGATAGAAGGTCGGCACAATATATAGGTCACAAAGGCCTTGCTGATAAAATAGCATGAGGTAAAGAAGCCGGCCTAAACCCACCAAAACCAAGATGGTGATGAAAGTGACCTCTGGCCGTCCTCACTGCTCATTATATGCTAATTATAATGCATTAGCATGCTAAAAGACACTCCCACCAGCACCATGACAGTTTACAAGTGCCATGGCAATGTCAGGAAGTTACCCTATATGATCTAAAAGGGGGAGGAACCCTCAGTTCCAGGAATTGCCCACCCCTTTCCTGGAAAACTCGTGAATAATCCACCCCTGTTTAACATATAGTCAAGAAATAACCATAAGTATTAACAGTGGAACAGCCCATGCTGCCGCTCTGCCTATGGTGTAGCCATTCTGCCATTCTTTATTCCTTAATTTTCTTAATAAACTCACTTTCACTTCACAGATTCACCTCAAACTCTTTCTTGTGTGAGATTCAAGAACCCTCTCTTAGGGTCTGGATTGGGACCCCTTTCTGGTAACATCTTCCTGGTGACCGTGAAGAGACAATACTGAAGAGACCCCTGACCCTAAGGAAATAGACTGCAGCACCAATGGGCCAACTTTGGGTAAGTATTCGGGTACATTTTATCCGGGTAAAGGATGGGATTGGGTTAGAGGCCCAACTTAGAGGAGTTAGCGTCTCGGTCCTAAGACAGTGTGGGTTAAAGGACCCTCTTAATAAAAGGTAAAAATGCTTGACCGGACTTGGGTTTGAGGCCCAACTTAGGAAGGTTAGAGTTCTTCCTAAGATTTAGGGGGTTAGAGGCCCCTGTCAGTAAAATCTCCCTTGGCTGAAAATGGATTTGCCATTACAGGATGTTAACCACAATTCTCTTTGGATTCATTTGCCTTGCACTCTTTGCTGTGCATAACAGGATTAGACCTGTACAGGATCATGAGACGTAAGAGCCTTTTCCTCCCCAAAAGGGGAAACTTGAGAGCTGACGGAGCTGCCGGGAAAGAGCCCTTCACAACTGACAAGTGGCCACCTAAACTTTTGATTCAGTGTCACTGCAATGGGTCTTTCTCTGGCCTCCCTGAGCTCTTTGCCTCCCCACCCTGCTACAGGCAATGCTTTTCTTCCTTTCTCTTCTTCCCCTTTCCTATCTTTTCTGCTATTCAGGGCGATCATCTTGCCCAGAGACCTCATGTTGAAACTCTTGGTCAGGGGTTGGATGAAAGCTGACAGGGTCCATCCAGAAGCAAGTTTGAGCCTTGCCAGTTCCATTTTGGGTGCTGAGTGGAGTGGTGACTGTAGTGAACCTGGTGTACTGTGTGCTATAAATTTGTCTTTCTGTATCGCTCTGTCATAAAGAGGAGTACCTTAGGATAGAACATGGGGTTAAGACCTCAGTAACAAACTTTGCTGCAGGTCCCCAAAACAAAAAAAGCTGGATGAAGTTTCCCTCTCGTCTTGTTTCATGTCCTTGGGAGCTTGACCTTGTAACCACATAGTGATATTTTCTCTTGGTCTCCATCATCCGGCAGACAACAAACATGGAGTTCATGTCAATAGGTAGCCCTAAAAATTATCTTGAGCAGTTAAAAGCCTTTTCAAGCTCTAGACTCCTTCTAGGAAGAGCAATGGAAACTGCCCAGGGCTGTAGCTTAGTGACTAAGGCCTTGTTTTTTCACAATGGCAGCCTGAATCCAGGGTTCAATTCCTGGCTTAGGGGATGAGTTCTTTCTGGTTTGATGTCTGTGTGACCTTTACCATTTGTTAATTCTCTTCCTGTCCACAAACTGTCTGGAATTTTCCTTTTCTGAGGACCTAGGAGGTTACCTTTGGTGAAGTTCAAAACCCAGAAATATTGGCCATTTGGCTTGGATAAAGCCAGGTAACAAGAGATTTAAAATAATTTTTTTTTTAGAATGCTATCGTTAAAAGTCAACTTAATTAAAAGTTGATATTCAAGCTGTAACAGCCTGGCTCTCCTTAGGAAAAACAGAGGAAGCTCCCTAGACCTCATTTTGGGGGAAAACTCTGTTTTTCTCATGGAACCCTAGGAATGGAAAGCAGATAGATCCCTCTCAAAATCTAAGGCTGTGTTCTGTTTTGCATTGCGTTATCTGATGGTTTTGACTTTTGAGGATTTCAGAAATTGCTTCACATTATGAGAGAACTTTGGTGTGTAATAACTAGGTAGGAAATACACTTTTGGGGATAGCTAATGGCAGTGGGGGAATACGTGGTTCTTTGCATGTTTGGATTAAAGACACATGCTCCTGGCCACCTGGAAAGTAAGGAATGTCCCCACCCTGCACTGAGAGATAACACTCCCATAGGAGATGAGCTGATTCACCCTTTTTGGGATCTAGGATCAGGTATAAAAATGGGACCCTGAATTTTGGGGGATCTGTTTTGCCTTCCAGCTGTGCCTGCATAGTAGGCCCTAGAAACTGCATGCTTTAAAGAGAAACATAAAAACTGGCAAATGAAAAATCTTACAAGTACTGGATCTTCTTCTGTCTATATTCACATGTGTGTGTGATGTTTATATAGGAAAGAACTCTGATTAATTAGCTTAAAAGTAATAAGCACTGAAATCAAATATTTTGTCAGAAAAATAAAAACTGTAATGTCTTCACATGACTTTAGTAAGCTTTGGGAAATAAAGACAGTTTTAAGAATTATTGGTAATTTAAGGTCATAAATTGCTTCTTTGACTTTTGAAAATTATTCATCTTATCTACTTTGGAGCCATTAGATTCTAGGTAAGGCCTGGGGACGTGTGGAGTTAGCCATGCCCCCTAGCTATGCTGGAAAGAGTCAGGCCTTACCTGCACTTCTGTCTGGTGTCCTAGGCTCCACATCTAGTACATAATTAAAATCCCTTACTTACCAAGGTTGTCACCAAAAGTAAAAGTTGCTAAGAGTTAACATTGTGACAGGTAATTGAGACTACTGAAGAAACAGTTTTTACATGCAAGGTGTGTAAGGAAAGCAAAATGTGTTCCTGGTGAAAGATTATAAGAACTTATGGGAATATGGATTTTTTTAGCCTAGGTTAAAGGGTTAAAGAATTGTTTTAAGTTACATAGGATATAGCTAAAGGCTTCAGTAAGTTGTGGAAGGTTTGTGAAAAGTTAATCTTGTAAAAGAACACAATGTTCTGTGTGTGAACATTGGCTAAAGTTAAAGAAGTATTATTCAGTTTTTCTGTACATTGGACGTTGGGATAAAAGCACAACAGGTTTTTTTTAAAGCACTAATCTGCTCTTTCACAAACATTGTAAAGGGTTTTAAAATGTTTGTGAGAATCTTATCTGATGGTCAAACTGATTAAAATTGGATAGATTGGTCTATAAGACTTTATGAAGAACTGGGTTTAACATTAATAGTACATTAATGTAAAGGTGAAATTTTGCTTTTTCTCTTGAAAAAGATTTTCATGTAATATTTTTAAAAATCAAATATTTGTGCTTGCCTTTTAAATTAACTGTAGGAACAATAAGAGAAAGAAAAGAGACAAATTCAGTTGGCTCACGCTGTCTTTACTTGGTCCTGTTTAGAAAGCTCATTCTCTCCTCTCTCAGTGAGCATGAGTTTTTGCCTTTTTAAAATATTTGAGTTATCATTTTGGTTAAATGAATAACTTATGGTGACCTGGAATTCTATTTTGTAATATCAAGAGTTTTAAACCTTTGATATTTGACAAAATTTCCAAAATTGAATTATAAATTATGTCTTTTTTCTGACCTAATTAACCTTTTAGATATTAGGTCTCCTAAAGGCCAAAAATCACATATTTGGCTTATTTGGTATTAAAATTATATAGAAAGCCTTGTCAAATATGAAATGGCATTTGGCTTTCTTTGGGCTGTATTTGTGTAAATATGTTATTGGTATGTGTTCCAAAATTATGGGAAACTCCTATAATTCTGATATGACTTAATGTACATTATCAGTAATAATTATAATTGTTACATTAAATTATTGTGTGCCATAGAGGTAACAAATTTCCTTGTCAACTGTGTCTTTGACTGTGGCTGCCCTAAAACTTTTCATCATACACAGACAATTATCTTGTTTTGGTTCTCTTTAGGTGAGTTTATAGTCAGCTATAGGACTTTGACAGGTGCTCCTGCAAAATGGTTTCTGATAACTTTGGAGACTATGGCATTAGAATAGAAGAAAAACCTTCAGGACTATCATGGAGAGTGGAATGTTCATTAATATCAACCAGGACAGGAGTTAACTGCATGGACTGAACTAATAGAAGACTGAAGTAATATTTTTGACTTTTGCTTAAAATGTTGCTGATCCTTTGTTTTGTTTTTCAGAGTCAAGAAAATGTTTGAGCTATTTACAGCTTTTAACAATTGAGTAAAGTACACTCCTGTGAACAAAATTTGAAGCATACTTTTTCCTCTCTACCTTATTTCTCCAGAATGTGGAAACTATTTGTGAGTATTGTTAACTTACAGCAATATAGTTTTGCATAAGTGCAATAAGAATCTGTTTTCTTTTGTAACAGGACACAATTGGAGACACTGATTATTTTACCAAGGCTTTGACTGAAGGGGTGTGCTTTCCTTTAAGGAATCAAACTTGACTTATAGAGCCAATAAAAGTCCCTTGGGAAAACTGGCTTCATACCTTGTCTACATAGTCTCTGTACAGGGTTTCTTACCTGTGGTAAGTAAAGAATCTCACTTTCTAACAGGCCCAGGAACCTTAAGTTATCTTGGGACCTCAAGAGGAGAGGACTTTACTCAACTCATAAGTATTGGAGGATATGAACCCATGACTAGTCTTGGCTTTAAAAAAAAAGTCTTATCTGAAATTCCTTACGGAGTAGAGTTTCATCAAAGCCACTTAAAAAGCCTATGTGAAAAATAATTATTCTTGCTGCACATTATGCAAATAATCAGGCAAAGTATAAGACTAAAGCTTACTTTTGCAAACAAATCAGTTCTATTATGATTTGTCGTTAGTAAAAATGGGAAAGTAGAGAGAGAAAAAAATTGTTTCAAGAACCTATTAGATTCTAGTCTCATTAGTTGTTTTTAAGTTTATTTCTGCAATTTAGACTAACTCTGCTTATTCCTGTGAACCAACCAGTGATCTCTGGCTGCTGCTCAGAAGAAACAAGAGGGATGAGTAATGTAAATAATCTGGATTATTATTCTAATTCTGAGCCTGTACTGGAATCAGCTAGCAACTCCATATCAGCTTGGTTTCAACAGTTTCCCAGTTTATGATAAGCCTCCTTATTTAGTTTACTTGGGATAATTTTGCTCATTTTTCTTTACTGTTGTAGAATATATTGCCATTGAACTCTTTGCATAGGAATGCAGGATGAGCTTACTCAATCATGTCGTTTACAACAACATGGATTCAGCTGGGGACCATTATCCTAAGCAAATTAGTGCAGAAACAGAAAACCAAATACCACATATTCTCACTTGTAAGTGGGAGCTAAACATGGGGTACTCATAGTCATAAAGATGACAATAATAGAAACGGGATTACTAGACAGGGAAGGGAGGAAGCAGGACAAGGGATGAAAAACTAACTAGTGGGTATTATGCTCAGTACCAGGGTGATAGGATCATTCATACCCTAAACTTCAGCATAACACAATCTGGCCAGGTAACAACCCTGCACATGTACCCCTGAATCTAAAATTTAAAAAAAAAAGAAAAAGTGTGAGCTGGGCACAGTGGCTTACACCTGTAATCCCAGCACTTTAGGAGACTAAGGCAGAAGGATCACCTGAGGTCAGGAGTTTGAGACCAGCCTGGCCAACATGGCAAAACCCCGTCTCTACTAAAAATACAAAACTTATCTAGGCATAGTGGCAGGTGCCCGAAAATCCAGATACTCAGGAGGCTGAGGTGGGAGAATCACTTGAACCCAGGAGGCTGAGTTTGCAGTGAGCCAAGATTGCACCACTGCACTCCAGCCTGGGCAACAAAGCAAGACTCCATCTCAAAAAATAAAAATTAAAATTAAAAAAATGCTGGGAAAAAATAAGATAAAAGACAAGCTATAGACTGTGACAAGATTTGCAAATCATGTATCTGACAGAGGACTAGTATCCAAATATATAAAGAACTTTCAAAAGTCAAGAAAATGTCCATCTAATTAGAAAAATTAGCAAAAGATATGAAGAGATATTTCACTGAAGAAGATATACAGATGGTCAATAAACACATGAGAAGATATTCAACATTATTAGTCATCGGGGAAATGCAAATGAAACTCACAGTGCAATATTGCTACACAACTACAGAACAGCTAACATAAAAAACAGAGTCAACACCAAATGCTGATGAGGATGCAGTTAACTAGATCACATATACATTGCTGGTGAAAATGTAAAATGGTACAGCCACTCTGGAAAATAGTTTGGTAGTTTCTGGAAAAACTAAACATGCAACTACTGCACAATCCAGCAACTGCACTCTTGAGCACTTATCTTACAGAAATGAATACATATATTCACACAAAATCCTTTACAGGAATGCTTGTAGCAGCATAATTTGTACCTCCAAACTGGAAACAATCCAATTTCCTTCAGTGGATGAATGGTTAAACTGGTACATCGATTCCATGTGGTATACTACTCAACAATGAAAAGAAAGGAACTATTGTTGATACACACAACTTCTCCAGGGAATTATGCTGAGTGGAAAAAAGCCAGTCACAAAAGATTATATACTGTGTGATTCCATTCATGTAACATTCTTAAAATGACAAAATTATAGAAATGGGATAAAGATGAGTCGTTGCCAGCGGCTGAGTGGAGGGAGGATGTACATACAGTTACAAAAAAGCAACAAGAGGCCAGGCACAGTGGCTCAGGTCTATAATCCCAGCACTTTGGGAGGCTAAGGCTGGTGGATCACTTGAGGTCAGGAGTTCGGGACCAGCCTGGGCAACAGAGTGAGACTGTCTCAAAAAAAAAAAAAAAAGCAACACAAGAGGGACACTTGTTGTGATGGAACTGTTTCATATCTTGACTGTGATGGTGATCACCTGAACCTACACGTGTGACAACACTGCATGGAATAAAACACACACATGCACACACATACACACACACATGCACACACATACACACACACACAGATGAGTGCATGAAAAACTGGTAAAATCTGAGTAAGATGATGATCAAGTGTACCAATATCAATTTTCTGGTTGTGATATTGTTCTATAATTATGCAAGATTTTACCATTGGGTTAAACTGGGTGAAAGGCAGGTGGAATCTCATAATTGCATGTAAATCTCAATGAGCTCAAAACATAAAGGTTTTTTTAAAAGGCAAGCCTAATCACAGCCAATAAGCAGAGGATTCAGGTTAAGGAAACACTTGTGTTAACAAAAAGCAAAGGGTATGGATTTCCGAAGTCAGACTGGCCTCATTAGCTGGAAGTAGCATGGAACAAGTGTCCACCCAATCTGGAAGTCCCTAGGTTTAGCATGACATATTACTGACTTGAGATCAAGTCTACTAGGTAACTCTTTTTCCTACCCACGGGAAGGGGTGAATGAAGAAAAATGCTCTGAAATGACAGGAGTTGCTGCCTCCCTCAAAGCAGGGGCTAAGGCTGCCCACTCCTTCCTGGGGTGGGTAGTTCTGTTCTGTCTTATGTAGGTTTTGCAGCCTCCATCTCCTCATTCAGCAACTCCAGCTCTGGGAAGCTGCACAGCCCATTCACACACATTACCCTGCACTGGAAGGCAGGCCCATCTACAACCTGGGCAGGCGGCCTCATGTAGTTCTCCTTACCTCCCCATCTTCCATCCTAGAGGGATCTAGGTATCTACTACATTCTGAGAAGGAAAAGGTGAGCCATCCCTCAGCTAGGCAAGCACACATACACAGAACCTCTAAGAATGTTCTATCATTTTTTTAATTCAACTCAGGCAATGTAATCCAACCCATATGGGCTGCCAGGTGGTGAGGCTTCTCTCTAAAAGCCTTGAGAAGTGCCAGGCTCAAGGAATGGGATGCAGAGCAGTAGGAAGAAGGATAGACAAAACAACCACAACAGAAATCACTAGAAGGTTTTTTGTAACAGTGCAGCTTGTGGGTTGAACAGCAAGTGTCAGAATTTCTGAGAAAATTAAAGTCACATATCAAAAGTAAACTTTTTAAAATCAACATATAATAATTATACATATTTATGGGGTACATAGTGATATTTTGATACATACAACGCATAGTGATCAGATTAGGCTAATTATCTCACCCATCATCTCAAATACTTATTTCTTTGCATTGGGATCATTCAATCAGTCAACATTCTCCTTCTAGCTATTTGCAACTATATATTATTGTTAACTACAGTGGTGTAGAATGCTTAAAAAGTACAGTTTTTAACAAGCAAATTCGCCAGAGTTGTAACAGTTTACATACAGGCATACCTTTTTTATTGCACTTTGGAGATAATGTGTTTTTTACAAATTGCAGGTTTGCAGCAAGCTAGATTGAGCAAGTCTGTTGGTGCCATTTTTTCAACAGCATGTAGACACTTTGTATCTTTGTGTCACATTTTGCTAATTCTTACAATCTGTCTCTTGTGATTTTTTGGGGGGCACCATGAACCACACCCATACAAGATGGCAAACTTAATCGATAAATGTTGTTTATTTTTTAACTGCTTTATCAACTTGCCATTTCCCATCCTTCTCCCCCTCACCAGGCCTCCCTATTACCTGAGACAAAACAACACTGAAATTAGGCCAATTAGTGGCTATCACCTGTAATCCCAGCAGTTTGAGACGCTGAGGTTGGGGAATCACTTGAGCCCAGGAGTTCAAGACCAGCCTGGGCGACATAGTGAGACTTGTACCTACAGATGAATTTTTTTAATGTGTCAGACTTTTCATTTGCTCAAACGATAAGTGTTTTTTCTTCAAATTTGGTGGTTTTGTGAAGCCACCACAATAAAAATGTCTATGTGATGGGTCCATGCAGAGAGCTGAGGAAAGTCATGTACACCCTTTGCACAACCTGCTCCTGACCACCCAGAGCACGAAGGGTGGGCCCCATGTGAAAGTGCTGCCTTAAGGGGGGCCAAGTGGAACCAACAATGTGATTCCCATGCCCCTTGTGAGGGGTGGGATGGGAGCCATCGCATTTCCTGGTAGCCAATTATATGCTCTTTGATTCAACCCGTTGTCTGTTGTAGAAGAGGCAATGGCCCCTTTAAGACCCTCCTTTCAACCCTTGGAAGGCCCAAAGACAAGTTAATACCTGTTGATCAGTCTTCTCCAGCCAAGATTTTTAAGATCAGGGTCCTTTCAAGAAGACGTTCCGCTTCAATTGTGCCTGGCCACTAGAGAACCTTTTGCTTCAGATCCCCCTAGTAATGGGTGGTGTCTGGTCATCCTCACCCCACCGCTCAGAGCCCCATAGGTGATGCAGGATCAGACCCTTCAAAATAGCAAGTGTGCAGGGCGGAACGAAATGCCCAAGTCTGGCCTCACATTGAACTTTCCTTAATGACTACTGATCTACAAAACGCTGATTCAACAAAATTAGAAAACAAAAAAAAAAAATGGTTTCTGTTCTGAATTTGGTGTGAAAACATTTTTGTTCACATTAATGAAGGTGGCAGAAGAAAAAACTGCTGTGGTTTTCCACTCCCGCAAACATATCTGCTCTGGTTCCAAATCAGAATGCTTTTCTCTTATCACTTCCGCTGCTGGGAAGATAACAAAGCAATTTAGGGCCTACTAGAGAAAGTAGACTTGACCCTGGCACAAATCTCTTTGTCAAGAGACAGAGGCTGAGCCTTCTCTGAATATCTTAGTATCTGAATTTCTTCGAATATCTTAGTTGACAGTATGATCAAAGCATTGCAAGACTGTCGGTTCCAAGACAACTATGCGGTTCAAGGGGTTTGCCTCATAGACTGTGCATGAGCCTGGGCCAATACAGTGTGCAAGAAAGTGAACTAGCTCACAAAAGCTGAATTTAAGGCTTGCAAGACCCAGGGACGGGATCTAGGTGAGGAGTAGGCACAGCGTTTCATAGACAAGTCTCTGAGGCAAAGTGAGGTACTTCTTGTCAAAGTTATTGCTGTGGAAAACAATAGCCAGGGAGCATTGAACTGTTCGCAATCCATTTGATGACCTAAAATATTGTCTTTGAACAATGTCTGGTTGTCTGGGAGTTATGTACCCGGACTACACTCTCCTGGCCATTCCTGGAGATTCCTTAATTACCTTTACATCCTGATTACTCCTTTGAGAGACACACTCAGAATGAGCCCCTTGAAACCACCTATTGTTTTTATTGCAGGAGTGATCTTGAAGGTATTGTCCCTTTTATATCACACAAGGGCCTCCTGGTAGTGATAAGAACAGAAGTTCCAGGAAAGGATCTGTTTCTCCTGGATAGCTGGGCTGTTTTTATTTTAATGATTGTGTAGCTCTTGTTATTGATGCCATTGTGTGCTTTGGTTTCAGCTGCTGGGAAGTTCAGAGTCAAACCTGAATCTCACCTCTGCAAAGAGCACAGGACCCCACGGCAAACGTTGTATATACTCAAGTCATCCCTGGCGCCATCTTCATTTACTGCACCAGGCTTTCTTCATTGTGATGATGTTCTCTCTCTTTAAAAAAAAAAATACTCTTCACATTTCTGCAAGCCACAAAAATACTCCTTGGGGGATAGATAACATATAAACACGTGAACAAACAAATCAGACAGGTAATTGGCAGAAATAACTTGTTTTAAAATACTTTTACCCCTGTTTGGAGTGGTAGAGGAGTAATCTTGCCTTGTCTGTCTTTAAATGGCTGTGTTTGCAAACTAGCATCTATTATGTTGAGTGAAGAACGTGTTTTTAAATGACCATTGGTATTTTTAACTTCCGATGAAGGCGACTGTTGGTCTTCTTCCAAGCGATGTGCCACGAAGAGCTTCTACTGAGTTCTACAAGAGCACTACAGGAGTGTTTCCCAAGAAAAAGCTGACTTCTAGGTCGCTATGGGGAGCGCCCACAAACCTGGGCTGCAGTGAAAGTCAGCAGGATGGACTGGAAGAGCCAGAGGTCTGTGTGGGAAGTGTCAGCCCCTTCCTTCTGCCTCCTTCTCTTGGTCGGGGTACATGCTCCACTTTCTCCTGTGGGACTTCTCATCAGAAAAATGAGAAGAGCTGCTTACTGGTTAGGTCTGTTAGGAAGAGATTATGTCTGTCTTTAATAAACAAATGTAGTATATTTAACTTTGTTGTATTTACTGATTCATTTTGACCTTTTTCTACCACATACTGTCTATTTTATCTCAAAATATTTTTATTTTTTTTTCTTTTCTAGACTGATGGATTGATAAAGTTTTCTGCATTTTCCCTTCCTTTCTCCCTAGGGTGATTTGTATTCTATACTTGCATGGCTTGTGCTTTTAGTATTACCCTAAGGCCAGCCTTTTTTTCTGTAAATGTTGAAAGCTATTCAATATTTCAATGCTACTGCAAGACTTGAAAAAGGCCTCACTATGATTTATACACAGAAATCCTTTTGCCCACCTCCATTCTTTCATGTTGCTGTTGACCTGAATTTTAGTTTATCTTTTCTTCTGACAAAACATAGTTATATTTTGGGGTTTATAACACATATGGATTTAACATATATGTCAATAATAGCACAGGGTGGGGTATGAACCTATCATGGAACAACGTTGCTATATTTTAGCAGAATTAGTGTTCATCTGGAGTAGATTATTAGAAATTAAATATCAGGGGGTATGAAGCCTGTAATCCCATCACTTTGGGAGGCCGAGAACACGAGGTCAGGAGATCGAGAGACGATGCTAACATGAAACCCCGTCTCTACTTACAAAAAAATAGCGAGGTGGCGGGCGCCTGTAGTCCCAGCTACTTAGTGGCGTTAAACCCGGGAGGCGGAGCTGCAGTGAGCCGAGATTGGCCATGCACTCCAGCCTGGGTGACAGAGCAAGACTCCGTCTCAAAAAAAAAAAAAAAAAATTAAATATCAATTATAATCCTTAGAGCAACTGCTTTAAAATTAAAAACCTAGAGCAGAGCTGAAGGAGACAGAGACACAAAAAACCTCCAAAAAAATCAATGAATCCAGGAGCTGGTTTTTTGAAAAAGTTAACAAAATAGACTGCTAGCTAGACTAATAAAGAGGAAAAGATAGAAGAATCAAATAGGGCACAAAAAAAAAAAGATAAAGGGAATGCCACCACTGACCCCACAGAAATACAAACTACCATCAGAGAATACCATAAACACCTTTAAACAAATAAACTAGAAAATCTAGAAGAAAGGGATAAATTCCTGGACATATACCTCCTCCCAAGGCTAAACCAGGAAGAAGTCGAATCCCTGAATGGACCAATAACAAGTTCTGAAACTGAGGCAGTAATTAATAGCCTACCAACCAAAAAAAGCCCAGGACCAGATGGATTCACAGCTGAAATCTACCAGAGGTACAAAGAGGAGCTGGTACCATTCCTTCTGAAACTATTCTAAACAACTGAAAAGGAGGGACTCCTCCCTAACTAATTTTATGAGGCCAGCATCATTCTGATACCAAAACCTGGCAGAGACACAGCAAAAAAAGAAAATGAATAGGCAAAAGCTGGAAGCATTCCCTTTGAAAACTGATTCAAGACAAGTATGCCCTCTCTCACCACTCCTAGTCAACATAGTATTGGAATACTGGTCAGGACAATCAGGCAATAGATGTTAGGAAGAGAGGAAGTCAAAAGATGACAAATCTATATGTAGAAAACCCCATGAAGTGATAAGCAACTTCCAAAGTCTCTACAAAACAATGTGCTGCAATAGATAAGCAAGAGATCATAATGAAACTACAATTGCTAGAATAAAATACCTAGAAATACAGCCAACAAGGGATGTGGAGGACTGTTCAAGGAGAACTACAAACCACTCCTCAAGGAAATAAGGGAGGACACAAACCGATAGAAAAACATTCCATCTTCATGATAGGAAGAATCAATATTGTGAAAATGGCCATACTGCCCAAAGTAATTTATAGATTCAATGCCATTCCCATCAAACTATCATTGACATTCTTCACAGAATTAGCAAAAGCTACTTTAAATTTCACATGGAACCAAAAAAAGAGCCCATATAGCCAAGACAATCCTAAGCAAAAAGAACAAATCTGAGCCATCACACTACCTGACTTCAAACTATACTGCAAGCCTGTAGGCTTGGTACTGGTATCAAAACAGACATAGACCAATGGAACAGAACAGAGACCTCAGAAATAACACCACACGTCTATAACCATCTGATCCTTGACAAACCTAACAAAAACAAGCAATGGGGAAATCATTCTCTACTTAATAAATGGTGCTGGGAAAACTGGTTAGCCATATGCAGAAAACGGAAACTTGGACCCCTTCCTTAGACCTTATACAAAAATTAACTCAGGATGGATTAAAGACTTAAATGTAAAACACAAAACCATAAAAACCCTTGAAGAAAACCTAGACAATACCATTTAGGACATAGGCATGGGCAAAGATTTCATGAAGAAAATGCCAAAAGCAATTGCAACAAAAGCCAAAATTGACAAATGGGATCTAATTAAATTAAACAGCTTCTGCACAGCGAAAGAAACTATCATCAGAGTGAACAGGCACCCTAGAATGGGAGAAAAATTTTGCAATCTACTTATCTGACAAAGGTCTTATATCCAGAATATACAGAGAACTTAAACAAATTTACAAGAAAACAAACAAACAACCCCATCAAAAAGTGGGCAAAGGATATGAACAGACACTTCTCAAAAGAAGACATTTATGTGGCCAACAAACATATGAAAAAAAGCTCAACATCATCAATGATGGACTGCATAAAGAAAATGTGGCACATATACACCATTGGAATATGACGCAGCCATAAAAAGAATGAAATCACGTCCTTTGTAGGGACATGGATGATGCTGGAAGCTATAATTTTCAGCCACCTAACACAGGAACAGAAAACCAAACACTACATGTTCTCACTCATAAATGAGAGTTGAACAATAAAATCACATGGACACAGGGAGAGAAACAACACACACCGGGGCCTGTCGGCGGGTGAGGGGCAAAGGGAAGGAGAGCATTAGGACAAATACCTAATGCATGCAGGGCTTAAAACCTAGATGACAGGTTGATGGGTGCAGCAAATCACCATGGCACACATATACCTATGTAACAAACCTGCATGATCTGCATATGTATCCCAGAGCTTATAAAATGTAAAAATAAAAATAAATAAATAACTTAAAAATTACCTTTAAAAATCAACAGAGAACACCAAAAGCATGAGTAACAACAGAAATAAATAGATCATTTAACATTTTTCAAAATTAAAAACTTCTGTGCTTCAAAGGGCATCATCAAGAAAGTGAAAAGACAACCTGCAGAATGACCAAGCTTTCCGTAAATCATGTGTCTGTTCAGGAGCTTGCATCTAGAATATATAAGAACCCTTACAACTCAGTAATAAAAAAGACAGTTTTAAAATGGGTAAAGGATCTGAACAGATATTTCTGCAAAAATATACAAATGGCCAAAAAGCACATGAAAAGATACTCAACTTCATTGTTGTTGGAAAAATGTAAATCAAAGCCACAGTGAGATACCACTTCATACCCACTAGGATGGATATCATTTTTAAAAAGACAGATAATAACAAGGGTTGGTAAGAATGTGGCAGAATTGGAGCTTTCATCTATTGCTGGTAACAATGTAAAATGGCGAAACCAATTTGGTAACCAGTCTGGCAGTTCCTCAAATGCTTATATAGAGAATTGACCCAGTAGTTAAGCTCTGAGGTACATATCCAAGAGAAACGAAAACGAATGTTTATGCAAAGACATACACATATGTTCATAGCAGCATTATTCATAATAACCAAAATATGGAAACAACCTGAATATGTATCAACTGATGAATGAATTTTTTTGAAAACAGTATATGCTTATAATGAAATATCATTCAACCATAAAAAGGAATGAAGTACCGATACATGCTACAACATGAACAAATCTTGAGAACATTAAGCTAAGTGAAAGAAGCAAGTCACAGAAGACCATCATATTGTAAAACGGCATATGTTTGAAATGTTCAGAATAGACAAATTCATAGAGACAGAAATTGGATCAGTGGTTCCCAGGGTCTAGGGAGATGGGGAGATTGTGGAGTGATGGCTAAGGATTGAGGGGTTTCTTTTTGGAGTAATGAAAATGTTCTAAAATTCATTACAGTGATTGATATACAACTCTATGACTATACTTAAAAAACATTGAATTATAAACTTCAAATGGGTGAATTATATGGTATGTTAATTAAATCTCAATAAAGTGGTTAAAAATTCAGAGGAGTAGAAATTGTACACTAAAAAATATCTGTTTAATGTAAGTGCATGCAATAACATTTACAAACCTTAAAAACATTATGGTTTCTGAGAGAAGCCAGATGACAAATAATACGTATTGTCCAATTCTGCTTATATAAAATTTCTAGAAAAGGCAAAATGATACGAACAGAAAGCAAATCAGTGTTAGTCTGTGGTTCAGAATGAAAGCCAGGATTGAGGGCACGCAGCCATGTAGGAAGTTTGTGGGTGCTGGAAGAGCACTAACACTGGGCTGTGGGCTGGTTGTACAACTGCATGGATTCACTAAAACTCACTGGACTGGGCATGAATATTATGGTGTATAAATTATACCTCAATAAAGCTGTTTCAGGCTGGGCGTGGCAGCTCACACCTGTAATCCCAGCACTTTGGGAGGCTGAGGCGGACGGATCACGAGGTCAGGAGATCGAGACCATCCTGGCTAACATGGTGAAACCCCATCTCTACTAAAAATACAAAAAGTTAGCCGAGCATGGTGGTGGGTGCCTGTAGTCCCAGCTACTCAAGAGGCTGAGGCAGGAGAATGGGGTGAACCCAGGACGTAGAGCTTGCAGTGAGCCGAGATCGCTCCACTGAACTCCAGCCTGGGCAACAGAGCGAGACTCTGTCTCAAAAAAAAAAAAAAAAAAAAAAAAAAAAAAAAAAAAAAAAAAACTGTTTTAAAGAAGAAATAAAATGCTTTACAATATTTATAGTTGATAATTAATTATATTCACTGACATATTGTTTCAATTTCTGTGTTTACCATTTTATCTTGTTTATCTTTTTAGATTAACTTTACTTTCAACTGGACACATCATTTAATAATTCTTTTGGAGAAAGTCTGGCAGTATTAAACCATCTTAGTTTTTGTATGTCTGAATAATCTACATTTTGCTTTCACTCTTTTTGATGGTTGAGATGAATATAAAAACTATGGATTTCATGAAAAACATTTTTTCTTACCCCTACTTAATGGAGTCAAACTCCTGGCTGACTATGCCTGCTCCCAAAACTGAAGCCCAACAGGTTTGTGGTGCCAATCTGGCTATTATTCTGCATTTCTGTTCCATTTTTTCTGCCCTCAGCATGTCTTCGCATTTGGATGTGGCTTCCATACTTTCCTTCACTAGGACTCATTCTCAAACATGAGTGGTCAGCCAAGGATCACCAAACACTTGAGGAAAGCCTCTCTCACAAGAAGGAGATTAAGGAAACAAAAGGAATAAGGAGCTCAGAGGAAACACACAATGAAGAAAGCAGGAAAAGATTAAAGCAAAACAAAACACTGTTATTTTTAGTGCGATGATAGACAATGGTAAACTGGAAGAGGATTTCTTTAAAGGAACAAAGAACAAGAAAGTGAAATAGCAGCAATACATTTTCACTAGAATATTTAGAAGATAAAATGGAGAATATCTCAATAGCAAGAAATAAAATAAATCTCAATAGCAAAAAATTAAAATAATTTTTTGAGAAATTGCTACTCTTTTGGTAAACAAAACAAAATTTGAGAAAGTCTCACACAAAAAAACACAAAGACAAAAGAGCTGGATAATAAAAGAAAAAATATGAGAAAAACCAGAAAATGAACTTAGGAGATCCAATATCTTATGAATAGGAGGTCTAGAAAGAGAAAAAAGAAGGAAAAAAATTAATGAAGAATTTTTTAAAGTCAGAACTGACAAACCTAAGTCTTCAGACTGAAAGACCCACAACATGCCCAGTGCAATGAATAAAAAAGTGCTCACCCACATATATATTCTTGGGAAATACTAAAACATCAGACATAAAGTGCCTAAGAGCATCCCAAGATCCAAAATAAATAAACTGTTCATACACAAAGAATCAGGAATCAGAACGACCCTGGTCGTCTAGCATCACTGGGTACTATGTTTTCAACTTTAATTCTACTCCCACATTAAAAATGAAGTACAATGAGGAGGGCAGGGTGACTCATGCCTGTAATCCCAGCACTTTAGGAGGCCAAGGTGGGCAGATCACTTGAGGTCAGGAGTTCAAGACCAGCCTGGCCAACATAGTGAAATCCTATCTCTACTAAAAATACAAAAAAATCAACTTGGTGTGGTGGCGTGTGCCTATAATCCCAGCTACTGGGGAGGCTGAGGCAGGAGAATCACTTCAACTCGGAAGGCAGAGGCTGCAGTGAGCCAAGAACATGACATTGTACTCCAGCCTGGGCAACAGAGTAATGCTCCATCTCAAAAACAAAAAAACAAAACAAACAAACAAAATGAAGTGTAATGGCCAGGTACAGTGGTTCATACGTGTAATCCCAGCACTTTGGGAAGCCAAGGTGGGTGGATCACTTGAGGTCAGGAGTTCATGACCAGCCTGGCCAACATGACAAAACCCTGTCTCTACTAAAAATATGAAAAAAAAAAAAAATTAGCCAGGCGTGTTGGGGCGCCTGTATAATCCCAGTTACTTGGGTGGCTGAGGCAGGAGAATTGCTTCAACCTAGGAGGTGGAGGTTGCAGTGAGCCAAGATGGCACCACTGCACTCTAGCCTGGGAGACAGAGTGAGATGCTGTCTCAAAAAAAAAAAAAAAAAATGAAGTGTAAAGACAGAGCAAAATTATTTTGAGACGTTCAAAGTCTTTAAACATGTATCTGCCTTGCACTGTCTCAAGAAGCTACTGGAAGGTAATATTCTCACAAAATAAACAAAAAATGAATAAGTAAACCAAGAATGAAAGACATGGGAGAATTAACATGGGTGCCCGGAAGGGGAAAATCCAGATGACAGCTGTGCATCAGGCCTCGGGAGCAAGCCGTCTGCTGGGGCACCATCACAAAGAGCTACAGGAGGGCGGACTCTGGTGAGCAAATGAGCTGGCAGAGTGTTTGAGCGTTTGGGAAAATGGCTGATAGGCCCATTAAGAGATTTATCAGAGAATTAGGAAACACATAGAAAACTAAACAAGTGGAAAAAATGAAGTAATTACTAACTCCAGGAATAAATGAATAATTAAGGATAAAGGATAAGTAATATGAATGCTATCTAAGTCAATATGCCATAAAAATGGCATGAGCATCATGATGTAAACACCATTTAACTCGAAACTGTGATAGAGATTTAGCAGAGATTATTAGCTGCCTACGCAATATACACTGTCCCCATCTTCTGTAGTATGTGAACCCAAACTTTATTTATTTAGGTAAAATGTCCCAAGAGAAAAATACTACATGTTCCAGCTTCTCCAGCAGTTAAGTAGGCCACGTTTTGCCACTGAGATGTAAGTGGGGATACTGTGTAGAACCGCTGAGAAGGCTCCTTATAGGCGCCAATTTTGCTGAGAGATAAGCTGCCCTTCCCCTTACCTCATGTCTGAGATGGTGCTCACAGATACTCACTGGCCCTCCCTAGGAGAAAATTATCATTCCCTACCCCATCATCTCAGGCTTGGCCATGTGTCTCATTTTGTATAGTGATATATGAGCAGAGATGACACAAGTCACTTCCAATTAGAAAGTGTTAAGAGGTAGTGCACAGTATATGGTGCCTTTTTGATCTGCCATGATGATCTATAAGGTCCCAAAGAGAAACTGCTTCAACATCCCAGGTCCCAGAGGGAAGGCCAGAGAAGCAGAGCAGCTGCCAGCCAGTGACAGGCGTGTCATGTGAAAGAATTACTGCTTCTCACAAGCCAGAGATTTGGGCCTGTTCATTACTGCAGCATAACCTACCTCATCCTCGTTAATGCAGCCCCTTCCTCCTTCCTTCTCCTGGAAGATGGAAGCCAGAGAGGGGAAGGTTAGGGAAGCCTCCTTCCAGGTACCTGTGGATGCACCATCCCAGCCCTGAAAGGCCTACTTCCCAACTGCTTTTACTCAAGAGAGAAGAACATTCTGCTAAAACCACTGTCATTTTGCATTTTCTGTTATATGCAACGGAATCTTATTATCTCTGATAAAAATAACCCTACTGAGAAGATGGGATAAGGGAATTTATGTAGGAATGAGATTAAGTGAGGCATACGCTACATAAAAATAAGAAGTCACCAGATAGATGGTGTCAAAATACATAAATAAAAAATAGCAGCATCAGCATACTCTTTAGAAATAGGGGGGTAAATAACAGAAAAAAATAAAACAGCTAACTGAGTTTGAAAGTCATTGGCTCAGGGAGCAGAACTGGGGATGGGGACAGGTGGGACAGGGGCTGCTTTATTTTGTTACAGATGTTTTTACAAAACATTTGATTTAAAAAAATATATAGACATGCATTACTTTAACAACAATCAAAATTAAGTTCTTATAAAAAAAAAAAGGTCAAACCAAAACCAAAACATTTTCTCTAGGAATCATATCTAGAAAACTCAGCACTCAACATCTAGGCAAGAAAGTCTCCCTCAACTAAGGACCAGTCCTGTCAGTTTCTCTCTTTGCTGTGGAGGGACACACAGCACGACTGCTTACCAGTTTAGAATGACCCACTCCCTGTTCTCAAACCCTGATGTCTCAAATCTTGAGGACTGCCTCCATTTAACTACTGATATGGTTTCGCTGTGTCCCCACCCAAATTTCATCTTGAATTGTAGCTCCCATAATTCCCACATGTTGTGGGAGGGACTCAGTGGGAGATAATTGAATCATGGGGGTGGTTTCCCCCATGCTGTTCTTATGGTAATGAATAAGTGTCATGAGATCCGATGATTTTATAAGGGGTTTCCCGTTTCACCTTTCACTTGGCCCTCATTCTCTCTTGCCTGCTGCCATGTAAGATGTGCCTTTCACTTTCCACCATGATTGTGAGGCTTCCCCAGTCATGTGGAACTGTGAGTTCATTAAACCTCTTTTAATTTATAAATTACCTAGTCTTGGGTATGTCTTTATTAGCAGTGTGAAAACAGACTAATACAACTATATTTCACTACAACATAATAGCCCCAATCCTGGTGCAAATGTTATTTAATAGAAACAAAATATAGTAGGATGTGTATTTTCCTTATGGAAGTTCTCCAGCATTTCTCCCCATTCTCTTTTGCTCCAGGAAAGTCTAAAGGGAAGAAAATAAATAAGTATATATTTTCCTGTTTTGAACCCAACACATACTTATTGAACACCTGCCACATGCCCAGCTGAAGTTAAAATACAAGAAAACGATTTTCTTCTCTCACAGAGTTTACAGTCCAAAATAGGGGCAGTAATTGGCATTTTCAACAATTTGATCGATTATTTGTTAGGGAGAAGCACAAGCTACTGTGGGAGCCCATGGTGGGGCCTTTTAAGTTAGCCTTGGAAGGCCTCCTGGAGGAGGTGACATTTAAGATAATACTTAAAGCAAGAGAGAACAGCACTAATGAATCCAGTTGGAAGCACTCCCGAAAAACAAAACTGGTTGTATTGAAAGAGGAAGTGGGGCCGGGTGCGGTGGCTCACACCTGTAATCTCAAGACTTTGGAAGGCCAAGGCAGGCAGATCACCTGAAGTCAGGAGTTTGAGACTAGCCTGGCCAACATGGCAAAACCCCATCTTGACTAAAAAATACAAAAATTAGCTGGGCATGGTGGCAGATGCCTGTAATCCCAGCTACTCGGGAGGCTGAGGCAGGAGAATTGCTTGAACCTGGGAGGCAGGGGTTGCAGTGAGCCGAGATGGCGCCATTGCACTCCAGCCTGGGCAACAGAGCAAGACTCTGTCTCAAAAAAAAAAAAAAAAAGGAAAAAAAAAAAGACAAGAAACAGTCTGTAAAGCCTGGGTTTCCAGAAGAGAAGCACCCCCTCCCCAGCCTACCACTCTTCCACTGGATGGTAACTTCCATTTGACTTCATTGTTAAAGGGTAGCCCAGAAGTTGCAGTGAGAGGAAGGAAGCTGAGGCTTCAGCCTCACTCTTCTCTTCCTTTTCTTTAGGTTGCCTCTCCCGACCTTGCTTGTCTCTGGTTCTTCCTTCTTTGTGTTAGCATTTCCCTATCAACTCTGAACAACTGTTGGGGCTATGGAGTCAGCAAGACATGCTCCTACCCTATTCAATGTCTGGTGCCAAATAATCACTCAATACATGCATGCAAATCCACGTGATTAATAATGTTCCCTAGCAAAGACCTGGAACCAACCCAAACACCCATCAACGGTAGACTGGATAAAGAAAATGTGGCACATATACACCATGGAATACTATGCAGCCATAAAAAAGAATGAGTTCATTTGCAGGAACATGGATGAAGCTAGAAACCATCATTCTCAAGCAAACTAATACAGGAACAGAAAACCACACACCACGCGTTCTCACTCACAAGTGGGAGTTGAACAATGAGAACATATGGGCACAGGGCGGGGAACATCACACACTGGGGTCTGTCAGGGGCTTGGGGGCAAGGGGAGCGACAGCATTAGGAGAAATACCTAATGTAGATGATGGGTTCATCGGTGCAGCAAAACACCATGGCACATGTATACCTATGTAACAAACCTGCACGTTCTGCACATGTATCCCAGAACTTATAGTAGTAATAATAATAATGTTCCCTCTCAGCAGGGACAGAATTTCTAATGGAATCATCTGCAACTTTCAGGCCCCTTCCTGAAGAAAAAGGATGAGGGAAGAACTGAGCCAAAAGGCACATACAAATCTCAAGGGCCCTCTTCATAGAGCTCCCCAGAGGTTTGCAATCCTTGTGCTGCCTGCAGAATGTCAACATGTTGAGAGCATAAGCCCTCACTTAGGACACTCGGAATGTAACCCTACTGGACAAGTTAGGGACACAATCTTTATTCTCGGATCTTTGCCAGTACCCAGCCGCCTCTATGGCCCTCTTGTTCACACGTTGCTGGAGCTGTAGGTGGGAGGCTCTTTGAACACATCTTAGAAAGAGGCAACAGAAGCTCCCTGACTTTGGGAGGCCGAGACGGGCGGATCACGAGGTCAGGAGATCGAGATCGAGACCATCCTGGCTAACACGGTGAAACCCCGTCTCTACTAAGAAATACAAAAATCTAGCCGGGCGAGGTGGCCGGCGCCTGTGTCCCAGCTGCTTGGGAGGCTTCTCAATGTTCAACCCGGGAGGCGGACTTGCAGTGAGCTGAGATCCGGCCACTGCAGTCCAGCCTGGGCAACAGAGTGACTCCGTTTTCTGTTCCTGTTAGAGGCAGACTTGGTCCCTGCCTTTATGGAGCTCTGTTCTTCAAGTTTGTCAGAAGATTCACTATTTAAACTTAACAACTCTGTTGTGAGGGAGTGTTTTAACCTACTGGGTGTCCACTTTTTACTTGGGATCCTTCTTTGACCTTTTTTATTAGAGTTTCTCTCAGGGATGGTGGAAGGAAGCTAGACCAAACATCTACCCTTGTTTCTCACAGTAGAGCCAGCCATTGTTCCTTCCCAACACCATCACCCTTGCTCTATTTCAAATAATCATTATCCAGAGTCTTGGAAGCACCTTGGGGCATTCCCTTAGGAATGTGGAAATGTGGAATATAGTATTTTCCAAAACTGATTACAGCCATATTTCCAGTCCCACATCCTTCCAGAACCTTACCTCTTTCCATCAAGAGGCAGATTCTATTTCCTCTCCTCTTGAACCTGGATGGGACTTTGCGACTGCTTCAATGAATGTAAGGTAGTGGAAATAATGATGCATGATTTGTGAGGCTGCGTCATAGAAGGAGACATGGTTTCCTGCTGGCTCCCTCTTGTGGATGGCTGACCTTCAGAACCCAGTGACAGGGCTGTGAGGAAGCCCTCACAGATAAACCACAGGAGAAAGTTCATGGGGCGGGGTGTGGTGGCTCACACCTGTAATCCCAACAATTTGGAAGGCTGAGGTGGGAGGATCACTTGAATCCAGGAGTTCAAAACCAGCCTTGGCCACATGGCAAAACCCTGTCTCTACAAAGAGTACGAAAATTAGCCAGGCATGGTGCTGCACACCTGTAATTCCAGCTACTCAGGAGGCTGAGGCACGAGAATCACTTGAACCCTAGAGACAGAGGTTGCAGTGAGCCAAGATGGCGCCACTGCACTCCAGCCTGGGCGACAGAGCAAGACTCCATCTCAAAAAAAAAAAAGAAAAAAAAAAAGAAAAAAGAAAAGAAAGAAAGTTCATGGAGAGAGGAACTGGGATTTCAGCCAACAGTAGCATCAACTGCTAGGCAGATAAGCAAAGTAGTCTTCAGATGATTCCAGCTCCAAGTCTTCGAGTCTTCTAGCCAAGGCCACAGACATCAAGGGGGAGCAGAGACAAGCTGTTCTGCACTGGGTCCAAATTCTTGACCCAGGGAATGCATGAGCATAATAAATGGTCATTTCTACCACTCAACTTTGAGGTAATTTGTTAGACAGCCATAGTAACTAGAACAGCAAAACAAGCATACAATGTTATTGAGCCTTCCCAGGTGCCTTCATTATCTCAACATCTGTAGACTCCTTGTCATACTCACTGTGGCACTGTAACAATGCAGGGATACTGTCTAGATAACCAAGGGTATACTGCTGCTGCCACAGCCAGCTCAGCCATGCGGGAAGCAAAGACATGGAAAATGGGCAGAGACTTGCAAGATCATAAGAGTAATTGGGAACTGACTCTACAGTGAATAAAATGTAATTTGCTCAACACTGACTGCTATGGTTTGAATGTCCCCTCTAAAACTCATGTTGAAATTGCCATTGTGCAGAATTAGGAGCTGGTACCTTTAAGAAGTAATTAGGGGCCGGGCATGGTGGCTCACACCTGTAATCCCAGCACTTTGGGAGGCTGAGGCAGTGGATCACTTGAGGTCAGGAGTTTGAGACCAGGCTGGCCAACATGGTGAAACCCCGTCTCTACTAAAGGCACAAAATTAGCTGGCCGTGGTGGCACATGCCTATGATCCCAGCTACTTGGGAGGCTAGGGCAGGAGAATCAATTGAACCCAGGAGGCGGAGGTTGCAGTGAGCCAAGATTGTGCCATTCCACTCCAGCCTGGGCAACAGAGTGAGACTCTGTCTCGAAGTAAATAAATAAATAAAATAAAATAAAAAGTGATTAGGTCGTGAAGGCTATTTGAATGGACTAATGCTGTTTATCTACGTTCTGGGTTAGCTGGTTTGGGAATGGACTCCTGATAAAAAGGTTGAATTCTACCCAACTTCCTCTCGCTGTCTCTCACTTGCACTTCCTCAGCACATGATTCCTTTTGCCATGGGATGATCCTCACTTCCCAATCTCTAGAACCTTGAGCCAAATAAAATTCCTTTTTACATAAATTACCCAGTCAGTGGTATTGTTATAGCAGCAGAAAACAGACTGAGACACAGACCATCTCTTATCCTGATGTTATGTTTACTAGAACTCTGTTTTGGGCATTGGTATTTTATAATCCCCCTAACACACACACACACACACACACACACACACACACACATTTTTTTTTTGTTTGTTTGTTTTTGTTTTTTAAGAAAGAACAGAAGGTATTTGGGGTATAGGGAGTTTGAATCAGTCCATATCTCTGTGCTTTATCACCTCCAGCTTTTGGCTTCCCTTAAGGCCTCCTGCAACTCATACACATCCAGTACTTCTTCCTTGGTTTGCTAAAATCAAGATTTGTAGACTCTAATGAGCTGAATATCAAATCATCCTAATTCTTGTCAGCATTGTTGTTATCATCATCTTTCATGTGACCAAATGATGCTTACTCCTGTGAAGTGTAATTCAGAATATTCTGCTGTTTTTGTTAATTTGTGGCCATCTTGCCTTGAGTTCATTGAAGCAGAGGCCAAGACAAAGATCTTCATACAGGTTAGCCTATGTGAGAGGTGATCTGAGGGAGTCAGAGGGAGGAAGGAGCATGAGATCCCGAAGAAGGGGAAACCAGTACTGTCTAAGGGTGCATTTTTGAGATTGCTACTCTGGGCCTTGGAGCTTGAGCCCAAGGGACTTCTTGAGAAACACATGGATATTCTCCTCTGTAGGAGAATATTGGTGGGCACTTATTGCGTTAGATATGCTCCAAACACTCATTTAATCATCATAACAACACCAAGAGGGGGGGTTAAATAACCCCCATTTCACAAATGAGAAAGCTGAGGTTCGAAAAGCTTACAGTGCCCAAAGCTACAGAGTGAGGCAGTGAGGGAGCCCCATCCTCTAACTTCAAAGTAATTTGCTGCTTTACAACAGCACCTACTGTGCAAACGGGGCAGAAAACTTCATTGGTTTTTCTTAGAAACTTTTAGAAAATGCAAAAATATCCTTTTGGCCTCAAACCAAAATGCCTCTGAGGAAAGACTCGCAAAGGTGAAATAGAGAATTGCCTGGCAAACTTAGACCCAGGGTCCCAAGCTGGAAGCCTACTGAGAAGAAACATTCCCTGGAACTCTCCGTAAGTATCTCCAGCCCATATCATTTGTGTGATTACGCAGCTGACAAGATTTCACAGAAATACATGGAACAGCAAAACCACAGGCTGATGGCAAACCGAGGAGCAAAGAATTAAGCTGAGTTTTATGCCTTTTAATGAAGCCCTGGCAAAGAGCAAAGTTCCTCCCAGCCCACAGCTGTCACCTTCCTTCATCAGTCAGAGTCCTATTCTTAGCTTGAGGTATCTCAGTTGTCACAGAAGAGAACTCTCCACTGGCTGAATAATTACCGTGGCCCAGAATAGCACAGTGAAGCGGGGAAGAACAAGTGCAGGCACTGCTAAATTGTTAAGTGAGACAGGGCGGATAGGAGGGAGATTCTGTGAATAGTGAGGATCCTTAAGCCCAGCGGTGACCAGATCCTTTTTTTTTTTTTTTTCAATTTACGAAAAAGGCCAGAATAGCTGGTTTTGCTGCAAGGACAATGCTTTAGGGGAGGAGAGGCAAGTTCAAGCCAAAAAATCATATCGTCATCCATTTATTGCATATCATTCATTTTGCTAGATTTAAAAAGAGGAAGTAACTATGTTGTCTTGTAGTTATAAAATTAATATATTTTCATTGTTAAGAATTCAGATGGCTGGGCACGGTGGCTCACGCCTGTAATCCCAACACTTTGGGAGGCCGAGGTGGGTGAGGTCAAGAGATTGAGACCAGCCTGGACAACATGGTGAAACCCCATCTCTACTAAAAATACAAAAAATTAGCTGGGCATGGTGGCAGATATCTATAATCCTACTACTCAGGAGGCTGAGGCAGAAGAATCACTTGAATCCAGGAGGCAGAGGTTGCAGTGAGCCAATATTGCACCATTGCACTCCAGCCTGGGCAACAAGAGTGAAACTCCGTCTCAAAAAAAAAGAGAATTCAGACATATAGTAAAGTATAGAAAAGAAAGTAAAAATCTCTAGTTATCCTATGATCCAAAGCTCAGAGATACAACCATTATTTGTTTTTTTTGGTGATTTTTTTGTACTCGACTACTAGTATTTGCTATGCAGTTCCTTCCTTCTTTCATCTAGGAAAAGTTTCTCCACTCTTCCTTTGGGAAATGCCCTCTCCCTACCAATGCTCAGGCTGGTGGTGCAGAGATTGCCTCACTCTCAGCTCCATGGTTGTGTCCTCAGTGGTATAAGTCAATCATCATAGCCCATTGCCCTGGCCAAGGAATTTGGTTTGGGATCCGTCATGCCGCCCAAGCCAGTTCAATCAAAGTGACATTCATGTCTGTTTCTAGGATGTTGAAGCAAAGATATTCTCTATCCCCCCTGAATGAGGAAATATGTAGCCCTAGGAACTGTTGGCCACCACCATGGGATCATGAGAGGTGAAGCAACTCCCCAACATGCAGAAGAGACAGAAAGAAACCAGCCCCTGTGAGACATTATTGAGCCCCTGGAAGCCTCAACTTTTCAGTTTCATGGTCAATAACTTACTGCTTTATTAAATGAGCTGTGAGATGGGTTTTCAGGTACTAGCAGCTGGGAAAGCATTCTAACCAAGGTCAGTTCCTTCAGACATCTTTCCAGCACATTCCCCACCTCCCACCCCACCTTACCCTCATACATATGGTTGCACAAAAAAATAGGTTTTCTTTTTTTTTTGAAACAGACTCTTGCTCTGTCGCCCAGGCTGGAGTGCAGTGGTGCAATCTCAGCTCACTGCAACCTCTGCCTCCTGGGTTCAAGCGATTCTCAGGCCCCAGCCTCCCAAGTAGCTGAGATTACAAGCGCCCAATACCACTCCTGGCTAATTTTGGTATTTTTAGTAGAGATGGGGTTTTGCCATGTTGGCCAGGCTGGTCTCCAACTCCTGACCTAAAGTGATGCACCTGCCTTGGCCTCCAAAGTGCTGAAAAATTGGTTTTCTAATATATTTTCATGTCAAGAAATACAGGCTTGGCCAGGCATGACGGCTCACACCTGTAATCCCAGCACTTTGGGAGGCTGAGGTGGGCTAATCACCATAGGTCAGGAGTTCGAGACCAGCCTGGCCAACATGGTGAAACTCTGCCTCTACTAAAAATACAAAAATTAGTCAGGTATGGTGGTGTGCACCTGTAGTCCCAGCTACTCAGGAGGCTGAGGCAGGAGAATCTCCTGAACCCAGGAGACAGAGGTTGCAGTGAGCCGAGATAGTACCACTGCACTCCACACTCCAGCCTGGGCGACAGAGTGAGACTCTGTCTCAAAAAAAACAAAACAACAACAACAAAAACAAGCTTATATACATAATGATTTCTAATATCCCTCTTGCCATCTTCACCTCCCCTTAAGTGATACTGCTTCAGACTTTTCCTTACCTACCTAAAGTAACCCCACCCCCAGTCACTCTTTATCACATCACCCTTTTAATTCTCATCACAGAACTCATATGACCTAAACTTTAAAACTTTATCTGTTTATTCTGTGTCTCCAACCTTGCCATAAAAACAGATAATTTTACAACAGCATTTGGTACAAGGCAGGTGCTCATTAAATGCTTGTTGAATGAACGAATGAATATCTGAATATTCCATAGATTTACCACAATTTATTTAAAACAAATCCCCATTGTTGAACATTTAGGTTGTTTACAAGTTTTTTCTCATAAAAACATCTCTGTGACATCTTTATACACTTACACATTTATTTTTATTTTTACTTTTATTTTTTGCGACAGAGTCTCTCTCTGTCACCCAGGTTGGAGCACAGTGGCATGATTTTGGCTTACTGCAACCTCTGTCTCATGGGTTCAAGTGATTCTCATGCCTCAGCCTCCCCAGTATCTGGGATTACAGGTATGCACCACCATGCCCAGCTAATTTTTGTATTTTTAGTAGAGATGGGGTTTCGCCATTTTGGCCAGGCTGGTCTCAAACTCCTGACCTCAGGTGATCCACCTGCCTTAGCCTCCCAAAGTGCTGGAATTATAGGAGTGAGCCTCCGTCCCCAGCCATCTTAATACACTTATATATTTAATCTATTATATCACAAAACAGAAGTGTGGATCAAAGGTGAATCTATTTTAGGGGTTTTGATGTATATTGCTATGTTGTCCTGCAGAAAATTTGTGCCAATTTACACTTCCAACTACAAAACATTAGACTCTAGAGTTCTTTCTCTGCATCCTTCCCCACAGATGAAAAATATTATTTCATTGTTTTCTTATTTTCATATTGTTATTAGTGGAGCTGAATAGTTTTTCATACACTCATTTGCTATTTGTATTGCTTTCTCAAAAATTTTATTCCTTACCCATATTATTATCGGGCTTTCTGCTTTCCTTGTCAATTAGAAGGAAGTTGTTTTTTTTTTTTTTTAAAGAATAGATCAAGGTATTAACCACACATTTATATTATATCAATATCCAGAAATTTAGACCTGAGCCTTCAAACATTCATTTGGAGTTAAAAAGTCCAGCTGCAATTTCTGATCCTTTCCCTGTTGGTGGGCTTCTCCGATAGGGAAGTGATGGGAACTCTGGATGGTAGAGGCCACTTGGAAGTGATGGGAACTCTGGAGGGTAGAGGCCACGTGGCTACACCTGATTGCCAAAGACATGGTGAGCATGGTTACAGGGACGGGTATGGTTACAAGGATAGGCCATAGAGTGGATCAGTAATCTGCAGCCAGAGGCAGTGATTTAGTAATGAGCTAGTAGATTAGGCTGTCCCTAGAATTGATATACATGGCTAGCTTTCTAAAGTCTTACTTGTTCGTACAAGCTAGAAAGCTCTAAGTTTGGTCAAGAGAAGTCGGATTAGAATCATCAAAATGGAGACACATGGTCCCCTAGTCAATTTCCACACTTGCACCAGTTCTTAGACCCAGGGCCCCTTGAGGAAAAAACTTGCTACCCCACCAGAAATTTATACCTCCCAGCCTTCCCCCAAAGCACCTGAGGTCACTTACTAAGTGACTTTGGATTGGAAAAGGGGGAGTAACCAGACTTTGGGAGGGATTACTAGTCACTGGCTTTGAATGGACACTACTTTCTGGAGACCCAAATGCCACTGTTGCTCACCAGTTAGAGAGGACCTATGGAGGTCTGTGATCTATGGAGCTCAGGTTTGTATGACAGTAGCGGTGGTGGGTCCCTGAAGTCATCTGTGGTTATCTCCCCTTTTCAGAAACGCATAATTGGAATAGATCTGATATAGTTTAGATATGTGTCACCTCCAAATCTCATGTCGAGATGTTATCTCCAGTGCTGGAGGTGGGGCCTGGTGGGAAGTGTTTGGGTCATAGAGATGGATCTCTTGTGAATGACTTGGTACCTTCCTTGCGATAGTGAGTTCTTGCAGAATCTGGCTATTTATTTTTGAGATGGAGTCTAGCTCTGTCACCCAAACTGGAGTGCAGTGGTGCAATCTCAGCTCACTGAAACCCCGGCCTCCCGGGTTCAAGTGATTCTCATGGCTCAGCCTCCCGAGTAGCTGGGACTACAGGTGCGTACCACCACGTCCAGCTAATTTTTGTATTTTCAGTAGAGACAGGGTTTCACCATGTTGGCCAGGTTGGTCTTGAATTCTTGACCTCAGGTGATCCACCCACCTCGACCTCCAAAGTGCTGGGATTATATGCATAAGCCACTGTGCCCGACGATCTGGCTCTTTGAAGGTGTGTGGCACTTTTCCCTACTCTCTATTCCTTGCTCTTGCTCTAGCCATGGGATGCTCCTGCTCTCGATTCACCTCGATTCATGAGTAAAAGCTCCCTGAAGCGTCATCAGAAGCTAAGCAGATGCTGGTGCCATGCTTGTACAGCCTGCAGAACTGGGAGCTAATTAAACTTCTTTTCTTTGTAAATTACCCAGTCTCAGATATTTCTCTGTAGCAATGCAAGAATGGCCAACACAAGATCTACACAGCAACTGGCAGAATCCCCCATCCCCAAAGGACTGAACTGATATTTATTTATCTATGTATCTGTCTACCTATCTAGCCATCTGTTTCTCTATCTTACTGCTACTGGTACTACTACTATAATTAATAATCAGAAAATAATCCAACAATCAAGGCACCATGATAACAGTAATAATAACAGCTAACACCCATTGAGTACTATATGCCAGACCCTGGTTTAAGCCCTTTATGTGGATTCACTTATTTGTTCTTCATGACACTGACATTCCTAGGACCTCGTTTTGTTAATTTCCGTGATCCTAGTAGCCAGGCACTCAATAAGTGCATGTTACAGGAAAGGACTTACGACTGGTTGGTTAGGTTGATGACTTTCTTTTAAAAGGAACTTCTCCCTGGGAAGGGCTTTGGGCTGCCATCCCTGGAGTTTCTCTCTCCTGCTCCTAGGGTGAGGCATTGTTTGTTGACCCCTTTGTCTGTTACCTCAATGCTCAACACCTGCCTAAGGCCCAGTGACATGGAGAAATGTGGACACAGTTCTTTATGCTGGTCTTCAGCATTCTGCTCCCTAAATACTCCCTAGTATTTGCTCTCCAGCCTCATAAACTGTAGCTGTGGGTAAGGGACAATTCAGCCCTAACCTGTTCCTTTGGGTCTTCCCACTAGGAAGGCAGGCACATCCCGCCCAGTCACTTGTGCCACTATGGGGCTTCAGTGACCCAGGGATAGCTTTCTTTCCCACTTACCCCAAGATGTCTGACACTTAAACATGCACAGAAAGAGGCTCCATTTGTCCAGAAAGAGCATTTTAACCATTAACTTGTTTGTTTTTTTAAAAGTATCTTCACTCCCCAAAAGTAAGCTGATCATTCTGGGATATTAGCCAAGGAGTTCAGAGGATAGCAATAATCGAAATGGCTTTTGAACCTCAAAAATATTATGGTAAGCCATAGAAGCCCTTCTTAAAAGGTTACATATTGTATGCATCCTTTTATATAAAATCTACAGAACAGGCAAATCTATAGAGACGGGAAGTAGATCAGCAGTTGCCAAGGTTGGGGGAGGGGTGCATGGGAAGTGACTGCTTAATGGGTACAGGGTTTCCTCTTGGGATAATTAAAATGTCTTCAAACTAAATAGAGGTGATGTTTGCCCAATATTGTTAATCCACTAAATTTCACTGAGCTGCACACTTTAAAATGGATAATAGGCCAGGCACGGTGGCTCATGCCTATAATCCCAGCATTTTAGGAGGCTGAGGCAGGTGGGTCCCTTGAGGTCAGGAGTTTGAGACCAGCCTGGCCAATGTGATGAAACCACATCTCTATTAAAAATACAAAAATCAGCCAGGCTTGGTGGCCCATGCCTTTAGTCCCAGCTACTCGGGAGGCTGAGGCAGGAGAATCGCTTGAACTTGGGAGGCGGAGGTTGCAGTGAGCCGAGATCATGCCACTGAACTCCAGCCTAGACGACAGAGTAAGACTCTGTCTCAAAAATAATAATAATAATAATAAAATAAATAAATAAAATGGATAATAGTTAATCATCTTCTATTATGTAATGTTTACTTCAAGTTTTCAAAAACAGAGATGAACTTTTGCATCTAGTGTTTTTTTTTTTTTTTGACGGAGCTCTGCTCTTGTTGCTCCACCCAGGCTGGAGTGCAATCTTGGCTCCCCACAACCTCCGCCTCCCAGATGCAAGTGATTCTCCTGCCTCAGCCTCCTAAGTAGCTGGGATTACAGGCCTGTACCAACATGCCTGGCTAATTTTGTACTTTTAGTAGAGATAGGGTTTCTCCATGTTGGTCCGGCTGGTCCCAAACTCCTGATCTCAGGTGATCTGCCTGCCTCAGCCTCCCAAAGTGCTGGGATTACAGGCGTGAGCCACAGTGCCCGGTTGCATCTGTTTTTTTTTCTTTTTTTTAAAGACTTATGTTTGTTGAGCCTCTACTGTATGCCTGACACTGTGCTCAGTGCTTACCTGCACTATAGTATATAATCCTCACAATCAACCCTTTGAGATAGGTGCAATTTTTATACCTAGTATGTAAGTGTAAACTGAGGCACAAAGAGGTTGTACAGTTAGCTCAAGTTCTCATCATCACCAATTTTCAGGGAGGGGCTCAAGCACAGGCAGTCTGCTCCAGGGCCAACATTCTCCACCGCTATACTTTGTCCATTCCTTGCCCTTGGAGCAATTCCACACCCTAAGCATTGAGAAGAAAGCAAGGAGCTAACATATATTGGCGGGAGGGGCGGGGCTACTATTTTTGTAGTGTCTACTCTGGCCAGTCATTCACACAGCTTCCTCATTGAATTCTCACAACCACACTTTGTGGAAAGAAATTCTGCTGTCCCCATTTTGCAGATGAAAAGCCTGACACCCAGAAAGGGTAGGCAACTGACAGGGCACAGGACCCGTGAGGAGCTGAAGCCAGATCTGCTGAGATGTCAGCCCTTGCTCTGAACCCGGGATGAGGTGACTAGCTGTCTACCAGCCTCACAGCCTCGCAGGTTCCCTCTCACAAGGCCCTTTTCCTCGCACAGAGCAACCATTTGTGCAGCAAGTAACAAAGTGCTGAATAGGGACGAGGCACCCGCCTCCCCTTCCCGTCCCACTGAGCATTGCTATCCTTTGGGATGTGAAAGTAAATCAAATCTTGGGAACCCCAAACCTACTAGGCCAAAGGTTGGGAACTGAATCACCCAATACTGCCTTTCCTTTTGTTCTCGGGTGTCATTTCACAGCCCTGTGTCATAGCCTCATCCATAAGCCAGGCTCCCACAAGGATAGGAGGCCACATATCTCCTCTCTCACAATTTGCTCACAAGGAAATTTCTTGTGAGCCCCTAAATCTTTCTGGATAAATATCACCCCCTATAAACTAGCCCTAAAACCAAGTTCTGTTCAATCGCACCCTGACAATGTCAATTGCCCAGCTTACCGACAAGGACAAGACCAGAAATCATCCCCCAACCTACCCTGAGACAAATGCGTAATTGACTTTTCAGCTACTCCCTCTCTTCATGTTCACTTTATCATACATAAAATGTAGATTTACTGAGCACTAAGCAGAGCCTCATGAGAACATAACCATTTGCCTCACTGCCCACCCTTCCTCCTTTATTTCCCTCCTGCTTGTCCTTTTCCCTTTAAATACTGAGTTCTCAAAACTCTCTTAGGAAAGCACAGGTTGCAGATTTTTTCTCTGGGTGCATCCTCAAACTTTGGCTAAATAAACCTCTACCGACTCCTCTCAGGCAAGTTAGTCCAAATGGGGAAGACTAGCCAATTAATTTCCATTTGCCTCTGTCACATGAGTATCTATTGATGAATAACTAGTGTTCAATTTAGGAGATGTTAATTAACTTAGTCCTAAAGGGTTAGGGTTAGGCACAGGGAGCCCTGAAGCTGCACCTAAATTATCTAATCTCCTGTTTATGTGCTAGAGAACATTCTGTTTCTTTAGGTAATTATCAGAATGCTTTTTCCAAGACCATGTCCACAAACCTAACCTAACCTAACCTTTACTAAACCTAACCTAATCTAACCTAGCCTAACCTAACCGAACCTTTGCTAACACAGGTGAACAGCAATCTTTCAGAAAGCACAGCTTTGGGAAATAAAATTCTAAACCACAGAAATATATTTCCCACGTTTCCCTGAATCTCTATGTCTTATTCCAACCCATTTAAACTGTAATAGCCACAGAGAACAGGACCTGAAAACATATGCTCATTAGTTCCCACCAGAGCCTGGTGACACAGCCTGTCTTCCCGAGGAAGCTGCAGACCCACCCAGGGAGCTTCAGAGTTCCTTCTGCATGCACGTTCAAAACGCTGGCTCTCCTTAGGGCTGTGTGGGTGCTGCACGTTGCATGGGACTCGAACGGGAAAGAGAAAGTAGTAAAGAGGTGAGCAAGGGTTGCAAACTCAATGCCCAGAGACATTAGCAGGGCCATATGAGTGAGTCAGTCTGGGTGGGTGCTGTCTGTACGGAGCAGCAGCCACCCAGCTCCAGCCTACAGTTGTCATGCAAAGATGGATGTCCAGCACCACCAAACTTACCTTTTTCTTTTTTTTTTTCTTTTTTTGATATGGAGTCTTGCTCTGTTGCCCAGGCTGGAGTGCAGTGGTGTGATTTCGGCTCACTGCAACCTCTGCCTCCTGGGTTCAAGCAATTCTTGTGCCTCAGCCTCCTGAGTAGCTGGGATTATAGGCGTGCACCACCATGCCCGGCTTTTTTAATTTTTAGTAGAGACGGGGTTTCACCGTGTTGGTCAGGCTGGTCTCAAACTCCTGACCTCACGATCCGCCTGCCTCGGCCTCCCAAAGTGCTGGGATTACTGGCATGAGCCACTGCGCCTGCCCAAACCTTAACATTTTTAAAAAGAAAAGTCCCAGCCGGGTGCGGTGGCTCATGTTTGTAATCCCAGCACTTTGGGAGGCCAAGGCAGGCGGATCATGAGGTCAGGAGTTTGAGACCAGCCTGACCAACACGGCGAAACCCCGTCTCTACTAAAAACACAAAAAATTAGCTGGGTGTGGTGGCGTCTGCATGTAATCCCAGCTACTTGGGAGGCTGAGGCGGGAGAGAATCACTTGAACCCAGGAGGCGGAGCTTGCAGTGAGCTGAGAGAGCGCCACTGCACTCCAGCCTGAACAACACAGTTAGACTCCATCTCAAAAAAAAAAAAAAGAAAGAAAGAAAGAAAGAGAAAAACAAAAAGAAAAGTCCCAAATCTTGACTTAATTTTTAAATTTAAAAATGTCATCACCCCACGCAGGCCAAATAAATCATATTTTGAGCTAGGTTAGTTCCATGGGTTCTGTTAGTTTGCAGACTCAGCTCTAAAGTGTTTTTAAAAATGTAAATAGAAAACCAAAAGACATGATCAACAAACTGCTTCAAGAGATGCTTCAGAAGGGAGCTCTAGATGGAAAGAGAGAACACTGGACTCAAAGGCAGGAAACCATTTTGAATCTAGACTGTATGTGTGACTTATAAGCTGAAGGACTCCGACCAAGTTACAGAACTAAGGTATGGATTACTAATAAAATGGACATAGTCACACCTGCCATTCTTACTATGCAGGGTTGTTACAAAGAACAAATCAAACTATTCAGGAAATTTTATCATAAACTCTAAACAATAAAGCAAACTAAAAAATTTACAATGTTAAATGTGAAGGTAGAGAATAAGCCATATTTAGTCCATAATGCCTGTGTTTATCTGCACACAGAGGCAGTCAATAAATATTTAATTGACTTAACATGCCTTCCTGCTATAATCCAAATCTAGAGAATTAAATGACCTACAAAATAGTTTGGGTGATTACTAAGCATAGTAATTCCATAATGACTGATTAGTGCTAAAACTATTGATCAAAATTCCCAGATTTAGTGAAATTACATGTTAGTGTAAATTTTTGTCTGGTAGAGATGCAAATAATTTCTGTCTAGTGGAAAAGATATTTACAAAGGTTACCATTTACTGTTCTGTAGGTAATTAATCAATTTTGTATCAACTCAAAGTTCTTATCCGAATATTTCTTAAATTGCTTATATTAATATTACCTAGTTCCTCAAATGCTCTTTAAATGAGTCTTAACATCTTATTGGTTCCCTCTTTTAGTACTGAGTTCATTTTATATTTGGATGAGAATAACTTCACCCCTTTGAAAATTACACTTTAACATTAGCCTGGTCAAATTAAGATCTTAGCAGATTTTCTCCACTTCTACTAATGTTTTCCAGTTTGTGTCAATGGTGTCAAGTTTAAACCAGGCATGATATGAGAAAATCATTATGTCATCAACCCTCTTTTGTCGTAAAAGCAAATAGTACATTTCAATTTATTTCTCTCCTTATTAATTCACTTCATTTTTCTTTTCTTTTCTTTTCTGTTTTTTTTTGAGATGGAGTCGCGCTCTGTCACCCAGGCTGGAGTACAGTGGCGTGGTCTCAGCTCACTGCAAGCTCCACCTCCCGGGTTCACGCCATTCTCCTGCCTCAGCCTCCCCAGTAGCTGGGACTACAGGCGCCTGCCACCACACCCGGCTAATTTTTGTGTGTGTGTGTATTTTTAGTAGAGATGGGATTTCACCGTGTTAGCCAGGATGGTCTCGATCTCCTGACCTGATCCACCCGCCTTGGCCTCCCAAAGTGCTAGGATTACAGGTGTGAGCCACCGCACCCGGCCAATTCACTCCATTTTTCATATAGGGCACTAATAAGAATACATAGGTGAATACAGATACACCTCCCTTTATGAAACTTAGAAGCAAGTGGGGGCCAGGCGCGGTGGCTCACGCCTGTAATCCCAACACTTTGGGAAGTCGAGGCAGGTAGATCACCTGAGGTCAGGAGTTTGAGACCAGCCTGGCCCACATGGTGAAACGACATCTCTACTAAATATACAAAAATTAGCTGGGTATGCTGGCATGTGCCTGTAGTCCCAGCTACTCAGGAGGCTGAGGCCAGAGAATTACTTGAACCCGGGAGGTGGAGGTTGCAGTGAGCCGAGATCGTGCCATTGCACTCCAGCCTGGGCAACAAGACCAAAATTCCATCTCAAAGAAGAAGGAGAAGCAGGAGGAGGAGGAGGAGGAGGAGAAGAAGGAGGAAAAGGAAGAAGAGGAAGAGGAAGAGGAGGAGGAGGAGAAGGAGAGCAGCAGCTAGTGGGAAGCAGATTTGTGCATCAATAACTAGAATGCCAGAGGATATAGAGAAAGGGCTATGGGAGCTTTTTGAAGAAGTCAAAGACAAATTTGATTGGAGGCATCAGAGAAGGTTTGACAGAAAATGTGACACAGTAACTGGACCTAGAAAGATAATAGGGTTTTAAAAGATGGTAAAGAATAAGGAAGGATATCCCCCAGCGGAGGGGGCCACAGAGAATTCAGAAAGTGCATTGAGGACAAGTGCTTCCATGTAATTGGAGCATACATGAGTTTTGCAGGACAAAGTTACATGGAAAGGATTTGGAGGTTTATTGTTACATAACAACTCACCCCCAAACTCAGTGGCTTAAAACAACCCTTGTTTATTATTTCTCATACATCTATGGGTTGGCTGATCTAAGCTAGACTTAGCTAGAGTGCTTCTGTTTACATCTCTCTCGTGCTGACCTGGGCACACGGCACCTCTCATGGGTGGCAGAGGTGCAAGAGAACAAGTCATGTGGTCAATCCAAAGCCAAGGGTCAAGGAAATATCTTCTGATCTTTAGTGGGAGGAGCTGTAAAGTCACATGACAGAGGACACAGATACATAGAGGACATAGAGGGATGAAGAACCGAAGCCAGTGATGTAATCTACTATAGGGACAGATGGTGTGGAAAATCATTTTGAATGCTGTAATAAAATTAAATTGGGGTCAGGCGCAGTGGCTCACGCCTGTAATCCCAGCACTTTGGGAGGCCCAGGCGGGTGGATCATGAGTTCAGGAGATTGAGACCATCCTAGCTAACACGGTGAAACCCCGGCTCTACTAAAAATACAAAAAATTAGCTGGGTATGGTGGCACACGCCTGTAGCCCCAGCTACTCGGGAGGCTGAGGCAGGAGAATTGCTTGAACCCAGGAGGCGGAGGCTGCAGTGAGCTGAGATGGCGCCATTGCACTCCAGCCTGGGCAACAGGGTGAGACTGTCAAAAAAAAAAAAAAAAAAGAAAGAAAGAAATTGGTTCTAGGCAAGGGGAAGTCATCACTGTTTTTCAAGCAGGAGGGAGACATTCTCAGATCTAAGTTAGAAAGATGATTCTGCCTGCTAGCTGAGTAGAGGATTAGAAACTTTACAACCATCTGAACTAGGGTAGTGGCTGTGGGAAAAGGGACAGAGGGACAAGTTAAAAATAGTTATTAAGTATAATAAAGTAGGTCATCATTTGGAGGAAGAGTAAGAAAATCAAAGACACCACTCAGGTTTCTAAATTCATATGGCAAAACCATTGACAGTGATAATAATACTAGCTGCTTTTACTGAGCACTTACTTTGTGCCAGCCACTCCTGCAAACATTTTATATATGCGCTCTTCTTAACGTGCCACAAAAAACTTAGGACGTCATGTTAGTTATAGCTTTCCATTCCTATTCTATAAATGAGAAAACTGAGGCTTAAAACATTCAAATAACTTGCCCAAGGTTTTACAGCTTGTACCTGAAGGAGCTGGAGTTTGAATGAAAGTCACTTTGATTTCAGAATCTGAGTTCATAACTTCTGTGGGCTGCCTCAGAAGGATGGGGATAATAAGGAAACCAGTTTTGGGGAGGAACTAACATCTGATTTGGGGTAGGGACTTCATTCGTGATTTTTATATTCTGACTCACCATATTATTTTGAGTAATAAAATGCCAATGTATTTATAGATGTATAACATCATTTTAATATTTTAAAATATCTCGTGTGAATAATTTACATATTAGATTTGCCCAGAGAATCATATGTTTCATTGTGACTCAAAGGTGCATTCATTTGGACAGCATTCAGGATCTGTCCGTCCCGTTTAATACCCTTCCAAACCATCTTGCCGTCATCCCCGTTTCCCAGGCTTCTCGTGAGGTGGAGCCATGTTTCCTATGGGGAGTCACCCTTTCCATTTCCCACAGATCCTATGGTGGGCCCTTCTGTGCTTCCTAATGGAAATGTGTGAGAATGGCAGGGGCCAGAGGGCAGGGAATTAAAGCAGAAAAGAAAGAGCATGTGGTGGGAGATTAGGGAAAGAGGGGGAGGAGGAGGGAGGGGGAAGCTCCTGCCCTGCTCCAGCCCTCCCCTCCTTTCTTCCAGGTCCAGGTTCTCTCCATTCCTCTCTCCCCTGAGCCTCAGAGGCGGGTCTCCTGGACACTGGGCCTTCTTTACCTGCAGGTTCTGCATCCTCGGATTCAACCAACCTCAGACCAAAAATATTCCCTGAGAAAAAAACAAACAAACAGAAAAACAATACAGGATAACAGCAATTTACACAGCATTTATACTGTATTGGCTACTATAAGTAATCTGGAGATTAAAGTATACAGGAGGATGTATGTAGGTTATATGCAAATACCACAATATTTTATTTTTTTGAGACAGTGTCTTGCTCTGCCACCCAGGCTGGGGTGCAGTGGTACGATCATAGCTCACTGCAGCCTCACACTCTTGGGCTCAAGCCATCTTTCCACCTCAGTCTCCAGAGTAGCTGGGGCCACAGGCAAGCGCCACCATGCTGAGCTAATTTCTTTCTTTCTTTCTTTTAGAAGTGGTGTCTCACTATGTTGCCCAGGTGAACTCCTGGCCTCAAGCAATCCGTCCCCCTCAGCCTCCCAAAATGCTGGGATTACATGCATGAGCCATTGCACTCGGCCTACCACTCCATTATACCAAAGACCTGGGCATCGCTGGATTTTGGTATCCATGGGAGGTCATAGGAAACATCCTCCACAGATACCAAGGGACAGCTGCATTTTCAAAGCTCAACCCATGTCTCTTGGGATACTTTCTGTTTTTATTTTTGTTTATTGAGATGGAGTTTCGCTTTTCTCGCCCAGACTGGAGTGCAATGGTGCAATCTTGGCTTACTGCAACTTCCACCTCCCAGGTTCAAGCGATTCTCCAGCCTCAGCTTCCGGAGTAGCTGGGATTACAGGCAAGCACCATCACGCCTAATTTTTGTATTTTTAGTAGAGATGGGGTTTCGCCACGTTGGCCAGGCTGGTCTTGAACTCCTGACCTCAGGTGATTCAACGCCCCCCCCCACCCTTCAGCCTCCCAAAGTGCTAGAACTACAGGCGTGAGTCACCACACCCGGTTTTTTTTTTTTTTTTTTTTTTTTTGAGACGCAGTCTCGCTCTGCTGCCCAGGGTGGAGTGCAGTGGTGTGATCTCAGCTCACTGCAGCCTTTGCCTCCTGGGTTCAAGTGATTCTCCTGCCTCAGCCTCCTGAGTAGCTGGGCTTACAGGTGCTTGCCACCATGCCTAGCTAATTTTTGTATTTTACTTAGTAGAGACAGGGTTTGACCTTGTTGGCCAGGCTGGTCTCGAACTCTTGACCTCAAGTGATCCACCTGCCTCGGCCTCTCAAAGTGGTGGTATTATAGGCATGAGCCACTGCACCTGGCCCCAGGATACTTTCTTTCAGTCACGACCTTCTTCCCCAGTTATCCCTCTTAGAAAGACTCAAACTTAGAACAGAGCCACCTGGACTCTCGAAGGCGGAATGGCATCTGAGGACAGTACAGAAGCAATCAAACCACATTTCACTTCTTATTGCACAAAATAAATGCCAAAATGCTATAACTGCCTTTGCAGTCACTAGTGTGGGGAATATAAAATGTACCAATTTTATATCTATGTATATATAAATGAGATTTAAAATAAAAGGCAGGATGGAAATAAGACGTTTTATCTGTGTCTCTGTATATATACACAAACATATATACATATTTTTGCCATTCAGCCTTTTGTCTCATTTATTTCACTAAATATTATTTTTAAATGTGAAGTATTTTATTTTTATTGGGGTTTCAGTTCTATTATTCAAATTTCATTCGTTTTTGTTTCTTCATTTTTAAGGCTTTTTTTTTTTTTTTTTTTTTTTTTTGAGACAGAGTTTTGCTCTTGTTGCCCAGGCTGGAGTACAATGGTGAGATCTCGGCTCACCGCAACCTCTGCCCCTCGAGTTCAAGCGATTCTCCTGCCTCAGCCTCTTGGATTACAGGCACCCGCTACCATGCCCAGCTATTTTTTTGTATTTTTAGTAGAGACGGTGGTTCACCATATTGGCCAGGCTGGTCTTGAACTCCTAACTTCAGATGATCCACCTGCCTCAGCATCCCAGAATGCTGGGATTACAGGTGTAAGCCACCACACCCAGCCCATTTTTAATGCTTTTCTATTCATTAAAATTAAATTTGCTCATCTTTATTTAAAACAAAATATAGGCTGGGCGCGGTGGCTCTGTAGTTCTGTAGTCTGTAGTTCCAGCACTTTGGGAGGCCGAAGTGTATGGATCGCTTGAGCCCAGGAGTTCAAGACCAGTCTGGACAACATGGTGAAACCTCTTCTCTACAAAAAATACAAAAACTAGTCAGGCATGCTGGCACAAACCTGTAGTCCCAGCTACTTGGGAGGCTGAGGTGTGAGAGGATTGCTTGAATCCAGGAGATCGAGGCTGCAGTGAGCTGTGACTGCACCACTGCACTTAAGCCTGGGTGAGACTGTGTCTCAAAATATAATAAAATAAAAAATTTATAATATATGTATATCCAGAGTATATATATTGTATAAAACCTATACATATGTGTAAATATATGTAATTAATTCTTCCTTTTTCTGGTTGATTCATTCACTTATGCTTTAACACTAAACAAAAAGGATGGCTGCAGGGTGGCCTACATGGTAAACGGGATGAGGGACTGTAATGGTTAATTTTTATGCATCGGCTTGGCTGGGCCATGGTGCCCAAATATTTGGTCAAACATTATTCTGGTTGTTTTGGTAAAAGTTTTGTTGCTGTCGTTGTTGTTTTAGGAGATTAACACTTAAATTGGTTGACTTTGAGTAAACCAGATTGTCCTCTGAAATGTAAGTAGGCCTCATCCAATCAGTTGAAGGCCTTAACAGAACAAAGACGGACCTCACACTAGCTAGGAGGATTGGACTGTCTCTCTCCCCTGGTTCTCCAGCCTGCTGGTCTACCCTTCAGATTTTAGACTTACCAATCTCCTACAATCCTGTATGACAATTCATTAAAATAAATCTCTCTTTATATGTATATGAAAGCTAGAACTGGCAAAATAACCCCAACTGAAAAGAGGTTCGAAGGGGACAGGGAGGATTGACTGGGAACCTCTCAAAAGACAACTGTAATTGCTTAAATGGACTGTTCCTAACCAACTTTTCTTCCTATGAAGAATTTGTTAGTGTCAAATTACTACTGATGTGACATCAGTAGCACCTGATGTCATTCTGGAAGACCCATCGCTCATCTATCTCACTGGGCTAGAAGCATAGGCATAATTCTATCACAGATGCAGGTGCCGCCGGGGCCACACTGGCTTCTGGAGAGCTGCAGAATCCTGACAGTGCAGAAACTGAACACAGCTCTCACTCATGGCCCCATCTTCCCTCTACTGATACTCTTCTCCCTGTTTCTTCATTTGCTTACCATCATTTTTTTCCATTATGTTCCATGTATACTGTAGGCAGCTTTAAATCTTTCCCAGAACCAAGGAGGGTATGAATAAAAAAGGGGGGTGAAGGTGCCGGGGGTCCATCAGGCACGCTGCTGGACATCCTCAGGAACAGAGGCACTGCCTGCATCACAAAATTGCTGGAACCAGATGACAACCTAGCTCCTGCCAAAAGCCTCCTCCCCTCCCCACCTACGTTTGCAAAGCGCTCATTCCCGGATTTAAAGAACACAAGCCAACAGTATTATCGTATAGTTAACTAGTACATTTTTCTCCTATTCACAAAAGGTAGCTTTTATTTATGGAATGTGCAAATGTTAGTCAGTGCCCTGAGGAGTGTTCAGAAATTCCAGATACATTAAATGATTTATAAGTGACAGCACCCATACTGGAAGAGACATAAACAAGGATACCTTTATAATATAACTCAGTTACCAGTAAGCCAAATTTCTAACTCCACTAAAACACAAGCCTAACTCCTTTGTGTCAATTCATATCATAAAAGATCCTTAATGGAACCAAGACTCTTTTCTCCTTTTCCAAATTCATTGTTCTTTTTATTAATACAAGCCTAAATTCCTAACCTGTCTTGCTTAAGTTCTAAATTTATTTCAGTACTTCAAGAATTTAAGTGGTGTTTGGGCATGGTGGCTCACACCTGTAATCCCAGCACTTTGGGAGGCAGAGGTGGGAGGATCGCTAAAGGAGTTCAAGACCAGGACCAGCCTGGGGTCAGCAAAGCAAGACCCTGTCAAAAAAAAAAAAAAGGGAAAGAAAGAAAAGGAGAGAGAGAGAAGGGAGGGAGGGAGGAAGGAGAAAAGAAAGGAAAAGAAAAGAAGAAGAGGAAGAAGAGGAAGAGTGGATGTGGGGGTGTAAATTGATGCAACTTTCCTAGGAAGCCATTTGGCAGTAAACATCAAGGGCCTTAAAAATGTTTCTATACTTTTACTCAGTAATTCTACTTCTGAGAACTTGCCTGCAGAAAAATACTGAAATGTTGATCGATGATATACAAAACTGGATTACATACAAAGAGGTGCATTTCATGTATTAAAAAAAAAAAAGGGCAAAAAACTGGAAATAATCCCAACAGCTAACAATAGGAAAATTGTTCACTTACGAAGCAGTCATGGGATATATTGCTCTGTGGTTGTTAATGACGATGTGTGCACCACGCTTTAACTACCTTGCTGCACAGTCGTAACCACCTGAGAAACGTTAGTGATAGAAAGATGAACAGAAAAAATACGAAATAGAACTACAAACACAGTACACCCTCAAGCATCATACACACAGACATCCACAAATACGTAATTGGAGAAAATACACCAAAATTATCTGAGGGATGGGATTATGGGTATAATTTTCTTTTTCACGTTTCCATTTTCCAATGTTCGACAAGGAGTAAGTACTCACTTCTATGATTAGGAACTGAAATAAAAGTTGTATTTAAAATAGAAAGTAGCATACAAATCCACCACAAAGAAAATTATGGATTGCAATGTATTCCTTTTTATTAAATTATAAAACTGTTGTCAATACACGTGCTTTTGGAAATAGTGTTTTCCTCAAGTATCTGCTTTTGTGCAGCACTTGGTTTTAAACAAACAAAAAATTTCGACACCAACTTCTTGGTCTCCAAGCTATTGAGCACTTATAGCTAAACTATCAAGTATAGCTATGATATATACAGTCTGAATTTAGGGAAAATATTACAAAGACAAATGCCTTGAAAAGATGACACAGTGCAGGGAAAGCTACAGCTATTAAGATGGTATAAAAACTTAGTCAAAATGTTTTAGTCCATTATGGCTCTGCCTAAAGCTTCAAAGGAAGAAAATTTAAGACACTTCTCATCCAAGGCACTTTAGAGAGTTGCAATAAAGTACTTCTTTGAATTTAATTTGAGTCCAACAGTATTTTTTATTCCTTTTTCACATTCTGACTCACACTGAAACAGTCCTTGAAGGCAGCTATTAATGAGGAAAAATAGTTATTGCTTCTTAATATACATATTAAAAGTATGCAAACAGAATGCAGATTTTGGTCCACTGAAAGCAAGTAACAGGATCTGACTATGGTGTTCTGCTTAATTCTGAGCAAAAAGCCACAGACTCCTCTAACCCAGTCCCACAAACAGAGCCTTCAGTTCTGAATTTGCACCGGCTGTCCCCTGGGTTCTCTATGAGGACACACAAGCTAGAGTACCACCACGTCTCCATGGTGCATTCTATCTGGAGAAGAACCATCCCGGCGGCCTGGCAGGACCGGCTAGTCCGATGCCGTGGCAGGCGGGCCCGGGAGAATCCACGCTCAGACATCTATAATTCTGTGTCCCGGTATCGGGCAGACTGGCCATAGTAACCGCGCTTGGAGTGTTCCGACAGCTGCTGGCGGTACTCCTCTTCCTCAGCGTCACTGCTATAACTTCCTCTGGTATCCTGATAAAGTCTGGAAGGAGCTTTCTGTGGCTCAGGGGGTCTGGAACTAACAAAGAAAGGGTGTTAAAGACATTTCGAGCACATCCATTCCTCCGGCTGCCCAGGGAGGCATGGCTCGGAGCACAGCGGCTGAGCATACTGAGCAGATCACTTACCTCTGAGCCACATTCTGCAGAGCAACCAGAGATATCCCGGGTCCTGCTCCAGGTTCGTAATAAGTCAAATCCAATGCCCACTTGGGCGGTGAGTGAGGAAGCCAGCCAGGTGCCCCTGACCTAAGAATCTCCCTGTTGGACAGGGGGAGCCCTCCTCACCCCTAAGCTCCCTGGCTAGTCTCACCCAGCAGCGAGAGTTCGCTGTCAGTTTCAGTCTGTCATACCCAAGAACTCTTTGTTGTCAGAGGCAACCTGGTTGACTGTGTTACCATTCAACTGGTAAAGAAGAAATTTGCTTCCAGTTTCCTACTGCTGGAAAACTAGACTTCAGCTTCCAGATAGAATGGCCACAAGAGGCCAGGTACAGTGGCTCACACCTGTAATCCCAGCATCTTGGGAAGCCGAGGCGGACGGAGGTCAGGAGTTCGAGACCAGCCTGGCCAACATGGTGAAACCCCATCTCTATTAAAAATACCAAAATTAGCTGGGTGTGGTGGCACACACCTGTAATCTCAGCTACCTTGGAGGCCGAGGCACAAGCATTGCTTGAACCTGGGAGACGGAGGTTGCAGTGAGCTGAGATTGCACCAGTGCACTTCAGCCTGGGCGACAGTCACTCTGTCTCCAAAAAAAAAAAAGAATGGCCACAAGAAAATGTGACTTTTTTTCTCTTCTCGGAAGCAGGAAGCAATCCAGTATAAAACTTCAACAGGAAGACACTGTGAATATTCCTTCTGTTTGTGTGGCATTTACCGAGACTGCTCATTTGCTTGTCAGGGTCCCTTTAGACCTCAGGGCAGCACAAGTGGTCTGACTTTGCTGGATGATGCAAAGGAATTAAGAATCTTGGCTGAGAGGCAACAAACAGCGACAAAACAGGTCTAAGCCCTAGGAATTCTGCTCATGTGCTAACCATGGGCAATGTAACATAACCAGGCTCCAATGTGTCCAAAGTACTGGCTTGAAACATCAATGATTACACTTTGTCAGAGTTTTAGCACACAAGCAAACTATGCAGAAGTTTTGACTCTGTAATCTTTACAATTAAATTTGATGGAATGAGTAAGACAAACAGTCATCCTGTAGGGAAAAAATCCTCCTGTTACCCTGAAATTTGGGTAAAGGAAATTCTTTCTTCGAGTCCCAGTCCTTGAGAAGTCCCCGCCTTAGACTTGCGCCTGCTGGGCAGCCCTTACCTCGTGTGCTGGGGCAGGCTGGGGTCTGGCTTGTGCGATTTGATTGGAACCGCGTAGATATCAGGATGCTTCTGGGCAATTTCGATCTGTGGTAATTAAAAAAGAAAAGAACAAGAGCAAAAGAATGAACCACTGGGCACTCTGCTTGCTGGTTTCCTGCTGGTCCCACCCTTTCCCCATATCCTACTTATTTTCCCATCCCATTTCAAGAAGAGGAAACACAGAGGCGGCGTCCTCATTTCCACGGTTATGTGCAGTGCACATCAGACAGGAAAACTGTTTAAAAGGAATGGAACTTCGACACATGCTACAACCTGGATGAACCTTGAGGACATCATGCTAAGGGAAATAAGCCAATCACAAAAAGACAAATAGTGTATGATTCTACTTATAGGAGGTTCCTACACTGTCCAAGTCACAGAAAACAGAAAGTAGAGGGGTGGGTGCCAGGGACTGTGGGGAGAGGAGAATGGTGAGTTAGTATTTAATGGGTATGGAGTTTCACGTGGGGAGGATAAAAAATTTGGGGGATGGACGGTGGTGATGGCTGAACAGCGATGTGAAGGTACTTAATGCCGCTGAACTGAACATTTTAAAATGGTTGAGGCTGGGTGCAGTGACTCATGCCTGTAATCCCAGCACTTTGGGAGGCTGAGGAGGGTTTTGCTTGAGCCCAGGAGTTAGAGACCAGCCTAGCAACATGACAAAACCTTGTCTCTTCAAAAAATATGAAAAATTAGCGGGGTGCAGTGGCATGTGTCTGTGGTCACGGCTACTCAGGAGGCTGAGGAGGGAGTATCTCCTGAGCCTAAGAGGTTGAGGCTGCCGTGAACTGTGATCGCACCGCTACACTCCAGCCTGGGTGACAGAGGGAGACCCTGTCTCAAACAAAACAAAACAAAACAAAAACAAAAACAAAACAAATAAAACAAAAGAAAAAAGTGGTTGAAATGGTAAATTTTATGTTATGTATATTTTACCACAAGGAAAGAAAAATGCTCAGATGTACTGCTGCTGTTGTGCTAGACCTGAAAGAAAACTCCCACATCTACTGGGCAAATATACTCCAGAGATCTTTAGTTAAATTCTTCTTTGATGTCTGAAAAGTTCTATGTGCACATGGTAAACAAATTCAAACAGCTCAGAAAGTACAACCTATGGGCCTTTCTGTTTTAGCACCCAAAGTTTGCTTGGTTTCCATGGCAAATCTGGGAGCTAATGAAGACATGTTTAAAAGAAAAGAAAAAAAAAATCACATTCTAATTAAAACGACTTCTGAGAGGCACCGATTCTCTCCTCACACTTCCTCATTCCAGAACCCTATACAAAGTCCTGTGTATAAACAGCAGAATCTTCTTCCCCTATATTGTCAAGTTTTCTTCATTGGAAGAACAAGGGACGTGCTGGGAGCTAGCAATCTGAAGTGATACACACAGCCCCTGCTTTGGGTGCAGTGTGTGTGAACAACCCTGTCACATCTGCAGCAGTGGAAAAGGGGCTGTCCGCTGTTATACTGAAATCAGACTTATTTAAAACTCTTATTGATGATGCGTAGTTTAAAAACAATTACCCTTGCATTCTGTGCTTCTTGGAGTTCCTGCATTCTCTGTAATCTGGCCTTGTGATCCATCTTCTCAAATATTTTGACTTTGCCCAGGACTGATTTGGGAGCATTATCTTGCTCCTCACTGCTCTCTCCCACCTCCTCACCCTCTTGAGGAGGGATGGGAGTGGAGGGCTTCAGTATAGACCGCCCAAAGGCAGGTTTTGCTGCAACAGGAGGAGGATAACCTTTGGTAGATGCCACAGGAGTTTCATTACCAGCAACGGCAGAGGGGTTTGACTTATATTCATAGGATTTGGAGAAGTCATAGGATTCTTCTTTGTTCTGGGTTTTGGCCTGCAGAGAGCAATGACACGTTTTTACCTTGGGCTTTTAAGTTTATTTTCAAATCTGTATTAGTGATTTAATACACTCCATTTCCTGATCAGTTTCCAAAGGTGGTCCACAAATGCCATTCTGACAAGGAATGTAATACAGCAGGGTAAACGGCCACTGGCCAGGCTTCCTGAGCCCTACCTCCCTTCCTACACTAGATTATTAGGAATGCCAGGAAGCCAAAAAGGAGCAGGGAAAGTGCTGGGAGGGCTGTGATTGCCGGAGGTAAGATCAGACCTGGAATAATTTTGTTCTAGAAGAGGTTAGCATCTTGGAGAAGATCTCAGAACAATTCAGGCTTTGGGACTGCAAGAGTGGGCTTCTGAGGTCACTGCTGCACCGAGGGTACATGAGCCAGCCCAGGTGAGACCCATGTCCAGCTGAGGAATGAGACTGGGGTGGGGAGCGAGGGGAGCACTGCTTCACGCTAGCAGCCACTTCTCCTTCACACTTCGTCTTGCCCAGCTTGCAAATTTTCGCTGATGTATTTTATGAGGTCACTTATTATTATTACTTAGTACCTATCACATTTACTACTTCTGATGGCTCACACAATCAATTATGGCTTTCTTCTCATCTAAATTATTGAGTTAGGCCAGGCGCAGTGGCTCACACCTGTAATCCCAGCACTGTGGGAGGCCAAAGTGGGTGGATTACCTGAGGCCAGGAGTTCAAGACGAGCCTGGCCAACATGTTGAAACCGCGTCTCTACTAAAAATACAAAAATTAGCTGAATGTAGTGGTGCACGCATCTAAGTCCTAGCTACTCGGGAGGCTGAGGCAAGAGAATCACTTGAGCCCAGGAGGTAGAGGTTGCAGTGAGCCAAGACTGCACCACTACACTCCAGCCTGGGCAACAGAGCGAGACTCCATCTCAAAAAATAGTAACAATAAATAATAAATTATTGAGTTAAATAGATTTTATTTGGGTATAAGGAAAAACATAGAGTCATAGCTCTGATTCTGACTGGAGGTAAATAATATTTTGATATAAGCTCTTGTGTCTTTCTGTTCTGGATAATGATTATTAAACAAATAAGCAGCTCTCTTAAAGAGAGGCATTGTAAGCAGTGGTAATGATTATTCTCTTTAGCAAATCACCAGTAAGAATTATCTGGTGCATCTAGGCCGGGAGCGGTGGCTCACGCCTGTAATTCCAGCACTTTGGGAGGCCGAGGTGGGCGGATCACGAGGTCAGGAGATAGAGACCATCCTGGCTAACACGGTGAAACCCCGTCTCTACCAAAAAAAAAAAAAAAATACAAAAAATTAACCGGGCGTGGTGGCGGGTGCCTGTAGTCCCAACTACTCAGGAGGCTAAGGTAGAAGAATGGCATGAACCTGGGAGGCGGAGCTTGCAGTGAGCCGAGATCGGGCCACTGCACTCCAGCCTGGGCAACAAAGCGAGACTCCGTCTCAAGAAAAAAAAAAAAAAAAAGATTATTATCTGGAGCATCTAAATCAGACTGTGGACAAAAAACTTTAGCTGGACAGTAAAAGAAAAACAGATTCTGCGATTGGTGATTCTAGGTATGCAGTATTTTTTCTTTACAATCTTTTAACAACAAAAAAAATAACACTAACAGCCCTAAAATTATATGTTCTCCTAATATTGCCTTTCCTTCCTTTTTGCCCTTCCCTAATGTGGGGGATTCACCCAACAGGCCAAAAGACAGGCTCTAATAGAGAACACAGTGAGTCAGAACCATAATTAAACACCATCTCAGTCTGCATGCTCCTCCCTGGCTGTCCAGGAGGTTCCAGAGGCATCTGCTTCCTCTTCCTTCCCATCCTGGGCTTCCCAGCCACGTACCTTGGGCGGCTCTGGCTTGAATGCTGGGGGCGGGCTATTGTCCCTAAGTTGATCGCTGCTAGCAGCCCTCCTCATCTGAGCTCGTGGCTCTGGGCTGGGTTTCCTTATGCTCTACAAGACATAAAGGTTCATTCACAACAAGAACATCCAAGCAGAGAGAATAGAGCACTCGACTGCTTTGGAGGAGTTCTGCAAACTTGAGTAAGTTCAGAAGTTGAGGTCCTGAGCCGGTGCTTCTTTACTGAACAGGCAGACACCATCACCAAATGCTTCAGACACATTTTTTAAAACTGGCTGCATCCAATGTAGAGTCTCTTCCATTAAAGCACAGTTTTTTAAGAACTCTCCAAAAGTCTAAAATCTCTTGTGTCACTAATACCTATGTCTATAGGCATTTGGGAGTTAATTATTCTTTACAACTTGTCTAGCATAAACTAATTTGTTGCTGTGGTAATGGTGTATTTTTCTCCCCCTTCAGTTTGTTGTTTTGGGTTTTTTGTGGTTTTTTTAGGGTAGTTCTATTTCATAAAGAAAAAAATCATTTACTGGAATGAGCTAAGATGCTAGAGAGAAATCCACAGCAATAATTATCCAAATATATGAACAATCCCATCTACAAAGATCATTATTCCAGCATTCTCTGAGGTGCAACTAATAATTGCTAACTTGGCTGTGACTTTACAGTGTCTGTCAATGTGATTTCAAGGATCCCATAAGCTACCTAATCACAGTGGATGCCCAGTACATGTGATCAGATGAAGGTTTGATCATGAACTCAAATAAAAAACTGAAATACAAGAGAGAAGGAAACTGATGGGGAAACACTCAAGAGCTTTGGCAAGATTAGAAAGGTTAAAAGCAGGATGGGGAAGAAAAGCAAGGACATCTAAGAGTACAGAGAGAAACCTAATCAAAGGTTACAAGTACATACAACAATACTGCATGGGAAGGAATGTTCCGCTAGTAATTTGGACAGCCGGCACATAAAGCCATTCTGTTTATCCGTCGCACCTGAGGGCATGGGTGTGAGGCGTGCTGGCCCCTCAAGCTCTTCTGAAGTCCACCTGCCTGTCCCACTTTCCCACAGACTCAACCATGCCAGTGTGGACTCAGAGCGAGAGACTCCCTGGAAGTCATCTGCTCCAACCCCTAGGAATGCCTTCCACAGCACCCTGAACACACAGCTGTCCACGAGAGTGCAAGGAAAACACCAGGCTCTCCTGCTCCTGCCCGTGGCCTGCCTCGCCTCACCTCCTCGTGCTGCACCGGCTCCGAGGAGCGGGTGATGGACGACACCAGCGGCTCCTCGGCTGGCTCATCCAGCTCATTGTCAGTGTAGGCGCCTCCTTCGCCGTCCGTGTCTTCAAAGTCACTGATGAGGCGGCTGTCGCAACTCAGATAGTCCGCGCCCATGGCGGTTAAGTAGGACATGCGGTCTTCAGGGTCATCATCCATCCCTTCCATCTAGAGGAATTTGTGTCGGAGGGTCAGTGGGGTCTGACGTGGCTCCTGGGAGTGGGGACTCAAGAAAATTCCCAAGGACACAGCCAAGCGACTGAAACATTGATGTGCTCGCCAGGGAAGGCATCTTTTATTTTTCTCCCTGAAATCACTTGGCTTTGGTACAATGTTGATATTATGGACATTTTTGTGCAGGAACTCAAATTAGGGGCCCTACAGCCTATCTGTGCTACCATCCATCCTACATACCGCAGCTAAGCCACACTGCCTCAGACTGTCTTGCTTTTCTTCTGAATCCAGCTCCTCCACAGCCTGTTCTCCTGGTACCATTCTCCTAGTAATATCAACACATGCACACTGCCTTGTGCTACACTCACATCCATGCCTCTACAAGATTCTCGGACCCTCAAAGGCAGAAGGTACGTCCTGTTCAACTTGTCCTCCCCAGGGAAGCTTGCATAGAGCCTTCCAAGCTGGAAGCACGCCATAGATGCCAGATACTTTGACCAAACATCTAGTTCTCAAAGAGCAAGACTTAGTCAATTCTGCAACAAAATCAGTCACTGTAAAGTCTCACAAAACTACTCAGTTCAGCTGGTGTACAGGATACTAGCACCAAAAGCTTCTAGAGTAAAAGGGGCCACAGAATCTCCCTCTTTCCTCCCTGAAGCACAGCCGTGTGTGAGCTATCTCCACCAGGGAGAAGCGATCCAATTCTGGAGGCCTAGACAAATTCCCTAACACTCTCATATCACCCATTCAAACTCTCAGAACGATGGCACATTCTCAACCAATCTTTTTGTCTAAGTAATTCCGACTCCATTAGCTTTTCTTCTTTTTATTAATGTTTAGCCGTATTCTCCAAGTTGCTTGACCTCACCTCTCATCGGCACTCTAAGTTTCCCACGTCCTTAGTAAGCTGTGGAGCTCAGCATGAGATCTTGTAAGCTCTGATTAGTGTACTTGGAATATAACACTAGTTACTACGTTAAAAGTAAAAGGGAAGTGAATGTAGGGCTGCACACGTCACATTCTGCTCTTCTTTTAAAAGTTCCTTCATTTTTATTAGTTGATCAGAGAATTTATGAAATTTCAAACTTGATCAGCACACATGTGAGCATCACTTCAAATGGGCATGGCTTGACTACATTCACTGCCCTCTTCAGGAAAGTTTCAGAACAGGGACTCTCACCTCATAGCAGCATATCCATGCCACATACCTTTCCTTCAGAGACCCAAACCGCTTCTCCTTGCTGATGCTGAATAGTGTCCTTTAAGCTGCCGAACCAGCTATCATTGGCTGAATTTAGGTTGATTGTAGCTATAGAAATATAAACAAAAAGGTCTGCATTAATTTCCAGAGCCATGTTTATTAAGGATGCTATTTGACATAACTTATACTCATTTCTGTGATATTTGAATTAAGACTTTGGTAGACGCAAGAAAATGTTGGCATATCTTTGAATACTAAACTCCTTTTAATAAATGCAATTAAAACTATTAACCATGTAGCTGTCTGAGTTCACATTATAGGATGTGATAAAGCTAAAAATAGATTTTTAGAATGTTTATTTTCGGCCGGGCGCAGTGGCTCAAGCCTGTAATCCCAGCACTTTGGGAGGCCGAGGCGGGTGGATCACGAGGTCAGGAGATCGAGACCATCCTGGCTAACATGGTGAAACCCCGTCTCTACTAAAAATACAAAAAACTAGCCGGGCGTGGTGGCGGGCGGCTGTAGTCCCAGCTACTCGGAGGCTGAGGCAGGAGAATGGCGTAAACCCGGGAGGCAGAGCTTGCAGTGAGCCGAGATCGCGGCCCTGCACTCCAGCCTGGGTGACACAGCGAGACTCCGTCTCAAAAAAAAAAAAAAAAAAAAAAAAGAATGTTTATTTTCAGAAAAGCTAACTTTAAGAAATGTTTTTAAAAAGTGTTTTCGGCTGGGTGTACTGGCTCACGCCTGTAATCTCAGCACTTTGGGAAACTGAGGCAGGCAAATCGCCTGAGGTTGGGAGTTCAAGACCATCCCTGCCACATGGTGAAACCTCATCTCTACAAAAATACAAAAATTAGCCGGGCATGATGGCAGGTGCCTGTAATCCCAGCAACTAGGGAGGCTGAGGCAGGAGAATCCCTTGAACTCAGGAGGCGGAGGTTGCAGTGAGCCAATATCATGCCACTGCACTCCAGCCTGGGCGACAGGGCAAGAATCTGTCTCAAAAAAAAAAAAAAAAAGCCAAGAACAAAAAATGTGTGTTTTCAGGAACAAAGATACATCTAAAACAAATATACGCAAGCTGCCATGGCTCATGCCTGTAATCCCAGCACTTTGGGAGGCATAGGTGAGTGGATAACTTGAGGCCAAGAGTTTGAGATCAGCCTGACCAACCCGGTCTCTACTAAAAATACCAAAATTAGCTGAGTGTGGTGACGCACACCTGTGGTTCCAGCTACTCAGGAGACTGAGGCACAAGAACTGCTTAAACCCAGGAGGTGCAGGCTACATTGAGCCGAGATCGCACCATTGCACTCCAGCCTGGGTGACAGGGCAAGATTCACATAGACAGGTATATCACAAATAAGAAAAATATACACTAATATACTGTTGGCTACCTCCAATAAAATACTAAAAGTAACACTTAAACATAAAGTTGTCCCTTGGTATCTGTAGAGGATTGGTTCCAGGACACCCTCCACTTGGATACCAAAATCCACAGATGCTCAAGTCCCTGATACAAAATGACATAGTATTTGCATATGCCTTATGTACATCCTCTTATATATTTTAAATCATCTCTGGATTACTGGTAATTCCTAATACAACGTAAATGCTACACAAATCATTGTTATACTATATTGTTTAGGGAATAATGACAAGAAAAAAAACCTGCACATGTTTAGATGTAACCATCCATTTTATCCCTCAAATATTTCCTATACGTGGTTAGTTGAACTCATGGATGTGGAAACTACAGATATGGAGAGCTGACTGTATATCATTTTGATAGACTTACACATTTTAGAATATACATATGGATTAAACAAACTCAACCAGTTTTTTCTACTCAGAACAAAGTATATCTTACATAATAGCACTTACTATGCATTAATCAGTTACTTTCCAAGTACCTTACCTGAATTAGGTCATTTCATGATTACACAAACTTTGCAAGGTAGGTATTGCTATGATGCCCGTCTTATGGATGAGAAACCAAGACAGAGTAGTGAAATTAACTAGCCCAAGGCCACACACCAAGCAAGTGTGAAGCCTGGATGCAAGCTCAGAAGATTGCTTTCAGAGCCTATGGCCTCAGTCACTACACTACATGGCCCATCTAAAACAGAAATTTACAGCACAGATATAAAATACCAACAAAGTACAACATATGCCATTTCTTCAGCAATATGTATTATGGACCTAATGGAGATAAACGAGACAAGCAAGTCGGGTAAATTGTACCCCTAAAATTATCAGACTGCAGGTAAATCAGGATTTCTTTTAAACTACATTGCCATGGCCTCTGTAATGTATTATCACTTCTAAAGCCAAAAATAACCATTAAGCAAATTTTGTGAGCAAGGATGCTTCAGGTTTTCCTCCAAGTAACATAGCTTTCTTCTGTTTAAGAAGTTCCAACAGTGACCTTGGAAAATCCTGAATGAGCTTACAATTTCCTTGGTTATTAATTATTTACAACATCGAAATACACTGATCCATTGGACAACCCAAAGAAAATGAACTTTGGTTCCATGGACTTCTATATTCCTATTATGGTACTCTGCAAAGATTACTCTGTTTTTCTCACAGCTAAAATATTATACTTAAAAATAGAAGTGAGATTTTGTACGCCAGAGACAAAATGAGGGATTTACACTAAATATATACAAAATGTTAAACAGTCTTTTAAAGCTTTATGTTGTAGCTGTCTAAGTATGGTCTGTATTCATCATAAAGAAAAAAGGGCCATTTGTGAGATGCAGGAAATATGTTCTTGCCCCTTGATAAAATAAAGAATATCACAAAACCTCTTATTGAATTCACATTAACAGTCAAGTTTATGAATAAAAATTGAGAGCTTCACAGTAGCTAACTTCCTAAGCTGCATGTAAAGGTAACATCCAACTCATGCTTTGACCCCTTTTTAACAGGCAAGTGCACAGACATGAGGCTTCCTTCCCTTGACTCTGCTGAATTAAGTACCTTTGGCTTATTATTGGATTATCTCATTCTGCTTCTCAGATTCTTTGCCTTAGAGCAATACTAGTTAATTATCTGTTGCTCCCAACCTCTGGGCTATGCCTATAACCCCTTGGATAGACTTAATCTATCTTTTGAGCTCAAGAAAGTGAAATACTGAAAGGATGCTCACTCAGCCACTGCCTTAGTTGGGAGTACTGAGGTTCTGAGCGCATGTGTGTCCAGCCCTGACATGTATGGTCAGTGCTACTTCCCCCTCCCCAGCCAATGAGGTTTGGAAGTACCAAGAACAACAGCAAAAGGTAATATCTAAGACTAGAGGGTTCAGGAAAAGGGAGAAATGGGGAATGCCTGCTAATGGGTATGGGGTGTCTTTGGGGATGATAAAAATGTTCTAAGATTGATTGATTGATTGTGATGACAGCTGTACAACTCCGAACATACTAAAACCCACTGAATTGCATACTTTTTTTTTTTTTTTTTTTTTTTTTTTTTTTGAGACAGGATCTCATTGTCGCCCAGGTTGGAGTGCTATAGTGCAATCTCGGCTCACTGCAACCTCCAGCTCCTGGGCTCAAGTGATCCTCCCAGCTCAGCCTCCCGAGTAGCTGGGACTACAGGTACCCACCACCACGCCCAGCTAATTTTTGTATTTTTAGTAGAGACAGGGTTTCATCATGTTGCCCAGGCTGGTCTCAAACTCCTGAGCTCAAGTGACCTGCCCACCTTGGCCTCCCAATGTGCTGGGATTACAGGTGTGAGCCACCATGACCAGCCGAATTGTATACTTTCAATGGGTAAATTATATGGTATGTAAGTCAAATCTCAATAAAGCTTTTCATGTGCCTGGGTTAACAGTGGCACACTAGACACCCCTCTAAATGGGCAACCAACAGCAAAGGTATCCGGCTAGGGGGCCCAGCATCTTCCTTCTGTTTTCTGTGGTCAACCAGGTAGTCTATAATCCTTTGAGAAATCAGGAATTAAAATTCTACAATTTAGTATAAAAGGGTAGCCCCATTTGGGTCTCTAAATCCATAATTCAACTTAAATGATCTTCAAACCATGAACTGAATGCTTTGAAGACTCCAAGAAAACATGTAATTCAAAGATTGTTTTTTTAAAAAAAAAAAATTTGTGATATGCAAATGTATTTTATAGCAAATTTTTAAAAATTGGTAGTTGGGGAGGCAAGCCTAACGCTTAACTTATTATGACAAGTCAACTTGCTTATGGGCAAATCTCAGAAAAAAGCTTCTCCTGTTTAACTGAGAAGTACTGTAAGTACTGTAGGCCTTCAGCCTAGTTCTTCCTCTACAATGCACTGTTTCCCTTCCCGATTTCCTACATCCTCACATGAACCCCAAATTTAACTCTCTGAGGGAAGACCCTAGCCATTCAGTGTACTCAGACAAAAGCAGGGGGGAAAATAAAGTGTGGGTAGTTTTAACTTCATTTGTAATCACTTCAGCCTCAGTTTTTTAATCTGTTAAAAGGAAGGGCTACATTACGTGACCCCTTTTGGGATTAGAATATGTCTGTGCTGTAACACATGTACAATATTGGACAGTTATGGACACCATAGTTTAGTCTGGGCTCAGCCATTCACCAGAATTGTGACTATGCAAAAGTGCTGGCCTTTCTTATGGCCTAATAAGACAGCACACATGGAAGGCCGTACCACTCTTCACTATATTACTAATATGTTACTATATTATTGTATAGTAATAATAATACTAGTAAAAAGGACAGAAAAGATATTGATAAACATACCAAGAGTATGAGTACTTAAGACTACATTCACAGAAATCTAGTTTATGATGGACCACTTCCTCCTCTGCATTTGGTTAAACTATGTCTCATTTGGCCACAGTGGTAAGTAGTGCACCTCTCTTTAACAAGAAAAACCAAGTTACACTAAAACAAGCATCTAATGTGAACACAATCATTCACCCCCATCCTCTCCAGTATCAGAGATATGCTAAAAATGACATGGGTGGATGATGATGCGCAATGAACTCAATAAGCTAGCCTCATCCTGAGGGTATCATATCCTTGCAGTCTCCTCATGTTGCCCCCACAAAATAATGCCCCGCATGACCACAAAACTTATGTAACCCTTTAAAACTCTTAATAATCCCATATGCACAGAATTCATCATTTATATAGATAGTGAATATTTTGTTATTAAAATATGTCATGTTCTTAGACCATTTTACTTTCATGAGTAATAGCAATGGGTCTTTGTTTCATGGACTTAAAAATATATTCTATTAGGTAAATCTTTAAACATGTACAAAAGTACAGATAGCAGTTTAATGAACTCCCATGTACATATCAACCAATTCAACAACTAACAACTACCAAGTCTCGGCCAGTCTTGTCCTGTCTATAATCCCATCTACTCTCTTCACTCCAGACTATTTAGGCAAATTCCCAACATTATATTAGGTCAACCATAAATATTTTATTTAGTATGCATTCCTAAAAGAACTTTGTTTAAAAAAGATCACAATATTATTATTACACCTAACAAAGAGGAGTAATAAATCTTTAAATCATCCAATACTCAGAGTGTCCAAGTTTCTAGTTTGGAGATTTTTTTTTTTTTTTTTTAAGAGACAGGGTCTTGCTCAGTCACCCAGGCAGGAGTGCAGCGGTGCCATCATAGTTCACTGCAGCCTTGAACTCCTGGCTCAAGCGATCCTCCCACCTCAGCCATAGGCATGTACCACCATGCTTGGCCCTTTATAGTAGAGACAGGATCTCACCATGCTGCTCAGGCTGGTCTCCATCTCCTGGGTTCAAGTGATCCTCCTGCCTTGGCCTCCCAAAGTGGGAGGATTACAAGTGTTATCCACCATGCCAGACAGGGATATTTTTAAATAATGAAACCAAGTTCCTTTTGCTTTGTGAGTTAATACATGTATTGATGGCGAGTACTGAACAATGACACAATCTCTACAGAGATGTAGGTGTTCGGCCTGGCTCAATCACTAGCCTTATAGTCTCACAGGAAAATCTGAACTTCATCAAAATAGCTAATTATTACCATATCATGGATCTTTAGGATCATTTTCAAATAGACAAAATTACAAAGTTCAATATACAAATGCCATTGGTCTAACATCTCGTTTTATAGGATTAACTATTTTTCAAAGAGTCATGAACACGATTTCAAATTCTCCATTCAGATTAATTAGTCATTTCTTCTATTCTTCAATTCTCTATTTCTCATTTTTGAAAAAAGGCACAACATTTACATTTCACTTACCTGTAAAAAGGTGTGCACACGTTTTTTTAAGCTTGTTGGCTTGATCAAATAACTTTCGAGAACTTTTGTTGGACGCTGGATTTAACCTTTGTCTCATGGTTTTGACACCTTGTCTGGAGTCTGGGTTGAAAAAAATCACAATTGGGAACCACTGGGTGTAATTCAACAGGTCCACAGCTTTCGGAGTCACATCCAGTAGTGCATGCTTATCCTGTTACAAATGGGGAACAGTTATATAAATGGGTATATAAAGTAATATAGCATCAAAGACTTCGTTTTAATAAGTAAAGGCTGTATGAGACGTATCTTGTTTGTTTATTTATTCACTTATTTGAGATGAAGTCCCGCTCTGTTGCCCAGCCTGGAGTGCAATGGTGCAATCTCGGCTCACTGTGACCTCCGACTCCCGGGTTCAAGCAATTCTCCTGTCTCAGCCTCCTGAGTAGCTGGGATTACAGGTGCCCACCACCACCATGGCCAGCTAATTTTGTATATTTAGTAGAGACAGGGTTTCACCATGTTGGCCAGGCTGGTCTCAAACTCCTGACTTTAGGTGATCGCCTGCCTCTGTCTCCCAAAGTGCTGGGATTACAGGCGTGAACCACCATACCCGGCCTATCTTGTAAATTTAAATCAAGAAGCAGAACACATTTCCTTCCACATAATGCCCACTTCAATATTATCAATGTGTTAGAACTTCTGATAAAATGAATTAACACATTATTTGGTATAATGCTGAGAACTCTGAAAAAAAAAAACCAGTATGTTGCTGCCAGAAAACAGTGACTGGTTTCCACACAGTGAAATGGTTTGCATTCACATTATCTTTTTTTTTTTTTTTTTTTTTTTTTTTTTTGAGATGGAGTTTCGCTCTCATCGCCCAGGCTGGAGTGCAATGGTGCCATCTCGGCTCACTGCAACCTCTGCCTCCTGGGTTCAAGCGATTCTCCTGCCTCAGCCTCCTGAGTAGCTGGGACTACAGGCACCTGCCACCACGCCCGGCTAATTATAATTTTAGTAGAGACAGGGTTTCACCATGTTGGCCAGGCTGGTCTCTAACTCCTGACCTTAGGTGATCTACCCGCTTCAGCCTCTCAAAGGGCTGGGATTACAGGTGTGAGCCACTGCACCTGGCCAATTTTTTATTATTAACATTTAATGATTAAGGTACAGATACTATTCTAAAAGTGACTGCAGCAAACCATGATCTAATTATTTCTGAGAACATGGTCTGTGGATGAATTTTCTCACCTGTTCAATAATTTGCCTCACGGTATTTAACCGGACCACTCCGGTGGATTTCTCAGATCCTGCATCTTTTGGTTCCGTTTCTGCAAAAGCAAAAGCAGGGAGCTAAGTAATTGTTTAGAAAACGGTGACAATCAAATACTCCCACCTAGCATCAGCAATGACGGCACACCTGACATTAGGTGCCTCCTAAAGAGATTCAGTGGGAAGGACCCACACAGCCTGCTTAGCGGAAATCTAATCGTGAAGAAACGGTTAGGCCAGTCCAACAGGAAGCATTCTAGGAGACAACTAGCTTGGATTCTTCAAAATATCAGTGTAACAAAATTATTTAGGAAAAAAGAGGGGACTGGAAAGACATAAAAATCACAAAAAGACATAAAAGTCAAATGTCATGAATGATCCTTGGTTGTATTCTGAATTAAAAAAAAAAAAAAAAAAAAAAGCTATGAAGCACGTAACTAGGATGAAAATGTGGAAAATGGACTATATACGAAATTACACTGTATCAATGTGTTATCTTTCTTGGCTGTGATAATGGTATTGCAGTTATGTGGGAGAAAGTCCTTGTTCTTAGGAGATTCCCACAAGTATTCCGGGATAAAGTGTTATAAATGATTCTGCAGAAATATTTGAAAGAGTTTGTGTGTGTGTGTCTATGGTGCAAGGAGTGGGTGAGAGAAAGTGCATGAAAAATGTTAGCAACTGGTGATTCCAGGTGAAGGGTACGTGGGTGTTCACGATTCTTCCAACTCCTCTGTTAGAAATTTTTCAAAATAAAAATATGGGAGAGAAAAAAAAAAAAACACTGACAGACTTACTAGCAGTTTGAAACCAGTCAGGTAACTCATTTGCCAATTTTTCCATTGCTATATCAGCTATGGGGCCGAATAAGACCACAGGTCTCTTGAAACCAGCTGAAATGACAAGAAAGGCCGTTAAAGCATACACACTTGCCTAGCTGTTAAAATAAGCAGTACAGGCCGGGCGCGGTGGCTCAAGCCTGTAATCCCAGCACTTTGGGAGGCCGAGGCGGGCGGATCACAAGGTCAGGAGATCGAGACCACAGTGAAACCCCGTCTCTACTAAAAATACAAAAAATTAGCCGGGCGCGGTGGCGGGCGCCTGTAGTCCTAGCTACTCAGGAGGCTGAGGCAGGAGAATGGCGGGAACCCGGGAGGCGGAGCTTGCAGTGAGCCGAGATCGCGCCACTGCACTCCAGCCTGGGCAACAGCGTGAGACTCCGTCTCAAAAAAAAAAAAAAATAAATAAGCAGTACAAGTATCATATGGCCTTTTGATAACATAACTAAATGAGAGAAACTGTGGTTTCTACCACCCCCAACTCAGCTTGGCTCTGTTCTGAAGAATATGCCTTCACTATCCTCACCATTTAAAACAATTTTTTTCTTTTCATTCAACCACATACTAACCTAGATATATTTTCTTTAAGAGACAAGATCTCACTATGCTGCCCAGACTAAACTCAAACTCCTAGGCTCAAGCGATCCTCCTACCTCAAGCTTCCTGAGTAGCTGGGACTACACTGCCTAGCTCCTCACCATTTTTAAACACAAACTTTGCCACCGATAATATATGGAAACTTTTTTTATTTTTTGCAGAGATGAGGTCTCACTATATTGCCCAGGTTAGTCTTGAACTTCTGAGCTCCAGTGATCCTGCCACCTTGGCCTCCCAAAGTGCTAGGATTACAGTCGTAAGATACAGTGTCCAGCCAATATAAGGAAATTTTTGAACAGTGGTATTAAAACATTTTTTAGGTTGCAGAAATAAGCCTGAATTTAGGAATTGGAACAGCTTTTTATAAATCATGCTCCTTGTTAGAGTTTGATTTCAACTCTATAAACTGCCTTTGGCATAACGGACATACGTAAGTTAGAATTTGACCATACAGTCTGAAAATGAAGGTGAACAGTTAGAACCTGACCATACAGTCTGAAAATGAAGGTGAACAGTTAGAACTTGACCATACGGTCTGAAAATGAAGGTGAACAGTTAGAACTTGACCATACAGTCTGAAAATGAAGGTGAACAGTTAGAACTTGACCATACGGTCTGAAAATGAAGATGAACAGGCTCAGAGCCCAGTCAGATCATTTCCAGGCCCCATGTTGCTTCCTCACCTTCTCGCAGCAAAACCCTCTCATAAGCCGGGAATTTGGTGCTGACAGACACAACGGCTGTAAGGTCTTCCCGACTTTTCCTCAGGTTCTTCTTCACCCCAGACCTCTGGCCACGCATTCTCCAGAAATCTGCCCTGTCCCCAGCATTGTCTCTCTGGGCATTCTGAACACTGGCCATTTGTTCAGCTCTGAGAAGAAACCATGGGAAGTAAATCTCTAAAGCCAGAAAACGCAGCAAACATACATTTCATTAATCAAATCCAATCGATTTTACTTCTGAGCTCAGAGAAGATTCCGCTTAACAATGAAGAAGTTTCAGAGGGTGGGAAATGTGGGGACCGTCACTTCCAAATGGGAGCAGAAAAAGGCTGGGTCTCTATGAAATCTACCAGAAATGGCTCAGCAATAAACATGTGAAATCTGGCTCATTCTGATACGCCGGTACACAGTACACACCACACCTGGAACTCCTGCTCAAATACAGGCCTCTTTTGTAGGTTCCTGCACTGTCAGCCAAATACCAAGTGTTCACTGGGGTGCATAAGCCTCTCCAAGGATGGAGACGGGACACCAGACAAGGGTACCTTGTCTCTAAGAGGTGTCCTGGCATGCTATGGCCATTCAGTATCTCTCTTGTACACGGTACAAGGCAGTAGACGCTCTTTAGGAAGTTGTTCAAACAGCCACATGCAATAACCAACCACATGATGCTAAATTTACTCACAACAAACCAGCTGGTGGCTATTTACAATTCACGCCACTCTCCATAAACAAGAAACAGATGATGACACATAATGAACTCATGTGGGGTTTCCTTTTGCAGGGAGGGGGCCTGTAGTTTTCTGCAAGGGGAAGGATTAAAAGGGGTGTGTGAGAATGCGATCTCTGTTACCTGCTCTTGTTGGGGATTAAGCCTTTCTCCAACTCGTTCCCAATCCTCACAGCCAGCCAGTGGCCCAGTTTGCCGTCATACAGTGTGTCTACCACTCGGAAGACCTCCCCCCTGGTGAAGGCCAGGCTCTGTGGAGTTTCCTTCTCACATTCAAAGTGGCTTCTTATAAAAAATGAATCCCCTCTGCCACAAGCCAGGATGTCTCTATACACTGAAAGACAAAAGCATTGTTTGTTGCATTCAGCTTCGTACAAGTTAAAAGTATTAGACACTCAACACAGCTTCTCCCATCTCTGATCTCCCCTTTACCTTCCTTCCATTCAGTGCACAAGTCCTATGGGAATCACAGCTCCAACAGGAACAAGGACAAATTACCAGCTTCACGGCTTGCTGCAATGGTTATTTTTATTTCAACTTGACCGGGCCATGAAATGACCAGGTATTTGGTCAGACTTTATTCTAGGTCTTTCTCTGAGGGTGTTTTTGAATGAGAGTCACGTATAAATGGGTAGACTGAGCAAAGAAGATCGCCCTCCCCGATGCGGGTGGGCCTCATCCAATCAGTTGAGGGTCTGAAGAGAATGAAAACCAGACCCATTCTCAATTAAGAGGAAACTACTCTTCCTGCCTGATGGCCTTCGAAAGGCGACATCAGCTCTTTTCCCTGCCTTTGTACTGGAACTACACCATTGGCTCTCCGGGTTCTCAGCCCTTCAGACTGAGACTAGAACTAAATCACTGGCTCTCCTGAGTCTCTACCTTGACCATTTTCACTGCAGATCTTGGCACTTGCCAGTCCCCATAATTATGTGAGCCAATTCTTTACAATAAATCTCTTTCTCTCCTATTGATTCCAATATCTCCTATCGGTTCTGTTTCTCTGAAGAACTTGATTAATACAGTCGCCAATCAAACTCTGAAGCAGACAAGGAAGATACTCTCAACCCTCACTTCACAGATGAGAACAAGGCCTGGAAAGGCGAAACAACTTGTCAGACTGGCTGGGGGCAACAGGGGCACCAGCCAGCAGCCATGGCCTTTGCACCTGTCATATGTAAACTCACTAATAACTCCAGGCAGAACATAGGCTGCATCACTGTTCAGGAAGGCACTTTTATTCCAAAATGACACAACTAGTAAAATTATTTCAGTGTATGCATAGAAAACATTTTTATGGAAAAGTTAAATGGCACCCAGATTTTCTTCACACACCGAGGACCCAAGGATTGGGTGTTGAGATCCATCTCAATTTTTTATTACCCAGATTTGCCTATTCTGGTACCAAGACACCTCTCTCATCCTTCCCACTCCCCACCCCCAACCCCAACAAAACTAAATGACCAAACTTGCTCACCATCGGCTCGGCTCTGAGCTAAAATGGTCACCATTTCACCTTTAGGGATTTCTAACAGGTAGAGAACGGCATCTTCCCGCACTAGTCCTCTGAAATCCTGTGTGTTCACCTATTAGGAAGGAAAAACAGAAAGAGAGAAAAAAAAGAAAAAACAGAGAAGTTTATAGTAAGGTGCCACTGAGCCTTTTGTTTGTTTTCATCAGGGCCTGACCAGAGCAAAGCCAACACGTAAATGAGTCCTTAATGTCACTATTCAAGCCCTCCCACCCAGCACCTTGCTATGGGCCTGAGCACTATACCTTCTGGCCTCCCCACACTGCCAACTGCACCTTAGAGATAAGCCATTGAAGCAAGGATCTGTCACCAGATCAGATTAGAATTTCTTGTGGTTGTTTCCATCCATGTCCCTTCTGTGAGTCTCTCACAGAGGTGGCCAAGAAGGTAATACACAAGTATGAAACAGATAACTATAATGCAATAGGGAGTGTTGGGGTCTGTGGCAAATGAGTATGCTGGCCCAGCATTCACGCTAATTTTAAACGGTTCAAATAAAAGCGTGCAAATAAAGACTCTGACCAATTCCACCCTTTTCCTATAGCTTCTATCACCTAAAAGTGTTTAACATGTGTTTATAAAATTGAAAGGTATTTATCAAATTAAAGAGCCTCAGCCTTATAGTTAGAAAGCAAGTAAAATTGAAATGCAGCACAAAGAACAAGACATTTTAAAATCATAGTGCTACATCTTTTTTTTTTTTTTTTTTGAGATGGAGTCTCCCTCTGTCGCCCAGGCTGGAGTGCAATGGCGTGATCTTTGGCTCACTGCAACTTCTGCTTTCTGGGTTCAAGCAATTCTTCTGCCTCAGCCTCCCCAAGTAGCTGGGACTACAGGCATGTGCCACCACACCCAGCTAATTTTCTTTTGTATTTTTAGTAGAGACGAGGTTTCACCATGTTGGCCAGGCTGGTCTCGAACTCTTGACCTCAGGTGATCTGCCCACCTTGGCCTCCAAAGTGCTGGCATTACATGCGTGAGCCACCACGCCCGGCCCATAGTTCTATTATGTTTAAGCCTATTTTAAAACAGAATTGTAAATAAGTAAAATACGAAAATCATATTAAAGTACCTGATGTTAATAATATTTTGTAGAAATAAAGATATAAAATTCCTATGAAATATTTTCTTCAGTCATTGACAATTACAGAATCCTTTTAATCACAAGAGTAATGCTTTATTAAAGAAGAAACTTATCCTTAGTTGGGTGGGCTTTAATTAAGGCCAAAATCTGAGTAAGTGAAAGTTGGCATTAGACTAAAACTAATTTGGTGCTTTTAAAATAAAGTGATGTGCTAAAGCAATCGAGTTAATTTTTCCTTTGAAACAGTATTTAGTATTTAAGGTTCGTCTCTGTCCCCCAATTAGGGATCATCCCATTTTGGTATCCTTTCTTGTGCCATTTGTTTATCTACATCTGTATCTACATACAGCCATATTATATTTTTACATGTACTATATATGCTTATATTTATTTATTTAAATAAGACAGGGCCACAAGGCTGGAGGAGGACCTTGGGAGTCCTTCAGTCCATCTCTCTGGCCACAAGAGATTGACCTTAGGTCAGGGTCGATCACAGTCTTCGATAGCCAAAAACTGTAATGGTCAAAATTAAAGCACACATGGTAGCTACATTTGAAAAATCTACATGGTTAATAACCAAACTTAGAAGTCTTTTTTCTCTTTTCCATCCCATAAAAGTTTCTGAAAGAGAAATGACAACGCTATCAGATAAATAACAGGCAAAGAGCAGTTAAGTCAAACAGGAATAAGCAAAAGCACATATATCTCCATTATTGATAAGGAACATACATATCCTGCTCATGCCTCCATTCCACATGTCAAGCTGTCACCTTTGCAAAACAAAGAGCCACACTTAAAAATCCCACAACAGAAGAAAGTGATTAGCATGTGTATAAGGCTCACTTTATATATTCAATTTGGCCATGAAAAGGAGCATTGAAACAAATTAAAGTAGAAAAAGGCTAGGGCAGCACTTTTCTACTTGAAGGTTACATTGAACAGTCCTTTCCAATAAATATCCTCTTTGATTAGCTGTTTAGTAGTCTACAGGGTCTAGCCATGTCTGCTGTGAGCCTGAAGAGGATCCTGTATCAGCCACAGCTTAGTATTGTGCAGCAGCTTCTCCGTCCTTGTAGGCAAACTCAATCTTTTTCACCCCTTTCTAGAACTGAAAGTTTCTTTTGTAGTCAACAGAAAATTTATTCGCACCCAAGAAATGAGGACCACCTATTGCCTGACCTCCACATGGGATGACTGCAAAAGAAGCCAGTGCCCAGAGTTCCTTCCATGTTGCCAGGGTGATAACAAGAAACAAAACACCTTAAGTAAAAATGCTGATACCATGAATTTTTATCCTTGGAAGCGACTCTCCCCAACTAACAACTTACAGAGAGGTCTGACTGCCAAGCCTCTAGGTGAATTCACTACGTTTCTTCACGGAAATTTAGAAAATCTCCCAACCCCTCAACGTACAAAAATATTTTATCCTTGAACCTTAATGAGCAAAGGCTCCAAATTTCTAGCTATCATCCTATGGCCTCACACTAGTTAGAAAAAATGCCTTTTTTCTTCATTAGCATATATGCAAAGAGTAAACTGGTATGAGCTGGCACTCAGACGGGTTTTCATCAGTAACATTTGGCGAGTGGTATTTCTTAGGATCATGCGGTACCATGAGGTTCATGCAGGTACAGTCTTCTAGGATCCTGACCAGGGCCAAGGAGGGTCTAGAATTTCACCGGAAAGCTTTGGCAAAGCTCACGATCAAGGTTTGCCCTTCATCTGCTCCACAAATGAAATCCGAACTTACTGCAATGGGGCCAAGAAGGAAGGGGGCTGCCTGCTTTTGTACTTTGCTGCCTGCTTCCTTGAGAATTCTACAACTTTTTTCTCCTCTCTCCTTGGAGCCTAGAAGCCCCTACCAAACCCCTTAATTTATTACACATGGACTTTTTACTAACATTAACAAGAAAAAAAAAAAAAACTCATATATATGAACTGCAAGTTTGCAGAAGCAGAAAGAAATTTCCAATGAATACAGTTAACAACCGGGTGCGGTGGCTCATGCCTGTAACCCCAGCACTTTGGGAGGCCAAGGCGGGTGGATTGCTTGAGCTCAGGAGCTCGAGACCAGCTTGGGCAACATGGCGAAACCCTGTCTCTACTAAAAAGACAAAAATTAAGAGGGCACCTGTAATCCCAGCTACTGGGGAGGCTAAGGACTAGGAATTGATTGAACCCAGGAGGCGGAGGTTGCAGTGATCTGAGATAGCACCACTGCACGCCAGCCGGGGTGACAGAGCGAGACTGTCAAAAAAAGACAGTTCCCTAGTTTTCTATATTTTTATTGTAAGTAGGTACTTGATGTTCTTGAAATTTATTCTGAAGTCAACAAAGAATGCTACACACACACACACACACACACACAAAAATAACCCAAGTTATTTTTTAATTCTTTAACAGATTATACCAACACATAGTAACTTTAAATGTATCAATATTTGATTAACCAGGAATTTCCTTTCCTGGACAATTTTAGATGTAAATAACATTGATTAGCAGCTATTTGTTATCTTCCAATAAGAAAACAGAATGGACACTGACCTTCCTATTCGGTGCCAGGGAACTCTGCCTTGTAAGTGTTACCTGGTCTAATCTTCCCAGGGTCCCTGCGAGGCAGGTATTCTCATCCCCATTAAACAGATACAGAAACCCGAGTCTCAGGGTGAACCAGGGTCACAGAACTAATAAGAGGCTGGAACGAAATTCAAATCACCCAGTCTGATGCCAACACTCACCTTTGTTCAATTACAGGACACTGCCTTAAGAAAGATGGCAGTCAGGGGGAACACAGTGAAAAAAGCAAAAATCAGAAAGATCTTTTTGAAGAATCTTTCCTGTAAGTGCTTACTTAGAGTCTCAATGTTTTCACATTAATCAGACTAATAAAATCTTGGCAAGAACTGAAACACTATCACTTCTCACGGATACATGGATGAGTTCTGGGTTCCAAGACCGACAGGACCCATTTGAGGAATACAGAGACTTCAACGCTGGGCATCAACAAACTCGCAGCTGCTCTATTTCACCAGCTGAACCACTTTCTCTTCCCTTACAGAAAGAACACCCAGAAAAGCACACCCCTTACAAGTAACTTCTAGAAACAGAGCTGGACAGTTCTTACCTTCAGAATCTGGTCTCCTTCTTGAAGGCCCTCCTGCTCTGCCGAGGTCCCCTCTTGAATGCCAGCAACAAATATCCCAACATCATTGCCACCAGCCAACCGGAGGCCCACGCTGTCTCCCTTTTTGAACCTTACCATTTTGGTATTAGGGCTGCAATAGGTTCCGTTTCAGAAAGGAAAGATGGGAGATATTTTTTAAAAGGGAGAACAACATTAGCAAACGAGAGATTTAATTTCTTCTAGCTATACAGTAATTTATAGTTTACAAAGCCCTCTCATTTTTCTCATGTATCTCATATATCCTACAATTTTATCTTTCTTGGGACCATGTGATGAGTATCAGTAGGTCCCTGTTACTGGTGAAGATGTAGAATTATGGAATCTTTATGGCAACACAGTCAAGATGAGAAAGCAAATAAAGGGCAGAATTAGGGCTAAAATTCTTCCAAAGGAAGGCCTGCTTGCACTGCATTCTTGTCAAATAAAGACACAGTCTGGGTACAAAGAAGCAGTATCCTAATGCAGGAGGCTGCTGCCCTTGAACCCTGCTGAACTAGGGGTTCTGATTATCAAGGGCAGAGCGCAGCAGCACTCCTCCTCCCTCCTCGACATGGACAGACACTGGGTCCATCACATTAGTGTAGTCACCACGGGGCACCGTAGTTTAGCAATACTTCACCTATTTGGGAGTGAATTTATCTGACAAACACAAATATTCAGAGTAACACTCTGGAAAGGCAGCTAGATGGGTAGATAAACAGACAACAGTAACATCACAAAGTTCACCCACTTCTACATTTTGCTGTTCATACAAATGATTCCTCTTTCTCATAAGCACTACTAATGGGGGTTTGTTAAAGGTGGCTGATAATGTACAAAATCACCATCTAGGCAAAAACCACCACTCTTCTGGATTTCAGTTACAGAGAAAGAGCTGTAAGGAAGAAGGGAAAACAAAGAGAGACTGAAATACATACCCATATATTGCTTCATCTTCAGGACTAGGACGAAGAAAAGTTCTTGGGGCTGCTTTTGGTTGAGGAGCTGTGGGTTAAGAAATATCTATTGTTATCAATCTGGACTAACAAGAGTGCGTTTCTAAATAGAAAAGTCACAAAATCCCCAAAAAATGTAAGTCTATGCCACACATATGTCATCATAAACAAAAAGAAATTGCTAAGGTGCAGTTTAACTCTGAAGCATTAGCAGGTACCAATGGTTTCTCAAAATACAAGAGATAAAAAAATGAACCTCTAATATGCAGGGTATACGATCACATGTACAAGAACATAGGATTTTTAATAACTTATAAAACATATAATAATGATAGTTTCCCCTTAAATATTTATGAATATAAAATTATGATGATAATTGTAGGGTGGTGGGGAAGGGTTGGGGGGGAAGAGGTCAGGATTGAGGATGGGAGAAAACAATGACCTCAACTTATCAAACATGACAAAGTGTGACCAATTCTAATGGCATACAGACAAGGCTATTATTTTATACTTTGTCAATGTCAAAAGAGAGAGAAAGGAGGGCCTCTTCCATATATAATTTTTTATTTCTCTCCTCCCTTTCAGCCACCTTCTGGAATTAAGTACACTCTTATTTATATATACACATATACATGTACATACATATCTGTATACATACACATATATACACACATACATGTGTGTACACATATATGCACACATACATGTATGTACACATATATGTATAATTTCAACTTTTATTTTAGGTTCAGGGGGTGCACGTGCAGGTCTGTTACATGGGTATACCGCATGATGCTGAGGTTTGGGGTACAACTGATCCTGCCACCAAGGTGTGAGCATGGTACCTAATAGTTTTTCAATCCTTTCCATCTCCTCCTTTAGTAGTTTACCACCAGTAGTCCCCAGTTTCTGTTATTGCCACCTTTATGTCCATTTGTACCCAGTGTTTAGCTCCCACTTAAAAGTGAGAACATGTGCTATGTGGTTTTCTGTTCCCATGTTAATTAGCTTAGGATAATGGCCTCCAGCTACATCCACGTGGCTGCAAAGGACAAGATTTCACTCTTTGTTATGGCTGTGTGAGCACATACTTCTGAACACAACTGTTGAAACTGAGTGGTCTTAAAGGCTTACCTGGTGGGTCCTCTTGGTATCTGGGTTCCTTGTTGGTCTCTGGGACAATTGTGCCTGCAATATCCCCTGTAGACTTAAAGGGAGTGGGTGTCGCACCCATCCTGGACAATCTGCTCGGCGTGTCCTCTCTGGAACTGAAGCACATGTCATATGTTAATGTCTCAAGAGATAACAGTTCCATAAATACATATGTGTGTATATTCACAATGACATGTACAAGGGAAAATGCATGTCATCTTACCTTGGCCTTTCCTTCAGCTTCTCACTTGAGGAATGATAATCATAATCAGAATACTGCTGACGTCTCTCCTCTGGAGAAAATGATCGGTTTGACTCTATTTCTGAGATATCTAGTTTCAAAAATAAGAAAAGACTTTTAAATAAAATATTTAAAATATTCTCCTACCCAGAGAAATTGCACTATTCTCTGGGTAGGAAACACAGGAAATGGAAGTGAGGTAGGCAGGAAATGTGCTATTAGTCTAATAGTCCTCCCCTGGAGAAAAACTTGCTCGTTTTAAGGGAAAGGCATTAATTAATAAAGGGGAAGGCAAATTTAGAATTGTGTATTTCTCTTTTGTCTCATTTTCCATCAAAGCTGCTACAGAAGAGTCAAAATTCTATTATTGGATCATAGATGTATACACTAATTCTTCCCAAGAAGCCCAGTGCTTCTCCAACTTTAAGGTGCAGGCAAATCTTGTTAGAATATAGTTGTTGTGGGGCCGTTGAGGGGAGACTGAGATTCTGCAATTCTATCAGGTTCCCTGATTATGCAGATGCTACTGGGGTCAGGGGTTGGGGGATGAGGACCACATACTGAGTAGCAAGGAAAGAAATGCAAACCCCCTAACATGCTGGCATTATTTCTCATGCTCCTTTTGTTTTCCTGCACTGCATCCATAACAGTGATAACAACTTCTGATACATTGGAAACTGAATTAAGTTTTAAGGTTTTAAAAAGAAATTCCTTAAAAAAAAAAAAAAGATCAACAAAAGCCTGCTTTACAACTTGGTAACTTAATATTTTCTAAACTTCTCTGCATAAAAGCAACAGTAGATGGTTCAGTGGGATATATTGTGATTAACTATTTCTATTGGCAATTTTTACAAGGTTAAAATGTTATCCTATGTATAATTCACATTCACGTAATGAATATAGCTCTTTAAAAGGGAAGAGGTGGTGGAGACTGCTAACTAATGAATGCCACAATATTAGCCACTTTGATTCTTTTTTAGCATCTACTTGTCTTAGCTATCCTCCAAATTATCTTCTCTATTAGAAATACTAATCGCCACTTTTAAAGAATGAGCAATTAAGGCTGGGCCTGGTGGCTCACTCCTGTAATCCCAGCACTTTGGGAGGACAAGACGGGTCACGAGGTCAGGAGTTCGAGACCAGCCTCGCCAACAAGGCGAAACTCCATCTCTACTAAAAACACAAAAATGAGCCAGGCGTGGTGGCAGGCGCCTGTAATCCCAGCTACTCAGGAGGCTGAGACTGAAGAATCACTTGAACACGGGAGGCAGAGGTTGCAGTGAGCCAAGATTGTACCACTGCACTCGCATGTGCAACAGAGGGAAGACTCTGTCTCAAAAAAAAAAAAAAAAAAAAAAAAAAAACAATGAGCAACTAGCAAATATATACATGATATGGTTAGCTCTTTGAACCACTCAAACACACATTTTTTTACTGACACGTTTTGCTTTCAATTGCCTAATTAATAGTTCTCTGAGAGTTTGCAAGTGCACCAGAATTTTATATTGGAAACCTAATTTCAATAGGCACTTTAATAAGCAAATTACAACCAAACAGTGACCTTTGGGGATTAAGGTTTCAAGGGGGTTTTCCTTGGAAATTTAACTTCCAGCTGGATAGCTACACTAAATAGAATAGGGAAGCAACGGCCTTCCTCACTTCCAGCTAAGCTCACAGCCTCCTCTTCATTTACCTTCTATTTCTGAGTCACTGTCATTTAATGATGGGATGTTGATGAGGGTCTGCTGGCTGTCTCTCAACACCACTAGCTGTAGCTTTCCTCTTGACTTTTCTATCAATTTTCGAGCATCCGTTAAAGACATGTTCTCAGTTACAGTCCCATTGATCTGTGTTTATAAAGAATGGTAACGTTAAATGCAATAAAATTATTCACAGTAGAAAATTCATATTTTCCCCTTTTAAAAATGTAAAGGCTTTGCTCAGATATTCAAACAGATATTGGCTTTAGGATGACTCAATAAAAATGAATTGTCCTTTAAATTAAATATAATCCTGCATGCCTGGATCCCAAATACAGGTGTAAGTTACTCTGCTAATTTATTTAACTTCCAAGCTCAAGACAATGGTTTGGTTTACTACCGGAACGTGTTTCCTGACTGGAGAGGTTTACAAGACCTATTAAATATTCAGCATTCATATACCACCAACTTTCCTTCTCATCTTTCCTTAGTTTAAGGAATAGGGACCTAAACTTTAAACAGGAAAGAAGAAAATATTCATGGAGTTTTTTGTTTTTGTTTTCTAAACTGACATTAAACTGTTACAACCCTTGATGTCTGGTTTTTCTGATAAAAATCATCTCATTATGCTTGCAGTGAGCCAAGATCACGCCACTGCACTCCAGCCTGGGCGGCAGAGCGAGACTCTGTCTCAAAAAAAAAAAAAAAAAAATCATCTCATTATGCTGCTCTTGCCACCTCTGTCAACACTGACCTCACTGCATCTAAGTCTCACTGTGTTGGTGCTGAAAGCGAACATGCAGGCTATGAATGGCAGTATGCACACTACTGTTCTCTGCCCTCATCTACCCACCTTGAGAATTATGTCTCCTTCGTGAAGGTTGCCATCTTTAGTTGCCAGACCTGTTCTGGTCATTTCCTTTATGAAGATCTGACTCCCAAGCCGGAGACCATACTCTAGGAGACAAACACATAAACATACACATGTGTCATCAACTTGTGCAGAAAACTTAGTCTGGTTTATAGGACTATTTTAAAATATATATTAAAAAGTTAATTTTGTATATGGGAAATTCTGTAAGATGACTGGCCTGAACTCTTCAAAAAAGTCAATGCCATAAAAAACAAAAAAGGTAGAGAAACTGTTCTAGATTAAAAGACACATAAAAACCAAATGCAATGCATGAACTATCATAGGTCCCCCGATCCAGTGGAGGGTGGGAGGAGAATGAGTTACATCATTTGGAGCAATTTGAAATGAACTATAATATATGAAATAAATATTAATGCTAATTTTCTTAAGTGTGATGATGGTATTACGGTGACTGATGTAGGAGAATGTTCTTATCCTTGGAAGATACCTCTGAAATATTTATGGGTAATGGTGAGTTGCCTGCAACTTACTTAAATAGTACCGAAAAACCCACTGAGAGAGATACAGGGAGGGTGACGGAGCAGAAGGAAAGAAAAAACAGGAGGAGAAAAAAGAAAGTAAGTGTGGCAAAATGGTAACAATTGGTAAAATTAGGTGAAGGTTGTAAGTGTATTTGCTATAAAATTAACATTTTTCTTTTTTTTTTTTTTGAGTCAGCATCTTGCTTTGTCACCCAGGCTGGAGTGCGGGGCCATGATCTCAGCTCACTGCAACCTCCGCCTCCCAGGTTCAAGCGATTCTACTGCCTCAGTCTCCCAAGTAGCTGGGATTACAGGTGCCCACCACCACGTCCAGCTAATTTTTGTATTTTAGTAGAGACAGGGTCTCACCATGTAGGCCAGACTGGCCTCGAACTCCAAATTAACACTTTTCAAATAAAATGTTGGGGAGAAAAAAACAATTCAGCACACCTTAATAGGCATTTTCTGCTGACAATGAGGCTGTCTACAGGCAGGCACTGCAAAAAATCCAGCACTTTAGATTATATGAAGTTTGGCATTGAAAGGAATTCAGTGGGTGAAGAAAAGGGGTAAAGAAGTTAGGCAAAGCAATTAATAAAGCATTTAACTAAAACCAAAATAGCTTTGGGGGTTTAAGGACTCTGAATTGCTATCAAAAGCAAAAACATTGTAATTACTAAGGATGTATATTTTTAAATACTTTCAAGGCTACTTAGACTATTCTGGTTTTACTTAATAAACTTGTAAAAATACATTATTTTAAGAATAAATTTTCACATTCTAGGAAACCACCACAACAGAGCAGGTTTTAAAACAGGCACAAATTTTTTTATTATTGTTCAAACTAAAAATCTTATAATTACAAAACAAAGTAACTTTCCACAATTCAGGAAAGGTATGAAGTCGATTTTAAAATAAGTTTTAAATGATTTATGGTAAACTTGCCAGCCAGATCTTATCATAAAGATTAGAAGTATTGTGGTCCAGCCCTAGTCCTTTAGGAAGCTGATAGTCAAGAATGGAATAAGAGAAAGGCAAAACTACTTTCATGGATGGCGATCCTCTAGTGGTCAAACAGCCTCACAGCCCAGAACAGAAGGCTGAGTGAGACAAGCTTGAGTGACGTCTCTCTGGCATTTTTCCTCAATTCCTCAATCCTCTTAAAAAATGCACTCATTATAATTTTGCAAATAGATATACCGGTGTGTATGTGGGCATTTCACAAATGAAGATTTAAAAATCAGTTGACCAGCTTCTAAGAAAGACAACTGGTGCCATGAAATGTAATAGCCGGATCATATTTTTTCTTAATCAAATGTAGGTCTCACCTACTGTCGAATTTCTTTTTTTTTTTTTTTTTTTTTTTTTTGAGACAGAGTCTCGCTGTGTCTCCCAGGCTGGAGTGCAGTGGCGTGATCTCGGCTCACTGCAAGCTCCGCCTCCCGGGTTCACGCCATTCTCCCGCCTCAGCCTCCCAAGTAGCTGAGACTACAGGCGCCCGCCACCACGCTCGGCTAGTTTTTTGTATTTTTAGTAGAGACGGGGGTTTCACCATGTTAGCCAGGATAGTCTCGATCTCCTGACCTCGTGATCCACCCGCCTCGGCCTCCCAAAGTGCTGGGATTACAGGCTTGAGCCACCGCGCCCGGCCTGTCGAATTTCTTTAAAGATTAATTCTTATACAACCCTAGCCAATGATAGCCAAATTATTGTGAAAACTTAATAAAAGGTAGCAACATTTTTCTTTTACAAAGTGGAATTGGCCCGGTGCAGTGGCTCACACCTGTAATCCTAACATTTTGGGAGGCCGAGGTGGGCAGATCACCTGAGGTCAGGGGTTTGAGACCAGTCTGGCCAACATGGTGAAACCCCATCTCTACTAAAAGTGCAAAAATTAGCCGGACATGGTGGTGGGTGCCTATAGTCCCCAGCTACTCGGGAGGCTGAGGCAGGAGAATTGCTTGAACCCAGGAGATAGAGGCTGCAGTGAGCGGAGGTCGTACCACTAAACTCTAGCCTGGGCAACAAAGTGAGATTCTGTCTCAAAAAAACAAAACAAAACAAAAACAAACAAAAAAACCACTGTGAGATCCTTACAGGCCGGGCGCGGTGGCTCAAGCCTGAAATCCCAGCACTTTGGGAGGCCGAGGCGGGCGGATCACAAGGTCAAGATCGAGACCACAGTGAAACCCCGTCTCTACTAAAAATACAAAAAAAAAAATTAGCCGGCGCGCGGTGGCGGGCGCCTGTAGTCCCAGCTACTCAGGAGGCTGAGGCAGGAGATCCTTTACAAGTGAGCACTCCATTCCGTCTCAAAAAAAAAAAAAAAAAAAAAAAAAAATCCTTACAAGTGAGATTCTGTCTCAAAAAAACAAAACAAAACAAAACAAAACAAAAACAAACAAAAAAACCACTGTGAGATCCTTACACTTCCTAAGATGCACACTCCTCAGGGAGATATTGCAATCTCAATGTACTCATTTATTTTCATGGACTGGACTCCGGGTATGTCACTATTCACATCTTTGCATTATTCTTCAGTTGTTTCAATAGACACCTAGTTACGTAACTCAACTCTTCACAAAAAAACTAAAGAAAACAAACCCTCTCATCTGATAGGCTATCAAAATGCAAATCCCAAACCTTAAAGTCTTTTCCTTTGCATTCTCAAGTGCCCTTTATCTTTTTTCCTCTTAGAATGAGAACAATTAAGAGAACAAAAGGAAATTAAAGTTTTTACATGCTACAAGGAATCTTAAGTCAGAAGACAAGAAATAGTGCTAGGCATATCTCAACACTAGGCTCAAAAGCCCTGCTCACTCACCTACTTGTTTCCAATCACCTATTTCCAGAGGATGGAGTTTGAGTTCCAGCTCCACCTTTACTTACTGGCTTCCATGGGCAAGTCACTTCCCCAGTCTGAGTTTCAGAATCCTCACCTATAAATGTCCCCTGTAAACTCCACTGTATGGCTTGGCACAGTGGCTCACATCTGTAATTCCAGCATTTTGTAATCCCAACCAAGGCACGTGGATCCCAGATTGGGAAACATGGTGAAACCCCGTGTATACCAAAAAAAAAAAAAAAAAAAAAAAACCCCAAAAAATTAGCCAGGCGTAATCCCAGTTAGCTACTGTTGGTGGGGGAAGTTGAGGTGGGAGGATTGCTTGAGCCCAGGAGGCAGAGGTTGCAGTGAGCCAAGATCATGACACTGCACTCCAGCCTAGGTGACAGAGTGAGACCCCATCTCAAAAATAAATAAATAAAACCCCTCTCTATCATGGTATTCCTCACTTGTAAAACAGGAACAAAGTCTCCTAACACACAGGGTTCCTGTGAGGACTACGTAAAAGAATATTCAACATGGCCCCTTGCATAGAGCAGAAACTCAACAATGATTAGGCGGAGAACTGTCCTCCACTGTGGTTTTCCAACTGAGATGCAGCAAGTTCACTAGGAGAGCTTATTAACACAGAGACTCTGGGGGCCCACCCCATGGTTTCTTTTTTTTTTTTTTTCCAAGACAGAGTCTTGCTCTGTCACCCAGGGTGGAGTACAGTGGTACCATCTCTGCTTACTGCAAACTCTGCCCCTCAGGGTTCAAGCTATTCTCCCACCTCAGCCTCCCGAGAAGAGGGGAATTACAGGCACCCGCCACCACGTCCAGCTAATTTTTGCATTTTTAGTAGAGATGGGGTTTCATCGTGTTGGCCAGGCTGGTCTCCAACTCCTGACCTCAAGTGATCTGCCCACGTCGGCCTCCCACAGTGCTGAGATGACAGGTGTAAGCCACTGCACCGGCCCCATCCCATGGTTTCTGATCCAGTGGGGCTGGCCTGGGCCTGAGAGTCTGCATTTCTCACAGGTGCCCAGATGATGCACTACCTTGAGAATCACTGTTCTCCTAGTTTAAAGCCAAAATTCTGGAGCCTGGCTCCTCCACTGATGACACAACTTTGTATATGTCAATGAACCTTTGTGCCTCAGTTTCCTTGTCTATAAAATGGAGATACAAGAGTCCTCCCCCATTAGGTAGTTCTGAGGATTAAACGAACTAAGTGGTGTTAGGCATTTAGGTCAATGCTGGGTACAATGCTGGTTAAGTGCAATCAAGAGATAGCTCGGCCAGACGCAGTGGTTCACACCTGTAATCCCAGCACTTTGGGAGGCCGAGGTGGGCAGATCACCTGAGGTCAGGAGTTTGAGACTAGCCTGGCCAACCTGGCAAAACCCTCTCTCTACTGAAAATACAAAAATTAGCCAGACAGGGTGGCAGGCACCTATAATCCCAGCTACTTGGGAGGCTGAGGCAGGAGAATCACTTGAACTTGGGAGGCAGAGGTTGTATAAGCCGAGATCATGCCACTGCACTCTCCAGCCAGGGTGACACAGCGAGACTCTGTCTCAAAAAAAAAAAAAAAGTTAGCTGGCCAGGTGCAGTGGCTCATGCCTACAATCCCAGCACTTTGGGAGGCTGCGGTGGGCAAATTACCTGAGGTCAGGAGTTCAAGACCAGCCTGGCCAACATGGTGTAACCCCGTCTCTACTAAAAATAAAAAACTCAGCCAGGTTTGGTGGTGCACGCCTGTAATCCCAGCTACTAGAGAGGCTGAGGCAGGAGAACTGCATGAACATGGGAGGTGGAAGTTGCAGTGAGCCCAGATTACGCCACTGCATTCCAGCCTGGGCGACAGAGCCAGACTCAACGCCTGTAATCCCAGCTACTAGAGAGGCTGAGGCAGGAGAACTGCATGACCTCCGTCTCACTGCATTCCAGCCTGGGCGACAGAAAAAAAAAAAAAAAAGGTTAGCTATTCCTGGCCAGGCGCGGTGGCTCACACCTGTAATCCCAGCACTGTGAGGGACTGAGGTGGATGGATCACCTGAAGTCAGGAGTTCAAGACCAGCCTGGCCAACATGTTGAAACCTGTCTCCACTAAAAATACAAAATTAGCTGGGTGTGGTGGCGAGCGCCTGTAGTCCCAGCTACTCAGGAGGCTGAGGCAGGAGAATCTCTTGAACCCGGTAGGTGGAGGTTGCAGTGAGCCGAGATCATGCCACTGCCCTCCAGCCTGGACAACAGAGCAACTCTCTCGGGAAAAAAAGAAGAAAGAAAAGAAAAAAGTTAGTTATTCCTACTAACTAAAGTTAGTTTCTTCCTACATCAAGCATGCCTACCTTCGTTCGCTCTGCTTTTCGTCAGGAGGACCCCGATGGGCCCCAGCCGTCCCCTCGGCTCAGGGCTGGGGCTGCGTGAGCGCGGGTGCTCGCGGCTGCGGCTTCGGGGCCCCCGAGAGCAGGCGTCGTGGCGGGCCCCACGCCTGTACTCCGGGCTGTAGGCCCGCTCGTAGTCTGGGTCGTAGGCCTGGTGATAAGCCCGCTCATAGTCCTGGTCAATGCTTCGGCCGCGGCTGCGGTCGCGGTCCCGGGATGGCCCAAAGTCGTAGTCCAGGCCCCGCTCCAGGCTCCGGCCACGGCTGCGGTCTCGGGCGCGCCCATGGTCTTGGTCCAGGCCCCGCTCCAGGCTCCGGCCGCGGCTCCGGTCCCGGCTGAGGTCCCGCTCCCGGCTCCGAGCCCGCTCGTGGGGACGCCCCCTTTCCGGGCTGTCCTCCCAGCTGCGGCTGCGCCCCCCATGGCTGCTCAGCCGGCTCCTCTCGCTGTACCCACTCCGGAAACTTCTGCCGTCAAACTCGTCCATCACCTCAAAAGCCCGGTCATCCTGATCCAGGGGAGGGCTGGCCTGAAGCGGGGCCACCTGGACCTTCCGGGGCCTCTTGACCACCTGTTGTCAAAACAAACTCAGTGTGGACGCAGGACAATCACAACTGAACGTGGAGAAGGCAGTGGTTTTAACAGCCCTAGTTCTGGTTTCAGTAAAACTGTATCCCTGCCGACTCACTCAAGTTCGGGTTCCTCATTGGGAAACGGACAATAAAAATCTCACAGGGTTAGAATAAGACAATGATGTTGAAGCTCTGAGTACAGTGCCTTGAATTAAGGTAATAATAAAAATAGTACCTCCAAAATCTGCTCTACTCAAGTTTGAAAAGCCTCAGAGGCCCAAATCACTAAGTTATAAAACTCAAACAAAAATTCAGAAAGTGTGACATTCTATACCTAGCTGCGTAAGGGGCAAAAGGGGATGGAGAGAAGTTGATTGATAGGTACAAATATATGGTCTGACAGAAGAAATAAGACCTAATGTGAGATTGGTAGGGTGACTATAGCTTACAGGAATCCACTGTACATTCCAAAATAGCTGGAAGAGAACAATCTGAATGTTTCTACCATAAAGAAAAGACAATTATTTAAGGTGATGGATATTCCAAAAACACCGATTTGAATTTTACAAATCATGTCTATGGCCATACCATCGTGAACGCACCCGATCTCGTCTGAATTTTACAAATCATATGAATGTATTAAATTAATCACACATACCCTGTAACTATGCATTATGCATAAATTTTTAAAATTTTAAGGAAGAAAAGTCAATGCCTTATTTATTTATTTACTTATTTATTAATTATTAAGACACAGTCTCGCTCTGTTGCCCAGGCTGGACTGTACTCAGCTCACTGCAACCTCCGCCTCCCAGGTTCAAGAGATTCTCGTGCCTCACCCTCCCGACTGCTGGGATTACAGGCGCACACCACCATGCCTGGCTAATTTTTGTATTTTTAGTAAAGACGGGGTTTCACTATGTTGGCCAGGCTGGTCTCGAACTCCAGACCTCAGGTGATCTGCCTGCCTCCATCTCCCAAAGTGCTGGCGTGAACCACTGAGCCTGGCCCAATGCCATTTTTAAAGTGAGGGGTGGGGAAGAGGGGCAAGGGGAAAGAGGAACCCTTCTAGAGTAAAAGGAACTAAAGAGATAATGATTAAATGCAATGAGTGAACTCTGGATCCTGGATAGGGAAGAAAACATCTATCAAAGACATTCTGAGAGCTGGGTATGGTGGCTCACACCTGTAATCCCAGCACTTTGGGAGGCTGAGGTGGAAGGATCGCTTGAACCCAGGAGATCAAGATCAGCCTGGGAAATACAAGATCCCATCTCTAAAAATGAAAAAGACATCTTGAGATATGGACTGGATATTAGATAATACTGTAAAATTATTACTTTTCTTAGACTGGATAATAGTATTATATAGATGAATGTCCTCATTCACAGGAAATACATGTGAAGTACGTAGAAACGAACTGTCACGTCTGTAACTTTCCTTCGAATGGCTGGCAAGACATGAGTGTTTATATACATACAGAGACCAAGTAAAGATGGCAGAATAGTAATATTTTAGAAGATAAATGTTTATTACACTGATCTTTCAACTTTCCTGTTTGAAAATCTTCATAATATAAAGTTGAAAAACATTAAATACCATATATGTGGCTGGGTGTGGTGGCTCACGCCTGTAATCTCAGCACTTTGGGAGGCCAAGGTCAGCAGATCACCTGAAGTTCGGGACCAGCCTGATCAACATGGAGAAATCCCGTCTCTACTAAAAATACAAAATTAGCCGGGCATGGTGGAGCATGTCTGTAATCCCAGCTACTTGGGAGGCTGAGGCAGGAGAATCGCTTGAACCCGGGAGGCAGAGGTTGCGGTGAGCCAAGATCACGCCATAGCACTCCAGCCTGAGCAACAAGAGCAAAACTCCCATCTCAAAAAAAAAACACAAAAAAACACAAAAAACCTATACCTGTATCTCTCTCTATATATATGTGTGTATGTGTGTGTGTATATATATATACACACCATATATGTGGGTGTATCCCTATTTTAGTAGCATTCTCACTTTGTGTGTCTACCTGCCCCACTAGAGTGAACACACCTTGCAGCACAGATTGGCCCCAGGGCCTAATGGCATCCAGCTCATAGTTGATCCTCAGCCAGTGAATGAATGAATGAATAGATGAATGAAGATTATAGACAGTCTTCTAATGAAACTCTTAGTCTATGAAGATATAATACACCTTGCTTGGGCCTTTATAATGAGTTTTTGAGCTGAAAATTTTTTCCTAATTTTTTTCTGAATCTAGCTAATTCTCTTAGGGAATAATTGCCTAACTTTGTTCCTAAGGCAAACTAACTCAGATCAGAGAATCACTGGCCTGAGGAGAAGACACAAGGAAAGGCAGGAAGGATAACTTACACACATCTTCACACCCCTCCAAAAGTACTGAGAATCCAAGAACAGCGGTCCCTAGGTTATGTAATTCTGTCAAATGCTTAAAAGCAAGGGGTAATTTTCTTCTGGGCAAAAAAACAAAATGCTATTGAGGCGAGCTGAAAGCAAACCCAGTACTTACAATAGCAGCGATCTTCCCACTTTTTCTGAGCTGCTGAACTGCAAACGAATGAAGCACATCCTCCATGGGGGTGCCATTGACCATGACCACTCTGTCATTTTCTCTGTAAACAAGAAACAAAAATGGGTCATGAAAAACTCCCATCTATTCATTGTAAATTATTTATTTAGGAACAAATAGAAGCAGCAAATCGACCTGAAAGGCTTTCTAAAGGGCTCAGGGTCTGGTGGCGCCCAAGGCCCAGTCAACTTGGCATGAGATCTTCCAAAGAAAGGAACTGGGGGCCATACAGCTCAATTCTGAGTGTCTAAATGGAAATCATCTGGGAAGAGAGAGGCCTGATCTCCCCAGACTACAGGGTCACACCAGGAGGTACTGGTACTTGATGACGGTGATGTCTGGACACCAAAAGAAACTTCTCCATAAATCCCCTATTGCCTGAGGTGCACGGTGAGCTTCAGAAAAGTCTAAAAACACTCCCTCCAAGTAGGTGTATATCCATCCATTTGTGCTTTTGTGCAGGAAAAGGGCCAAAAGCTTGCCTTGGATTCTTAAAGAAATTTTGAAATCACAGAATCCTATTGCTCCAGTTCATCCCAAATATTACTTTAAAACTTTGCATTTCTCCATATGAAATACTAACTTTGATAAAACTACAGAGGCTTTCTTAACTATAATTTTATTTTTTTAGAGGCATGGTTTCCGTCTCTCACCCAGGATGGACTGCAGTAGCTCACGACAACCTCAACTTCCCGAGCTCAAAGGATTCTCACCTTAGCCTCCCAAGTAGCTGGGACCCGAGAAGGTGCATGCCATCCCAACAGGGTCTCACTATGTTGCCCAGGCTGATCTTGAATACCTGGCCTCAAGTGTTCCTGCCACCTCAGCTTCCCAAAGTACAGGATTATAGGCATGAGCCACTGTGCTTAGCCCACAGAGGCTTTAAACACCAACAGAACCTAAACTTTTGAGCTATTTAGCCAATGCAGCCATACAGTTAACTTTTGATTTCGTCCTGAGAGGTTATCCTGTGGGAATCAGGCATGCATCATTTAAAATGGCATTACCAGCTGGGTACGGTGGCTCATGCCTGTAATCCCAGCACTTTGGGGGGCCAAGGTGGGCAGATCACTTCAGGTCAGGAGTTCAACACCAGCCTGGTCAACATGGCGAAACCCCGTCTCTACTAAAAATACAAAAATTAGCTGGGTGTGGTGGCAGGCACCTGTAATCCCAGCTACTCAGGTGGCTGAGGCAGGAGAGAATTGCTTGAACTCGGAAGGTGACGGTTGTGGTGAACTGAGATCACACCACTGCAATCCAGACTGGGTGACAGAGCAAGATTCTGTCTCAAATAATAATAATAATAATAATTAAAAAGTAAAATAAAATGGTGTTACCTCTTCAGGCCAGAAAGCTGGCAGTTGGAAAACTTGTGGTTTTCCTATAGTAAATTTTCCCAACTTCCACATCCCTCTTACAAATAAGATAACAAATAAACCAAAGTCTCCTTATTCAATTCTTAAAAGAATATAAATTAAAACAAATATAAACAGTGTTGGGTAAGCATTGGGGTTGAGAAGCATGCCAATTTAAAACTGCATGTTCAGAAATGATTCCTAAACCTAGGAGGGACGTTTGGGACTATCTCCTTACAGAAACAACTGCCCTCCTCGCTCCAAAGATGGGGTGTTCCCAAGATTTGGGCATTGTTCAAACATGGTGTGTTACGGCTTCCACTCCAGCTTGAAGACTTTCCAAATATTATATAAAAGTTTGTTGTTTTTTCTTTTTTTAATATAAAGTGGATACCAACCAAAATACCCTGTCTAGGGCCAACCAGTAGGGCTGGCAGGGGCCGCGGGGTGAGGGAGACACTCACTGGAGCAGCCCGTCAGCAGGCCCACCCGGGAGCACGTCAGAAATGACAATCGACGTTTCTCCATTTTCAAAGTGGGGGTTGTCTCGGCCTCCAGACACTGCAATTCCAAATCCTCTTTTGGAATCCTGTACATCAGAGAGGAGAAATATTAAAAATCCTTCAATAAGTGGCTTTCAGGATTTATTACACGCACTCAATAAAATAAAGGTCAAATCAATAACCAGAGACTGTTCAGGAACAGATGGGCTTACAGAAACAAATGAGAAACAAAATAAAGTATAGTCATAGTCAGCTGACAGGTTTATAAAGGGAAATTCCTTATCTGAAAGAAACAGCCTGTGGAGGCTGGAAAAGATTGATAGTGCAGACTGCAGTTATCACTAGAAGCTGGCAGCAATAGGAAACAATGTCTTCAGTCCAAATAGGAATGTACTGTTTGAAGCACCAGTTGTACCTCTTTGCATCATGCTGGCCTGAGCTGGAAAAAACTTCAGTAAAAACTGAATCTGTACTAAAACTGTATTTTTTTCATTTTCAGATTTTCTTATTGTAGTTTTTTTTGTTTGTTTGTTTTTGTTTTTTTTTTAAGAGACAGAGTTTTGATCTGTTGCTAGGCTAGAGTGCAGTGGTGTGATCACTACTCACCGCAGCCTCAAATTTCTGGGCTCAAATAAGCCTCCTGTCTCGAACTCCCAAAGCACTGGGATTACAGCAGGGAGCCACCGTGCCTGGCCCATACTGTAAATATTTTTAATTTTTCCGTATATTATGATGTTTTGACATCTTAAAAACAAAACAAAACAAAAAAAACCTTCTGCCTAGACTCATGGCTCATGTCTATAATCCCAGCACTTTGGGACGCCAAGGCGGGCAAATTGCTTGAGTCCAGGAGCTGGAGACCAGCCTGGACAACATGGCAAAACCCTGTCTTTACAAGAAATACAAAAAATTAGCTGGTCATGGTGGTGCACGTCTGTAGTCCCAGCTACTAGGGAGGCTGAGGCGGGAGAATCACCTGAGCCTGTGAGGTCAAGGCTGCAACAAGCCAAGGCAGCTTCTGCACTCTAAATGGGCAACTGGAGATGTCTCTAAAAAACAAAAAACAGGCCGGGCGCGGTGGCTCAAGCCTGTAATCCCAGCACTTTGGGAGGCCGAGATGGGCGGATCACGAGGTCAGGAGATCGAGACCATCCTGGCTAACACGGTGAAACCCCGTCTCTACTAAGAAATACAAAAAATAGCCGGTCGAGGTGGCGGGCGCCTGTAGTCCCAGCTACTCGGGAGGCTGAGGCAGGAGAATGGCGTAAACCCGGGAGGCGGAGCTTGCAGTGAGCTGAGATCCGGCCACTGCACTCCAGCCTGGGCTACAGAGCGAGACTCCGTCTCAAAAAAAAAAAAACAAAAAACAAAAAACAAAAAACCCCCACAACTTTCTAGCTACGTGGGAAGATACCGCTCTTCCCTGTGCTACGTCAATCCTTTTTAATTTTATTTTGCTTTATTTTTATTTTAGATTCAGGGGCACATGTGCAGGTTTGCTATATATGGGTATTGTCTGATGCTGAGGTTTGGGCTTTTTTTTTTTTTTTTTTTTTTTTTTTTTGAGACGGAGTCTCGCTCTGTCGCCCAGGCTGGAGTGCAGTGGCGCGATCTCGGCTCACTGCAAGCTCCGCCTCCCGGGTTCACGCCATTCTCCTGCCTCAGCCTCCCGAGTAGCTGGGACTACAGGCGCCCACAACCACGCCCGGCTAATTTTTTTGTATTTTTAGTTTTTCAACCGTGGTCTCGATCTCCTGACCTTGTGATCCGCCCGCCTCGGCCTCCCAAAGTGCTGGGATTACAGGCGTGAGCCACCGCGCCCGGCCGAGGTTTGGGCTTCTAATGATCCTGTCGCCGAAGTACTGAACACAGTACCCAAGTAGTAGTTTTTCAAGCTTTGCTCCTCTCCCTCCCTCCCTACTTTTGGAATTCCCAGTGTTAACTGTTCCTATCTTTGTGTCCATATGTACCCAATGTTTAGCTCCCACTTCTAAGTGAGAACATGCAGTATTTAGTTTTCTGTTTCTGCATTAATTTCCTTAGGATAATGGCCTCCAGGTGCATTCGTGTTGCTGCAAAGGACATGATTTCTTTCTTTTTTATGGCTGCCTAAAATTGTATTTTAAAAGTATACCTTTAACCTCAAAGTAGATGAGCTGGTAGTTTCATTTCAACATAAAGTGAAAAAGACGTAGATGGATTTTTTTTTTTTTTTTTTTTTTTTTTTTTTGAGACGGAGTTTTGCTCTGTTGCCAGGCTGAAGTACAGTGGTGCTCAGCTCACTGCAACCTCCACCTCCCGGGTTCAAGCAATTCTCTTGCCTCAGCCTCCCGAGTAGCTGGGACTACAGGCGTGCGCCACCACACCCAGCTAATTTTTGTATTTTTAGTAGAGACAGGGTTTCACCATGTTGACCAGGATCGTCTCGATCTCCTGACCTCATGATCTGCCTGCCTCCACCTCCCAAAGTGTGGAGGCATGAGCCACCGTGCCCAGCCCACAAATGGATTTTAAAGATAAAATTTGAACATAAAATGTGTGTTGAGATCTCATGAGAAAGCAAAGCATTAAACCCTTTTCTACATGCATGGAAGATAGGAAATAAGATTACATCCATGATCAGTCTAGCAATGCACAATGGTGAGCACAGATAATACATAATCCTAATTCATTTGTGTTTTAAAAAGCTAAATCTGGGCCAGGTGTGGTGGCTCGCGCCTGTAATCCCAGCACTTTCGGAGGCCAAGGCAAGAGAATTGCTTGAGTCCAGGAGTTCGAGACCAGCCTGGCCAACATGGCAAAACCCCATCTCTACTAAAAATATAAAAATTAGCCAGGCATGGTGGCACATGCCTGTAATCCCAGCTACTCAGGAGGCTGGGGCAGGAAAATCACTTGAACCTGGGAGGTGAAGGTTGCAGTGAGCTGAGATCATGCCACTACACTCCAGCCTGGGCAATGGAATGAAACTCTGTTTCAAAAAAAAAAAAAAAATCTAAGCCCAGTTTCATCCAGATAATGAGTATATGTGACTGTATATTCTTAAATCTGGGTTAGATTATATAAAAATTTACTCCGAGACTAAAAGAAAATCTTTCCTCCCAAGGAAAGTTTCCCATGTGGGGCCCACTATGCTGACTGATGATCAACAATTACAAACTCAAAACAGGTTGGGGGTGTTGTCTATTAATCACATGGCTTTGAATTTGGCAACTTCCACCAGCTGGCACCTGGTTTTAGACAGAGGCAGCTCCATCCTCTATGCCAAGCCTAAAACAATCTCTGACCTCTGCCAATTTTGGGTCCACAACTCAAGGAATGCATGAAATGCTCAGGGAAAGGGCAGAGGAGAGTCAGAAAGACGAGGAGAGTTGAAAAATAAGACCTAAGCAGACAAAACTCCTCAACTGAAGAAACTGTGATTACTGATCTGGAAGTCTGGGCACCTGGGCACTGGCCCAGAGACATTTTTTTCTACCTGGGTTAATTCAATAAACATTAAATTCGGGAATGTCTTTAATTTTCATAGAAGACAAAGCTTGAAGCTCACAGTTCTGAGGGTCAAAGGAAAACTCTCCCTATGAGGAGCTTACGGTCCCTCTAGGAGACGACAGATCCCGGAGGAATTCAGAGCCAGAAGAAAACCTGCAGGAGCCAGAAGAAACCCTGCAGAACCCAGGAAAATCACAGTCATGAAGACTGGAAGGCAGCTTGATGGAATAAAAATGCGGAACCGGCTGGGCGTGGTGCCTCACGCCTGTAACCCCAGCACTTTGGGAGGCCGAGGCAGGTGGATCACCTGAGGTTGGGAGTTTGAGACCAGCCTGACCAACATGAAGAAACCCCGTCTCTATTAAAAATACAAAATGAGCCAGGCGTGGTGATGGGCACCTGTATGTAATTCCAGCTACTTGGGAGGCTGAGGCAGGAGAATTGCTTGAACCCAGGAGGCGGAGGTTGCAGTGAGACTAGATTGCACCATTGCACTCCAACCTGGGCGACAAGAGTGCAATTCCGTCTCAAAAAAAAAAAAAAAAAAAAAGCGGAACCATGAGGGCAGTTCTCTAGCTCAGCCTCACCCAAATGACTTACAGTCTCTTGGATCCTACACTTTTTAAGAGTTATAAGGTATGTATATGTTATAATTAAAATTATAGAAGTTGTAAATAGCTCCCTCAACATCCTTAAACATTACAGGTCACTTTCATTCTTCCCTTTCTTTTCTCTCTTTCATAACCTGTTCTATCTGGAGTTAAGTGTATACACTAAATAACCTCTAAAATGTTCTATATTAAACAGTCCTTAATCAAAAAATACAATAGCATGCAAATCTTTGTTAACATAGCAATTATTAACAGTATTTATAATGCATTATGCACCTCAAGGGGGGAAAAAAAGTCAAAACTGTGTGTAGGCAAAAATAAATAAGATCCATGATCCGTAAAATCAAGAACATGACTGTAGAATATATGAAATGTGCAGAACTCACCTTTTGTAGGGTCACAGTGTACTGTTCCCATATCAGCTCTTCCATGCCTGGGGCCTGTTTTAACAGAACAAAACCGGTCTGATGAAAACCACAACCTTTTCAATACTAGAAATAAAATTATCATTCAAAATGCCTCGACATCAAGTCCAGCTCACACTCTATACCAAAAAGAGTTAGTATTTGTTCATTATGCTACCTATTTTCAAACACACTCCTTCAGTGAAATGAAACTGGAAACAATACTTGAAAGGTAAGTGAAATACACAGTGAGAGACAGACCCTAAAAAGAATGGAATGTTAAGTGCTGAGTCCTTTTATTATCACTATTCCAAAACACTGTCATCATAAAACCCTTTAAAAATATCTAGTTTCAAATAGATTATTTTTTTCTAATCATCCTCCCCCTCTTCCTGTCAAAGGTGACCTCGTAGGCAAGTTTTCTGCATGTTTATGTCTAAAAATAGCCTTAGCCTTATCATAGGGTATGCCCAATTGGGCGACCTCCGGGATCTTTTGGCTTTTTCTCCATCTGTATCACTGGGTATGAAAGATGAAAGTCTTCATAAATGGACCACTGGGACTTCCATCTCTGACAATATTCCAAAGTAAGTATCTAGAAAAAACTAAAACTGGTGGTGTCATTTTACAAATAATAATCTATTAAATGCAGGCTGCCTTGAGAAAGCTAGAAATGCCAAGAACACTCAGAACCACAGAGACAAGCCAGCACTGAAGCAGGCATTTAGAGGAGGCTGGGGATCTCAACAGGGTGGGAAATCAGGTCTGGGTGGATCTATTAGGGGAAAAAAATACCAGCACACAGATGGAGACCTTGGCTATGGGTAGAGTGGAAATAACTAAAAATAAAACCCCAGAGAATTTCTATCAACAGACCTGTATTCACATAGGTTTGGGCATTCATATTACAGACGTGACCACACCCTGCCAAACACTAACGCCTACTGTGGTTCTGCACTGGCCATACCACCAGGTACACAGAGGCAGATGCGAATCCTCTCCAGAGATCACACTCAAACACAGCCTTCAAGGACTCCCCAGATAGTATGTATCCAAAGAAATGAGCCCACAATTTAAACATCCACATCACCATGAGTGAGAGGTAAAAGAAACATAAACTGAAGAATCAAAGACTTTAAATATTTGAAATAGCAGCCACAGACAAAAACGGAGTATCTATAGTATGTGTATACATTGGTTTTTTGTTTTGTTTTGTTTTGCTTGAGACGGAGTCTCGCTCTGTCACCCAGGCTGGAGTGCGGTGGCGTGACCTTGACTCACCGCAACCTCCACCTCCCAGGTTCAAGCGATTCTCCTGACTCAGTCTCCTGGGGTAGCTAGGATTACAGGCGCACACCACCATTCCCGGCTAATTTTTGTATTTTAGTAGAGATGGGGTTTCACCATGCTGATCAGGCTGGTCTCAAACTCCTGATCTCGTGATCCACCCGCCTCGGCCTCCCAAAGTGCTGGGATTAAAGGCATGAGTCACCAAGCCTGGACTATGTGTATATGTTTTAAGAAATTAGAGGAGGGCTGGGTGCAGTGGCTCATGTCTGTATTCCCAGCACTTAGGCTGAAGTGAGAGATCGCTTGAGCCTAGGAGTTCAAGACCAGCCTGTGCAACATAGACTCCCATCTCTACAAAAAATTTTTAAAGTTAGCCAGGCTTGGTGGCACATGTCGTAGTCCAACCAGAGCAACATAGTGAGACCTCACATATATATTTTTTTTAAAAACCCTCAAAATACCTGAAAAAGGTCAGAACGAGAGATCTGTGCTACCAGCAATCCTGGGTCTGGATGGTGAATGGGGCCCGGGGTGCCAGGGACCCAAGCAGCCCAAAAGTACAAGATTTAGGTTAAATGAAGGCCCATCAACACAAGGAAATATGTAAACATTCCAAAAGATTATCTAAAATATGTAAAACTCCCCAATTACTTAAAGTCTAAAATATGTAAAAGATTATCTAAAATATGTAAAACTCCCCAATTACTTAAAGTCTGTTCACTATGACAACTGTTCTTCAATTTGAAAAGATAAAAGTGAATTTTCAGGTGAAATTTTTATATCTTACTCATCTTTGTCCCATTATCTGCTACAACAGTGTCTGGCACACAGAGTAGGCACTCAAAGAAGTTTTTTTCTTTTTAATACATCAAGAGATGGATACACTATTCATTTATCATTCAATTAATATGATTGAAGCACTCATTGCTACTTACATTTTTTTTTTTTTTTTTTTTGAGACGGGGTCTCACTCTGTCACCCAGGCTGGAATGAAGGTGTGTGATCTAGGTTCACTGCAACCTCTGCCTCCTGGGTTCAAGTGATTCACATACCTCAGCCTCCCAAGTAGCTGGGATTACAGTTGTGCGCCACCACATCCAGCTCATTTTTTGCATTTTTGGTAGAGACATGGTTTCACCATGTTGGCCAGGCTCATCTCAAACTCCTGACCTCAAATGATCTACCCGCCTTAGCCTCCCAAAGTGCCGGGATTACAGGTGTGAGACATCGTGCCCAGCCTATAAATTTTCTTAAAGTTTCTATCAAATTCGTGGCTCTCTGCTGCTTTGATAGCATACGTGAGGTGGGTGGACTAAAAACTCAGGTGCCCATGATCTGACTTTCTAGACGTGCTCTACAGCCATTCCTCTCTGGAATTTTGCCTGTGTCTAAAACAGCATTTTCCAATATGTATAAAAAAAAATTTTTCCAAGATTTTAATGAAGTTGTACATATTTGTTAAATTTTTTTTTTTTTTTTTTTTTTTTGAGATGGCATTTCACTCTTGTTGCCCAGGCTGGAGTGCAATGGCACGAACTGGGCTCACCCCAACCTCCACTTCCTGGGTTCTAGCGATTCTTCTGCCTGTCTCCCGAGTAGCTGGGATTACAGGCATGTACCACCACACCCAGCTAATTTTTGCATTTTTAGTAGAGACAGGGTTTCACCATGTTGGTCAGGCTGGTCTCGAACTCCCAACCTTAGATGATCTGCCTGCCTCGGCCTCCCAAAGTGCTGGGATTACAGGTGTGAGCCACCGTGCCTGGCCAAAAAGTTTTCTTAAACGGAAACAGAAAGCAGAAACCCAGTCGGGCATGGTGGTTCATGCCTGTAATCCCAACACTTTGGGAGGCCAAGGCAGGTGGTTCACTTGGGGCCAGAAGTTCAAGACCAGCCTGGCCAACATGGTGAAAACCTGTCTCTACTAAAGACAAAAAAAAATTAGCTGGGTGTGGTGGTGCACATCTGTAGTCCCAGCTGCGTGGGAGGCTGAAGCAAGAAAATCACTTGAACCTAGGAGGCGGAGGTTGCAATGAGCTGAGATTACACCACTGCACTCCAGAGTGAGACTCTGTCTCGAAAGGAAGGAAGGAAGGAAGGAAGGAGGAAAGGAGGGAAGGAGGGAAGGAGGGAAGGAGGGAAGGAGGGAGGGAGGGAGGGAAGGAGGGAGGGAGGGAGGGAGGGAAAAAGAAAGCAGACACTCAGCTGAACTCCTGCAGTAAATCAGAATTGGTTGCCCTTTTCCATTTCCATAGAACACCTTACTAACTCCTTACCAACTTCGGTTTTAGATGTGGCCTTAGTAAAACCAAGCCACTACCACCCAGAAATGACCTCATGAGCATGCCCACTTCTCCAAGCTCATCTTCTCAATGCCTTCTTATACCTTAAAGCTGTCAACTTTCAACAAAGTGAACTAATCTAGAAGTTGTGGTAAAATAAATATATTTGCCAACTCTTCTTTGGATATAGTCATAGCCACATGAATTAAAGGGAAAAAAAATCACATAGCACCCTCCCCACAAAACTTACTTTAAAATTATCAGGAAAAAACCTAACTGGGACTATGACAATCATCCCCAGGATTGGGCAATGCTACATACCAAAAAAAAAAGCTCAATATCCCAAGGAGCTGTGCTATTACAGAGAATATTTTTATGAGTACATTACTTTTAAAAATACTTTTCTATTTTAGAATTTAAAACTACAAACTCTTCAAAGTTTTGGATTTAAATTTATCATTTAGCCAAATAAATGAGTTCCTGCAAAATTTTATTTTTTAAATGTGGCTCAAGTAGAATGAATCTGGCTTTTGAAATTCACAGCCCTTCAACAACAGGATGACACTATCTTTAAGTGTTCCTGCGCTGCCTGCAAGGGTAATTTAAATTAAATTTGTCAGAGAGGATTAATCTCCTACCACCACCACCACCAATCAGACCTTGCTATTAACTTGCCTGGTGCCTGAAACCAATCAGATCGCGAGGCTTCTTCTTACCTACGGTCAACAGGTAGTAAAATTAACCATTAGCTACTTAATGTAATATTCAAAGAACATATGCTCTGCTAAGCCAAGTGATAAACAGAAAATCTTAATTGTAAAGGTAGGGAACTAGAGTAAAAGTAAATTTTTGCAGCTCTGTTGAGCATTAAAAATACACCATAACTATGTATATTTAGCCTACAGAACTGTGACTTTTTGGGAAAGTCTCACAGAAAACTCTTCATTATTCATTCATTTGTTCATTTATGCAAAAACACTGATTAAGCATCCACTTTCTGCCGAGCACATGGTTTGTGGCACTTCAGACACATCAGCGAATAAAACCGCCAAAGCCCTTGGGCAGTTTACCAAAGAGCAAACTACTGAGTGTCTTTCCTGCCTCATTTATATAATTTTTCAGAAACATAGAGCACCCCACATAATCATCCTTATTCCTCAGAACATCAGCTCTGGGAACATCCCTGGGCACAGGCTGCCAGGGTGCAGCAGCTTAGCTGGGAGCTGTGGTCATGACATTCAAACTAGGCCACCGGGCTCTGGTCCCGCCCAACTTGTGCTTGGCTATGCGCAGATCAGACTTGCTAGCAATAACTGACGTTTCTCTGAATGACAGCAGGTAGCTGCTTAGCACGAGGGGGAGCTTTACAGGCAGGCCCATAGAGACAGCACACATACATCAGAATTAAAGGCATGCACATTCCACGACCCAGTCATTCCTCTACCCAGGCAGAGGCCCCCAGAAAACTGTGTGACTATATGCACAAGGACACATGTATATTCACAGCAGCAATGTTCCCAACGGCCAAAACCTGGAAAATATCCCAGTATCTCTCAAGGGCAGGATGGACAAATTGATACATTATTAAAATACAATGTTATATTGCAATGAAGACAGACAAACCAGTCACACAGACCACCACAAAAGGGATGCATCTCAAACATAAAGTTGAGTGAAAAACACCCCAGAAGGATTTGTAGAGTATGATACCATTTTTATACAGCTCAAAAAACAATGTTTTACAACAACTTGAATAACTTTACACTACTGAACTGTACATTTACAAATGGTAAAGACAGTAAATTTTGTTATGCATTTTCGCTACAGAAAAAAATTGCCAACAAAATTAATCTATTATTTAGGGGTGTGTGCTTGTGTGTATGTGTATGTGTGTGCGCGCGTACGCACCCATGCGGTGAAAATATAAAGAAAAAGCAAGGAAATGAAAAACATAACATTCAGGCCGGGCGCGGTGGCTCAAGCCTGTAATCCCAGCACTTTGGGAGGCCGAGACGGGCGGATCACGAGGTCAAGAGATCGAGACCATCCTGGCTAACACGGTGAAACCCCGTCTCTACTAAAAAATACAAAAAACTAGCCGGGCGAGGTGGCGGGCGCCTGTAGTCCCAGCTACTCGGGAGGCTGAGGCAGGAGAATGGCGTGAACCCAGGAGGCGGAGCTTGCAGTGAGCCGAGATCGCGCCACTGCACTCCAGCCTGGGCGACAGAGCGAGACTCCGCCAAAAAAAAAAAAAAAAAAAAAAAAAAAAAAAAAACATAACATTCAGGATGAGGTGACCTGGGCAGGAGGCAGAGTGTGGTGGGAGGTACACAAATTTCCCTTGTGTTTTGTTTTGGTAACGGTCTGCAGATATGTGTAATGGGCTCATGGCATTTGTTTATTATGCTTCATGATTTAGATATTTAATTCTTTTAGAGTACCAAACATTTCATAAGTTTAAAAGAATAGGGAGATGAGGCCGGGCCAGGCGCAGTGGCTCATGCCTGTAATCCCAGCACTTTGGGAGGCCGAGATAGGTGGATCACAAGGTCAGGAGACCGGGACCGTCCTGGCTAACACAGTGAAACCCCATCTCTACTAAAAATACAAAAAATTAGCTGGGCGTAGTGGTGGGCACCTGTAGTCCCAGCTACTCGGGAGGCTGAGGCAGGAGAATGGCGTGAACCTGGGAGGCGGAGCTTGCAGTGAGCCGAGATCGCACCACTGCACTCCAGCCTGGGCAACAGAGCGAGACTCCGTCTCAAAAAATAAATAAATAAAATAAATAAATAAATAAATAATAGGGAGATGAGTGGGTGAACATCAAAGTGAATACTCACTCCTGGTGAAGGATCTAGGTATCCAAGAGGTACAGGTATACTTAACAGCAAATTTTTCAATGCAGTTAGAATTTTGCAAAGTGAAGAGGGTACAATAATTTCAACTGGAAGGAGAGCGAGTTGAGGGATGGTACCAGTAATTTGAAAGGGGCAAGGGGGGTGAAGCAAGGCAGGTGCGGTGGGCAGGGTGGGGACACAGGTGTTAGGTCTGGGGAGCTGTGGGGGGAGGTGCACGCAGAAAACGCTAAATCGCCTTCTTAATCCAAGTGTCAACATTCTATCCATCAGGAGGATCTTCAATGTGCTTTCATCATCTTTCCTTATCACTTTTACTTTTCATGTAAGTAGTGTTCATGACAACCCCCTTTATATCATAACAGGCTTCTTAGACCTCATGGAAAGTTAAAAGTAAGCTAACTCTTCTACCATAAACAAAAAACTTAATGCATTAACAGTAAGGTTTTTGTGTGACAAAATAAAGAGAAAGGAACTAAGGCAAATAGTTATTTGTTGTGCTTTTTTTAATCTACTTTTTATAAAGCTTTTTTCCTTTGAAAAATCTTGGCCAGACAGGTTAAAATCCTATATATTTTACATAAAAAATGTAGAAACGTGTTAAAAGCCAACCCTAAAACAGATACCGAAGTGTTCACTGCCCAAAGTCCCCCTGAGCAGGCGGCTTTTAGATTCTATATCCACGGACTGCTGCTGCCCAGTGATGGAGGTCAAAGCTAAAACCAAAGATTAATTGAAAGCTGTCCACATAAGAGACACGCTTCGTAAGTCTCAAGTCATAAAAGTAAACACTCACACATGTTCAAACCACAAGGAAAAAAAGAACATGTGAAAAACACTTTTTCTTCTTCTAAGTTAGAAGCCTAGACATAGTAAGAATATAGATTTCTGCAACATAAGAAAGCAAAAAGTTTTATGCCAAAACAAGAAATTCTCATACATGAACAAACACAAAAGCCAGTATGTTAAGCTCTACCCAGGAAGCAAAACCATTACAGATTCCGAGCACATGGACAACAGCAGCCTTTGATCCACAGATCCAGTAAGAGGCTATAAGTTTCACACAGATGTGCTAAAATCAATACAAGTATTTTTTTAAAAAACCACCAGTGACTAACTACAACCTACAATCTCACAATTTGTTGCTGAAAGATGCCAGAAGCACAAACACATCTGAGGATAAAGGAGTTACTGAGAGAATGGTTTTGCTTCCCTCCCCTTCCCATGAAGAAAGGTTGGGGAAAACAAGGGGAGAGCTTGCAGAGGGACTCACACGGCCTTTCCATCTCCCCAACTTTTTAACAGCCTGGATCCACATCCTACGCAGGGCTTGAGCAGTCTTCATGGTCTCTGGAGATGCATGGGCCAGGCCACCGCCTACATCCCGGGCTGCTCACCCATTTCCATCACTCCACGTGGTTACGTAAGGCGGATACAATAGTGGCCCACATTTCCAGCAAATCCTGTTGTCATCTCACACAGTGACACATCCATACGGCAGGGATGCCAAACGCTTTGAAAAGCACTACTTATGAGCAAAAAAGAAAGCAGTTCGGATTTGCACCACTTTCACAGCTTTTTTCTTCTCCCTCTCTCTCCCTTGCCAGGGAACTAGAGCATCCGAGTAGATATTTCTTTTAGGCACATAAAATGATTCACCATCTAAGTTGACAGTATTAAGTAAATGAGACATTTTAGAGCAACACTATGGAAAAGAATAGTTAGAGAAGTATTTATGTATACAGTATAGACCCTCTGGTACACACACACACACAAGCCAGCCAGAAATAAACTGGCAATGTTTCAGGTCAACTGAATGGCTAATGTTACATAGAAATTAAAAGGCATGAAAACATTTTATATCCTTGGAGATAACAAGGGGGAGATAAGACTCGATCATTTGGTGCTGCTCAGAGACAACTCAGGGACAGAAGGCTTGCTCAGCAAAGTTCCACTATCTAACCTTTTTGGAAACTTAGCAGATAAAAGAATAACAAAGAACCCTGCCGTCTGTTTCTTTGTCTTTACCACCTGGGGAGAAGGGAGGGGTGGAGAAGCAAATTTTAGGTTTCTGAACATCTAGCAAAGATTTTATGGGATGCTTGGGGCTTGGGAGCTGGGGTTGGGATTTCAGAAGCCTGGTCTTGGGGAGCCTCTGGCCAATTCTTGCTACCATGGTGTATGTCATATGCCAATGGGTTGAGTCAAATAGCTTGCAAATGGAAAATGTGCCATCTGATTTGAGGCTGAGATGTATATAAATCTGGACCATGAGATGGCCACCATCTAGGAAACAAGGCGAAGCAGAGCCAAGGAAGTGATTTTTAAAGTCACAAGATCTGGAGTGAGATCCTTGTCCTGTCACTTAGCTGTGGGGCACTGGATATACTATACCCTTCTTTATACAGTGGCGATAAAACCATCTACACCTCAGAAGGGCAATGTCAGCAAGAAACAAGGCAATCTCCACAAAGCACTCGTGCTGGTGCTGGACAGGCACTGGGAAATGTGTGTGTCCTTTCCTAAGGGTCTATGACAGTAAGTTCTCAGTTGAGTTCTTAGTAAGTGTTATGACAGTTAAATGAGATCAAAAGTGAATAAAAGTTTGTTTCAAATCCTACACTTTGCCAGGTACAGTTGCTCATGCCTGTAATCCTAGCACTCTGGGAGGTCGAGATGCGCAGATCGCCTGAGCCCAGAAGTTCGAGAGCAGCCTGGCCAACATGGTGAAACCCCATCTCTACTAAAAACAGAAAAATTAGCTGGGCATGGTGGTGCACACCTGCAGTCCCAGCTACTTGGGAGGCTGAGGTAGGAGGATCACCTGAGCCCAGGAGGCGGAGGTTGCAGTGACCTGAGATCGGGCTGCTGCATTCCAGCCTGGGCCACAGAACGAGACCCTGTCTCAAAAATATATATATATCCAGGCTGGTACAGTGGCTCATGCCTATAATCCCAGCATTCTGGGAGGCTGAGGTGGGAGGATCACCTGAGGTCAGGAGTTCAAGACCAGTCTGGCCAACATGTTGAAACCTCGTCTCTACTAAAAATGCAAAAAAAAAAAAAAATCCAGGCATATTGGCAGGTGCCTGTAATCCCAGCTACTCTGGAGACTGAGGCAGGAGAATCGCTTGAACCCTGCAGTGAGCCAAGATCCCACCACTGCACTCCAGCCTAGGTGACAAGAGCGAAACTCTGCCTCAAAAATAATAATAATAATAATAAATCCTACAAGCGAAGAGGGCAGTGGGTACAAAGGAGGACCTTGGAATCTAAGCAAGTGTCCAAACCTTAACCTAGGCTGTGCAGACATGTGCAGGCTCTGTACATACCAGCCAGGTTCAGCCTATGGACTGGCTCACTAGGCCCCACGTGCAGAGGAGCCTGAGAACCCAGGCAATTCGGGGAGGGTTCAGGCCAGCTCACTCCTTCACTCTGACAGTCCTAAGGAAAACACCTGAGCTTACCCTGACGCAGAAATAAATACTTCTTTCCCTTAAGTTCACGCATATTACCCAGAAGTCAGAGATGTCCTAGAATTTAAGAATTCCAGATTCTTCTACAGTGATCTCCAGAGGTCATAGTTTCTAGCAACACTAAATCTTTTTTATTTTTAATTGTGCTGAAAAATATATAACCTAAAATTTATTATCTTAACCATTTCTAAGTACAGTTAGGTTTGAACAGCAAGGTTTGAACTGCCCTGGTTCACTTATCCATGGGTTTTTTCAGTAAAAGCTATACAGAGTGTGCCTGCCTCCCCTGCCTCCCCTTCACCTCCTCCACCTCTTCCGCCTCTGCCGCCAGGGCACAGCAGGACCAAACCCTCCTCTTCCTCAGCCTACTCAACATGGAGACAATCAGGATGAAGTCCTTTAGGATGATCCACTTCCACTTAGTGTAATAAATGTATTTTCCTTCCCTAGCTTACTTTATTGTGAGAAAACAGTATATAATACATATAGCATATAAAATGTGTTAATTGTTTATGTTATGGTAAGGTTTCTGGTAAACAGCAGGTTATTGGTTTAGTTTTTAGGGAGTCAAAAGTTATACATGGATTTTTGACTGTGTGAGGGTCGGCACTCCTAACCTCTCACTTTTCAAGGGTATACAGTGTAGCAGTTGCTAAGGTTTCAATTTATGTGTCTCACCAAAACTCACATGCTGGAACCTAAGACCCAATGCGATAGTGTTAAGGGGTGGGGCTTTTAGGAAGTGATTAAGAGGGCTCCAACCTCATGAATGGGATTCATGCTCTTACAAAAGGGCTAGAGGGACCTAGCTAGACCCCCTTGCTCTTCTACCTCTTCTGTCATGTGAGGATACAGCAACTGCCATCTTGGAAGCAGAGAGCTGCCCTCACCAGATGCCAAATCTGCTGTTGCCTTGATCTTATTAAACTTCCCAGCCAAAACTGTGGGCAAATAAATTTCTGGGTTTTTTTAAATTTCCCAGTTACAGGAGTAGGAATTGACTAGGACAGTAGTATATTCACACTTCAGAATATACTGAACTTAAGAACTCTTCATCTTGCAAAACCAAAACTCTTGCCTATCAAACAACTCCCCATTTCCCTCTCCCCACAGCTCCTGACAACCACCATTCTGTTTTGTGATTCTACAAATTTGACTACAACAGACACATCATATAAGTGGACTCATACAGGATTTGTCTTCCTGTGACTGGCTTACTTCACATGGCATAATGTCCTCAAGGTTCGTCTAGGCGCTGGTGTATGTCAGAAGTTCCTCCCTTTTTAAGGCTGAATAATATTCCATTGTATGTATATGACTTATTTTGTTTATCCATTCATCTGTCAACAGACACTTGGGTTACTTTCACCTCTTGGCTATAGTGAAAAATGCTACCATGAATATGGGTATGCAAATATGCCATCACTAATTCTTTACTCATTCATTCAACAAATGCCGACCAAGTGCAATGTGCTCTGAGGGACAAATGAAGAGCAAAACAAAGCACTGCCCTCAGGAAGCTTTGCAGGAGCCAGCATCTGATCAAAGCAGGTTGGCCAGGGAGGGTTTCCATGAGCCAGGGACACCGACATGAGGTCTGAAGGAAAGGACAGGATTGGAGGGGTGGGGAGAAGGGTTTGTTCAGGGTCCAAAGAACAGCGCAGGGCAAAGACCTGACAAAGAAAAGGGGGAGGGGACAGTAGAGGATGGCCATCAGAACATAAGAACAATTGCAGCCTGCTCCAACCAGCACTTGTTCTACCACTGGCATCAGAAGGACATTTTGTGGTGGACAGCTGCCTCCACGAGCAGAGCTTATGGGTTGAAGGATGTGCCTTCTCAAAGATTCCTAGCTTCCATACTCATAGATCCAAGAGTAACCATGCACCTGGCCCTGTGGACGGAAAGACAAATCACCCCAAGTCCTGACGCTAAGGAAGTCACACAGCCCAGTGGGGAGGCGGGGTGTGTAAACAAGCAATTACAACTCAGTGCAAGTACAAGAGCGGACCAAGAGGCTCATTCATTCGACATATACTCCCTGAGTACTTACACCATGTCAGATGCTGCCAGAGGATATGTGCCAAAGTCCTTTCCTCACAGGGAGGGTTTTAACAGAGGAAGCAGACAAGAGTCAATATATATCATCACCTCAGGACAGACATGTTAAAACAGTTTAATAAGTGCCATGGGATGGGAGACTGGGAAGAATTAATCCTAGGAAAATCTGAACAGCTCTCCAGATTGCTGTGGGAACAGCAAATGCAAAGGCACTGGGGTGGGAAACAAGCTTAGTATATTTAAGAAAGAGAAAAGGCCACGTGGGCTGGAGCAGGGTGAGTGATGGGGTTATAGCAACTACATAAAATGTGAAGCGAGGCCAGCCCCCATGGTGGCTTAAGCCTGTAATCCCAGCACTTTAAGAGGCTGAAGTGGGAGCGTCAGTTGAGCCCAGGAGTTCAGGACTGGGCTGGGCAACAAAGCAAGATCCTATCTCTACGAAAAGAAAAATGTTAAAATGTAGCCAGGTGCAGTAGCATGTGCCTACAGTCCCAGCTGCTTAGGAGACTGAGGCAGGAGGATCACTTGAGCCCAGGAGTTGGAGGCTACAGTGAGCTATAATCATGCCACTGCACTCCAGCCTTGGCAATACAGTGAGATCCTGTCTCTAAAAAAAGAGTGTGAAAAACCACAAAACAGTGAAATCGATGGCACAGGCAGGTTGTCAACTGGAGATGAAAGGCCTGGGTGGAGGGAAGTATGTCCCAAGCACTGGGAGGCTCCCTCTCCCACAGCTCCACACTGAAGGATGACTTACTGGTCAGGTGGGTGGGCGTTCTGCATAGAGGAAATAGCACGTTCAGAGTCAGGAGGGGTGACCTGCAAGGTGTGTTCAAGACATTGCAAGTACTCAGTGCAGTCGGGCAGTAAACTGTTTGTTTAATAACACACACAGAATTTCACGTTCTCAGCAGGGACAGACATGTCAAAACAGTTTAATCTATGGCTTGGGAGCCTTAAAATGCATATTCACCCCAGAAATGGGAGACAAGGTGAGTGTGAAAACTGGAGAGGAAGGAAGTCATTAACATTTGGCAGGGCACCACACCAAGTACTAAATATACAATACTTCCCTGAACGCCCACAACCCTGTGAGTTAGCACCACCATCCCCATTTTACAAACAGGGAAGCTGAGGCCAGAGAGTGTACACAGCCCAGCACTGTCAGAGATGGGATCCGTGCTGCTGCCTGACTCCAGATCCTCATCTCCATGAAGAATGTGATGTGTGCTTTCCACATGCTGAGCCTTAATACATGTTACTGGATAGGTGGAAAGAAGGAAAGGAGGGAGAAAGGAAAGAAAGGAAGGAAAGACAAAGTAAGACAGAGGGAGCACTCACTGAAATCAGTCAGGTTCCAAGTAGGCTCCAAACAGTGGATCTGAAACTTCGGGAGGACACCACCCAATAAATGGGCCAATGGTTTTATGTATGATGTTTCCCTGTGGTGCGTGCGTGCCTGTGTGTATGTTTGAGACAGGATCTTGTTCTGTCGCCCAGGCTGGAGTGCAGTGCACAATCAGGGCTTACAGCAGCTTCAACCTCTTGGGCTCAAGCGGTCCTCCCACCTCAGCCCCGGAGTAGCTGGGACTTAAAGGCACATGCCACCACGCCTGGCTAATTTTTTTTTTTTTTTAATTTTAGTAGAGACAAGGTCTCACTACGTTGCCCAGGCTGATCTCGAACTCCTGAGACTCCTCCTGCCTTGCCTTTGCAAAATGTTGGGATTACAGATGTGAGCCACCACGTTCAGCCCCCTCTGGTATTATGTTGTGTCTGCGATGTCATTTTACAAACCAACTCAAATCCTTAGAAAGGGGCAGTGTAAAGAAACAGCTAGCTGGCCTAGGCTGGTAGGTAAACCTACCTCCAGACGAAAATAGGACTTTTATAGTTCCCCACCTGCCCCCAGGAAATTGGTCTTATTTTTAACTATTGTGAAGAATTTAGTCAAAATTCTACTCACTGGACAAAACTCTGAAACAGCTGTCTAATAACAAAACAGGAAATGCTTTTTTCCCAGAGAAGGCAGAAAATGAGTTCAACTCTTGTTCTTCCAAAAACAAATAATTTTTAACATTATAAACCAAGTCCTTTTGGCTTCAGAAGGGCACTTACCTGTGGTCTATTCAAACTTAAACCCCTCCTGGTAGCAATAAACTAGTTGCCACCTAATCCAACGATCCCTTATATAGTGTTTGTTTTACAAATAAAACCCTTTCATCATTTATTCCACAAGTATTTCAGTTTCAGATGTGATTTCACCAGGTCCTTACCCACCCTTCACAACGCAATGAGTGCCGACAGTGGATGATTAAATATAGCGTATGCAATGCGCTCACAGCACACACTTCACAATGGACACAGCTTGGTGATGACCAAGTTTAAAGGCAAAAAGCTACATAAATAAGCTTAGAGAGGGGTTTGTGATAGGTCACCAGAATTAACACAACTAGATCCCAGACCTACTACTGAAGAGTACCAGATTTACTGAGTTGTGTTTTTTAACCACATTGTCCTTGATTTACCTAAGGTAAATTTTTTAGCGTGCATTTAAATAAATAATAAAGAATTGGGACAGGTGGCCAGGCATGGTGGCTCACGCCTGTAATCCCAGCACTTTGGGAGGCCGAAGCGGGCGTATCATCTGAGGTCAGGAGATCAAGACCAGCCTGGCCAACATGGTGAAACCCCATCTCTACTGAAAATACAAAAATTCGCTGGGTGTAGTGGCACGTGCCTGTAGTCCCAGCTACTCGGGAGGCTGAGGCAAGAGAATGGCTTGAACCTGGAATGCAGAGGCTCCAGTGAGCTGAGACCGTGCCACTGCACTCCAGCCTGGGTGACAGAGCGAAACTCAGTCTCAAAAAAAAAAAGAATTGGGAAAGGATGACAGGGTGCCTGAGGCAACCTGTAGCTTTCAAAGCAGTTGTGTTGAAATGCAAACAGCAATAAACTTAAACTCCAAAAACAGACCTCCATCCAAGACTGCGCCTCAATTCACCCATGAGTTTGGGCGCTCACTGAAATTCACTGCCACTTCATCAAATAATCGCATCATCACCCATTTCACAGGGTGAAACCAGGCAAACCCCATGAAAGCACTCTGTAACATCCAGGCTGGTAAACCTTCCAGTGGGAGGTAGACAATGGTGTCCACATAACACAGTGGCAGGAGCTCTGGAGGCCGTCACACACACCTGAGTCTAAGCTCAGTCCCCTACACACTCTCCAAGCTCTGTGATCTGGAACAGTTCACTTGGTAAGGCTCAGTTGCCTCATCCGCAAAATGAGGTCAAGATCCCTACCCTATTCGAATTATGAGGATTGAATAAAGTAATGCTTCTGAAGAGCATTGCTCAGTACTCATCACAGGATAAGCACTCTTGATGAGGGTTTTCCATCATTAATACTGTAGCAGCAAATAAGCTGACCGCTCCCAAGTAAGAAAAGTCTGTTTTCTTCCTCTCAGAAGAGCATTATGAACACATGGTAGAAAAAAAGAAAAACAAAACCAACAAGTACATCACAGAACCCAAGAAAATTGAAAGTACATGTGTACACAACAACTTGTAGACAAATGTTCATAATGGTATTATTTAAAATAGCAAACAAGTGGAAACAGCCCAAATGTCCATCAACTGATGACTGGATAAATGAAATGTGGTACATCCATACAATGAACTGTTACTCAACAATAAGGTGGACCAAAGTATCTACACATGCTACAAAATGGATGATCCTTAAAAATAATATAAGCAAGGCCAGGCATGGTGGCTCATGACTGTAATCCCAGTACTGTGAGAGGTCAAGGCAGGTGGATCACTTGAGATCAGGAATTCAAGACCAGCCTGGCCAACATGGTAAAACCCCATCTCTACTAAAAATATAAAAGATTAGCCAGGTGTGGTGGCGCCTGTAATCCCAGCTACTGGGGAGGCTGAAGCAGGAAAATCACTTGAACTGGGGGGGCGGAGGTTGCAGTGAACCCAGATTGCACCACTGCACTCTAGCCTGGGGGAGAGAGTGAGACTCTGTCTTCAGAAAACATTGTGTGTGTGTGTGTGTGTGTGTATAATAAGCAAAAGAAGTCAGACATAAAATGACAAATATTGTATGATGCCATTTATGTAAAATGTCAAGGAGGGGCAAATCCACAGAGGCTGAAAGATTACTGGCTCCCTAAGACTATGGGGGAAATGAGGAGTGACTGCTAATGGGTATGCGGTTTCCTTTTGGGGTGAAGAAAGTGTTCTAAAATGAATTGTGGTGATGGTTGCACAACTCTGTGAATATACAGTACTAAAAACCACTGGTTGCATACTTTTATTGTATGGTATATGAATTATATCTCAATAAAGCTGTTTTTAAAAAAAGCGCATCGTAGAGTCTGCAGTCATAAAGTGTGGATTCAAATTCATGCTCCACCCTTTACCCAGGGCAAGTTACTTAATTTCTCCTTGCCTCAGTTTCCTCCATCTGTAAAGCAGAGGCAGTAGCAGTAACAAGACCCACCTCTCTAAGGTTGTTGTGAGAATTTAATCAGACAATGCATGTACAGAAATCAAGATAATGCCTGGCACATAGTACATGCTCAATTTTAGCTACTATCAATATCATTATTAATAGACTCATTTAACAGAAAGCACACTGAAGTCAGAAGTAAAGTAAGTTGGTTGAGCTCAAACAAGTAAAAAGTGGCAGAGGCCAGACTCTTAACTCAGGCTGGTGTGGCTAGAAAGCTTATATCCTTTCCACTGAAGAACCTTGCCTGTCTGCTATACACCTATTGTGCCTTCCAAAACCTACTAGTGACTATCACTGGTCTTCAAATCAAAAGAAATCCCAGCTGGGCTCAGTGGCTCATGTCTGTAATCCCAGCACATTGGGAGGCCATGAAGAGAGCACTGCCTGAGCCCAGGAGTTTGAGACTGCAGTAAGCTACAATGGCACCACTGCACTCTAGCCTGGGTGACAGAGTGAGGCCCTGTCTCTTAAAAAACAAACAAACACACAAACAAAAACATGATTGTTGGTGCTTGGGCACCAGACCAATCATGGATTCAATCACTCTGACAACTCAGAACATCTTTGCAAGCATGATAGCTATTTCCATGCCACTGGCCTGGGTCCAGTCCACACAGCTAAGTGACTCTTCTGTAGTGAGTTGGTAACAAGAGGGTGCAGGAAGCGAGTCAGGTCAGATTCTATTTCTGGCTCTTTGGTCAGCTTTGGTATATATGTACAAGTTCCCTAATGCTTGTGCCTTTGTGAACACCATGGAAAAGTGGGGCCTGAAACACATCATCACTGACTGGACATTAACAATATGCCAGACACCGTGCTAAGTACTTTATGGCTATTGCCTGTTAATCCTCCAAAAACCCTACTCCTGCTTTTTTCACATACAAAAATAGAAGGCGTGAGATCTCAAGGAACTTGCCCATGGCAATGCCCCACCACTAAGAGGTGTCTGGTCACAATTTGAATGCAAATTTGCGTGAGTCCAATTTTCATAAGATATGAGGCAAAAAAAAAAAAAAAAAATCAGCAGATAATTACATTTAAGACCTCTATGTTCCTAGTTCTGACACACTAAGCTATAAACAGACCATTCTTATTTGTAATTACAAAGAAGCCATTAATAAGCCAAAAGGAAGGTGCTAATTTGGCAACACAGGCACAGCCCTGTCTACCCTATGATTTTAAACCTGACTAAGCTCATATAACACTGAAACATAGCTTCACTTTAAAAAAACAAACATATATACAAACCACCACCCCCATAATAGGCACCAAGATAAAGATAATTATAAATGGCTTTGTCAAAAGGTAGGTTGAAAAACCAATTATTAGAGCTGCTCAGCTAAATGCAATCAAGGTTGGCCCCATAGGAAACACATAAGGTCAACTGTTCCCTCCCTGACCTTGGGCACCATCAGAGGATGGTTCCCAAAGAAAAGAGGGACACATTAGTGCCACATAGCAATGAGCCTGGTTAATCCCATAAAGCCAGTGAGCCTACATACGGAGTCCTGAGCTTCAAACACATGCCTTTCCTATTAGAATTGGAGAATAAATGCAAGAAGCCCACCCTTTGGGTATTAGGTAGCCAACTAATACAGAAAATACAGAATCTCAAGCCCTAACTTGGACCTACTGATAAAAACATGCATTCTAACTAGAGCCCCTATGTGATTCATATGCACATTAAAGCTTGAGAAGCACCTCTCATCAGGGAGGTGACGGGGAAAAAAATTGTTTGAGAAGCACCTGTCTAGCAATACTCTCCAACAGAAGTTTCTGCCCATGGTGACAATGTTCTATAGCTGTGCAGTCCAACACAGTAACCACTAGCCACATGTGGCTACTGAACATGTGAAATGTGGCTACTGCAACTGAAGAATGCAATGTTTAATTTTAGTTAATTTAAATTTGGAAATAGCCACATTTACCATATAATTAACCATATCCCTAGCAGTCATTTAAGCCATTTCCGATGTTTTGTTAGTGTAACTAATGCTATGGCAGACACTGTGTGCGTACAGCTCCCGCTCCATATTTTGTAGTTAATTATGGATCAAAGGGCACTTTTAAGCCTCTTCATGTGTAATGACCTATAACTTTTAGCAATTTACAGTGCTGCAACCATTAGCAGAATGCCAGATTTTAAGGAAAAAATAGCACTTATTCTCAAAAACAGTGATATTCATTTTTACACTTTAAGAATCCTTTTGGTAATCTCTAAAATTTTTCCTGGGAGGGAAAAATAAGAAGGCTGAGGGAGCGCAGAGGAAGACTGAATTCCTTACAGAGGCACATGACAAAACTTAGCAAACTGATACTCCGAAAATACTGATTTCACCAGCTGTCAGTAAGAGACACAATAATTTTATTTTAAACTGTTAATCTATGGACAAGACTAAAAATCTTACAATTTATGGTTTCAACTGCATAAGTATGTTACATATTTAAAATATCATAAACGTGATAACTGAATGCGTTCTTGCATGGTATACTTAGCACAATGACCGGTGCCCACAGCACCTGATGGAAATCAACAGAGAAAAACAAACAATTGCTCCGTCATACAGGAACATACTCCATCCAGGCAGGGGGCAGCAAAGACAAGAGACAGGGAGGGGAAAGGTGAGGTTTCCTGTATCAAACGTGGAGCCAAAGCCAAGCTACTAAAAATAATGAAAATGCAAATCAACAAGCCTTCCTAATTCTTTTGACTTAATAATAAAACAGAGCAGATGAAATTGAAGCAAGTTATAAAAAAATAAAAATAAAAAAAAAGTTCGGGTGTTTGAAATAGCCTTGTTTCTAAACTTAGAAGAAGACCTCATTCTTCTATCCTGTATGCCATTATCATATAAACTGAATGAAGCTCACAGTTTGCATCATTATCCCATTGGTGACATGGGAAACTTCAAATACAGGCTGACATTTTTTTTTTTTTTTTTTTTTTTTTTTGAGACGGAGTCTCGCTTAGTCTCCCAGGCTGGAGTGCAGTGGCGCCATCTCGGCTCACTGCAAGCTCCGCCTCCCGGGTTCACGCCATTCTCCTGCCTCAGCCTCCCGAGTAGCTGGGACTACAGGCGCCCGCCGCCTCGCCCGGCTAATTTTTTGCATTTTTAGTAGAGACGGGGTTTCACCGTGTTAGCCAGGATGGTCTCGATCTCCTGACCTTGTGATCCGCCCGCCTCGGCCTCCCAAAGTGCTGGGATTACAGGCGTGAGCCACCGCGCCCGGCCCAGGCTGACATTTTTTAAAATTCTGAATTAAACACTATTAAGCTCCTCTCAAAAAGTCCCTACTTGCCTGGTAACAAAAATTGCAGGCAGAAATTATATGTGATTTAAAAGCATAAAAAGGCACCCAGTTTTCCTTTTTGTAGAATTTGTAGTTATAGGAAATCATGAAAGGCCACTGCCTGGTAACAGATGTATTATCCACTAGGTGGTGCAGTGATGCAGAAAGAAAAAGGGAGAGAATGCCGGTTCCCCACAAATTGAAAATTTCAAAACATAATTCAGAGGAAATTAGAAATAGACTTTAAAAATTACAATAAAAGCCAAGTGTGGTGGCTCATGCCTGTAATCTCAGCACTTTGGGAGGCTGAAGTGGGTGAATCGTCTGAGTTCAAGAGTTCAAGACCAGCTTGGGCAACATGGTGAAATCCTGTCTCTACTAAAAATACAAAAATTAGCCAGGCATACTGGCGCACGCCTATAGTGCCAGCTACTCAGGACATTGAGATGGAAGGACAGCTTGAGACCAGGAGACTCAAGTGAGCTGAGACTGTGCCACTGCACACTAGCCTGGGTGACAGAGTGAAACCACATCTCAAAAAAAAAAAAAAAAAAAGTGAGAGAGAAGAAAGAAAGGGAGACCCTGGCACTGATCACACCTGCAGTGATGGCTTCCTCGGAGCCAATGAGGCCAAGGGAACCATCCAAGGACTTAGCACCAATCAAGATCCCCTTGTCACTGTGAGGAATGAATAAAGCAACCTATAATGTCTACACCAGGTTCCAAAGCCACTACCGCAGCACATTCCTGAGGAGTAGGTAAGAAACTGGCATTAGGGTATGCAAAAGAAATGTTTACTAAACATTCTGAGAAATGGATGTACACACCAGAATAAGAACATACTGAGGGAAGAACTGCACTATCAAGAAATGTTTATCCCAAGGAGAGCAACAAACCACCACCAAAAACTGTCTATGGAAAGAAAATCCAAGCAAGAACTTCTACTGCATTTGCCAAGATGAATTAGGCTTTTGCTTCCTGTTGGGGCCTGGAGACCAAGAGACAGACAACGTCACACACACCAAACTTTCTCCGACTGCTCCAGTTTATAAGTAGTTCAAGTTCCTGGTATGCACTAGCCAGCTGTATGATCTCTAGGTTCTCTGAGCATCCGGTGAATAACACTCATCTCACAGGGTTCTTGGTGAGGATCAAAGTGAGAATTTTATAAGAAAGTTTATTTTTTTTTTATTTTTTGATATAAGTTCTTGCTATGTTGCCCAGGCTGGTCTCGAACTTCTGGGCTTGAGCAATCCTCCAGCCTCAGTCTCCCAAGCAGCTGGAATTATAGGCATATGCCACCATGCCCAGCTTTATGTAGAGGTTGCTATAAACTGTAAAGTACCACTCAAATGAGGGGTGTTTCTAATATTAACAATAAGCCCCACTCTAGCAAGGGCAATCAACAGTGGTATAAGCTTAATATAAGATTTAAAACATACGGCTGGGCGTGGTGGCTCACGCCTCTAATCCCAGCACTTTGGGAGACAGAGGGGGGCGGATCACCTGAGGTTAGCAGTTCAACACCAGCCTGGCCAACATGGCAAATCCCTGTCTCTACTAAAAATACAAAAATTAGCCGGGCACGGTGGCATGTGCCTATAATCCCAGGTAGTCGGGAGACTGAGGCAGGAAAATCACTTCAACCTGGGAGGTGGAGGTTGCAGTGAGCTGAGATCATACCACTACTGCACTCCAGCCTAGGCAACAGAGTGAGACTCTGTCTTAAAAAAAAAAAAAAAAAAAAAACAATTAAAAAATGAACTGCATTCAGTCATTGAACATTTAGTCTCCATTGTACATCACACTTTGAAAACAAAGACCTGTCAACATAGGACACAGTCCCCACCCACAAAATGATGTTTGTTTTTAGGACACACAAAGGCCTGGAAACAGCTAATGGACCTGGAGTAACAGTGACTGATACATACATTCATTCGCTCAAAGCCTTTCTCAATCTTCTAAGCCAAAGGAACCTCACAAAATTTCTCCACTGCTTTTCACTTCTCCAAGCCTTTGAACACACACCAGCACTTCATTGTTACTCTGAAGTTTCCTCTGACAGGAAATAACGAACTGTTTGGAACTGAAATACTCAACAACTCAGAAACGCAACAGTCCATATTGCAGAGTTGAAATCCTGCAATCCAGAGAAATAGGAACATCTGAAACATCAAAAACACAGACAGAAATGTTTGATGATAGAAAGACATTTCAGTTTTATGGCCTTTCTACATCCTAAAAACAAAATGTGCTTTTATTGGTCACCACCTAACATGGGGAAATCTGCATTTGCAACTTCTCAAGTGGCCCTTGTTATCAGTCCTACATCAGTCCAACCAGAAGCAAACCTGCCTGTCAGTGCTCAGATCCAACCCCTTTTCCTTTTCGCTTTTCCAAGCTATGAGTGACTGCAGCCGGGGGCGTCTCATGCAGCCAGCATCTTCCCACAAGTCAGCATCCTGATCTACTATTCCCAGATTGCAGAACTGGAGACAATCAAGCTAACACCCTGCTTCCGGGAGGTCTGAGGCAGGAGCCAGGAAACATTTTCTCAAAGGGCCTGACAATAAATAGTTTAGGCTTTCCATTACAAGAGGCAAAAATCAAGGAGATCATATAGATGTTTACATAACCATTTAAAATGCAAGAACAGTTCTTAGCTAACAGGCAGAGAAAAAACAACCAACAGGCAGCTGCCTGTATGTAGCTTGCTAACCACCAGACTCAATTTATGCAAAAGTTAGTAACAGAAGACTGACGTGCAGGGGCCATGGACCTTACCTGCGAGGCGCCCACACGGGTGCTGGTACAGGCACACACACATCTCAACTCCTGGTTTCTTTTGCCTCATTTTTCACTTCTATCCTCAATAAACTTTAGGTCTGTCCTTAGCATCAAGCACACCATTTGGGGATAAACTTGTTTTAAGTGTTTTTATCGGGTTATTGATTTCCTTGTACTTATTTAATTAACAAGAGATAAGTTCTTAGTGAGTACATAATCCAAAAGTTAGGTCAGCTCAAAGTGAACTACGCTTGGTAGCAACTTCTCTGGTTACATTTTTACCTAAACTAAAATCTGAACTTGTTCACAGTTTCCAATCACATACTGCAGGGGAAGCTGACCTAAGGGTCAAAATCTTGCTTCAGATAATCTTCAAAGAAGATTAACTATGTTTATCAGTATTATCAACACATGTATTGGGCAAGACACTATGCAGAAAAATTATGTTGGACACAGAGAAGTAAAAACCTTGGCTCCTGATCTCAAGCTAGGATGCAGTTTATGTACCCTCAGAAAAAGACACTGAGGGAGGTGGCACCCACAAGTCAAGGCAAACTGCTATAGGAGAAATTTTTTAAAGAGAGGGGATAGGCAGTGGAAGTTTCCCTTGCCCACCATGAAGTCCAATTTAGAATCTGGTCAGAACCCTATATTCACCATTTGTCACAACTGAGTTAGAACCAAGAATCAACTTTCCTTTTTCTTTCTTTTTTTAAAAAAAAAAAAAAAAAGGTCGAGTCTCCACTGTGGTGCCCAGGCTGGTATCAGAACTCACTGTAGCTTCCAACTCCTGGGCTCAAGCGATCCTCCTGCCTGCCTCAGTCTCCAAGTAGTTGGGACCACAGGCATATGCCACCACACTCAGCAAGAATCTCAGTGAATCTGAAAATGCTACTAACATTTTAAATAGTAATACAACCTTAGACTGCCCACAGAAACTCAACTAACCTATCAATTCTGGGTCCTGGGGAAAGACAGACAGTGAGGAAGAGAAATAAGCACCCTTCCTAGGGTTCAGTGGAGAAACAGGAAAGAAGCAAAGTTTGTATGTGGAGACTTCCTAGGTCTTTCTACACCTTGGGCTGGTTGCTCTGGTTATCAGTGTCCTCCTCCTCCACCCTGTCCCAAGGCCAACGTCTAGGCAATATCTGCTCCACCACCAGAAAGTTCTGGCTTCAAAATTCCCTATCTCCATCCCCAATCAAAATTCTCTCTTTAACAATGTGTATGGTGTCAGTTAGATAGTAGAAGAAAGCTGACTGGTCTACTCCACACTAAAGTGTGGCTGTCTGATAACCTAAAACCTCTTGGAGGTATTAGATGTTTTAGGAGATGTACTTTGACCCCAAGGAAACTTGCAATGGAATTCCAATCCTCAAGGCAAACACAGCATATCTATGCTGTCCTTTCCAATTCTATAACCCTGGAGTTTGTAACCATATGTTTTTCCTGATATTAATAATAGTTTTTGAGGGAAGTGGTTGATGGAACAACACAGTCATTTCTAATTAGAGGCTATAGACCTGAAAGAATACTCTCACATGATAAGACATATTCTTAACATGTCTATAATAAAGTAGTGATTTTAGCTAGCTATATACATAATCGCTTAATACTTCCCTATAAGGCTGTGTCTTAGAGGGAATTGGAGTCTTTGAGATCTCATACAGTAATGAGCACAGAGAGGTCTCTGATGAATGAAGACATCTCTTGACAACATTGATATGTTACTGTTACTCAAGATTCTCTGGGGATACAAATATTTCTATGCACTTTCAGCAATGATGTTTAAACTCCTAATAATCAACACAGGGCCTTAAGCTTCTCCTATTTTCTTGCCACTGTGATTCTAAAAAGCAGAGACAGGTGGAGTTGACAGAATCTACAGGTTTCAAATTAGTCAAATGGACCTTGGCTCAAATCCCCTCCCTGTCACACAAGCCATGTGACACTGGGCAATTTACTTAATGTTTCTGAGCCTCTGTTTTCCACCTACAAAATAGGGTTAACATTTACCCCTCGTTGATTGGGAAAAGTCAGTGAGATCTACACCAAGGGCCTAACACTACATCAGCCCTGTGATCTCCTTCCCCAGCTTTGCTAGAGAAAAGCTAACCAAACGTGGTCTTACAGCAAAACAAACCACACCTTCCTTTGTCTCCTGGGCTCCGCCATGGTTAGGCATTTCACAGATCAGAAGTTCCACTTAACACACGGGAACTGAGCTGGAGTGAGCCAGCCCCCAACACACCCCATAATATTTGTAGAACTCAAGAACACATTCTCAGAGCAGTTTTATAAGCTCCATTAATGCATATTTTGGACTTGTTGGTCCAACAATACAGTCACAGGTTCAAAAGATCTCCATATTTCCTGCAAAGTGCTTTTTAAAGGAGGCAAGGAATACTCTAAGAAAGGGAAGAGAATACAAACCCAGTGTGATAAATGTGTGCTTACCGCACTCCAGGCTTTTGAGACTCACCTTCTCCCTTCTCTTCCTTTCACCTTCCCCTATTTACTGAGCAACTACTCTACACCATCCCTACTTAGGAATGCAAAGAACCAGCCCTGCCCTCAAGCTCACAATCAATACTCCCTAACGTTAAAACTGACCACCCATCCAACAAGAGGTGGAATCCAGGCCAGTGGGTTTAGACCCTCACTGAAAACACACTGATCTTCTGAAAGGATAAATACATGCACTGAAGCCTATATCTAACTGAGGACATTTTTTACAGTTCACTGTTTCCAAGCATTCCTTTTGATTACGCTCATCTCAATCAAAAAGCTTACGTTGCTTATGTTGCTGAAAGATAAAGGACTATCCATGTAGCAGACTACACTAACATAGCCAGTATATCTCAAATTGGAACAGACGAAAAAGATAGAGAAACAGAAATGACAGCATCCCCAGTTTCTACAACACTTAAATATAAAGCCAGCCAAGTAAGTCTGGTAACCGTCTGGAGTGGTATGTTACAGCTGTTGTTTTAGGACAGTTCATTGCTGTGATATAATCCAATCAGGTCAACATTTATATTTAATCATCCAATCACACTCAAAGACAATTCAGAACAACAATGCAATTGTTACTTGGAGCTTACTACTAAGCCAAATGAGATGTTTTTCCCCCACATAGACATGTGTATGTTCCTTCTGTTCTATTAATAGGCGAGAGCAGGCCATGCATGCTGACTGCAAATATTCTTTCTGTGGTAATAAAAAGGAGCAAAAACATTGCCAATTTATGTTTCCTGGAAAAGTGCATCACAAACATGATACTTAGAAGTTCGGCAATGCCTGAACTAATTTTATTTTTAGCCCAGTCCTGTTTCCCCACATTTCTCAGCAGAAACGCCCACAGAGAAACTTATCTTTAAAAAGCAGGTGACTAACAAATTCCTGATTGTGGGGAGGCTCCAGGGACTAAGGAGGAAACTGATGGAATTTCAGTTGCCTCTCTTAACTTTCCCTAACTTTTGTGGAATATTAGTTCATTTGACAATTCACTTCTAAAGAATACTGTCAAATAAAAATAAAGGCTGTACTTTATAAAAATATACAAAGCAACACCACGGGTCCCTTCCTCCAGCTGTAACACTACTAGCTGAAATACTGATAGATATTTAGGTCAAAAATATGTATGTCGATTTAAAACCAAGCATTTTTGCCAAAAGAAGTGAATTAGGTCAATGCCCATAAGAAGCTCCCCTCTGGCTCTATTTTCCAGTCTCCAAACAGTGAAGCCCTTTGTGCATTGTATATCAGCCACTGTAAACTGTTTGGACATCCATTGTTAGCCCTGGCCGACTAAAAGTCTGGAGAAAAAGAGATAAAACCAAATTCTGTCAATGTATTTCTAGCACATTCATTTACTAAGCAAGCTTTACAAACAGCCAGCTCACTTGAACTGCTAAACCAGTGGCTGAAATAGTCACTGGTTATACTTATCTTTCCACTTAGAATATTTGCTTTCCTTATCATTTCAAATTTCTCTGCAAGGAGCCTTCAGAAGTAGTACTACAGAAGCCGAAAATGTTAATCAATACATCTTGACCACTCCGTTTCTAGCAAATTACCTTAGGGCAGTAATAGTAGGGTCCCTGGAAAGTAAAACAGGTCTGGGTTATAGGAAAAATTATGTGAAGGAGGGAAGAATTCACATTCTAAAGTTCAGAAAAACTCAGTTTTTTCCATGTGTGACATCATGACAGAGAGGTTGTTGCCAATATTGATTCAAGATTTTTAAATGTCTTAAAAGCACTACATTATAGCTCATGTTTCCTAAAATAAGCTCATAACAGGACAGACACTTCTGCCAACTGTTTTGGTAGACTACAGTGTTCCCTCCGCAAGAGATTTGAGGTACAAAATATGATAAAAATCTTCCATCTCATTTATCAAAAGACAAAGGAAGTTAAAGACAGGGAAAAAAGTAACCCCATCTATCAGCCAGATTTATATATTACCTTTTATTAGTAATAAATTGGAATGACTTTGAAAAGAAAACACTCATTAGGTTCCATAAAATTATACATCAAAACAGCAGCTCTTAGAATTAAGTCACCTTTCAGCTCTACATTAACTTACAGGCTTGAAAACTAATTTCTCAACCTTATTCCTTTAGGAAAGTACCTAGAATCACAGAGCAACAGATGCAGAATCTGAGAGGCCCTTCCAGAAAAACAACACCTTATGTGGCAGGGAGCTCTTACAGTGGCATCCATATGACTATAAAGTGAAAAGAATGAACATGAGTTATAAAAATCAGTCTGGGGCCGGGCGCGGTGGCTCAAGCCTGTAATCTCAACACTTTGGGAGGCCGAGACGGGCGGATCACGAGGTCAGGAGATCGAGACCATCCTGGCTGACACGGTGAAACCCCGTCTCTACTTTAAAAATACAAAAAACTAGCCGGGCGAGGTGGCGGCGCCTGTAGTCCCAGCTACTCGGGAGGCTGAGGCAGGAGAATGGCGTGAACCCGGGAGGCGGAGCTTGCAGTGAGCTGAGATCCGGCCACTGCACTCCAGCCTGGGCGGCAGAGCGAGACTCCGTCTCAAAAAAAAAAAAAAAAAAATCAGTCTGGGCCGGGCACGGTGGCTCACGCCTATAATCCCAGCACTTTGGGAGGCCAAGGTGGGCAGATCACCTGAGGTCAGGAGTTTGAGACCAGCCTGGCCAACATGGTGAAACCCTGCCTCTACTAAAAATACAAAAATTAGCCAGGCATGGTGGCACACGCCTGTAATCCCAGCTACTCAGGAGGCTGAGGCAGGAGAATTGCCTGAACCCGGGAGGCAGAGGTTGTAGTGAGCTGAGATTGTGCCACTGCACTCCAGCCTGGGCGACAGAGCAAGACTCTGTCTCAAAAAAAAAAAAAAAGAAAGAAAGAAAGAAATCAGTCTGGTGGCCACAAGCATGGTGACTCACGCCTATAACCCCAGCATTTCAGGAGGCCAAAGTAGGAGGATCGTTTGAGCCCAGGAGTTCAAGACCCACCTGGACAAAATGGACAGACCTCATCTCTACAAAAGATTTAAAAATTAGCCAGGTGTGGTGGTGCATGGCTGTGGTTCCAGCTAATCAGGAGGCTGAGGTAAGAGGATCACTTGAGCCGGGGAAGTCTAGGCTGCAGTGAGCCGTGATGGCACCACTGCACTCCAGTCTGGGTGACAGAGCAAGCTCGTCTCAAAAAAAAAAAAAAAAAAAAAAAAAACCACTAAAAAGAGAGAAAGAAAGAAATCAGTCTGAACTGCAGCAGCAGTTCTTGAGGAATAATGATGAAAATAATAAATTATAACCACTGCCATTTACTGAGCACCTCAAAGCAACCCCAGATGGCATCTATGCCACTTCTTCTTTGCTGGCACTGAGTTTCTGTTTCTACCAGAGACCCCTCAACTCTCTTGCCAACAGAGTTCTACCAGCGAGGTACACATGTTTAAGATCCGGACGGATGAAGGAAAGCAGAAGCCGTTTGTTTTTCTTCTTCCTACAGACAGCAGCAGTAGCAGGCAAAAGTTGGAATCCTCAGACATGAGCTTTCCAGCATGTCCAGGTTCCCCGCCCTTTCACCACCCTCAAGGCTGGAGAGGCTGAGAAGGTGGAAGGTCAAGACCTTCTGGGTCTGCTCTGGGTGGCGGCAGCTTTCTTTTTTTTTTTTTTTTTTTTTTTTGAGACGGAGTCTCGCTCTGCCGCCCAGGCTGGAGTGCAGTGGCCGGATCTCAGCTCACTGCAAGCTCCGCCTCCTGGGTTCACGCCATTCTCCTGCCTCAGCCTCCCGAGTAGCTGGGACTATAGGCGCCCGCCAGCTCGCCCGGCTAGTTTTTTGTTGGTTTTTTTTTGTATTTTTTAGTAGAGACGGGGTTTCACCGTGTCAGCCAGGATGGTCTCGATCTCCTGACCACCTGATCCGCCCGTCTCGGCCTCCCAAAGTGCTGGGATTACAGGCTTGAGCCACCACGCCCGGCCGGGTGGCAGCAGCTTTGTAACTTTCTTTGCGGCACATCAGAAAGCCAGCAGTGGGCTTCCATTTTTTGCGCATCTCCTCTTTTCTTTGTTCTGAAGGCAACTAATACTTTGTATGGAATCCCCTTCTCCTTGAAATAGCTAGAATGACATGTTTTCTTGACTGAACCATGACTGATAGGGTGGGCCCATTTTACAGCTGAGAAAACTGAACATGAGTAAAAGGTAAATTGCTCAAGGTCAAGCAAGCAAGTGGCAGGACAAAAGAATTCACACCCAGGTCTATCTAACTTCAGAGGTTAAAGAATCAAAGTTAAGCATCCGTAACCTGGCTGGGCATGGTGGCTCACACTTGTAATCCCAGCATTTTGGGAGGCCAAGGTGTGCAGACTGCTTGAACTCAGGAGTTGAAGAGAAACCTGTCTCCACTAAAAATACAAAAATTAGCTAGGTGTAGTGGCAGATACCTGTAATCCCAGCTACTGGGGAAGCTGAGGCAGAAGAATCACTTGAATCTGGGAGGCACAGGTCGCAGTGAGCTGAGATCACGCCACTGCACTCCAGTCTGGGTGACAGAGCGAGACTGTCTCAAAAAAATATATTTTTAATTTAAAAAAGTTTTTTAAAAAATCCCTAACCTATGGTCCTAGGAATTCACGCAAGAGAAATGAGTGCACATGTCCACAAGGCAATGTGTAGGTGCTTTTTAAGGCAGCTTTATTCATAAGAGCAAAAACACTGAAAATAACCCAAATACCTATCAATAGAAGAGATAAGCCAAATGTAGCAGATGCATATAAATGGAATACTACTCAGTGGCAAAAAAGAACTACTGAATCTCACGCAACAAATATGGATGAATTTCACAGAGGTTCGGCTGAGTGAAAGATGACAGACACAAAATGTTCATTTTCTTTATATATTGGTCCTCTCTCAAGTTCAAGCAAAAGTATTCCATGGTGAGAGAACTCAGAAGAGAAGTTCCCTTGTAGGTAGGTGTGGTAATCATTGGAAAAGTGGCAAGAGAGAACTTTCTAGAGTGATGGAAAATTCTAGTTTTTAATCTAGGTGGTAATCACGCAGGTGAACACATTCATGTAAAAATTCATCCACCTCTGGAACTAGAGAGTGATGATGGTGTTTACAAAATACTGTGAGTGTATTAAATGCCATTGAATGTTATACTTTCAAATGGTTAAAATGCTACACTTAGTGTTATGTGTACTTCACCACAATAAATAAAATTCATTGACCAGGCGCGGTGGCTCACACCTGTAATTCCAGCACTTTGGAGGCTGAGGCAGGTAGATCACCCAAGATCAGGAGTTCGACACCAGCCTGACCAACACGGAGAAACTCTGTCTCTACTAAAAAAAAAGAGATACAAAATTAGCCAGGCATGGTGGCACGCGCCTGTAGTCCCAGCTACTCGGGAGGCTGAGGCAGGAGAATCGCTTGAACCCAGAGGGCGCAGATTGCGGTGAGCCGAGATGGCGCCATTGCACTTCAGCCTGGGCAAAAAGAGTGAAACCCCACCTCAAAAAAAAAAAATTTATCAAGCACTCTACTTGAGATTTGTGTGTGTGTGTGTGTGTGTGTGTGTGTGTGTATACACACGCATATAACATATATAACTTCAATGAAATTGGTAACACAGAAAAACCTTCATTATCAATAAGCAGACTTGTAACAGAGGACATGCCACTGCTTCCACAGGAAAATTTTCTTCGTGGAAACATCGGGCAAACTTTTTTAGCTCTACGTCTGGCAAATTGAGTCTACCTTTTTCTGCCTCTTCCTGATCCTTCACTTCCCAAAGTCATCTGCCAAACTGCACACTTAAATAGTATAAGTAGACTAAATATTTCTCCCAGACCTTTGATTAAAATTCAATTTAGGCTCAAAACAAACTTGGGGCCTCTTCCTTTCAATGTGTTGCAAACTTGGGGCCTCTTCATTTCAATGTGTTGCCACTTGCCTTTGTTTTTAGGCTTTAACAATAACACCAGAAGGAAACGCATAAATGTTTCCAGTTCCATTTCTGGAAAATTTCAGTGAGTGTCTAAGATGCCACAATCTCTCTCCCCTCTTAAAACTCACCCAGACACTAAACAGACCAATCCCAGGAAGGCAAAGTACTCTCTTTGCCTAAGGTGATGTTGAAAAACTCCAACATGCCTGAAGTTAAGCTGAAACTCAGATGACAGGAGTGATTTTACACTAGTGAACAATGTGGTTCTGCAGTAGTGACGAGTAGGCTCATCTTCAACACATTTGTGAAGAACAAATCAGACAGAGCTCCCAGCTGCAAGCCTGCTCCTCCTTCCAAGCGTATGTCATAGGCTATGTGGCCCTGGGGAGAAGTCCATGGGGGTGGAGAGGAAGAGGAAGAGGAAGAAGGATTCTCAAGAAGCTCTGCAAGATGGTTGCAGTTGCTGGTTTAGGCTGCAGAGTAAGGAAGAGAATCCAACACATGCTGTGCTGGTACATAATTTAAGCTGCAACTGAATAATAGATCTTTCCATCACTTCATGAGCAAAACAACCACCAGTCACTCTTGGGCTCTGTTTGTCTTTTTTAAAAATGCTTTTCAGAGAGAATCCACTAAAAAGAAAAAAGAAAAGGAGAGAAAAGAAAAAGAAAGAAAGCAAACATAATTTAAGGAGCACAAAAACATTTTAAGATGGTAAGAACAAATAGAAATCATTTAGAATGTTCTCTAGGTTTTCTACTCAAACTTCAAAACCCTCAGAATCTTAAGCGCCAAAGACTGAGACGATCAACTGTAACTACTCATTTTCTGATAAAGAAATTGAGAACTAGGCCGGGCGCGGTGCCTCATGCCTGTAATCCCAGCACTTCAGGAGTCCGAGTCAGGCAGATCATGAGGTCAGGAGTTCGAGACCAGCCTGGCCAACATGATGAAACCCCGTCTCTACTACAGATACAAAAAATTAGCAGGGCGTAGTGGCACATGCTTGTAACCCTAGCTACTTGGGAGGCTGAGGCAGGAGAATCGCTTGAACCTAGGAGGCGGGCATTGCAGTGAGCCGAGATCGGGCCATTGCACTCCAGCCTCGGCGACAGGGCTAGACTCCAACACACACAAAAAAAGAGAGAAATCGAGAACTAGAGTCACAAGACAGCAAAAGTCACCCAGCTAATCAGTAGTGTAGCTGATGCTGCTTCCATGCCATTACAAAAATGGTCTGGATGAAATTCTATAATTTTTTTTGGATAAAATTTTCTGGATGAAATTCGCAATTCTAACAAATGATCATCCACTCACTATATAAATGTCAGGAATCCACTGTCCTAATTTCTCAATTAGTATCTTATTCCTACTAGCTTATACAACAAGCCTGCCCCAAATCAAGTCAGTCCAATTTTAGTGGATATATTTGGTGCTCTGTTAGCTTCTGGGGTTACCAAGATGACTCAGACCAGGGAGGGACTTAGGGCTGATGGGAAGTGATAAGGGCTAGAATAAATACTAGCATGTGCATCCTCACCAATCACAGGCAAGAACACAATTGATTTAGCCAGACTGCAGAAGGGTAAGGGAGAAACCAGGCTGCTAAAACTGGGCTCACCAGGAAGTTCCTTCCAAATGATTCATTCTTTTCAAAACCAGAAATGTTAAGTTTTGCTAATTAATTCCCTCAAATAATTTCATCTGCTTTGCCATATACACCTAGGAACCGTCTTCCAAGGACTGAGAGCGGAATGGTTGTCTCTGGAAGCCTACATTACTTACTCCTGTTCCCATTGTAGAGCTCCACCCAGAGTCTCAGGTGTGCTCCGCCTTATAAGGCATCAAAGAACCACAACCTAGAACTCGGAACACTTCCTTTAATACTCTGATAACAAATGACTCTCAACAAATGGAAATAAACAGCTCCAAATGGAGCATTATTTCCCCCTCAGAAGAACTTAGAAAGTCCCTGAAGCTACATGTCCTGGAAGAGTTCATTAGTTCCTACTGATGACTAGAAAGTACTGTTTTCTCTGTTTACCTTCAACTCAAGGGACAAAATCCAAAGTATCTGCAATATGCTCATGTCTCCATCAAAGCTTTTAATACGATGGCAAAGGCATAACTGGATTTTGTCACGATCTATTCATTACAGTCACAACTGTTACCTACCAGTAAGAATAACTATTCTAATAACTCTCTCCCACAATGGGTTACAAACATTCCCTCCAAATGCCTGACTTGTCACTAACTCATGTATTTAGTCCCACAGTTATATAGGGTATCTATAATATAGGGCATACTATAAAGTTTCCAAAGATGATACCATGTTTTCCCTGTGAGCATAATGCATATATTTAATATGGCTGATTGAAGTCTATAATAGATTTAATAATTACCACACTAATTAATTCTGAGGTCCATGTTCACATATACATATAAGTAAAATTTAGTAAACATGTGTATTCAAGAATGTGACATAAGATCTTTGCCATGATTAAAGGTATGATTTAAAATCTTTTGGTCAGTCTAACTTCCTAAAACACAAATATTTGATTCATGGAAGATCCATTAAAAAATTCACTTTCAGCCGGGTGCTGTAATCCCAGCACTTTGGGAGGCCGAGGTGGGCGGATCGCAAGGTCAGGAGATCAAGACCATCCTGGTTAACACAGTGAAACCCCATCTCTAGTAAAAATACAAAAAATTAGCCTATAATATAGGGCATACTATAAAGTTTCCAAAGATGATACCATGTTTTCCCTGTGAGCATAATGCATATATTTAATATGGCTGATTGAAGTCTATAATAGATTTAATAATTACCACACTAATTAATTCTGAGGTCCATGTTCACATATACATATAAGTAAAATTTAGTAAGCATGTGTATTCAAGAATGTGACATAAGATCTTTGCCATGATTAAAGGTATGATTTAAAATCTTTTGGTCAGTCTAACTTCCTAAAACACAAATATTTGATTCATGGAAGATCCATTAAAAAATTCACTTTCAGCCGGGCGCTGTAATCCCAGCACTTTGGGAGGCCGAGGTGGGCGGATCACAAGGTCAGGAGATCAAGAACATCCTGGTTAACACAGTGAAACCCCGTCTCTAGTAAAAATACAAAAAATTAGCCAGGTGTGGTGGTGGGCGCCTGTAGTCCCAGCTATTCGGGAGGCTGAGGCAAGAGAATGGTGTGAACCCGGGAGGTGGAGCTTGAAGTGAGCCAAGATCACGCCACTGCACTCCAGCCTGGGCAACAGAGCCAGACATCATCTCAAAAAAAAAAAAAAAAAAAGAAAGAAAGAAATTCACTTTCACCACTGCTGCTGTTATTGCACCCCCATACAATAACTGTAGGAAGAAAAACAAAATAGAAACCATAACCACTGATATTCTAATTGGGCTAAAAGTTAAAATAAGCATTCATTATAACAAAATGTATCTGACTATGGTCTGAAATATACAGTGGTGTGTAAATGGTTAAGGAAAGCTACATTATGTTTTTCAGGTTAAAAAAACCTGATTTAACTTTAACCATCTGGCAGAGGCACTAAACAAATATCTGTGCTGATTTTAAATGACTAAAGTACAAGTTACTAATTGAAAACTACGGATTTCTCATAAATGGTGTGAACACACACATCACTAGAAAGTCTACTGAAACAGTATTTTCTCTTCTCCTTGATTTATTCGCCTACTATGAGCATGCATCTCTCTAGGTCAAAGCAGGGCTACTTGTTTTCTACCTCAAGGCTTCCAGTTCCTACAAAAATCCTTGTTAAAGCCTATTTTACAGACCAATACAAACTTCATTTTAAAAAAAAAAAAAAGAAGAAAAAAAGAGAAGAACAACTTATCCAGTTGACATTCTTCTGACTTTGAGAAATTAAATGCATTTATAGGTGAAGCTGTTTGGCTGTCCACATTCTTCGGCAATGAATCATGAGCAAGAGTCACTTGATAATAGAGTGATGTCCTTCATCAGTGCCAAAATACTTCCTCCACTATCACTCTATCATATCAAAAATGTCGTACCAACAGACCTTTAAAAACTGCAGAATGGCTTATGGAAGCAGAGAAAGGAATGAGAATTGGGCCAGACATTAAAACAAACAGCTCTACAAATCCACTGTCTGCAACCGCACCTAAGACATCTGGTGGATAAGAGCAGGATGCACGCGCTTAAGACAGAAAGTCCATCAAATTCAACTTTCCTGGCTATTCTGGGCCATTCTGTGTTTGACTTTCTTGAAGGCATGGTTGAGGTATACTAGGCTCTCTATTAGTAAGCGCCACACTCAAATGTTAAGCAGTACTGTGCACACCTTAGATGTCAAGGGCTATCTTCACCATTTTTGCCTTAGCCTCAAATTACTCATTCCCAACTGATAATTTTTCTTAACGCAAACTCACTGCTTTACTTAATATTTATTTTTGCCTCATTCTAAGCAATCTAGCCATGAAATAAATGGATGTGGTAGCTGGTTTTCTGCTTTTTATTCCTAACATATAATATTCAAGCATCATAACTGAAAAATAGAATATGTATCTCCCTGTACCACCTGTAAGTCTGTCTGTATACCAGACTTTGGAAAGCACTGTTGTGGGCATAGCATAAAAGGTAGAGAAAATACTTTATTAAATGATTAGGTATTTGGGGGGTATGAGAGTCCTTACTCTGTCTCCTCTGAGAGCTCACAGGTTATCTAGGATGACGAAGCTTTGGTTGTTTAATGGCCAGCTGGATGATAGAGACACGAATTCCTTTAGAAAACAGAATGGAACTGTCACTGTTATGGGTAGCCATTGCCCCAGCCTGTGCAGGTCTTCCGGGGCTCTAGCTGTCAGTCACCCAGTTCTAAGAAGTGCTTTTCCTAATCAAATGGAAAAAGTGGGAGCAGACACTCTCCAACTTAGAACTCTGTCTCTCACACTACAGTGTATGCAGCATACTAGCTCAACCAACTGCTTTCCTAGGTACCAACCACAATTAAAACTAGTGGCCAGGCACGGTGGCTCACTTCTGTAATCCCAGCTACTTGGAATGCTGAAGTAGGAGAACCGCTTGAACCCGGGCGGCAGAGGTTGCAGTGAGCCAAGATCGCGCCACCACACTCCAGCCTGGGCAACAGAGCAAGACTCCATCTCCAAAAACAAACAAACAAACAAAAAATTAAATTAAAACTAGCTATTGCAATACTGCATATTGGATTTCCAAGCCTGAATTTTTTTTCCCATTGCTATCACATAGCCTTTTCAAAAAGTTTAATCGTAATACCACCTTAGACGGTCCCAAATTCACTTTCTATATGGGCATCTACTAAAAAGGCTGATTGCAAAAATTCCTATGAGGGTGAAATAGGCCCTAAATAGTTTTTTAAACCTTAACAAAGTTCCCATAACCATTGATGTGTTTAACGCACTAAATGGGTGTTAAATCTAACCTCTGAGTCTATGGTTCTGACCCTGACCCTTGGATTTAGGATCAAGACACAAACTCAGTTAAACACCAGATAAAACTGTTCTGCTTCCCTCCACTCCCATCTGGGGCAATCTCACCCTCAGACACTACCATATACCAAATCACCTCTGGAAAATCAAAGCTGGCTGGTCCAACAACTATTAGGCCCCTGATTACTGCTTAGAGTCAAATCAATGAGGCATGTTATTGGGAATCAGCTCTCAACCTAGATAAATTCATCTGTAGCCACAACTGCTTAATGAGATTCGTTCTAGAGATTAGGAAAGGAATTCCCTGGTGGCTCATATTGTTGGTAGAATATGTTGAAAGTTTCAGCAGTGATTGCAAACCCTTCTACCGCTTCAACCTGACCCCACACCACACCCACACTTCAGCCACTCCCCAACCAAATCTGCATGACTTTTTAAATTACTGTTTATATTACTACACATATTATTGTACACAGGACTAAAGTGGCCCCACCTAGTTTCAAGAACTTGTGTCTCGTAAAAAGATAACCTTCTTAAGGAGAGAAAACCTTGCTAACCTCAAAATCTCCCTTGCCTTCAGTAGTATGCAGAAAGTTCTCACGCTTGTCCTGAAGAGAAATGGTTGGCTGTGAACTTTTGTCGATGTACAAAGAACTAGATCAAAAGTTAAATGTAGGCAAAAGTCATTGCAAATGCAGTTCCCCAGGGGGTGATGTAAAAATTCATTGGTCTTAAGCCTATGAATGCCTCAAAAATAGTTATGGGGTGGAATGTTTACTGGGAAACTGGTTCACTTCTTTTGTAGGGAAAGACAAGTCATTTAATACATTAGGGATTTCTATGACTTTCTCCTACCCAAAGCTTCGTTAAGGCCTTTCAACAGAGTGTGAACAACAACTCTTTCAGTTTTTTCCTGGACACCTACCTGGCACCTCCTACTTGTATCTCCAGATCTCACTTCCCTTTTCAACCCAGGACCCAGCACTTAAAGAGTTTTCAGCACCCGTTTTGGTTCATGTTATAGCTACCATTTACTTAGCATCCACCACATGCCTTGTACCCTACGTCATTTCACTCAGACCTCACTCAGCCCCGTGAGGTGGGCGCATTACTAGCCCCATTTTCTACAGCGGCTTGCACGGTGAGGTATCTGTTCGAATCTTTTATTGCCAGCAAGAATCCCTGAAAGGAGTGCATCCAGGACCAATCCCACCCTTTGCTGAATTTCTGTATTACAGAGTGTGCATCGGCATCACACATCCTCCCTCTCAGTCTCAGGAATCCCAACACAGATTGCAGAGTAAAGTCTAACAGTTTCAGGTCCACTAGCTTCCGAAATGCAGAAATTGAATCTTGTTCATCTTTGTATCTCCCACAGTGACTGGCAGGAGTAGGGGCTGGATAGTACTGAAAAAGTTACAGCAGCATTTCATGGGGGAGAAGTTCCCCTTCATCAATCTGCAGAAGTAGCTCTGAAAAGCCACAAGAAACACCTCAAAAGCCACCGGTGCTTTAGTAAAGCACCTCTGCTTCTGCCGTCTCGCCACAGTGAGGAAGCTCCAGCACCCTGTCCATATTACTAAATGGCACTCATCAGATTCTTAATGACTTGCAGGCTTTCCCAACAGGACTGGGTGACAGAGGCACGCTCCTGCCCATCTCCGTAATCCCTACATTGAAGTGGAGTGGTTCATGAAAACTTACTGAATAATCAAATTTCATTCTCTCAAGCAGGATATGCGCTAGTACTTTGCTACAAATATATTTACCGCTACGAATTTCTCACTTCGCGTGATCTGCCCAGGTGTGCTCTCTTAGAAAATTACCTCTCTCTCTGAATCATGCTGACAAAGGTGGACCTGTTTTCCCAAGAGGACCGTCAGCACACCCAGCACAGACCACCTGGGAAGCTGAAGAAAACGGCCTCCCTCCTCCCCGCTGGGGTTCCCCGGACTGAGAGCGGGAGTGAGCAGCGCAAGGCAGTTTCTATCATGGGATGACTCTCCGCTGGGAACTTAAGGGAAACCACAACCATCATTACTCAGGCCAGACAGCTGCCAGAAAAGCAGCCTAGCCTAAGAACTGAAGCTGAAATAGAGGTGGGAGGCTGTATTCCACTATTAAGCGCGGGAGCACTCACTCCCAAGTTTGTCCACATTTCAAGAATGTTAAAACCCTGTATTTATAACTTAAACTACCGTGTAAAAGCGGAAACTTGACAAATGAAGACACAAAATAAAAGGAACTGGTGACAGGTAGGATAGTGTCAGAACACAAAGCATTCATCACACTCCTCTTTTGTGGGTCCTTCCAAACCTCCATCCCCATTCTCCACTGGAAAAAAAAAATTTTTTTTTACTTATACTACAGAGGCAACTGATTGAAAAGGAAAAGGGATTCTGCTCTGTGAGGAGTTTTCAGTTTCTCTCATGTACACAAGTCTGTAACTGCATCAATACAGAGTGTGGTTTGAAATAGAGAAAGAAACACAAAGACATGCAAGCGACACAACAGACACAACGAGACGCCTCCAAGCCAGCAGAAATCCAGGACACTGGGTTCAAGACCGTGTCCCTACTCGCGCCTTAATCTCCAGCCCAAGTGACTTCAGAGTAAAGGTTCTAGGAGCCCCGGAGGCCACGAGCCATCAACCCGGACGGTGAAACCTACCCCTCCCCTGCGTCCCACGCCCGGGTGGGAGAATCCCAGCTTCCTACGGCGCATCGGGGAACAACTTCAGAGCAGCACGCGAGCAGAGCCCCCGCGCTCCCACGCTCACGCTCGCTACCCTCCTCCCAACCGCGCGGCGCAAGGAGGCACTTACGCGGAGCCAACCTGACAGCTCCCGCCGGGGAGGAAACCCGCGGTCTCCTCGCACCGGCATCTCGGACGCAGGTCCCGCGTAGGCGCGCAGCTCCGGGTCCCGCTTCTGCTCCTGCTCCTACTCCTCCTGGGCACCACGGGACAGTACTCTGACCCGCAGCCCCAGCCGCCGGGGTGCCGACCCGCGGGGACCCACCCCTTTGTCCCTCCTCCCGCGGCGCCGGCGGCTGCGGCGTCGGCCCGCCCCCCGCCCCAGCGTTGCGCCTCCGCGCGGGCCGCCCGGCCCGGGAAACTCTCAAATCGGCCGCTACCACCCACACGCCTGCCGGGGAAGGGCTCGCCGGCGCCGCGCCTCCGAGGCCCCCGCGGCAAACCGCGTCATGCGCGAATCCTGGCCGGGGGCGGGAGGCGGCGGCGGCGGCAGGAGAAGCCCAAGGCCCGAGCGGCCCGCGCCGCTCGCGCCTGTACCCCTCCACCCCCGCCAGCCCGATGGTTCGTTCCGCGGCGTGCACTGGAGCAAGCAGGTCCAGCTCCGAGCGCGCGCGCCCTGGTTTGGAGACCTCGAGTGAGCTCTGGGCGCTGCTGGCCCGAGTGTCCGTAGGGTTCCCCGATGAGGTCGCGGGGGCATCCTGTAGGAAGACTTTTGGGCGAGGTTCGCAGGGCCTCACACAGGCGGTGCTTCTGTTCTCTTACGAAGAGTCGAACTGGGAAAAACCTCAAAGTTTTGAGTCCTGTCTAGAGGCCTGCCCGGCCAACCAACACATACACGGCCTTGTACCCCAGATTTCTTAGCCCAACAACTGCCTACCCGAATTCCAAGGGTATAAGATGTTCGTATTAAATATTAAAACAGGACTTTTCAGGACAATATACTCCAGGTTATCTCTTTGGCACATTTCCAACAATTCCAATAATTGAATTGTTATTCAATTACAGAGATTGAAACTCCTCTCCCATCATCAGCTTATAAAAGGTTGCCAGTAGGTCACAAGTGCTTATCTGACAGGATTCATGTAATGCAACTCAGTGTGCTTATTCGTTTCAAAGTCCTCTATGTGCAAAGAATTGTGCAGTTAGGTAATTTGGAGAATCCAAACAGGTACCGATTAAAAATATAACCTTGGGTTTGAAATCTTAAAAAGCCATCTTGTAAGAGAATAGTTTTGCCTGCCGTGCTCTTCCCTTAATTGTAAAATAAAACTCGACCTAGGCTCACAAGTAGAAGGTAAAAGGTGTGATCTGCCCCAGAGGAGATGCAGATGCTGGGCTTTCTCCCTGAAAAGTTGCTTCACTTCCTGCCTGATCAAAACAAGTCTAGCAGTTTCGTGGAAAAACAAGTCCAGTAGATGCCTCTCCATAAGTGTTATGCTTCTGGCCTCCTTTGGAGTAACTAAGTCCACACCTCTGGATAAAAAGCACTGTGACTAACGTTTCCCACTTTGCCTCAAGTCTTCAGACTTATACATTTTGGTCGTATTCCTGATGTAAGACGTTGCTCTCCTGATCTAAGCACCTATTTATAAAATGTTTCCCAAATCTGGCCAGGCACGGTGACTCATGCCTGTAATCCCAGCACTTTGGGACAGCAAGGCGGGAGAATCACTTGAGCCCACGAGTTTGAGACCAGTCTGGGCAACATAGCGAGACCCCATCTCTATTTTTTTAAAAATTGTTTTAATCAAAAAAAAAAAAAGGAAAAAAATAAAATATTTCCCAAATTAGGTGGTGCTAATAAAAATGATAGCTCTTGAGAGATGGCCACACCTTAGTGACGTGGGCTTAGAGCCACTAGCATTTAAAAAATAATCCAGAATGTGGCAGTTATGTCTACTGACTGATTTCCTTTTTTCTCTCCAGAGCTGTACTGTTCAATAAGATGACCACTTGCCACCAGTGTTTACATTTACATGTAAATTAACTAAAATTAGAGGAAACGACAAATTCAGTTCCTCAGTCACACTTGTCTCATTTCAAGGGCTCAGAAGCCACATGTGGCTAATAGCTACCCTATTGGACAGTGCTGATATAGAATATTTCCATTACTGCAGAAAGTTCTGTTGGACTGCACTACTCGAAATGATGAAATATTTATAGACAGGAACTCCATTCTTCTGGCACAACACCTGACAGATGATAAACATTCAGTAAATGGTTGTTAGAAACATGGTTCAGTTGATATACTGGCTTTTTTGTTGGTGGCAGTGTAAATCAATAGAACTCTTTGGAGAAGAAATGTATTAGTCATATTCTTCACACATTCTGCACATTTTAACCCCACTCCTAGAATGTGTTTATCCAAAGAACTTCTACTTGGCGGGGCGCGGTGGCTCATGCCTATAATCACAGCAGTTTGGGAGGCCGAGGTGGGCGGATCACGAGGTCAAGAGATCAAGACCATGCTGGCCAAGATGATGAGACCCCATCTCTACTAAAAATACAAAAAATTAGCTGGGCGTGGTGGCATGCACCTGTAGTCCCAGCTATTCGGGAGTCTGAGGCAGGAGAATCGCTTGAACCCAGGAGGCAGAGGTTACAGTGAGACGAGATTGCACCATTGCACTCCAACCTGGTGACAGAGTGATACTCCGTCAAAAAAAAAAAAAAAAAAAAAAATCTTCTACTCAACCGGTACTTACTGAACATCTCTGTTAACTCCTTGATAAAATACTCAGGATCCTGCCTCAGGGAATTCTGTCTATTGCAGTAGACAATCAACAAGTAATGCTAAACTGTGTAAGTACTGAGATTCCTGGCAGGTTCAGAGTGGTCTGGGGGGAAGGAGTTAGGGAAGGCTTTCCAGAGATGGGGTTGCCTATGCATTCTAAAGGAGAGGCCAGAATGAGTTTTTGAGACACAAAGTAGGAAAAAAGCCTTCCAGGTAAGGGTAATAAATAACACAGAGAGAAGTAAGGAATGAAGAGACAGCAGGCTTACTCCTGAGGTGCCAGGAGGTGAAGTTGCCCAGGCAAGTATAAAGATGGATGTGACAGTTGGTGGGGGTTGGCGAGGAGGAGAGTGTTAGTAAGAATGACAAGACAGGCAAAGAACGCATTTTTGTGTGAATGCAGGTAAGAGATGACGTGGCTATGAAGTGAGGCAGTGTTCGACAAAAGGGAGCCAGATTCTAGAGAAACTAAGGAAGTATATCGGGAGGCTGGATGACTGCCTGACTAGATATGGGGAGACGCGAGAGGGAAGTGAGCCTATGCTGACTCTCAGGTTTCTGGCTTACTTAAAGGAGATGACGGTGGCTTTTATCAAAACAGAGAACACAGGAGTGGGAGCAGATCTTGGGAGGAGCTTGAAGAAGGATGATGAGTTTAGTTATAGACTGATTTTCAAGTGCTATGGGTCATCCAAGTGAAGATGTTAAGTAATTTAACAAATGTATCAAGTGTCTAGTATGTGCTAGGCACTGATGAGTATTTGGGATGGAGGAACTGATTTGGGTATCATCAATATATCATAAAGTTGAAGTCTTGGGAGGGGACAATCCCACATTCAGAGACGTGATATAGATTAAGCCAAGAGAGGACTGAGGACAGGACTCATCTCTGGGAATGCCAATATTTAGAGGGCAGACTTGAGTCGCCGGAACAGAGACCAAAGAGGAGCTGCCAGAAAGGAAAGAAAACGCCTCTGGAGGAGTGTCCAAAAAGCCAAGGAAAGAACAAACTTTAGGAAAGAGGGGGAGGCCAACAACATGGAATTTCGAGGAGGTCAATTAAGGTAAGAACTGATGATGTTAAGTAGAGGACCACTGCTTATCTTGGTCAGAGTTGTTTTAATGGAAAGATACGACTAGAGGTTAGATTACAGTGGGTAACTAGGTGTGAGGCAGCACTTCATTGTATGCCTATATCTAATAATGAACGGTGGAAATCACCGATGTCCAATGATGGTGGGCTGGGCTATTAAATTACAGTGAATCAACTTAATTGGCATAGCAGACCATCATTTAAAATTGTAATAAGGGGCTGCGCGCGGTGGCTCAGGCCTGTAATCCCAGCACTTTGGGAGGGCGAGGTGGGCAGATCACGAGGTCAGGAGATCGAGACCATCCTGGCTAACACAGTGAAACACTACCTCTACTAAAAATTAAAAAAATTAGCTGGGCGTGGTGGTGGGTGCCTGTAGTCCCAGTTACTCAGGAGGCTGAGGCTGGAGAGTGGCGTGAACCCGGGGGGTGGAGTGAGCTGAGATGGCGCCACTGCACTCCAGCCTAGGCAACAGAGCGAGACTGTCTCAAAAAAAAAAAAAAAAAAATTGTATGACAAGGAGAATGATAATGCTATAATTATCAACAAAAACACAAATTATATCTAATATGATGATAACAATGACAAAATTATTTTAAAAATATAAGAACTGGAAAGTATGCAAAAAAATGATTTCATGAAAAAACAGGCTTGTGCATATATTTTTCTTTTTTTTTGAGACGGAGTCTCACTCTGCTGCCCAGGCTAGAGTGCAGTGGCCGGATCTCAGCTCACTGCAAGCTCCGCCTCCCGGGTTTACGCCATTCTCCTGCCTCAGCCTCCCGAGTAGCTGGGACTACAGGCGCCCGCCACGTCGCCCGGCTAGTTTTTTGTATTTTTTTAGTAGAGACGGGGTTTCACCGTGTTAGCCAGGATGGTCTCGATCTCCCGACCTCGTGATCCGCCCGTCTCAGCCTCCCAAAGTGCTGGGATTACAGGCTTGAGCCACCGCGCCCGGCCAATATTTTTCTTTTTAAAGTTAGTTATTGTTTGTGCAATGGACAATTTTTTCAACACTTTTCAGTGTATATTACAATATATAAGGTCTCTGAAACAGGTTGGTCAGCTGGGTGCAGGGATTCATGCTTGTAATTCCAGCACTTTTGGAGGCTAGATGGGAGGATTGCTTGAGCCTAAGGATTTGAGTTTAGCCTGGACAACATAATGAGACCCTGTCTCTACAAAAAATAATAATAAAATAAAATTAGCTGGGCATGGTAGCATGTGCCTGTAGTCCCAGCTACTCGAGGACTGAGGGGAGAGGATTGCTTGAGCCCAGGAGTTTGAGGCTGCAGTAAGCTATGACTGCACCACTACACTCCAGCCTGGGTGACAGAACAAGACACTGTCTCAAAAAATAAAATAAATAAGTTAGTCAGAAGACCTCAAATTAATGTGATAAACTAAATGCCTCTTAGTCATATTTTCTCAAGAATGTGGAGATTCTTGAGAAAAACACACACATATACCTATATATGTATATCTACGTATATATCTGCAATATGGTTATAATGTATCAATGACTGGGAGCAAAGAAAACTAACATTGAAAAGTTTACAGTTCAGCCGGGCGCACTGGTTCACGCCTGTAATCCCAGCACTTTGGGAGGCCAAGGCGGGTGGATCAACTGAGGTCAGGAGTTCGAGACCAGCCTGACCAACATGGTGAAACCCCATCTCTACTAAAAATACAATAAAATTAGCTGGGCGTGGTGGCAGGCGCCTGTAGTCCCAGCTACTTGGGAGACTGAGGCAGGAGGATCACTTGAACTCGGGAGGTGGAGGTTTCAGTAAGCTGAGATCACGCCACTGTACTCCAGCCTGGGTGACAAGAGTGAAACTCCGTCTCAAAACAAAAACAAAAAGTTTACAGGTTCACCAAACAATTTAGTTAACGTGTACACTGTAAAGTAGACTGGAATCATAACTCTCCTTTAACAAACCTTTCTTGAATGCCTACCATATACCCTGGGGTAGCTATAGAGAAGATAATGACAATTTATAAAAGGGAGGCTGCTCACAGTGTGATGAAGACAAAGATATGTAAACACATGGTGACACGTCAGGAGAATTGCTCAACTACAGGGATGACTAAAGTGCTGAGGCAGCAGCTAAAACTCCGCCAGAGGGACCTGACGTTTTTTTCAGTAAAGGCCTTCTGTCCTCCCCACGCCTCGCCCCCGCTTCCAGGTAGCCTCATCTCCTCTCCTGGCTCCGCCCATCTTCCTCAGTCCAAACACCAGTTAACAATAACAACCCCGGTTCACCTGCAGGCTTCCTCCCACAATAACCACCCCAGTCAATGGCCCCTCTGATTACCTCCGGGAGAGCGGCATCTAACATTCTGCTTGCCCCCTTATGCTTTCACTTTTAATTATTATTTATTACTCACTTTCTTTTTTTTTTTTTTTTTGAGACGGAGTTTCACTCTTGTTGCTCAGGCTGGAGTGCAACGTACAATGGCGCGGTCTTGGCTCACTGCAACGTCTGCCTCCCCGGTTCAAGCGATTCTCCTGCCTCAGCCTCCCGAGTAGCTGGGACTGCAGGTGCCTACCACCACACCTGGCTAATTTTTGTATTTTTAGTAGAGATGGGGTTTCACCATGTTGGCCAGGCTGGTCTCGAACTCCTGACCTCAGGTGATCCACCTGCTTCGGCCTCCCAAAGCTCTGGGATTACAGGCACGAGCCACCGCATCCAGCCCTCATGATCACTTTCAAAGTTTGTTAAAGTCCTCTTCTTTTTTCTTTTTTGGGGTGGGGGTAGTTAACATGTACACTTCCCAGATCCCAAATAGCTACAAGACTGCTTTCAGTTGTATACAGAGCTGCTTCTAATGCCATATGCCCTCTGACACCCACCCCCGAAAATAATAGACCTCTGAATTGAGATGCTCCTCATTCCAGTACATGATGGGTCTAGAAATAGGGAACAAAGCTGACTTTATAGCAATCATAGATGTGTGAAGATTACAAAGACAGCAAAGTCTTTTCAAGCTATCTTTCAGCACAGAGGAACACATTCTAAACCACTGTAGGAACTCTCAGGCCTCCTCCGTCTTTTGGGCATCTGAAGATTCTTGCTTTTCCTTTAGAAACAGTCTGTGGATGACTCATAAGTAATTTTCAGACTGCCTGTCTTCAGGATTGTTCCCATATCTTGATATTATGTAGAAAGAACAGAAAGCTGCTCTAAGTTGCCACTTTTCAATTATTTCAGGTTGGTGCAAAAGTAATTGCAGTTTTTGCCATTAAACCCAATATGTTAGTATCTACATTTCTAGTATCTCAAAGAACAAAGAACAGAACAAATTTTCATGCAGACAGTCTTCTTCCTCTTCTTCCTTTTTTTTTTTTTTTTTTTTTTTTTTTTTTTTTTTTTTGACAGACTTTTGCTCTGTTGCCCAGGCTGGAGTGCAGTGGTGCAATCTTGGCTCACCACAACCTCTGCCTCCCAGGTCCAAGTGATTCTCGTGCCTTAGCCTCCCGAGTAGCTGGGATTACAGGCATGTGCCACCATGCCCGGCTACTTATTGTATTTTTAGTAGAGGTGGAGTTTCAGCACATTGGCCAAGCTGGTCTTGAACTCCTGGCCTCAATTGATCTGCCTGCTTCAGCCTCCCGGCCTCCCAGAGTGCTGGGATTACAGACGTGAGCCACCACACCAGGCCAGACAGACATTCTTCTATTTAGTAAAGCAAGTAACTTTAGGTGTAAGGCTATTTACATTGTTCCATAGTTACTGAAAACTATTTTCATTTTTGTTAATGTTTTAGACCACTGAGTTTTGCAAGAACAAGGTGCTCATTATAAAGCATTTGAGGAGTTCAGAAGAACACAAATAAATTTAAAACCTAAAGTCCTAATACCTATCTTCGACATTAGTGAACATTCCAGACACGTATACACTGAGAAGACTACATGGATGACTATCAAGAGACACAAAAACGAGATCCTACTACAGTTTTTCTTTCCTCTCCCCTCCCCTCCTCTCCCCTCCCCTCCCCTCTCCTCCCCTCCCTTCCCTTCTCTTTTCTTTTCTTTTTGAGACAGAGTCTTGCTGTTGCCCAGATTGGGGTGCAGTGGTGTGATCTTGGCTCACTGCAACCTCTCCCTCCTGAGTTCAAGCAATTATCCTGCCTCAGCCTCCCAAGTAGCTGGGATTATAGGCATGTGCCACCACGCCCAGCTAATTTTTCTGTTTTTTTTTCATAGAGATGGGGTTTCACCATGTTGGCCAGGCTGGTTTCAAACTCCTGACCTCAACTGCTCCACCTGTCTTGGCCTCCCAAAGTGCTAGGATTACAGGCGTGAGCAACTGCACCCAGCCTATTTTATTTATTTTTGAGAAAAGTTCTCACTCTTGCCCAGGCTGGAGTGCAGTGGCACAATCACAGCTCACAGCAACCCCCAACTCCTGGACTCAAGCAATCCTTCCACCCCAGCCTCCCAAGTAGCTGGGACTACAGGCCCACGCCACCAGGCCTGGCTAATTTTTAAAAAACGTATATTTAAGGCTGGGCACGGTGGCTCACGCCTGTAATCCCAGCACTTTGGGAGGCAGGCAGATCACTTGAGGTCAGGAATTCAAGACCAGCCTGGCCAACATGGTGAAACCCCGTCTCTACTAAAAATACAAAACTTAGCCAGGCATGGTGGCACATGCCTGTAATCCCAGCTACTCGGAAAAAGAAATTATTTTGAGTAGAGATGAGGTCTTGCTATGTTGCACAGGCTGGCCTCAAACTCCTGGCTTCTAGCTATCCTCCCACCTTGGTCTCCCAAAGTGCTGTGATTACAGGCATGAGCCACAGTGCCTGGCCCTATGTTATTTTAATTAAAAACAGTAAATAAGGTCAGGCAGATGGCTCACACCTGTAATCCCAGCAATTTGGGAGGCTAAGATGGGAGGATTGTTTGAGCCCGGGAGTTCAAGACCAGCCTTGGGCAACATAGCAAGACCTGATCTCTACAAAAAAAATTAGCTGGGTGTGGTGGTGCATGCCTGTAGTCCCAGCTGCTTGGGAGGCTGAAGCAAGAGGATGGCTTGAGCCTGGGAAGCAGAGGCTGCCTAGCCGAGATCACACCACTGCACTCCAGCCTGGGTAACAGAGCAAGACCCTGTCTCAAAAAAAAAAAAAAAAAAAAAAAAAGAAAAGAATTAGCTGTGCAATTCAGAGTCAGCTGTGGCCTGAATGGATTAAGAAGCTGAGGTGCCCTAGACTGGTGTTTGGGGGGAGTCCTGGGTTGGAAGGAGATGGCTGTAGTCTAGGCTGACCACATGCAGACTCCTAGGTGACTTATAGGGCTCATCTGGGTGTGCTCAGGCTGGTGGGCAGAGGCCACGGTGGTGCTCCGCCTGGGGCTGAGGCAGACTGTAACCCAGATCCAGTCCTGGAAAGCCAAGAAGCATCCTATGGTATATGGTCTAGTTTAGACATATCTGCCAGGGAGCATGCTCTGCAACATGGAGGAACACTTCTTCCTAGCAGGACACCCTGGGTCCTCAGAGGCACTCCAAGGTGCTCCGAGGTATGACAGCTTTTATTATTTTACTGCTGTTTACACTGCAGAATATATGAAAGCCACACTCTCTTTTCGGGGATAGAGACCCCCTTATAGCCCTCCACTGAGAAACAAACAAACAGAAACAGAAACTCTGATAAATAATGATTGACTAAATGCATATTATGTGCCAGGAGCTTTTCATATACTACACTAAGTCATTCAATGTAGTGACTATATAGTCAGTATTATTGCCCCTGCTTCATACCTGAAGAAATTATGCTTCAGAGAAAGCAGTTTGCCCAAGGTCATCCCTAAGCAGATGTAATCCAAACCCACTGGGCATGGTGGCCACACCTGTAATCCCAGCACTTTGGGAGACCAAGGTGGGAGGATTGCATGAGCCCAGGAGTTCAAGACCAGCCTAGGCAACATAGGAAGACCCTGTCTCTACAAAAAAATAAAAATAATAAAAGTAAATGAGCCAGCATGATGGCATACACCTGAAGTCCCAGCCACTCAGGAGGCTGAGGCAGAAGAATCACTTGAGTCCAGGAGGTTGGGGCTGCAGTGAGCCGTGATTGTGCCACTGCACTCCAGCCTCAGCGACACAGTGAGACCCTGTCTCAAAAAAAGAAAGAATCCAGCCAGGCGCAGTGGCTCATGCCTGTAATCCCAGCACTTTGGGAGGCCAAGGCAGGCAGATCACTTGAGGCCAGGCATTCAAGACCAGCCTGGCCAACATGGTGAAACCCTGTCTCTAGTAAAAATATAAAAATTATCCGGGCATAGTGATGGGCACCCGTAATTCCAGCTACTCGCGAGGCTGAGGCAGGAGAATCGCTTGAACCTCGGAGGCAGAGCTTGCAGTGAGCTGAGATCGTGCCACTACGCTCCAGCCTGGGCGACAGAGCAAGACTCCGTCTCAAAAAAAGAAAAAATCCAAGCCCAGGTCCGTCAGATTCAAAACCCATTCACTTCATGGCTTTCTAGCTCCTCTATTCTTCGCCTCTACCCAATAAAACAATTGCATGGGGTGGGAGGAAAGGTGTGGCTGTTATTGTTGCTTTCCTTTTAGCTCCTTTTAACAGAATGCAAGACGATTTTTGCTCTCACAGCAACTAAAGTCAGTTTTATCCAAGCAATGCTGGGGAATCAAGTTTGTGAAACTCTTCCAATGAAATATTTAAAAGGTCGATGCCACAAATGCGATTTGACTCCCTGCAACGAGAGAATCTTTGATTCAAATGTTGTTCTGTTGCCTAACTGAATTTCAGAGCTCCCTTCACCCCCAAAATACTGTAAGAAAAACACTTCAGTAAACAAAAATTTTCACTAAATAAAAAGGCACTCCAGGCCGGGCGCGGTGGCTCAAGCCTGTAATGCCAGCACTTTGGGAGGCTGAGACGGGCGGATCACGAGGTCAGGAGATTGAGACCATCCTGGCTGACACGGTGAAACCCCGTCTCTACTAAAAAATACAAAAACTTAGCCGGGCGAGGTGGCGGGCCCCTGTAGTCCCAGCTACTCGGGAGGCTGAGGCAGGAGAATGGCGTAAACCCGGGAGGCGGAGCTTGCAGTGAGCTGAGATCCGGCCACTGCACTCCAGCCTGGGCAACAGAGCGAGACTCCGTCTCAAAAAAAAAAAAAAAAAAAAAAAAAAAAGGCACTCCTCTCAGCGGCTCTAAGAGGGAATCTAAGGTGAGCAAGGCCCATGGGACTGCCCAATACTCTGGGGAAACCAGAGGGCCCTGTGCACTACTCCTGAATTGCTTTAAAAAACTTATCACCAGAATCCGCTAGCTCTAAGAATTCAGGATCCTCGAGCAACACAGATTAAAGTTGTTGAAGAGTCTCTTAGATTCACAAAGTATTTTCGGATCTGAAAGTGGCCTTAGGAAAAGCCTGCAAATAGCTTTCCAGGGTAGCCATGAAAATTTGCATGGGCCTCTTTAAACAAAGGAAACTGGCCTGGAAAAGGCACCTCCAGGAGATGTTCAATAAAAATTGAAAATGTGGCTCATAAAATTTATGGTTCTATAGGACAGTGTCCTAAATTTCACTGATGATAAAAATCACCAGAGGCAGTTGTTAAAACCAGTGGCCTGGCCGGGCGCGGTGGCTCACACCTGTAATTTCAGCACTTTGAGAGGCCAAGGCGGGTAGATCACGAGGTCAGGAGATCGAGACCATCCTGGCTAACACAATGAAACCCTGTCTCTACTCAAAATACAAAAAATTAGCCGGGCATGGTGGCGGGCACCTGTAGTCCCAGCTACCCAGGAGGCTGAGGCAGGAGAATGGCATGAACCCGGGAGGCGGAGCTTGCAGTGAGCTGAGATCCGGCCACTGCACTCCAGCCTGGGCGACAGAGCAAGACTCCATCAAAAAAAATTTTTAAAAAGTGTCCTAGGTCCCTTACTAGAGATTCCAATTCAGTGACAGTCTGAGAAGGGCATTGGGATCTGAAAGCTTTCACATGCAACCCAGGTGATTCTCATCATGGGAGAGGTTTAGGAAATTCTGCTAAAGGGACATTGTTACATTTCTCTGACACAAGACAGAAAGATTACAATTTTGAAGTCAGGTAAAACATTCTGAAGTTTTTTTTTTTTTTTTTTTTTTTTGAGACGGAGTCTCGCTCTGTCGCCCAGGCTGGAGTGCAGTGGCCGGATCTCAGCTCACTGCAAGCTCCGCCTCCCGGGTTCATGCCATTCTCCTGCCTCAGCCTCCCGAGTAGCTGGGACAATAGGCGCCCGCCACCGCGCCCGTCTAGTTTTTTGTATTTTTTAGTAGAGACGGGGTTTCACCGTGTTCGCCAGGATGGTCTCGATCTCCTGACCTCGTGATCCGCCCGTCTCGGCCTCCCAAAGTGCTGGGATTACAGGCTTGAGCCACCGCGCCCGGTCAAACATTCTGAAGTTTAAAAAAAAAGTATTTGCAGCGGGGCGCGGCAGCTCACGCACGCCTGTAATCCCAGCACTCTGGGAGGGCTGAGGTGGATGGATTGCTTGAGCTCAGGAGTTTGAGATCAGTCTGGGCAACATGGTGAAACCCCATCTCTTTTTTTTTTTTTTTGAGACAAGGTCTCACTCTCTCACCCAGGCTGGAGTGCAATGATACAATCTCAGGTCACCACAACCTCTGCCTCCCAGGCTCAAGTGATCCTCCCACCTCAGCCTCTCAGATAGCTGGGAACATAGGCATGCACCACCATGCCCAGCTAATTTTTGTATTTTGGGTAGAGATGGGGTTTCGCCATGTTGCCCAGGCTGGTCTTGAATTCCTGAACTGAGGCAATCCCCTGCCTTGGCCTCCCAAAGTGCTGGGATTACAGGCCTGAGCCACTGCACCTGGCTAAAAATATTTTTAAATAAAGATACTTTTTTAAAAAGTAATTATTTGCAAAATGTTGTGTACAGTTTTCAAAAGAAAAGCGTCTGGTCTTACAGTTCTCTTTATGTTATTTACATAGATGTTTGTACAAACACACACACATTTGGATTTCAGTTTTTAATGTAAGTGATAATTGTTTATTCACTCAAACTATACTGTAAATAGATCACCAAAAAGTGGTAAAGTGCAACTAAAATGTCACCATCCAGAGTCAACTACCGAGCCCCTTTCCAGGTATCTCTGCACAGATAAGTAGGCACATATTGTACACAACTTAGATACCTGGGTATATAGTTGGGATATACCAGATTTGCTCTTTTGCAACTTACTTCTACATAAGAATAGAGTTTGACTATTTGTTTCATGAACTAGATCTATATCATCATTTTTTTCTAACTGCATAATATTCCATTTGTATGAATATACCAGAATTGGCTGAATACTTTCATTTAAAGTTATCTTTCTTTTTTTTTTTTTTTTTTTTGAGACGGAGTCTCGCTCTGCCGCCCAGGCTGGAGTGCAGTGGCGCGATCTCGGCTCACTGCAAGCTCCACCTCCCGGGTTCACGCCATTCTCCTGCCTCAGCCTCCCGAGTAGCTGGGACTACAGGCGCCCACAACCGCGCCCAGCTAATTTTTTGTATTTTTAGTAGAGACGGGGTTTCACCGTGGTCTCGATCTCCTGACCTTGTGATCCGCCCGCCTCGGCCTCCCAAAGTGCTGGGATTACAGGCGTGAGCCACCGCGCCCGGCTTAAAGTTATCTTTCAAACTAGTATAGAGGACACTTATAAACCAAATGAATGAAACTCCTGATTTATTTAGCATAGATAACGAGGAAATAAGTAGCTTGTAAGACTCACGCAGAATTCATAAGATGTGTTAAGTGTAGACAGGAAGTTGTAAGACATGTAAGATAATAACCTGTAAGATATGTTAAAGATAAACAGAATAGAATATTCGTGTGTTAAATATAGATTAAAAGAATGAAACAAATGAGAGTTTTACTTATATATACACAAAGAAATGGAAGAATGAGATTTTAAATCTTATAATATTTACTTAATAGTAAACTTAATAAATATTTAACTTATTGTATTTTATATATAATATATAATACAAAATTATATATTTTATGTATATTTATATATAATATATAAAGGCATATATATTCATATATAATATAAAATTATGTTTATTATATATAATACAATTTTATAAAATATAATTTGTATAATTATATGCTGTTATTTATTTTTTTGAGATGGAGTTTTTGCTCTTGTCACCCAGACTGGAGTGGCATGGCATGATCTTGGTTCACTGCAACCTCTGTCTCCAGGGTTCAAGCAATTCTCCTGCCTCAGTCTCCCAAGTAGCTGGAATTACAGGCATGCACCACCACACCCAGCTAATTTTGTATTTTTCAGTACAGACGGGGTTCCACCATGTTGTCCAGGCTGGTCTCAAATTCCTGACCTCAGCTTATCCACCCACCTCAGCCTTCCAAAGTGCTGGGATTACAGGCGTGAGCCACCATACCCAGTCAATTATATACTGTTTATATAATATATAATTATATATAAAATATTTTTCTAGATTATGATTTACATTGTTAATAATAAACACTTCATAAATATTAATAATATATAATAGTGCTCAGCTCATGTTACCCCCAGATTGACAGCTATGTCATTCCTAATTGATCACCCATCGGTGACATCCGTCATGTTCAGTTCTGGCCCCACATATACTCTACCCCAAAATGTGGATAAAACACAGATCAGGCTGGACACAGTGGCTCACGCCTGCAATCCCAGCACTTTGGGAGGCCGAGGCAGGTGGATCACGAGGTCAGGGGTTCTAGACCAGCCTGGCCAAGATGTTGAAACCCTGTCTCTACTAAAAATAGAAAAATTAGCTGGGCATAGTGGCACACGCCTGTAGTCCCAGCTACCTGGAAGGCTGAGGCAGGAGAATCACTTGAATCCAGGAGGCTGAGGTTGCAGTGGGCCGAGATCATGCCATTGCACTCCAGCCTGGGCAATACGAGTGAAACTCCATCTTAAAAAAAAAAAAGAAAGAAAGAAAGAAAAAACACAGATCACTGATGACCTACAACTATTGGCAGGCATATTGCCTTGCATCCCTCCAACTGAGTATACATGTGCTGACTTTCAGATACTTCCCATCTGTTGAAGCCCCTTGTTCAATCTTAACTTTGGTTTTTGTGACCACACCATTAGCAGGGAAAGCTGACACTGCAAGCACAGGGTTCCAGAAGTGTGGATCTCTCACCCCATTTGTATCCTCACCTACCTATGTTAGTCTCCATCTGATATGGTTTGGCTGTGTCCCCACCCAAATCTCATCTTGAATTTCCATGAGTTATGGGAGGGACCCAGTGGGAGGTAATTGAATCAAGGGGGCAAGTCTCTCCCATCCTGTTCTCAGGATAGTGAATAAGTCTCATGAGATCTGATGCTTTTAAAAAAGAGAGTTTCCCTGCACAAGCTCTCTTCTCTTGCCTGCTGCCATGTAAGACGTGCATTTTGCTTTTAAAAAAGAGAGTTTCCCTGCACAAGCTCTCTTCTCTTGTCTGCTGCCATGTAAGACGTGCATTTTACTTTCTGCCATGTTGTGAGGCCTCCCCAGCCATGTGGAACTGTAAGTCCAGTTAAACCTCTTTCTTTTGTAAATTGCCCAGTCTTGGGTATGTCTTTATCAGCAGCATGAAAATAGACTAATACACCATCTTTTTCCCCTTGCTTTTCACTGTGTTTTCAAGTTGAGTGAATAGTGTGATGTAACACCTGGTTTTGGTCTCTGAGCCTTTCTGTCCCATGATCTCTGGGAGTGCTTGCTGGTAGGCCAGGACTACATCCAGCTAAACTTTTCCACATTCCTACAGTAGTGAAGGAAAGCAAGCAAGGTGGGGAGTCATAATGAATAAAATCAGGTTTGTAGAAGGTACATCAGATTGTTTGCTAACCTAGGATCTGACGGCCAGGTTAAACACAAGAGTGAAATCTTTCATTTAATTTCAGGGATGTAGGGAGCTTTCAGCTTTTCCTACCTCCAAAGTCATAAGCTAAGTTTTTGTTTGTTTCTGTTTTTTTGTTTGTTTTTTTTTGTTGTTGTTGTTTTGGTTTTTTGCTGAGCTCTGTCACTGAGACATGATCTAAGTTTTTAAACAAGTCAATCCAAGTTTATTTCCAAAAGATTCAGACATCCTTCGGATTCACATTGTAAACACTGAATCACATAAGCAGAGTGTTTTTCTGTTATTTTTTCCAGAGCCAATCCTAGCTATTCTTCCCAATGACATTTTATTTTTTACATATCTTCTCCCTTCTTGATAGAGTTCTGCCTTTGCTTGAATCATCCTTCAGTTGCTAAAAAGTATTTTGATTTCTTGTTCTAAGTCTTGGGAAAGCATCCCTCTTTATTGCCATATATATATATTTCTATTTTTTTGAGACAGAGTCTCCCTCTGTTGCCCAAGCTGGAGTGCAGTGGCATGATCTAAGCTCACTGCAACCTCTGCCACCTGGGTTCAAGCGATTCTCTTGCCTCAGCCTCCCGAGTAGCTGGGACTACAGGCACGCTGCACCACACTCGGCTAATTTTTTGTATTTTTAGTAGAGACGGGGTTTCACTGTGTTAGCCAGGATGGTCTCGATCTCCTGACCTCTTGATCTGCCCACCTTGGCCTCCCAAAGTGCTGGGATTACAGGCAAGAGCTCCTGCACCCAGCTGACTATTGCCATATTTATTCTGCTGAGCTACAGCTATCAGAAGAGACAAATTTAACTTTAACAATTTACGAAGCCTCTTTCAAAGTATATTGACAGAGTTAATTATTTTAAGTAACCAGTCTTAAGATGTGAAGTAAAAATAATTTTATATATGCATATTTTGATTACTTGAATATCAATAATTATATTTCAAATATCAATATCAAACAGAAATAATTATAATAAAAATTGTGTATATTTTTTCAAACATCACTATTTTTTTTTTTTTTGAGACAGGGTCTCACTTTGTCACCCAGACTGGAGTACAGTGGCGTAATCTTGGCTCACTGCAGCCTGGACCTCCTGGTCGCCAGTGATCTTCCTGCCTCAGCACCCCCAAGTAGCTGGGACTACAGGTGCCTGCCACCACACCCAGCTTTTTTTTTTTTCTTTTTTTTTTTTTTGTATTTTCTGTAGAGACAGGGTTTCAGCATGTTGCCCAGGTTGGTCTTGAACTCAGAGCTCAAGCAATCTGCCCACCTCGGCCTCTCAAAGTGCTGGGATTACAGGCATAGACCACTGTGCCCGGCCTGTTTTTTTCAAATATCAAATAATTTTGATGGAGGGGGGTGGTGAATTCTGCCCAAGGGGATTGCCTAATCTCACTACACAATCAGATTACCTCTAAATGAATAAAAATTTTGACTGAACTGAAAAGTTCTATCATCAACCATTCAACTGATATGAGTGAAGAATCAAAACCGATGTGAGTGGAGAACTCCCCATTCCAGCTGGAACTAGAAGCAAATTCTTCATCTCAATTTTATCAGATGAAATGGAAATCATAAGATAAGCTTCTGGCCTGATGCAGTGGCTCACACCTATAATCCCAGCACTTTGGGAGGCTGAAGCAGGAGGATTGCTTGAGGCCAGGGGATGGAGGCTGCAGTGAGCTATGATCATGCCACTGCACTCCAGCCTGGGGAACAGAGCAAGACCTTGTCTTAAAAATAATAATAAGAAGAAGAATACGCTTCCTTTAAACAGCAACGTGACTACCGATTGCCAATTAGACTGCAGTTCCTTCTAAGGCAAGAGCTTTTATTTAGTGCTGTGCCCAGCCCATAGGACACCTGAAACCACTTACTGGGTCTGTAAGTTTCTGGCATAGGTAGAGGAGAAAGTGTCAGAAGGGCAGGTGATAGTGAGGAAAAGGAACAAAAAACACAGAGAAGCCTTTTAAGATTTGGCTGTAAAAAGTTAAGAGATCTAGGGCTCTGGGTCAGCTTTTTTTTTTTTTCCTTTTTCTTTTTTTCTTTTTTCTTTTCTTTTCTTTTTTTTTTTTTCTTTTTTTTTTTTTTGAGGCAAAGTCTTGCTCTGTCCCCCAGGCTGGAGTGCAGTGGCAGGATCTAGGCTCATTGCAACCTCTGTCTCCTGGGCTCAAGCGATTCTCCTGCCTCAGCTCCTGAGTAGCTGGGATAGCTGGGATTACAGGCGTGCACCATCACGCCCAGCTAAGTTTTTGTTTTTGTTTTTTAGTAGAGATGGGTTTTCACCATGCTGGTCAGGCTGGTCTGGAACTCCTGACCTCAGGTGATCCACCACCTCAGCCTCCCAAAGTGCTGGGATTACAGGAGTGAATCACCGCACCCGGCCGGCCACGGTGCCTGCCTCTGGGTCAGCTTTTAATTTTTAGGTTCTGAATTCTTTTAAACATGCAGAAGTATAATTAAATTATGTTTCAGAACCTAGCTTGAGTATTACTCATCTATATCCTATGCTTAAGATGTCCAGACATCACAGATTTCCAAGGATAGGCCAAATGACCAGCACTCTGTCTTGTTGGTTCATGAGTAAAGAAGCACACACTCTGATTTCTGTTTGGAAAACATGTTTGACTTTAAGTCGTTAGAAAGTAAGAAAGAATAAGGACCAGGCATGGTGGCTGATGCCTGTCATCCCAGCACTTTGGGAGGCCAAGGCAGATGGATCACTTGAGGTCAAGAGTTCAAGACCAGCCTGGCCAAAATGGGAAACCCGTCTCCACTAAAAATACAAAAATTAGTTAGGCATGGTGGTGTGTGCCTGTAATCCCAGCTACTCAAAAGTCTCAGGCAGGAGAATCGCTTGAACCCAGGAGGTAGAGGTTGCAATGAGCCAAGATCATGCCACTGTAATCCAGCCTGAACGACAGAGACTGTCTCAAAAAAAAAAAAAAAAAAAAAAAAAGAAACCAACTCTGCAGACACCTTGAGTTCAGACTTCTAGCCTCTAGAACCATGAGACAATAATTTATGTTAATTTCTGTTTAGGCCACCCAGTTTATGGTGCTTTGTTACTGTGGCTTCAGCAAACTACTACAAATGGGGATTAGAGTTGGACCTCATGGGATGGGTATGAGAAATAAGACAATGCAAGTAACATATTTAGCACAGCACCAACTACACAGTGAGCACCCACATTTCATCATTATCATCATATAGTTGCATCTTCCTTTCATATCTATAAACCAAAAATAAAATTTGAAGGGCCCCTGCAACCATCTGAATGGAATTCCTTCTCGGCCAGGGCACCCTGAAATTTAACCTGAAAGACTGGTTCAGGCCATGAAGGGAAGTGGGGGTTGGACATGCCCCATCATACCCCTCCAATATTAACATCAACACTGACCTTAAGTCTGATAAGAAATGTTTACAGTTTATTCTCTAAAGCCTGTTACTTGGAGGCTTTAGAATAGCAGTACTTATGACCTGGCAGCCCCTAGGTACCTCTAGAGTAGAGTACCTACGACCTGGCAGCCCCTCCACCTCTTTTGAGTTGTCCTGCTCTGCCAGATAGAACCAATGTAGTTGGTTATAAATCTTACATGTATTGATTGATGTATTATGTCTCCCTAAAATGTATAAAAGCAAGCTGTACTCTTACCACCTTAGGTACATATCGTCAGGACCTCCTGAGCCTGTGTTATGGGCATGTCCTGTAACCTTGGCAAAATAAACTTTCTAAAAATTTTTTTTTGGCGGGGAGTGGACAGAGTCTTGCTCTGTTGCCCAGGCCGGAGTGCAGTGGCAATCTCGGCTCACCACAACTTCTGCCTCCCAGGTTCAAGCAGTTCTGGTGCCTCAGCCTCCCAAGAAGCTGGGATTACAGGCGCACACCACATACCCAGCTAATTTTTGTATTTTTAGTAGAGATGGTGTTTCACCATGTTGGCCAGGCTGGTCTCAAACTCCTGGCCTCAAGCGATCTGCTGGCCTCAGGCCTCCCAAAGTGTTAGGATTACAGGCGTGAGCCACCCTGCCTGGCCAAACTCTCTAAGCTGATTGAGACTTGTCTCTGATACTTTTTGGTTTACATATAGGAGTCACAATGGAATTCTCAGAACAAACACAGACCTTTTCTTCTCACCTAGTGCAGTATCTCCAGACCCTTTAATGTACAGGCTGTGCTCCCTGAGTTTCTCTTCCCCCATAAGCGCACATTGCCAATAACCTTTTATCCTCAGGTTTCCTTTCAAATATCACCTGCCCCAGGAAGACTCCCCTGACTTAGTCACTGCTTCAGGCCTTATGCCACATCCACTTAAGGGGGTGAGGGCAGTACTTTACACACAGCAATGCAATTTACTGATTCCAAATTAGGCTCCAAAGTCTACCAGGGACAAGCTTCATATTCCTCTACATTTCCGTCAGCAGCACAGTGTGAGATGCTCATTAAATATTTGAGGAAAGAATCCCTTCACCACAGGTAGAGAAACCGGCCACACACACCATCTGTAAACAAGTCCATGCTCTAAACCAGCCATTACAAGTACTCTCCAGGTTAGTGGTCGTCGAAGTAGTGGAAACCAGACATGCAAATTCCTGGGACTTACCCCAGACTGCCTGAAGCAGAAACCCCGGGGGCGGGGCCCAGGAATCCCTGTTTTAACACGCCCTCCAGGTGATAACGATGTGTCACTGCTCTGGGTCTGTCCATCCCAGTACGGAAGTTTGGCTGCTGGAGTGATTTCCCTGAGAATTCCTGTAAACCGAGGAGCCCCTAGAGGGAAAGAAGGTATAGAGGGGCTCCCAGGTGCACAGAAGTAAAAGTTTCAAGCTTTCATCTTCAACTCACTTTTCTTTTCTTTTTTTTTTTTTTTTTGGAAATGGAGTTTCACTCTTTCGCCCTTTCACCCAGGCTGGAGTGAGTGAAGTGGCACCATCTCGGCTCACTGCAGTCTCTGGCCCACCAGGTTCAAGCAATTCTCGTGCCTCAGCCTCCTAAGTAGCTGGGATTGTAGGCGCCCACCACCACACCAGGCTAATTTTTGTATTTTTAGTAGAGACAAGGTTTTACCATGTTGGCCAGGCTGGTCTGGAACTCCTGACCTCAGGTGATCCACCCTCATTGGCCTCCCAAAGTGCTAGGATTACAGGCGTGAGCCACTGAGCCCGGCCTCAACTCACTTTTCTAAGCTTATATGATGGGGTGAGTCAGTGATAACTTTAAGATATCTAAATTGCCTAACAATGAGACTTCATATCTAGAAAATGAAGCTCTTCACCAGACTATTAGCATCTTTTCTTTTTCTTTTTTCTTTTTATTTATTATTAATTTTTAATATAATTATAAAATTGAAAGAGGGTCTCCTTATGTTGCCCAGGTTGGTCTTGAACTCCTGGGCTCAAGGACTCCTTTTGCCTCGGCCTCCCAAAGTGCTGGGATTATAGGTGTGAACCACCGTGCCTGGCCTTCTCCTTTTTCTTTTAGAGACAGGGTCTGGCTATGTCACCCAGGCTGATCTTGAACTCCTAGGCTTAAGCGATCCTCCTGCCTCAGCCTCCCAAAGCCTTAGCATTATTTCTGAAGGCAAAGATGATTCTGCCAAATCAGAAAGGTGATAATCAAAGCCCCTTAAAGTAGCAAAAATCCAGCCTCAGGCAAATAGTGCTCATCAGAGGAGACTCTAGAATGGCAGAGGAGGGCAGAATGAGTAGAGGCTGATGATTAGAAACCTCAGGTCCAGAGCAGCTTTGCAGACACCTGCTCCACCCACACCGGACATTGCCAATGGATCACAACATTCTTGCTCAACAAACTTGAGCAGCACTTGCAAATCCTTAACTCTAGACAGCCACCTAGCAATTGATCGAAACTGGCCTTAGAGAGAAACCTTTTTACTTGTCTGAGTTAAGGAGTTAAGTCTTCAAGCTCTGTAGAATTAGTGTAGAAATCAGCTGTTACAGAAATCTCACTGAACTTGGAAGTCAGGGGCTGTGCAACCACAAGGGAATCATTTAAAATCTTTGAATCTCAGGTTATTTATTTACAAAAGGGAGCTAGTAATACCTTCCTCTTAGGGTTGTTGTGAGGAGGAACAATATGTGTGAAAGCACCTTGCCCCTTGCCTGGTACATAAAAGGCCCTTAATGAGTGTTCGCTGGATCTGAAACTAGGGCGATGTGAGATGCCTGGGAAAAAAATCCTCATCACTCATGCCCGCCCAAGGCTAATTCGTCCCAGAAGCCAAGCTTCAGTGTTTACACATGAAAGAACTCTGGAGTAAGGCACTGACTTAGGCAATCTAATTGATGTTGGAAAGGCATGTGGTTCGAAGTGCAGGTACAGGGAACCAGAACAAGGGAGGTACTTATCAGGAGGGGCTGGCTAGAGTGAGAAAGAGCCTTTCCTCCAACAGACAATGCTAGCTCCAATCTCTCTTTGCCATACTCTACAGTACCCTGCCAATTTATTTGAATAATCAACAGATCCTATCTAGAAATCTAATTTAAAGATTTTAGGAGAACAATTTTTTCTTTTTTGAGACAGTTTCTCTCTATCGCAAGGCTAAAATGCAGTGGCACGATCTCAGCTCACAGCAACCTCCACCTCCTGGGTTCAAGTGATTCTCGTGCCTCAGCCTCCTGAGTAGCTGGGATTATCGGTATGCACCACCACACCTGGCTAATATTTTGTATTTTTTGCAGAGATGGGGTTTCGCCATGTTGCCCAGGCTGGTCTCAAACTCCTGGGCTCAAGCCATCCTTCCACACTGGCCTCCCAAATTGCTGGGATTACAGGCGTGAGCCACCATGCCCAGCCAAGGAAAACAATGTCTGGAGTCTGAGCAGGTATCTGTCTTCTCATGTTTGGGACTTTTTTTTTGTCGCTGTGACAGAGTCTCTCTGTTGCCCAGGCTGGAATGCAGTGGTGCAATTATAGCTCACTGCAGTCTCGAATTCCTGCACTCAAGCGATCCTCCCACCTCAGCTTCTCATATAGCTAGGACTACAGGAGCACACCACCATGCCCAGCAAGTTATTATTATTTTTTTAAAAATAGAGACAGGGTCGGCCGGGGGCGGTGGCTCATGCCTGTAATCCCAGCACTTTGGGAGGCCGAGGTGGGCGGATCACGAGGTCAGGAGATCGAGACCATCCTGGCTAACATGGTGAAACCCCATCTCTACTAAAAATACAAACAATTAGCCAAGCGTGGTAGCAGGCGCTTGTAGTCCCAGCCACTCGGGAGGCTGAGGCAGGAGAATGGCGTGAACCTGGGAAGTGCAGTTTGCAGTGAGCCAAGATTGGGCCACTGCACTCCAGCCTGGGCGACAGAGCAAAACTCCGTCTTAGGGAAAAAAAAAAAAATAGAGACAGGGTCTCACTATGTTGCCCAGGCTGGTTTCAAACTCCTAGCCTCAAGCGATCCTCCCACCTCTACTTCCCAAAACAGTGGGATTACAGGTGTGAGCTGCCTTGCCTGGCTGGGACCTTTAAGAGCTCCAGAGAGAACATTTCAGTAAACAAAACCCACATCCAGCCCTGTTAATTCAGTGGAAAATGAGGCCTTCCCCCACTTAAATGTCCTCATTTGGACAACTAGACACTGAGAAAGGCCTTAGCATGGGCCTGGTACTTGCTGGGCCCATTAACTCATTTAGTTTCATGTCGACATTCCCTTTGCAGATGAAGGATCTGAGGCTCAGAAGCATTAAGACATGTGCCCAAGATCACACAATTAGAAGGTAGCAGGACTAGGATCTGAACGACTATCTGCTCTTCCGGAGTGTGCCATTCACACTCCACTAAACTCCAGTTCACACGTTTATCTGGAATCCACTCGGGTAGGGGCTGCCAGTTTCAACAGACAGTCATTATAAAACAAGCACATGAAAAAAATTCCAACCCCATTCCAGCTAGCCATGGACTGGCCTATAAACTGAGGTCAAAGTGTAACAAAAAACAAATGCATCCCACATCTGTCAAGATTTAAGACCTTGTAAATCTCATTTAATTCATTCTTAAAAGTGAATCAGTAAATAGATAATACTCGCTCCTAGCTCTTTCACTAAAAGCTTGGACATAATTAATCTTTAGAAGCCAGCGTGACTGATGTCCTTTATCTTTTCATCAAAGTGCTTACCACTGTTATATAATTTTACTACCTCAATAATAATGAAAAAACATAACCTATTAAAATGACCTCCAATCCCAGACATCATCAGCACCAAATGCCAATTGAGGCATTTATTTTGGTTTTTTTTTTTTTTTTTTTTTTTTTTGAGACGGAGTCTCGCTCTGTCCCCCAGGCTGGAGTGCAGTAGCCTGCCACCTTGCCCGGCTAGTTTTTTGTATTTTTTAGTAGAGATGGGGTTTCACCGTGTTAGCCAGGATGGTCTCGATCTCCTGACCTCGTGATCCGCCCGTCTCGGCCTCCCAAAGTGCTGGGATTACAGGCTTGAGCCACCGCGCCCGGCCTGAGGCATTTATTTTGAACCACAGAAGTTGTACTTATATGCCAGGAAGGTCATCCTCAATAAGCATTCACCATCCATGGCAAAGTTATACCTATCAATTCGGTCCATTAATTCAGGTAAGATGTTTCTGCTCTTTGGTAAATAGGACATTACCATTAAATTTTCTATGAAAATGTATGTATCAGCAACATCGAAAATGGTAACTCAGACTACCTCTAGGATGTGAAAACGGTAACTCTTAGAACAAATTTTGGGGGAGACCAGTAACTAGGTTGATGAGAGATAAAATAAGCAAATACCTGGCAACGTGGGCCGTGTACTGGCACAGCTCTGTGCTTCCTGGAGTACTTTCGTCTGGAGCTGCAGCCGGGGTACCAGTCCCACTCACAGGGAGATGACGGTAATGTGGTACTTCGCACCCTGGAAAAGACGGTGTTGTTAAAAATCCAACATGCTCATTCCCTGCATGGTAAGATTTTGGGAAATGCACGGAAGTCCACATACCATACAATTTGTTTGTTTTTAGGATGACTTTTAGTACCTTCACAGACTTATGCAATTGTCACCACGATCCATTTAGTACCTTCACAGAGTTATGCAACTGTCACCACAATCCTTTTTCTTTTGAGACGGAGTTTTGCTCTTGTTGCACAGGCTGGGGTGCAATGGTGTGATATCGGCTCAGCACAAACTCCGCCTGCCGGGTTCAAGCAATTCTCCTGCCTCTACCTCCTGAGTAGCTGGGATTACAAGCATGCCCTACCACACCGGCTAATTTTGTATTTTTAGTAGAAACGGGGTTTCTCCGTGTTGGTCAGGCTGGTCTTGAACTCCCGACCTTAGGTGATCCGCCCACCTTGGCTTCCCAAAGTACTGGGATTACAGGCGTCAGCCACCGCGCCCGGCCCACAATTCATTTTAGAATATCTTCATTACCCCCACAAAAGAAGCCCCATAACCCTTAGCCATCATTCCCTGATCCCCCAATTCTCTCCCTGCCTCTTGGCTCTAGGCAACCACCAATCTAATTTTTTACTCTATAGATTTATCTATTCTGAATATTTCATATAAATGGACTCATATGATATGAGACCTTTCGTGACTGCCTTCTTTTACTTAGCTTAATGTATTCAGGGTTCATTGATGATGTGGCATACATCAGCACTTCATTTATTTTTATGGCCAAATAATATTCCATTGTATGGATATACCACATTTTATTATCTATTCATCAGTTGGTGGAGGTTTGGGTTGTTTCTGCTCTTTGGCCATTATGAACACTTGTTGTATAAGTGTTTATGTGGATATATGTTTTCATTTCTCTCAGAAATAATGGAATTGCTGCCCCTAATGTTTTCAGTCTTCAAAAAATGGAGAAAGTGAACTGCCACCTAAACTTTGGTATCACCAGTTCACCTAAGGATCACTCTGAGAAACAAGATCTTATAAGAATTCGCCTTTCAGGTTAAACAAATATTCAGCTGGTGAGGAAATAGCTAGAACAAAATATTTTAGGCTGGGCACGGTGGCTCATGCCTGTAATTCCAGCACTTAGGGAGGGTGAGGCAGGTGGATCATCTGAGGCCAGGAATTCGATCAAGACCAGCCTGGCCAACATGGTGAAACCCCCTCTACTAAAAATATAAAAATTAGCTAGGCCAGGCACAGTGGCTCACGCCTGTAATCCTAGCATTTTGGGAGGCCAAGGCAGGCGGATCACGAGGTCAGGAGATCGAGACCATCCTGGCTAGCATGGTGAAACCCTGTCTCTACTAAAAATACAAAAAAATTAGCCGGGCGTGGTGGCGGGCGCCTGTAGTCCCAGCTACTCGGGAGGCTGAGGCAGGAGAATGGCGTGAACCCAGGAGGCAGAGCTTGCAGTGAGCCGAGATCACGCCACTGCACTCCAAAATGGGCGACAGAGCAAGACTCCATCTCAAAAAAAAAAAATTAGCCAGGTGTGGTGTGGGGGGCACTGTAATCCCAGCTACTCAGGAGGCTGAGGCAGGAGAATCGCTGGAATTCAGGAGGCAGAGGTTACAGTGAGGCGAGATCTTGCCACTGCATTCCAGCCTGGAGACAAGAGTGAAACTCTGTCTCAAAAAACAAAAAGGAAAAAATTTTTTTATTATGGTAAAATACACATAACATAAAATTTACCATTCCAAAGTATACTACAGAGAAAACATTTTAAAGTAAGGGGGAATTTGTTTTTCATGGCATTTATAATACTGGCTTGTGTTTATTGTTTTGTTTTTTGAGACAGAGTCTCACTTGTCGCCCAGTCTGGAGTACAGTGGCACGATCTCGGCTCACTGCAACCACAGCCTCCTGGGTTCAAGCAATTTTCCTGCCTCAGCCTCTCAGGTAGCTGGGATTACAGGCACGTGCCACCACGGACGGCTAATTTTTGTATTTTTAGTAGAAACAGGGTTTCACCATGTTGGCCAGGCTGGTCTCGAATTCCTGACCTCAAGTGATCCACCCACCTTGGCCTCCCAAAGTGCTAGGATGACAGGCGTGAGCCACCGCGCCTGGCCTAGGCTTGTGTTTATATTTATGGGTTGCTCACCAGCAGGAAAGATGGCAAATACTTTCTCATTTTACCCCTAAGACCAAGAAACCCAAGAAATACCCCTTCTGCACATTCTTATGAAGCCTGCATGTGCCTTTCAAATACCACAAGGAGGCAAGCTCCTTTCTGGGTTGAGCTTGTGAAGGCAGCTTCACTCGGGCAGTCACAGGAAAAACTTCCAGTGGGAGGAAGAATGCAGCCTCTCACCAGTTCTGGACATACTCTTCTGTTTGCTAGACAAAGTGATATTGTGACATCTGTGCAAAACACTCTACTCCCTACACGATGAAGTAGAAAGAAAAGATGGTGTCGATTTTATTTGTACAGGCGGGAGGCACATTTCCCTTGTCCGAAGATCAGCAGGAAATGCAGGCAAAGGCTAAAGCTAGGCCATCTGGACATCCTACAAAGCAAGCAACGGGATTAGAGTCCAGCCCATACATGGTTTCTATTATTACTTCCAAAGATAAATAAATGGCTTACAAATCGAGAGGTGCTTGGTTATGCTTTTGGCTTCATATGCAAACTTTTCTACAGATATCAGCTCCAAAGAGAGCTTATTTCTTTTATAAAAATGGCTTGCTTTTTAATTCAAGCAGTTTTCTGCATTTCTAAGGCATCTTGACTTTAACTTTCTCTATAATAATCCAGGGAGTTTTGTCATGTATACAAACCCCCAATAACAATCAGTTGTTTCTAAAATACACTATTATTGAATAGGGCCTCTAAACTAAGAGAACACTTGGCAGAAAGAAATCAAATATATTCTTGGATTTCAATAGTATTGACAGATAATGTAAAATTGTCAGGTAACATGAGTTAAAGCTGAAAAACTTTACAGATTTCAAAAGGAAGATTCATAGGTGGCTGAGTATTTTATTTTAGTATTTGGGTATCAATTCTTTTTATTCTATCTTTCTTCATTTGTGGCTATACTGAAACAGAGTTAGCACTGGAAAATATTTCCTGAGCACCTACCATGTGCTGGGCAATGGGCAAATATGCACATGTATAAGTCATCCACTCTCTGTTTCAATGAACTTGCAACACTCAGTCAATTGTCGGTTGGTAGCTGTTCGTTTTGGCCAATCATGCAACTGTACAGTTTGCAGAATAGAAGCCCAAGCACATCCTTGCTTGCAGACAGCAAGAAAAAGTATTACAGAGGGGGGCTGGGCATGGTGGCTCATGCCTGTAATCCCAGCACTTTGGGAGGCCGAGGCGGGTGGATCACTTGGGGTCAAGAGTTCGAGACTAGCCTGGCCAACATGGTAAAACTGCGTCTCTACTGAAAATATAAAAATTAGCCAGGCATGGTGGAATCTGTAGTCCCAGCTACTTGGGAGGTGGAGACAGGAGAATTGCTTGAATCCGGAAGGCAGAGATTACAGTGAACCAAGATCCTGCCACTGCACTCCAGCGTCCTGGGTGACACAGTGTGACTCCATCTCAAAAAAAAAAAAAAAAAAAAAAAAAAAGTATTACAGAGGGGGAAGCACGAGAAGAATGAATGAATTTCTTGAGGTTTTAAATACTGGATTATAACCTGACTTCCAATTGTGGCTTTTTTTTTTTTTTTTTTTTTTTTTTTTGGAGAGGGAGTCTTGCTCTGTTGCCCAGGCTGGAGTGCAGTGACGTGATCTTGGCTCACTGCAACGTCTGACTCCCAGGTTCAAGCAATTATCCCTGTCTTAGCCTCCAAAGTAGCTGGGATTACAAGAGCCCGCCACCACTCCCGGTCAATTTTTGTACTTTTAGAGATGGGGTTTCACCATGTTGGTGAGGCTGGCCTCGAACTCCGGACCTCAGGTGATCTGCCCACCTCAGTCTCCCAAAGTACTGGGATTACAGACGTAAGCAACTGTTCCCAGCCTCAGTTGTGTTTTAAAATGCAAAAGCAGCTGTTCCTAAAAACTATGCAGTATTACATGTATGTTGTAGTAATCAGAATACTTCTTGAAAAGAATGAATGAGACAGAGTTCTTGGGAAAAAAAAAATCAGCCTCACTATCTAGTCAACCAGGCCAACAGAAATTTCTGGTTAAAATTGCTCCTAGGACAACTTCTTTCCATAGAAGCTCAGCCAATAACCTACTCTCGTACTGCTGGATATCTTTAACAGCTGCTGAGAGGGGAGGTATTGGGACTAAAAGCCATCAGGAAGATCAGAAAGTGCAAGATTAATCAGGAGGGGTGAACTGGCCCCAGGTCAGAAGCAGAGCAGGTCAAAACTCCTGGGCTTATCAATGGTGAGGTCACACCTGTGAATAGCCACTGCACTCCTGCCTGAGCAATACAGCGAGAGTCTCTCCCTATTTTTTTTTTTTTCTTTAAAGAAAGAGGCCGGGTGCAGTGGTTCACACCTGTAATCCCAGCACTCTGGGAGGCCGAGGCAGGCAGATCACACTGTGAAACCCTGTCTCTACCAAAAATACAAAAAATTAGCCGGGTGTGGTGACACGCACCTGTAATCTCAGCTATTCAGGAGGCTGAGGCAGGAGAATCACTTGAACCTGGGAGGCAGAAGTTGCAGTGAGCTGAGATTGCCCTGCCGCACTCCAGCCTGGGTGACAGACCAAGACTCCGTCTCAAAAAAATAAAAATAAATAAATACATAGAAAGAAAGGGCCAGGTGTGGTGGCTCATGCCTGTAATCCCAGCACTTTGGGAGGCCAAGGTGGGCAGATCACCTGAGGTCAGGAGTTCGAAACCACCCTGACCAACATGGAGAAACTCCATCTCCACTAAAACTACAAAATTAGCTAGGCATGGTGGCGCATGTCTGTAATCCCAGCTACTCGGGAGGCTGAGGCAGGAGACTCTCTGGAACCCGGGAGGCGGAGGTTGCCATAAGCCGAGATCGCACCATTGCACTCCAGTCTGGGCAGCAAGAGCGAAACTCTGTCTCAAAAAAAAAAAAAAAGAGAGAGAGAGATCAGTGAAATAATATTTCATCCCTGTGTATTCACAGAACTCGGAGTATTATAGGTATAAGGAAGATCTTGTTTGTCCTCTGATCCAATGCTATTTCATCCAGCTTAAGGAAACGTTCTCTCTCTCAAAAAAAAAAGGCACGTTCAACTTCCCTTATTAAGGGCCACTTTGTAATAACTTGACTTCTGTTTGGTTTGATTTGGGGAAATGAGGAGAGGCAGAGATCTATTTAGGTCTATTTAGGGTACTTATTCCAATTGCTAGAAGAGGTTATCTCCGAACAAAAATTAATAATCTAGCAATCAACTTGTACATCTGAATCATGTGAGCTTGTTTAGGGCGAATCTCTTTATGAAAGACCCTGAGGCAGAAACTAAGAACATCCCGTTTCTGTCTGAGAGCCAGACCCTTGATCAGGATGACTCCAATGAGGCTGAGTTTCCCACTTGTAAAATTCGAACACTAAACTAGAATTTAGGAATGGCAAATATATAGGTCACAGGTTGCATCTCCCCTATTCCCTAATCATAGGTTCAGAACAAACATCCCTAATCAGTTGCGATATTCCTTTCCCTCTAAGCCCGGGTTTGGCCTCAGGGTCCTCCTAGCTAGATACTCCAAGCACCAACCATCAGCTGGCACCTGCCTTCCACATGAAACCTGTTTGCCATCGCTGGCAAAGGTCCTCCCAGTTCTAAACTTCTGTCATTCTGAGACTAAGGTCTAGGCTACAGCATGCCCAATCTCGAGAGACTACTTGGAGAATCACAATGTAGTCATTACAATGTTTTCCACAGCCCCGGCTGAACAGCATTAACCTATGTGGACGCTGATCGAGTCTCTATATACCCCCTGCCCGCTCCATGCATATACATACTTCCATTTACTTTCAAGACAATAACAGTAGAATAATAATAAGATAATTTAAAATGTTGCCTCAGAATTCCATTCTAAAGCATCCTTAAGATTTCCCAAAGAAATATTTATTTTTCTTCTAATAAAATGCATCCTTTTACAGATGGGAAGAAAATCTATCTAAATCAAATGTCTCACCAGTGGCACTGTTGACACTGTGGGCTGGATAATTCTTTGTTGCAGGGGGCTGTCCTGTGCATTGTGGATGTCGGGCAGTATCCCCAGACTCTACCAAGTAGATGCCAATAGCAACCCCTGGACTATAACGACAAAAAAATGCCCCCAGACATTGACAACTGTCCCCTGGGGAGCCAAATTCCCTATTTCCACCTCCCCATAGACAGCCACTGACCTAAATTATTCTAGTAGTTCTCGTGAGAAGATAGAACAATGAGTAATTTTCCCCCTTATTTTTCTGTATTTTCTAAATCTTCTATAATGAATGTACATTGTTCATATGATAAAAAATAAGCTAGTGACAGTCTAATTATTGAAAAGAAATATTTGCTACACAGATGCAAGTTGATCAGTACATGCTACTGTGTGACTCATTCAGTTTAAAAATTAAATTCAGATCCTAAAAATACTGTCTACCATACAGGCACCGTAAATTCAACTTGTCTTTAATGTGTCAAAAGCACCAAAGAAAGACTTCAGAGAAGGAAGTTAGAACTAAGGCTTGTAGCTCTGCATAAAGAACTTCTAAACCTTTCTGCATCGTGGTCAATCAGCGGGACTGCAGAAAGAGATGTGGAATGAAAAACTGCTGTTTCAAGCAAAGTACTTCCCCGAAACATAGTCTGCACATACACTTTAATCAGAAAAACACTTGTATTGTTGAAAAACATTATAGTAATAAGGCGTATTTTCTTCGTTCTTAAGAATTGCTACCTTTGTAAGCCATGTAAAAAAAAACTTTCAAAATCAGAAAATTAAATATCTAGATTGTAAAAATGGGCTCTAGACACACCCATTATTCATCTAATTGGGTATTAGAATACTATCCCACAATTTCATTCCTATTTTTAAATCAGTCTAGGAGTTCCATCTCCACCAAGAAAAACAAGTTCTTAATGAAGAACTCATTTATTATCTCCACAAGACAGAGGACCCTTTTTTCTATCTGGGTCCCCAACCCCCCCCCCCCCCCTTTCCCCTCCCCCCTTCCCCCCCTTCCCCTCCCTCCCTCCTCTCCCCTCCTCCCCTTGTTGCCCTCCCCCTTCCCTCCCCCTTCCTCCCCCCCCTTGCCCCCCCCCCCCCCCCCCTCCCAACAGCCAAAAAGTATTTACATCTATAGCGAGAAGCTTCCAGCTTCCACTGCTTACCCAGGTTGTTGCCAAAGGTTCACGTGTCTTCTGCTCTCAGGTAGAAGTTCTCTTTTGTTAAGTGGGGTAATACCAACTGCTGCTTCCAGAATACCGATATATTTCTTATACCTCATCTTGTCTCTCTCGATACAAGGTCCTGTAAATTTCAGTCACTGTTCACCTGAAGCAACTGAACTAATCTTTACTGGAAGCTGCTGTTCCTTTGGATGTTCTCTATGTAGCCCTAGCTAGATCTATTAAACACAACGGTGGTGATGGGGGGCAGACCACAAATAAAGAGAATGTCTTTCAGATTTCCCTGCAATGGCAGCATTATACAAGGCTACATAATTCTGAATAAAGCACTAATGAAAATGATTTGCAGGAATGACTGCGGTTTTAAACACGGCGATCTAATGTACACTCCAATTAATCCGCACATAAATCTTTGAGGCCGCTAATCCTTCAAGAACTAATGGCTCATGAGGTGATTTATCTCAAGGTCTGGTAATAATTGGTCCAAAAAGCCTGCCTGCTGCTGGATGAACTAAAATCAGAAGCAGATTTGCTGTTTCTACAAATATATCTCTCTCTAAAAGACTGTGCTTTGACAAATGAGGGAGGAATTCCAGTTGTCATTTTATAGCAATGCATTTCTAAATACTATAAACTCCTTGCTTGGGTCAATAGCAAAGATTAACTAAGAAATAATTTGGTGGGGTTTTTTGTTTGTTTGTTCGTTTGTTTTTTTGAGACAAAGTCTGGCTCTGTCGCCCAGGCTGGAGTTCTGTGGTGCAATCTCGGCTCACTGCAACCTCCGCCTCCCGGGTTCACATCATTCTCCTGCCTCAGCCTCTCGAGTAGCTGGGACTACAGGCGCCCGCCACCACGCCCGGCTAATTTTTTGTATTTTTAGTAGAAACGGGGTTTCACCATGTTCGCCAGGATGGTCTCCATCTCCTGACCTTGTGATCCGCCCACCTCGGCCTCCCAAAGTGCTGGGATTACAGGCGTGAGCCACCGCGCCTGGCAATTTGGTGGGTTTTTAAAATTATTATTAAAAACATCTTTTTAAATACCTCTAGAACCCAACATGTGCAATCCCTGCCAGCATGAAAATATATTGATTGGAGAGGTTCAGAATCTACTTCATCTCCATTTTTTTAAAGTCTCCTCTTGCTTTTGAAGAGCTTCCTTACCCTTTGTCCATGGGTAAAGGTAGACCACCCATCATGGTGGCCCACTCAATGGACCATAGTACACATGATCCACATACCGGGTCAACCAGTCTTCCCTGGGATGAACATATGACTATAGGAGGGCAATGTCCTGTTTCCATTGGATTTGCTAACCAAGGCTGATAGGAAGTTAGAGCTCTTGATAGTAGTCATGTGCCCCGCCACATGGAGAGGGCTCTTTATATTATATTATATTATATTATATTATATTATATTATACCAAGAGAAATGTCATGACATCACGCGAGCTTCTGGATCTAGCTATGCCGGAGGCCACTGTCACCCTAGGAGATTCCAGTTATCATTTTATGAAAGCTAATAAATTGACTTTTGTGAAATTTAATTTTAGTTGAGTTTCTGTCACTCTGAGAGTTCTGACTTACATAGCTCCTTCCTCACCAACTTCTTCAAGCTTTTTTTTTTTTTTCTATTTGATGTGCTATGGTAACATACAAGAGTCATGCTGCTCTTTGTCTAAACAAACCCATACATAAAGGGAAGCAAAATAGAAGGGGAGCCATTATGTTATGTTAACTGTGATTAACCTACATGTCCAAAGTGAGTGTTCCAAACCCTTCCCCATCCCCCTAAATCTTAAACCCTACTTCTATAGGTTCTCTTTCCTCATTAGCAAGTTTCTTTTCATCTAAATGACCTAAATCTCCAAAGTGAGGTGCACGTACCAACAATCTTTGGGATGTGGGAAGAAAGTATTAAGCCATCTGTTTCCTCTTTTCTTCTCTCATGTTTTAAAAATTTGAGTGTTGCTGGGCATGGTGGCTCACATCTGTAATCCTAGCACTTTCGGAGACTGAGGAAGGAGGATCACTTGAGCCCACAAGTTCGAGGCTGCAGTAAGCTATAATCGTGTCATTTTATTTCAGCCTGGGTGACAGAGAGAGAATCTGTCTCAAAAAAAAAAAAAAAAAAGAATGTTTGTGTTTTAAATATTCATAATATTTACCTTGAGAACTAATATATTTTAAATTGTAATAAGGTATATTATTTACAAACTGATATAGTCATGTATATGGTAGAGTGTACTGAAAAATCTGACAGGGTATATTAAAGTTTGGTGACTTTAAATAACCCTTCAACTACTCCCTAAGCCTCAATTTCCCTGTTTATGAGAGGACTGAAGAGATGAAGGCGAAGTTTTCTTCCAAAAACAACAAAAGACCAAGAGCTCCCACTTCACTTGGCCTGATTATGCAATTAATATAATCTGACCACAATAAAATAAAAAAACAAGGGCTAAACCATTTGGTCTTGGAATATTTCATTTCCATAGTATTCATGAATATTACTCCCACTGGTTGTTCTGCAAACAATTAGTACCAGTTAGTCCCAGGAATTCTTTTATAGGCTGAACTTGGTTGGCTACAGCTGCCACCTCTGAGTAAAGGTCCCATATAGCCCTCATTTAATCATACAGGAAGATGTAATTACACTTACACAAGAGTCATTGTTCTAACAAACTGTATTTCTGATGACGCATGATAAAAATTACTATACAGTACTCTCAAATAAGAAACAAAGCCTGAGCTAACAACAAGAAAAAATCAACTTAAACTTGTTACCCATTGGAAGCCGTTCTCCTGCAGTGAAAAGTGACATGATATTTTGCAAATGGGATGTTTTAAAGTTTCATTTTATTGCAATTTTTGGTGCGCTTAACATGCAGCTCTTACAGTGATTCTTATCTATGATGATTTCATATAAAATTAAAATTGTGTCTTTCATCAGGAAAATAATTCTGCCTTAGTAAATATTAGAATTTGATTTTCTTCCATAAATTAGACTGTTCAACTTGCTAATTTATTTATTCATTTTTTAAAATTGTCATCTTTGTGTGGAATCTCTCATAATTGTACATAAGGTTAATAACACAGGAAATAATATATCTAACCAACATGCCCCTTCCAGATATGACACTTTCTTTATAATTCTAGAAATTATTTAGAAATATGCATATATTGGGTTAATTCCCTTAGCATTCTAGAAATTGTTTATAACTGCAACTATTAACTAAAAATCATTTATCTAATTAAAAAATGTTTTTAAATATACATGATCCAAAAAAAGCTTTTAAGTCAGGATGCTCAGGTTTTCTTTCTGGATGATTAAAATTGAATATAAAACTTCACAGATCAGACTGACATTTCCTTTGAACGAATATTTCTACTTTATTTCTTCTGGAGAAAGACAGTGGCCATGCTTCTTCACTGGGTGTTTTAACAGTTACTGTGCTTTGGAAGTATAAAAATGGAAATGAACTAATGCCCTGTACAGTCTGTTTTATAGGGTGTGGTCTGCTTTTCAGGAGCTGGAAAGAGCTTTAACTAAAAGTAGAAGAGTTAGGGAAACAGCAATTTTTTTGTTTTTGCTTTTTTAGCTCTACTGAAAAAAGCATTTCATTTCTCTCCTCCTTAATATGTTCGTAAATAATATCTTTACATATTTGCTACTCAGATGCCCCACCAATACACTGTAAGAAGAGCAGATTACATGATATAAAAGAATTACCAAAGAGTTAATAAAGCTTAGTGTGGCTCTTCTAGACTCACCCCGCTCAGCCCAAACTAGCCATCTCTCCTCAGAGTCATTCATCCTCAGAACATATTCACTACTAGGTTTAAACTATTACCTTCAACTGGAAGTCATCAAATCTATCACTCCAATCCTGTCCTCTGGCACAACGCAGTATCTATTGGAAATAACCCATGTGCCCAACCCCAGCTGCAGTGCCCCTCGCCTTTTCCTGCTTCTGCGCATCCACCTCCTGGTTCACCCAGCATGAGACCTCGAAGACACCCTCACCCATTCCTGTGTGTCCCCAGTCATACCAACCCCATGACACAGGGGAAAGACTTGGTTTGAATCCCACCTCTACTGTTTAAGACGTCGTGACTGTGAACAAGTTACTGACCTTTCTGAACCTCTGTTCCATCATTCATACAGCTAGACTAAGACCACAAGGGCTTGTTTTAAATAATAAATGCAACCGGGCATGGTGGCTCACGCCTGTAATCCCAGCACTGTGGCAGGCCGAGGTGGGTGGATCACATGAGGCCAGGAGTTCAAGACCTGCCTGGCCAACATGGTGGAACGCTGTCTGTACTCAAAACACAAAAATTAGCAGGGCATGGTGGTGGGCACCTGTAATCCCAGCTACTCGGGAGGCTGAGGCATAAGAATCGCTTGACCCCAGGAGGTGGAGGTTGCAGTGAGCCAAGATCATGACACTGCACTCCAGCCTAAGTGACAGAGTGAGACTCTATCTCAAAATAAATGAATAAATAATGCCATAATGTATATACATTCGGTGGATAGCATCCCTCCCTCCCTTCCTCTCTCCCATCTGTCCTTCTTTTTCCATTCCTAATGCCTCTTCAAGAAGAGTGATCCTTGTGGGAAAAACAGTGAGACTGAAAGACAGGCTGTCTGGAAGGTACAGGGACCCCAGGGCTGGAGTGAGCGGTGGAAAACACCACAAAGAAAGGAAAGCAGGCTCCTGAGTCCTGCTGTGGGAAGCAGAGGAAAGGGGCCTGGCTCTGGTGGGCCAGCTGGGGAGGCCCTCCCTTGTGCTTGTGATTCGTCCTAGATTTTTAACCCCTGCTACTGAATAGTTAAAGCCGAAATTAAAATCACTTAATCGAATGCCCTTCCCAAACAACTTGCATATATATAACAATTCATGGAATCTTTGAGTACTCTCAGTCCTAAGAAATAAAAACTTTAAGGCTGGGTGCAGTGGCTCACACCTGTAATCCCAGCACTTTGGGAGGCTGAGGCAGGCGGATCACCTGAGGTCAGGAGTTCGAGACTAGCCTGGCCAACACATAGTGAAACCCCATCTCTACTAAAAAAAAAAAAAATACAAAAATTAGCTGGGTGTGGTGGTGCACACCTGTAGTCCCAGCTACTTGAGAAGCTAAGGCAGGAGAATCGCTTGAGCCTGGGAGGCGAAGGTGGCAGTGAGCCGAGATGGCACCACTGCATTCCAGCCTGGGCGACAGCGAGACTCTGTCTCTCAAAAAAACAAAAAGAAATAAAAAAACTTTGAACTCCTTATGTGAGGGAACACCACTCCCTATTACTGTTGGTAGAAATTGATCTTATGCTGTTTCTGCTATGAGCCTAGAGTTGTAGGATTCTAGCAGTTCCCTTGCCTGGGAACACATGAGCAAGGAGGTGTTGCACAGAATTCAGAATCTTGGCAGGAGCTGGTTTAAGACAAGTGTGGCTTGACCATTCATTGGGTGAGGGTAATATCAGTCATCTCTGCTCTGGAATTTTAGGGAAGGAACACCCCTCACATCAGAATTGGGAACTTGGTAGTGACTACACTGGGTATGATGTGTTGGGATACAGCAGTCAGCTGACAGCAGCTGAAGAGAGTAGTTCACGTGATCCCAGGCTGCACCTGCTGATACACCCATCCCACTCTGTAGCATGAACTGTGAGACCACACTGCCTGGGAATGAAGTCCGGCTCCATCACTGACTAGCTGTGTGACTTTGGAAGAGTCAATATCTCTGCCTCAGTTTTCTGTAAAGCGGGGCTAATAACAATGCCTACCTCATAGAGTTGTTTTTAAAATTACACCAGTTATTACATGGAAAGCATTTAGCACATGTAACATCCAGCACATAATATACACCGTGTAAGTGTATTTTAATTTCCTTGCTGACTAGTTGTGGCTTCATTTCTTCCAGAAAGCTTTCTTTGGTTGAATCCCCAGACTGGGTTGGCTGTTCCTATTCTGCCTTCTCACGTACTTTGGGCTTCATCTATTAAAACTGGAACCACAATGACTTAAAATGTGTTTAAGCATGTGCGGAGGAAAGGGTGGGCACTCTGAGGCCATGGAAGATTAAGCAGAGGAAAGAAGGAGGCCGGGGCAGCTCTGAGAGTGTTTGAGTTCCCTACTGATCTAAGCCTGCCCCCAACGCTCTTGGCAGCGGTCGCCTACTTGCTCTAGACAAAGGTTTGACTCCAGGCAGAAGCCTGCCCAGTGACCACAGTGTTGTGCCCCAGCTGGCCAGAAAGGCCTCAGGGGACTCTGTGGCAGTATAGGGCCCTGTGGAGAAACTTTGTCCTGCTACAGAGCTGTTGCTCTTGGTAAACCCAGGAGACACTGCCAAGTTCGAGACAGAAGGACCTGGCTACGGGAGACCTGGTATCACTCTCGCTGCTCATCAATGGGAGATAGTAGCTGTGCCATGAGCTGCTGCATTAATAGCTCTCTTGATTTTAGGTAGAATTTCTTATTCTGCTTGAATTAGTTTCCTGGGGCTGCCACCAAAATACCACAGACTGGGTGGCTTCAACAACAGAAATTCATTATCTCATGCTTGCAAATCTAAGACCAAGGTGCTGGGAGGGTGGGTCCTGCGAGGTCTGTGAGGGAAGGAGCTGCTCCAGGTCACTCTCTCTAGCTTGCAAAGGCCCATCTTTTCTCTATGTCTCCACATCACCCTCCCTCTGTATGTGTCTGTGTCCAAATTTCCTCCTCTTATAAGAACAGATTGGATTAGGGCCCACCTTAATGATCTCATTGTAGCTTGATTACCTCTATAAACACCGCATCTCCAAATAAAGGCACATTCTGAGGAACTGGGGGTTGGGACTTGAACATATAAATTTTGGAGGTGGGAAATACAATTCAACCCATAACACTGACTAAAGTAAAAGATTTTATTTATTTGTTTGGTTGTTCTTTTGAGATGAAGTCTCACTCTATCACCCAGGTTGGAGTGCAGTGGCTCAATCTCAGCTCACTGCAACCTCCGCCTCCAGGGTTCAAGCAATTCTCCCACCTCAGCCTCCCCAGCAGCTGGGATTACAGGTGCGAGCCACCACGCTCAGCTAATTTTTTTGTATTTTTAGTAGAAGCGGAGTTTTACCATGTTGGCCAGACTGGTCTCGAACTCCTGACCTCAGGTGATCTGCCCACCTTGGCCTCCCAAAATGCTGGGATTATAGGCCTGAGCCACTGCACCCAGCCCCCCCCTTTTTTTTTTTTTTTTTGAGATGGAGTCTCGCTGTGTCACCCAGGCTGGAGTGCAGTGGTGTGATCTCGGCTTACTACAACCTCCGCCTCCCAGGTTCAAGCGATTCTCCTGCCTCAGTCTCCCAGGTAGCTGGGATTACAGGCATGCGCCACCACGCCCAGCTAATTTTGTATTTTGAGTAGAGATGGGGTTTCTCCATGTTGGTGAGGCTGATCTCAAACTCCCGACCTCAGGTGATCTTCCCACCTTGGCCTCCCAAAGTGCTGGGACTAGAGGCATGAGCCACCACGCCCAGCCGCAGGGCTGCCTGGCTAATTTTTGTATTTTTAGTAGAGAAGGGGGTTTGCTGTGTTGGTCAGGCTGGTCTCGAACTCCGGACCTCAAGTTATCTGCCACCTCAGCCTCCCAAAGTTCTGGGATTACAGGCATAAACCATGGTCCCTGGCCTTTTTGTTTGTTTGTTTGTTTGTTTGTTTGTTTGTTTGTTTTTGTTGTTTTTTAGTAAAGTTCTCATACAGTTTTGTCCTGTGATGGAAAAAGGTGAAAGCCCAGAAGTTCCTGATGGCCTGGATCTGTCCAGCCCTGTGATTGGGCCCATCATATACTTTATAGCAAACCAGCTGGGAAAAGAAAATCCTCCACCCTCAAGATGAGCCAATGTCTGATATGTGGGAACAATCTAGGCTCTGGCAGCAGAAGCCAAATCCATCCAGACTCAAGAGGAGAAGCTAAAACCCACTTACAACTATTGTGAGCAAACAAGAAAGACATGGGACCTCCAGACAGTACAGAGGGTCTGGGTATGGAAGGGGTGGAATGTTGGTTCAAGATGAGAGAACTGGCAGTTCCTCTTGGAGAAGAGAATAGGGCTGATAAGTTGGAACCAGGGGATGGAGACCCTGCTGATGACAGGCAGAACGATGAGGATGGAAAGTGATTGATGTTCCAAAGTCAAGCATGCCTCTGACCAACCACGTGGGACAGAAAAATCAATTCTATACTAACCCTGGGGAAGAACAGAACAGAAAGGCAGACCCAAAGGGGCATCTTAAAGATGTCCAGATTGAGCAGCCCAAAGTCTTCCAGAGAGAGGAAATGAAATGACCGCGCGTTGTCATGAGAAAGAAATGGAGCCTGCTGGGATATTACCCATCAAAGTAGAGGAAGAGGAGGAAAGATCTGAAGCAAATGACAAGATGAGCTGTGACCAGGACATCTGGGGACCTACAGAAAGCGATTCAAAGACCTTGAAGAAAGTTGGAAAGTCTCTTTCTTCTTCTCAAGGCCAGATTCTGTCCCTTGAAAAAAAAAAAGCTCAGCTGAGTACCGTGGCTCATGCTCGTATTCCCAGCACTTTGGGAGGCCGAAGCGTATCACTTGAGCCCAGGAGTTCGAGACTAGCCTGGGCAACATGACAAAACTCCATCTCAACAAAAAAATACAAAAATTAGCTGGGCCTGGTGGTGCACATCTGTGGTTCCAGCTACTCAGGAGGCTGAGATGAGAGGATCGTTTGAGCCTGGGAGGCAGATGTTGCAGTGAGCTGTGATCGCACCACTGCACAGACCATCCAGCCTGGGCAACAGAGCGAAACCCTGTCAAGAAAGAAAGAGAGAGAGAGAGAGAGGGAAGGAGGGAAGGAGGGAAGGAGGGAAGGAGGGAAGGAAGGAAGGAAGGAAGGAGGGAGGGAGGGAGGGAGGGAGGGAGGGAGGGAGGGAAGGAAGGAAGGAAGGAAGGAAGGAAGGAAGGAAGGAAGGAAGGAAGGAAGGAAAAAAAGAAAAAGAAAAAGAAAGAGGAAGGAAGGAAGGAGGGAAGGAAGGAAGGAAAAAAAGAAGCTCATGATCATTGGTTGAAGAGTGTGGGCAGCTGGACAAAACCTCTGCTCATGACGGGAGGCTGCAGACCTGAGACAGAGAATAACCAAAAGAACAGTGAAACTCGAGCCACATAATTCAGGGATCAGGCAGAGCTAAGGAACCTGCCCTGGATCGCACAGCTCCTACAAGGCAGGGCTGACTCTTTCCACTCTGCTCAGTGCCTTCTGGAAGTGGATCCTCTAGCATCTGATGACACACACAGAGCACTGCTCTGAGCAGTGGGTGTTGCTTCCTTAGAGACAGGAGGGTCCCAACCTCTTCCCTCTCCTGCTCTTTCCCAAATCTGTTTTCCAGTGAATCCAAATGTGGAGTTCATGACAAGAGGATATCCTCTTCCTTCTCCTTCTCCAGGAAGCCTGAATGAACACCCCCTACCACCATCACCAGGCTTCTCACCAAGGGGTCACTGTCCTCCTCATCCTCTCCCTCTCCCTCATGGGCTGAGTTTTTCCCCAGACACCCCCATCCAGGAAATGGATGTGAGTTTCCTCCTGCATTCACTGAGCTTGCACATGACCCTAGTAGTCAAGATCCAGAAACACTGCAAAGTCTTTAAGACATTTTGTTCTAAATTTTTCCTATAAAATATTTCCAAATTATCTACATTTATTTTTAGCTAAAAAAAACTTTTTTACATAAGTGGTTCTACATTTTCTAAAACTGTATTATGATTTGATTAGTATTATAAATTTTAGAATACCTTTTACCATCATTGAAGTTATTCTCATCATAGTATACACTCTACTAAAATGAATTGTACATTTTAACTCGATGACTCAGTTCATTATTTATTTTTTTCAGCAGAGATGAGGTCTCACGATGTCACCCAGACTGGTCTCAAACTCCTGGTCTCAAGTGATCCTCCCGCTTTGGCCTCCCAAAGTGCTGGGATTATAGACATGAGCCACTGCACCCATTATTCTTAAAGAAACCTATTTTTTGTCTGCAGTTCAGCCACAAGACACATTTTGAAATTGCAAAACACTTTCCTCTGCTATTGGTTCTATGGACCACAGTTACAAGATAAAGACAAAAGTTTCTTGGTGGTATCAAATTTGAATTGACATCAAAAAATAATGTCTCTTTGAGCATTCTAAGATAGCCTAAAAGGTAGGTATGATGTCATAGTTATCCTTCTATCTCTAATACCTCTCCTCACTCAGAAACTAGCACTTGACAGATGTCCAGTAATATTAGAGTTTACTTCTTAAGAGTCAGGCACATATAATGATTAAGACCCTAGACTTGGCTGGGCGAGATGACTCATGCCTGTAATCTCAGCACTTTGGGAGGCTGAGGCGAATGGATCACGTGAGGCCAGGAGTTTGAGACCAGCCTGGCCAACATGGTGAAATACCATCTCTACTAAAAATGCAAAAATTAGGCCAAGCACGGTGGCTTACACCTGTAATCCCAGCACTTTGGGAAGCCGATTCAGGTGAATCACGACAAAAGATCGAGACCATCCTGGCCAACATGGTAAAACCCCATCTGTACCAAAAATACAAAAATTAGCTGGGTGTGGTGGTGCAAGCCTATAGTCCCAGCTCCTCGGGAGGCTGAGGCAGGAGAATTGCTTGAACCCGGGAGGTGGAGGTTGCAGTGAGCCGAGATCGCACCCCTGCACTCCAGCCTGGCAAAAGAGTGAAACTCCGTCTCAAAAAAAAAAAAAAAAAAAAAAATAGCTAGGTGTAGTGGCTCGTGCCTGTAATCCCAGCCACTCGGGGGCTGAGGCAGGAGAATCACTTGAATCCGGGAGGCAGAGGTTTCAGTGAGATGAGATCGTGTCACTGTACTCCAGCCTGGGTGACAGAGCAAGACTCTGCCTCAAAAAACAAACAACAACAACAACAACAACAAAAACCTAGACTCTAGAAGCAGACTGCCTGGTGAGAATCCAGGTTTACACTTAATTAGCAAATCACTTAAACTCTTCAGGGCCTGGGTTTCCTCATCTATAAACTGGGGATAATAATGGCACGTACCTAGTGAGATTTGTTTGAGAATGAAATGTAATGACTATATGCAAAACACTTAGGTCCTGTCCCATCCAAAGTGCTATTAGAGTGCCAGCCATGATTATTTACTCAGCAAATAGTTATTGGCCTGGGTTGCTAAGAACTGAATGTTTGTATCTCACCAAAATTCATATGTTGAAGCCCTAACCTCCAGTGTGATGGTATTTCGAGATAGGACTTTTGGGAGGTAATTAGGTTTAGATGAGGTCATGAGGGTGGGAACCTCATGATGGGATTAGTGTCCTTACAACAAGAGGGAGAAGGAGAGAAACAGCTCTCTCTCTCTCTCTCTCTCTCTCTCTCTCTCTCTCTCTCTCTCTCTCTCTCCTCAATGCATCTAGGAAAGGCCATGTGAGCACATAGCAAGATGGTAGCTGTCTGCAAGCCAGGAAAAGGGCCCTCACCAAGAACCCAACCATGCTGGCACCTGGTATCAAACCTCATGTCTCCAGAGCGCTGAGAAACAAATGTCTGTTACTCAACCCACCTAGTCATTGGTACTTCATTATAGCAGCCCGAGCTGACTAAGGCACAGCTCAGACAGGTCTTTCAGGTTGCTGGGTCATACTTCCTCTATCGACCCTGGGTTTCTTGACCCCAGTTTGTCTTGCTTGAGTGGAGCACTTCAGCCTTCCAAGTGGACACTTAGATCTTGCTGCAGTCCTGCCCTCTGGCAGCTGAGGTGCTGGTGACCACTGCTCCACTCTCCACCTCCATCTGAAGGACTCCTAGCTCTCCAGGTGTGCACCCCACAGGACCAGCCCTTCAGGCCTCCACCACCATCCACACTCCAGACAACAACCCCACATTGCCCAGGGTATCAACATTGCAACCTCCTATTTCTCCCTCTTCCCAGGAGAGACTGCCTGCACCTGCTGCAGGACTTGTGTCACTGCTCAGTCTCTAATGGTTATATTTATGTTTACCTGTTCACCATCTGCCTCCTCCAGACTGTAAGCTCTGCTATGAGGGCAGAGACCTATTTTGCTGACATTGTATCCATTTCATGTTGGGTGTTCTAGTCCAACTCCATACTCATTCATTCATTCCCTCCACATCCCCTGAGCCAGTCCCTATCAAACACTCTGATTGACATTGGAGATTCAAATAATACCACATCATCCTTGCCCTCAAGAATCACCCAGTCTAATGGAGCAACAAGCAACTGCGACCCAGCATGCTGTAATATGGATGGGAGTGACCATGGAACCAGGGTAGGACAAAGGTGAGCATGAATAATCCTGTCCAAGGGGCTTGGTTTGGGAAAGAGAAAGAGATAAAAGAGAAAATACTTGAGTTGGGTCTTAATAATAGGTGTACACATTCCTTAGGCTGACAAAATAAATCTGGGGCATCCAGGCAAAGAGAAAAGTGCCTTCAAGAGCCAGAAAAATGAGGCTGGGCGTGGTGGCTCACATCTGTAATCCCAGAACATTGGGAGGCTGAGGCAGGCAGGTCACTTGAGATCAGGAGTTCGAGACAAACCTGGGTAACATGGTGAATGAAACGTCATCTCTATTAAAAATACAAAACTTAGCTGGGCATGGTGGCGCACACTGTAGTCCCAGCTACTCAGGAGGCTGAGGCAGAAGAATCACTTGAACTCAGGAGGCGGAGACTGCAGTCAGCCAAGATCAGCCACTGTACTCCAGCCTGGGTGACAGAGCGAGACCCTGTCTCAAAACAAAAACAAAAACAAAAACAAAAAAAACAGAAAAATGAAACAGGAAAGCATTCCTAGACCAGTAAGCAGAGCAACGTGGCAGGAATGCAGGCTTGTGTGCACCTATGAGCCCAGGGCTGAAGGGAACGCCTCTGAAGTGACTTGCAGAGTGAGGATGCAGCAGATGCCAGTCTTTCCGGTGAACACACACCTCTCCTTGGCTAGGCGTTGCTAAGTCATTATTTAGTGAGCATTTCTACTGTGCCAGCCCCTGAAGTAAGCACCCTACATACATGACCTTGTTTAGTTCTCACAACAGCCTTAAAAGAAAAGGTGGGCATGGTGGCTCATGCCTGTAATCCCAGCACTTTGGGAGGCCGAGGCAGGAGGGTTGCTTGAGCTCAAGCGTTCGAGACCAGCCTGGGCAATATGTTGAAACCCTGTCTCTACAAAAAATACAGAAATTAGCCAGGTGTGTTGGCACATGCCTGTAGTCCCAGCTATTTGGGAAGCTGAGGTAGGAGGATCCTTTGAATCCAGGACGCAGAGGTTTCAGTAAGTCGAAATTGTGCCACTGCACTCCAGCCTGGGCAACCAGTGAGACCCTATCTTTTAAAAGGTTATAAATTGTCCCTGTTTTTAGATGAAGAAATGAAGAAATCTAGGCACCAGGTGACTAAGTAACTTGCCCAAGGCACACAGGTAATAAATACTAGAGGTGTGATTCCTACCCAGTTTAGTCTGATTATAAAATTTGTGCCTTCTGACTCCCACTAAGTCTACCAGGTGGATACCCTAGGGCCCTTGGTATATCCTCATAGCAATGATTTAACTGCCCTTTTCCTCATTCATTCCTTCTAGAAGTGGGTCTCATGAGGGCAGAGACTTTACCCTGCTCACCATGGTATCCTTAGCACCTTGGCACAGCACCTCAAAGGGTATAGGCATTGCTAAGCCCCTGTTAAGAATGAATAAATGGATGGATGAATGCACAGGACTTTGAACTCTTTTCCATCCTTCTTTATCCCCGTAGTGTGGGAATCCCAGTTATTCTGAACCCCGGATCTAAGTGCAAAACCCCAGTTCACTTTCTTCCACCTTCTCCTGCAGTACCAGGCCCTGAGGCTGCATTAACAGATCCCTTCTCCAAGTTCAGGGGTCCCCACCACCATCCTCACCTGCCACTCTCATCCCCATCCAAAAGGTAACATAGCAAGGACTGTTATCCTTTGAAAGATCCACTTACAAGGTGGCTCTCAGCTGATGCCTGAGAATTTGGATTCCCACCATTGCCAGGACTGATAAGAGCCACACTGTCCCTAAACTGTACAAACCATGTGGTTTATGCTGAACAGCTGCTTTCCTTGTGTGAGTCTGAAATTTGGGTAGCTGGTAGGCAGAGGACACCAGTGTAACAATCCCCCAGTAAAAACCCGGGACAGTGAGTCCCTTACAAGCTTCCCTGGTTGATAACATTTCACACGTGTGGTCACAACTAGTTGCCAGGGAATTCAGCACATCACGTGTAACTCCACTGGGAGAGGAACCTTGGAAGCTTGTGCCTGGTTGCCTTGGACTTCGCTCCTGTACTTTTCCCCTTGGTTTATTTTGCTTTGCATCTTTGAGCCGTAATAAATCACAGCCATGAGTACAATCCTATGCCGAGTCCTGTGAGTCCTCCTAGTGAATCATCGAAACTTGTGGGGGGGTCTTGGGGATTCCAAGACACTCCCTCTCCACAGATGCAGGGTTGTGAAATGTTTCCTGTCCAGTCCTGTCCATTAACCAGAGGAATTGCATACCCAGGGCCTAAAGGGGCCAGCAGGAATGTTCATGTGTGCAAAGGGCTGAGTGGGATCAAGGGCAAATTGGAAAGTCTAAACTAAGGAGCTGCTACTCAGTTCCTGACCACACAGCAAGTCACCAGGCAGTTGGTTTACAAGCATGGATATTAAATCACCTTGCTCTCTGCTAACAACAGGTGTCCCGAAGGATAACAGAGAACACCTTGGGGCAGGCTTTGGCCCCTTTCTGAAACCCAAGAGAAATATTTTACATCCTCAGACACAATGAAGATTCCTTTAAAATGAAATATACAATCAAATTAGGGGATGTTTCTCTCGGCTTTGTGACATGAGCGGGAAGGGTAGAACACAGCTCACTTTCAGAGGACCCAGCACCCGTCGGCCACTGCCCTTCTTGGATTTCTTTCCTATAGCAAACCTCCTGACCTTCACAACATGGATTGTCAAAAACACTTCCATATGTCAGCACCCACTCTCAGAATCGGCTTATATCAAGTTATGCTAAGAAGACTGGATGCCTAAAGCTATTAAGCTGAGCAGGCAAATGCACACAAGGACACAAACTCCAGTTTTAGAGATGACAGTAACTCCTTGCACAAAGAACCTTTGCTTCTGGTTTGTAAAACTCATCCTGGTTGATTATCAGTGACAGGCAGAAAGAGGAAGAGAACTTAGTCATGACCCCTGGGACTACGGCCGGAAAGACTGAAGGAATTCCCTAATCTTACAGGAAAGTCCACATGTGACCCTGTGGCCTCAAGCAGCACATCCCACTGCCCAGGGATGCTGCCTTTCCTGAAGGTATGGTGGAAAGGCCAGGCCTGCACAGCTACTACACCTACCATCCGGGTGACCGCTCAGTCCCTCCCCTGACACCAACACCGATACATGTCCTCACTCTCCTGAACCTTTACAGAGGAGTTTGTGGGTCTTCACTCACCCAGGTCTCCTCATAACCCTCTGTCCATTCCTTCCCCATCTCTTAGCTGGTTCTGATCTGCCTCGCAGCCACCCCTCCCCACAGTATTCCTGCATTCGCCCTCAGCACTTGTCTATGCGCCCTGCTTTGGCTGGTACCTACCAAGCCACCTGGTACTTGGTGGCTGGTACTCCACCAAGCCCCCGCACACACAGGATGCCCAGACCAGCCTCAAGCCTGGCCCCTTCCCTCAGCAAGTTCCGATCCTGCGCTTCCAAAGGCCTCCAAACCGCTGGTTCTCAAAGTGGGATTCCCAGAGCAGCAGCAGCAGCATGACCTGGATGGGCACTCTTAGACACAGATTCTTGAGCCCCCACGCCCGATCTACGCAATCAGAAACTCCAGGAGGGGGGCCCGTGATCTGTATTTTGACAAGCCTTCCAGATGGTTCAGATGCAAACTAATGTTTGAGAATCACTGCACTACACAATTCCATTCACCTATCCCACTGCTGTCTCAAAGAATCCTCAAATGGAAGTTTTCTTTTTCTAAATCCAGCTGACTTCCCTAGTTCTCTGCTATTACCGACATTTCCCCATAATACAAGATCCAAACAGTATAACCTGAGGTCAATATAGCGAGCCTCCAAAACACAACAGATATTTAAGAAACTCAATACTGGCTTGTGACTGTAGAGAACGAAGATAATTCTCCATGGCTACAAAGAAAAAACACTGCCATACAGCTTGGGAAAGAAAGAACAAAAATGCACTGACTCGTGAAAAATGTCTTATTAGTCTACTCTTTTTTTACTCTTTTTTTTTGAGACAGAGTTTCGCTCTTGTCCCCCAGGTTATAGTGCAATGGCATGATCTCAGCTCACTACAACCTCCGCCTCCTGGGTTCAAGCGATTTTCCTGCCTCAGCCTCTCAAGTAGCTGGGGTTACAGGCATGCCACCACACCCAGCTAATTTTTGTATTTTTAGTAGAGATGGGGTTTCACTATGTTGGCCAGGCTGGTCTCAAACTCCTGACCTCAGGTGATCCTCCTGCCTCAGCTTCCCAAAGTGCTGGGATTACAGGCGTGAGCCACCGCGCCCGGTTTTAGTCTCGAACTCCTGACCTCAAGTGATCTGCATGCCTCAGCCTCCCAAGGTGCTAGGATTACAGGCGTGAGACACTGTGCCCAGCCTTAGTGTACTCTTCATTTGGCAGTACTTGAGAATAAAATAAAGAGTACCCTAATAAAATATATAGACAATGTATTAATATGATTTTAAAGTATATTATTGTATATTTTAGTAAGTAGAATTGACGGAGTTTTTTGGGGGGTGGGGGACAGGTCTTGCTCTGTTGCCCAGGTGGAGTGCAGTGGTGCAATCACAGCTCACTGAAGCCTTGACCTCCCAGGCATAAAGGATTCTCCCACGTCAGCCTCCTGAGTTGCTGGGAGGACAGGCACACGCCACCATACCTGGCTAATTTTTCATATTTTTAGTAGAGACCGGGTTTCACTATGTTGGCCAGGCTGGTCTGGAACTCTTGGATTCAAGTGATCTGCCCACCTCAGCCTCCCAAATACCTTTCCTTGGTATTATAGGCGTGAACCACCTCATCTGGCCCTGACAGATGTTAATCAATAAATATTTTGGTGAAAGAGTTTAAAATGTCCACCATGTGCACTAGCGCATTTGTGTGTGTGCGTTATTAACATCTTAGTGTATGATTTTTTTCATGGACATTAAATCAGCAGGTAGAATAGTAAGTCCCTGCTTACTTACTCTCCCCATCAACCCCAAGAAACTATGTATTCATTAATTCTTCATTCAAATCTTTAGGAACATCAGGTATTACACTAGGCCCTGAGGCCTAAGCTGAAAGAAACTCCAAAAGAGCAAAGGGCTCAATTTACATTTTCAGTATTCTCATCTAAACCATTGAAACTGGAGAATCTATTCAAAACAGCATTTTCTCTTACCTTGTGTCATTTTCCCTTGGAAAAGAATCAAGAAAAAAGTCCAGGAAGAATGGTCTAATAAGCACATGAAAAGTTAAATATTCAACATCATTAGCCATCAAAGAAGTAAAATCCAAAATCACACACCAACTAGCATGGTTAAAATTTAAAAAGACAGACAACAGTAATAATGTATATGTATGAAGATATGGAATTGGAACCCCGAATACCTGGCTGGTGGGACTGTAGAAGAATGTAGCCACTCTGGAAAACAGTGTGGCAATTCCTGAAAATATTAAATATGGAGTTACCATATGTTTTCCACTTCTAGGTATGTACCCAAGCAAATGAAAACATATGTCCACATAAAAACCTGTACATGAGTATTCATAGCAACATTATTCATAACAGCCAAAAAGCAGAAACAATCCAGATGCCCATGATATGAATGGATAAGCAAAACATGACATGTTCATGCAATGGATGATTATTCAGCAATAAAAAGAATAAAGTAGTGGCCTGGCATGATGGCTCACACCTATAATCTTAGCACTTTGTTTTTTTTTTTTTTTTTTGAGACGGAGTCTGGCTCTGTCACCCAGGCTGGAGTGCAGTGGCGCGATCTCGGCTCACTGCAAGCTCCACCTCCCGGGTTTACGCCATTCTCCTGCCTCAGCCTCCCGAGTAGCTGGGACTACAGGCGCCCGCCACCTCGCCCGGCTAGTTTTTTTTTTTTTGTATTTTTTAGTAGAGACGGGGTTTCACCGTGTTAGCCAGGATGGTCTTGATCTCCTGACCTCGTGATCCGCCCGTCTCGGCCTCCCAAAGTGCTGGGATTACAGGCTTGAGCCACCGCGCCCGGCCAATCTTAGCACTTTGGGAGGCTGAGGCAGGAGGACTGCTTGAGGCCTGAAGTTCAAGGCTGCAGGTGAACCATGACTGTGCAACAGAGCAAGATCCTGACTCAAAAAAAAAAAGGAACATATACATACTACAATATACATAAGCCTTTAGTTTTTGTTTCTGTAGAGACAGGTTTCACCATGTTGCCCAGGCTGGTCTCAAACTCCTGGACTCAGGTGATCCTCCCACCTCGGTCCCCCAAAGGAGTGGGATTACTGGCATGAACCACAGCTCCCATAGATAAACCTCGCAAACATGCTAAGTGAAAGAAGCCAGACATGAAGGGCCGCATAGTCTATGATTCCATTTATATGAAAAGTTCAGAATAGGTTAATCTATAGGGACAGAAAGTAGATTCCTGGTAGCCTAGTTGGGGGGGGCGGGAATATTGACAGGAGCCAGCTAAGGGGTGGAGGGGGTTTACTGGGGAAAATGTTCTTTGGGGGGCATTAAAAACATCTTTCTTTTTTTTAATGTTTTTTTTTTTGAGACAGGGTCTTACTGTGTCGCCCAGGCTGGAGTCCAGGGGCATGATCATAGCTTGCCGAAGCCCCAATCGCTTGGGCTCAAGTGATCCCCCAACTCGGTCTCCTGAGTAGCCGGTACTATAGGCATAGACTACCATGCCCAGCTAATTTTTAAGGTTTTTGTAGAGACAGCGGTCTCCCTATGTTGCCCAGGCTGGACTTGAACTCCCGGGCTCAAGCAATCCTCCCACCTCAGCCTTCCAAACTGCTGGGATTACAGGCACGAACTACCACACCTAGCCTTGAAAATCTCTTAATATTGATTGTGGTGATGGTTAACAACTCCACGAATATACTAAAAGACATTGAATTGTAGACTAAATAGGTGAATTATATAGTATGTGAATTATATCTCAATGTAACTATTTAAAACAAAAATGGACAAAGCTAAAAGAGAATTATAGATAGCCTCAGTTAACTAAAAAGTAAACTGAAAAGTGCTAGGTCAATGTATGGCTTTTTCTATTTCCTTTGCATTATAAATTTCTCCCAAATGGAGGTGAGCAGATTTTGTTATCATTTTACATTTTACAAGCCCTTGTACAAATAAGGTCTGTTTGAGTCTTCACTATAATTCAGGAGCAAGAAAATTATTTCCTTTTTTTATATAACAGCATGTTGCAGCTTCGAGCTTATGAGATTTACTGCGGTTCATTCAGCTGGTTATAGCAGAGGTCAGTTCTTCCGCACCTAAATCCTGGGTCCTTTCTTCTACACTGTGTAGCATTTCAGGGTGCCAGGTAGGTACTGTCATGCAGAGATGACACTTCTGACCGATCTCAATAAGAAAATGCCCAAGACTTGATTTTTGGGGGAGCTGGCCTAGCCAACCTAAGACCCCATTCAAGTATAATCTAACTTATTGGAGGTCTCATGGTACCATGGAAAGAACCTTTTGCTTTTGAGTCCTTTGCTGTTTTGAAATGTATTTCCATTTTGGCTCATCCTTTTATTTGCCTCAGGGCCTAGCACAGTACCTGATGTTCCAAAATATTTGAATGAAGAATTTATGAATACTGTACACAGCTTGTCATGCATTACATCTCAATATAACTGTTGGAGGTGAAGGGGAGTGAGTAAGGAATTTCTTATTCTATGTGGGAGGACCATGAAAAGAATCATGATTTCAAGCAAGAAGACCCAAAGTGGCCTCAATTTTCTCTTCCGTAAAATGAGAAAAAAAGAAATACCATGTTCACGGTTGTCATAAAGATTTAATGGGAGTATATCTAAAAACCCTGTTTCGCAATGGGTGCACAACTAATGTTCATTAATGCTAAATCAAATACTAGCCCAGTACCTTGATATCTCCTATGGAGACCAGTAGTTCTGGACACTGGGGATTCTAAAGTTCAGTGACGATCAATATCAAAAGGTGCTGATTAGATTTGCCAAACTTGAACTGTCTACCTAATTATAAGGAAGAAACTTGGCTGGGCGCGGTGGCTCAAGCCTGTAATCCCAGCACTTTGGGAGGCCGAGACGGGCGGATCACAAGGTCAGGAGATCGAGACCATCCTGGCTAACACGGTGAAACACCGTCTCTACTAAAAATACAAAAAACTAGCCGGGCGAGGTGGCGGGCGTCTGTAGTCCCAGCTACTCAGAGGCTGAGGCAGGAGAATGGCATGAACCCGGGAGGCGGAGCTTGCAGTGAGCTGAGATCGGGCCACTGCACTCCAGCCTGGGCGACAGAGCGAGACTCCGTCTCAAAAAAAAAAAAAAAAAGGAAGAAACTATTGTTAATTTTATTTCATGTTGTATATAAAATTGTGTTCTCTTGTAACTTCAGATTAATTTTATATCTTGGTTTGCACTCACATTCGAGTGTGTGTGCGTGTGCATGTGTGTTTATTTTAGTGACCCCCAAACCTAGTTACATATCAGAATCAAGGTGGGCCAGGCGCAGTGGCTCATGCCTGTAATCCAGCACTTTGGGAGGTGGAAGCCGAGGTGGGCAGATCACCTGAGGCCAGGAGTTCAAGACCAGCCTGGCCAACATGGACAAACCCTGTCTCTACTAAAAATTAGCTGGGCATTGTGGTGCATGCCTGTAGTCACAGCTGCTTGGGAGACTGAGGCACAAGAATTGCTTGAACCCAGGGGGCAGAGGTTGCAGTGAGCTGAGATGGCGCCAGTGCACTCCAACCTGGATGACAGAGTTAGACTCTGTCTCAAAAAAAAAAAAAAAAAAAATCTCTCAGGGTGCTATTAAATGCACAGATTGTAGTATAAAGACTTTGACTTGGCCAGGCACAGTGGCTCACACCTGTAATCCCAGCACTTTGGGAAGCCGAGGTAGGTGGATCACCTGAGGTCAGGAGTTTGAGACCAGCCTAACTAACATGGAGAAACCCCATCTCTACTAAAAATACAAAAATTAGCTGTGCGTGGCAGCACATGCCTGTAATCCCAGCTACTTGGGAGGCTAAGGCAGGAAAATCGCTTGAACCTCGGAAGCAGAAGTTGCAGTAAGCCAAGATTGTGTCATTGCACTCCAGCCTGGGTGACAAGAGCGAAACTCCATCTCAAAAAAACAAACAAAAAAATGAGTTTGACTTAGTAAATCTGGAATATTTGGAGAGTTTCCACTTTTACTAAGCTACCAGGTGATTCCCCAAACATCACTGAATCACTGATAAAACCATTCACTGGACATTTTCTAAGAAATTTTTTTATGTAGATTGCAAAACGCATCCATTTACCAAATAAAACTCTGAACTATGTTGTTATTTCAGAAGAGAACATACTATAGGAGGGCAAACCTTTTCTCTCCTGCCTTACTAGAATTAAAAGGACGTAATAACATTCTGAAAGTCTGTGAATGCAGGAATCTTCTGAAGAGAGAATGTTCTGCCAAATCTTGCCATTTGAATTATCTTCATTCACCATTTCAAAGGGACTTTTCAATCAAAGGAAGCTGTAAATTCTTACTACAAGTTGATAACCTCATTCTGATGAAAGTCATAACACAAGAAGAGTCAAGGGTCAAGAAAAAATAGCGGAGGCTCACACCTGTAATACCAACACTTTGGGAGGCCAAGGCGGGAGGATGGCTTAAAGCCAGGAGTTCGAGACTAGACTGGGCAGCAAAGCGAGAACCCGATCTACAGAAAAAAAAAATAATAATAATTTAAACTAGCCTCTACAAAAATAAACAAAATTAGCCAGGCGTGGTAGCGTGCACCTGTAGTCCCAGCTACTTGGGAGGCTGAGGTGGGAGTATCACTTGAGCCTGAGAGGTTGAAGCTGCAGTGAACCAAAATTGCACCACTACACTCTAGCCTGGAAACACAGCAAGTCTCTGTCTCAAAAAATAAAATAAAATAATGAAAAAACAAAAACAAAAAAACTAAACCCAATATCAACAGGACACCTAAGATGAGGCCAGTTCAGAGAAGTGCAGAGTTAGAGATCATCAGGCATCTATGCATAGCTAATTAGAGCAGGTTGAGCACTGGGTAACTCCATTCCATTTCAGTCAAAATAGGAAACCCTTGAGGGTTTACAGTTGTCTCTATTAAAGAAAGTACATGTACTCTAAGAACCTTGATCTATAGTGCTTTGTCTACCCAGGAATTCCCAAATGTTTGTTCATATTCTGCCAGCGTGATTCTACTACACATTTACTATACATTCTCTTATTTTTTGAGACATTTACTGTACATTCTTAGTCAACATCTTCTGCTTCCTCCAAAAAATATAATAATAATAATTAAAAGTATCCAGAAGCCCAGGGGCTGGGGAAAGGAGGGAATAGGGTATTCTAATGGCTTTCTGTTTGGGATGATGAAAAAGTTCTGGAAATAGGTAGTGGTGATGGTGACAAAACATTGTGAATGTACTTAATGCCCGTGAATTAAGGGTACATTTTTAAATGGTTAAAATGGTACATTTTATTTTATGTATATTTTACCAAACATAATCATAAAAATCATAGAATAAAAAAAAAAAATCACAGGCCAGTATGTTAATCACATTTCCTGTCACCCTGGGGTGCAGGTGCTCTAACCCATGCGGCTGTAGAGTGTTTGTCCTGGTGGGCAAAACAAAGATTCAAATACATAACTTGATGGAAATGTAAAGCACTCCTTGAAAGCTGAACAGAAAACTTCCCTCCAACATACCTAGGCCAGCGCTTCTCAGAGTTTAATGTGCAAACGGATCCCTTGGGTGATCTTGATTCAGCAGATCTGGGTGGGGCCTGAGATCCTGCATTTCAAAAGGCCTCCAGGTAATGCAACCGTGAACAAGGACCTTACTTAAAGTGGCAAGACACCTGAACACTTCAAAGTACACAGAATGTCACCCTATCACCAACTAGAATAACAGTCTCCTCACCGGGAGACGAAGAGGATAGATAGTATCTCTCAAGTGAATTAGTTAAGGGCTTAACTTACCTATGGACCACGTTTGTGGAAATGCGTTTAGAAACCTGGACAGAAGACCTGCCTGCGGAGGCCTCCCTACGGAACCCGCCCACCTCTGGGACTGGGAAGTAGCCACAGACAATAAGGATAGTTGAGACACTTAGTTGCGCAGAAAGCCCTCGTGCAAACTTCAAAACACTCTTGAAAATGCCCTTCTCAAGCTCGAAGAATGCCTGGAATTCAGTGGCCTTTTTCCAACATAAAGATCTCTGACTCGGTTTTGACTGAGAGCTCCCTACAGAAGAACCTTGCAATGCATCCCTGGAAAACTGACAACGCCCTGTATATGCTGACAAGCTCGGCCCCTCCCTTACAAATGGGTCAGAAAGCGAAATTTGTTGCTGTTGTTGTTGTTGTTTAAATGTTTTCTAAGGCTCTGCCGCGTTAGGCGGAGAAGATCCCCGTTTTTCGGGCTGCGCGGGCAGGGCGAGCACCTCCAGGGCTGTACAGTCAAGCTCTCTGGAGTGCGGAGTTTTCAAGCCCCGCGGCGGAGGCTCAGCGGGCACTCAGCCCCACCAGCTTCCAATAACCAGCGCCGCGCTCCGCCCGCGTCACTCCAAGGCACCGGCTCCTGCCCCCTCCAGATACGGTTGGCTGCGCCAACAGAAACTCAAAGGCCCTTTCAATCGGGTAATAGAGTAGCTCAGCAGAAAGTGAAACAGTTTCCATCCCTTGAGTGAAAGGGTGCCAGGCCAGGGAGGAGAAAGAAGGTGGCTTCCAGACACCTGTGGCTGCCGCAGGTGCGTGTTCAGGCACACCTGTTGATGATTCCCCCAAAGAGACCCTGTGAGGCGCTGCCGCCCCGGGGGCGATGGGGAAGCAGGGAAAAAGTAAATGCCCGATGAAGTACACCGCGCACTCTGCAGAGAAACCTAGAGGACGTCAACTCCTACTTACTCGCGCTGCCCCTCACCCCCGCCTGCACAAACGACCCAGGGCACCAGCGCGAATTCTCGCCCACCAAATCATTCCCTGGCCAAAGTAGGGACAGGAGGGAAGGCATCTCGGCGACGCCTGGGCACAAGCTGCCGCGCCTCGGCGGCTCTCCCAGGGCGCGCTGCAGGCAGCACCGGGGCCGGGGAGGGAGACAGAGGAGGGTACTCGCCTAGAGCGGGTGGCGGCCGCGGCCGGCGGTGTCGGGCGCTGGGCGAGGACGAGGGCGGCTCTCCGGGGCGCTGGGCGGCGCGGCACTAGTTGCTGGGCTGGTGTCCCCTGCGCTCCCTGCGCGCGTCGCTGGCAGCACTTCACCCGAGCCGGAGTGCGGGAGGCTCCCCGGGAATGGGAGGGCGCCAGCGGCCTCCGCGGCTGCTCCTGTATATTATTGTGACTTGGGCTATTTCCTGTTTAGAGGTTTGAGAGAAGGGAGAAAAAAAATCCAGGGTGGGGGCAGGGGGAATTGGGCGGTGGCGAGCCAGAGAGCGCCGGCCGGGAGGGGAAGGAGGTGGGCGGCGGCTGTCACCTTCTTCCTTGAGACCGGAGGGTTCTGGGCGCGCGAGACCCGGGAGGGAGAAGCAGCTGCTCGCAACGCTACTTTGGGGTGTCGGGAAGGGCGGACAGGGTGGGCCTGCACGGACGCCACCCAGCGGTGGGGCAGGGGCCGCGGCCGCCTAGGAGACCTTTGTCACTGGAGTCCGCGCGCCCACTTTGCCGCCTCTTTTCTTTTACACAGAACTGCAGCTGAACTTCTTTCCAGAGCGGGTGCAAGAGGAATTTGCTGGGCTTCTTTCTCTATGCGTGCCCAGGTCCGCTTCCTGATCCTCTCCAGGGTGTGGGCAAGGAGGCGGTCAGCTCCTCTACGCTTCAAAGCCCCCGGGAAGCATGGTTGTGGGCCACTGTGGGTGCGCGGGGGGCTCTTGGAGGGGCGGGGAGGTCACAGGTTTTATTGAGGGGTGTGAGACAAGTTAACGATTTTAGTGTAAAGTTAACTTTTATGACCCGCTTCCGTTCCCCTCCCCCGCCAGTCTCGCCCTTAGCCGGGATCACTGGGTCTGAGGCCCCAATCCGGAAATACCGGTTCCTCCACCCGGACAATAGGTGAGGGCGGGAGCGCTACCCAGAGAGCCTGCTTAGTCACCTCGGGAATCCCTGCTCAGTCGGGAGGGCAGAACCCTCCCAGTGCCCAGCCCTCCACCTGGCAAGCAGGTGCCCCTTCGGTTTAACACGGCTTGTTAAAAACCCTGGGGTTTTAACAACAGAATGGGGACTTAGTGTTTAATCGGTAGAGTTTCAGTGTGGGATGACAAAAAGTTCTGGAGACCGAGAGTGGGGATGTTTGCACAACAGTGTTAATATACCTAATAATGCTGTAACTGCCCAGTGGGTTCACCTTGCCCGCTGTGTAGACAGAGCCGATTTATCAAGACAGGGGAATTGCAATGGCGAAAGAGTAATTCACGCAAAGCCGGCTGTGCGGTAGACCGGAGTTTTATTATTACTCAAATCAGTTTCTTCACGCATTCGGGGATCAGATTTTGGTTGGTTGGTTGGTTTCGGGTTTTTGTTTGCTTGTTTTGTTTGAAAGCGAGTTTCGCTCTTGTCGCCCAGGCTGGAGGGCAGTGGCACGTGCGATCTCGGCTCACTGCAACCTCCGCCTGAGTTCCAGCGAGTCTCTCCCCTCAGCTTCCTGAGTAGCTGGGATTGCGGGTGCCCGCCCGCCACGTTTTTCCACTGCCCAGATCCACCCTCCTCGGCCTCCCAAAGTGCTGGGATTTTTACTTTTTTTCATAGAGACGGATTTCCCAGGTTGGCCAGGCTGCTGTCGAACTCCTGACCTCAGGTGATCCACCCTCCTCGGCCTCCCAAAGTGCTGGGATTACAGGCCTGAGCCACCGCGCCCAACCTGCCCTGAGTTTTTAAAGATAATTTGGCGGGTAGGGGCTTCAGAAGTGGGGAGTGCCGATTGGTCAGGTTGGAGATGAAATCACAGCGGGGTGGAAGTTAGGTTTTCCTATGTCTTCTGTCCTTATCTGCGATGGCAAAACTGGTTTGGTCTGGGTGGTGTCAGCTGATCCATCGAGTGCAGGGTCTGCAAAATATCTCAAGCACTGCTCTTAGGTTTTACAATAGTGATGTTATCCACAGGAGCAAATTTGGAGAGGTTCAGACTTTTGGATCCTGAAGCTGCAAGACCCCTAAATTGTTAATTTCTAATCTTGTAGCTAATTTGTTAGTCATGCAAAGGCAGACTGGACCCCAGGCAAGAAGGGTGTATTTTCGGGATAGGGCTGTTATCAATTTCGTTTCAGAGTCAAACCATGAACCGAATTCCTTCCCAAACTTAGTTCTGCCTATGCCCAGGAATGAACAAGGACAGCTTAAGGGTTAGAAGCAAGATAGAGTCAGTTAGGTCTGATTTCTTTCACTGGCATAATTTCCTCAGTTATAGTTCTGCAAAGGCGGTTTCAGTGCCTTACACTGTACACTTAAAAATGGTTAAAATGGGCCGGGCACGGTGGCTCACGCCTGTAATCCGAGCACTTGGGAGGTCGAGACGGGCGGATCACGAGGTCAGGAGATCCAGACCATCCTGGCTCACAGGGTGAAACCCCGTCGCTACTAAAATTACAAAAAAAATTAGCCGGGCATGGTGGCGGGAGCCTGTAGTCCCAGCTACTCAGGAGGCTGAGGCAGGAGAATGGCGTGAACCCGGGAGGCGGAGCTTGCAGTGAGCCAAGATGGCGCCACTGCACTCCAGCCTGGGCTACAGAGCGAGACTCCTCTCAAAAAAAAAAAAAAAAAAAAAAAAAAAAAAAAAAAAAAAAGGTTACAACGGCTGCGCTGGGTGGCTCAAGCTGTAATCCAGCACTTTGGGAGGCTGAGGCAGGCAGATCACTTGAGGTCAGGAGTTCGAGACCAGCTTGGTCAACGTGGTGAAACCCCATCTCCACTAAAAATACAAAAATTAGCTAGGCATGCTGGCGCACGCCTGTAATACCATTCCACTCGGGAGGCTGAGGCAGGAGAATTGCTTGAACCTGGGAAGCAGAGGTTGCAGTGAGCCGAGACCTCACCATTGCACTCTGCACTCCAGCCTGGGCAACAGAGTGAGGCTCCGTCTCAAAAAAAAAAAGTTAAAACGATACATTTTATGCTGTGTATATTTTACCACACACACAAAATCCTGAGTAGGATTCCATCACTCACTCCAGACAACTTTGCTTAGGACTGCCAAACTCTTCTTCCCCATGCAAACTTTTGCCAGAAGTAATAGAATGGATAACAGAGCCGGGCGCGGTGGCTCAAGCCTGTAATCCCAGCACTTTGGGAGGCCGAGACGGGCGGATCACAAGGTCAGGAGAGCAAACCATCCTGGCTAACCCGGTGAAACCTCGTCTCTACTAAAAAATACAAAAAACTAGCTGGGCGAGGTGGCGGGCGCCTGTAGTCCCAGCTACTAGGGAGGCTGAGGCAGGAGACTGGCGTAAATCCGGGAGGTGGAGCTTGCAGCGAGCTGAGGTCCGGCCACTGCACTCCAGCCTAGGCGACAGAGCGAGACTCCGTCTCAAAAAAAAAAAAAAAAAAAAGAATGGATAACAGTACTTTTTATAAAACTCAGGTTTAGGCCGGACATGGTGGCTCACGCCTATAATCCCAGCGTTCTGGCAGGCCAAGGCGGGCAGATCACGAGGTCAGGAGTTCAGAGACCAGCTTGGCCAATGTGGTAAAACCCCGTCTCTACTAAAAATACAAAATTAGCCAAGCATGATGGTGCACACCTGTAATCCGAGCTACTTAGGAGCCTGAGTCAGGGAACCCGGGAGGTGGAGGTTGCAGTGAGCTGAGATTGTGCCACTGCACTCCAGCCTGGGTGACAGAGCAAGACAATGTCTCAAAACAGAAACAGAAACTCAGTTTCATTTAGGTTAGACTTCTGATGATACCCATCAACAACTTATTTCAACAAGAGGGAAGATCAAGCCTGAAGAACACTGCAATTTTAAGAAAGATGAACAATAATTTGTCAGAAACTAGGGTATTAACAAAGTAATAAAGGTGTATGTAGGATGCTCCTGTTTACCTATGAAAGCAGTAAAAAAAAATTACCCAGGCGTGGTGGCCCATGCCTGTAATCCCAGTTACTTGGGAGGCTGAGGCAGAGAATTGCTTGAACCCGGGAGGCAGAGGTTGCAGTGAGCCAAGATCGTGCCACTGCACTCCAGCCTGAGCAACAGAGCAAGACTCTAAAAAAAAAAAAAAAGAGAGAATATACCATGTTTTGTGCATTCGACTTTGGAATGACATAAATGTTTTACATTCTTATGAAACAAAACTAAATTTAAAAAAAGCAAAATGCAACACATGAACACTGGTATCAAGTTGGTAGCTTAACAATATAAAGGGAAATTTGGCCAGATCACCTGACATCAGGAGTTGGAGACCAGCCTGGTCAACATGGAGAAAACCCATCTCTACTAAAAAAAAATACAAAAATTAGCCAGGCATGGTGGCACATGCCTGTAATCCCAGCCACTCAGAAGGCTGAGGCAGAACAATCACTTGAACCAGGGAGGCAGAGGTTGCAGTGAACCCAGATCACCCTGCTGCACTCCAGCCTGGGCAATAGCGCCAGATTCTGTCTCAAAGGAAAACAAAAAACAAAAAACCACACACAGACACAATTAATTATTGGGGCTGGACAAAGTGGCTCATGCTCTTGATCCCAGCACTTTGGGACGCTGAGGCGGGCAGGTCACTTGAGGCCAGGAGTTTGAGACCAGCCTGGTCAACAGGATATCTCTACTAAAAATACAAAAATAAGGCCGGGCCAGGCACAGTGGCTCAAGCCTATAATCACAGCACTTTGGGAGGCCAAGGAGGGCGGATCATGAGGTCAGGAATTTGAGACCAGCCTGACCAACATGGTGAAACCCCGTCTCTACTAAAAGTACAAAAAAATTAGCTGGGCGTGGTGGTGCGTGCCTGTAATCCCAGCTACTCAGGAGACTGAGGCAGGAGAATCGCTTGAACCAGGAGGCAGAAGTTGCAGTGAGTTGAGATCGTGCCATTGCACTCCAGCCCGGGCAACAGAGCCAGACTCCATCTCTAAGTAAGTAAGTAAGTAAATAAATAAATAAACAAACAAACAAATAAATAAAATAAAAATACAAAAATTAGCCAGGCATGGAGGCTGAGGCACAAGAATTGCTTGAGCCCAGTGAGCGGAGATCACACCACTGCACTCCACTTCAGCCTGGATGACTGAGCGAGAAAATCCACAATTATTTGACTCTATATCCTTTGGAGATATACCTAAGGACAAAGAGAACTTTAAGGAAAAAAAAAAAAACTATAACCTTTTTCAGTAATCATAATGTTAGCAGTAATTATGTTAATATCCTTAGAAATCAAGATTTTTCTTTTTTTTTTTTGAGACAGAGTTCATTCTTTTTTTTTTTTTTTTTTTTTGAGACGGAGTCTCACTCTGTGCCCAGGCTGGAGTGCAGTGGCCGATCTCAGCTCACTGCAAGCTCCGCCTCCCGGGTTCACGCCATTCTCCTGCCTCAGCCTCCCGAGTAGCTGGGACTACAGGCGCCCACAACCGCGCCCGGCTATAATTTTTTTTGTATTTTTAGTAGAGAGACGGGGTTTCGCCACCGTGGTCTCGATCTCCTGACCTTGTGATCCACCCGCCTCGGCCTCCCAAAGTGCTGGGATTACAGGCGTGAGCCACCGCGCCCGGCCGAGACAGAGTCTCATTTGTTGCCCAGGTGGAGTGCAGTGGCGCGATATCCGCTCACTGCAAGCTCTGCGTCCCGGGTTCACCCCATTCTCCTGCCTCCGCCTCCTGAGTTGGAACATTACAGGCACTCCGATGTACTTTTTGTATAAATTTTAGTGGAGACGGGGTTTCGCCATGTAATGGCCAGAGTGGTCCTCGATCTACTCCTGACCTCGTGATCCACAAGCCTCCGCCTCCCAAACTATGCTGGATTACCAGGCGTCAAAAGAATCCACCGTGTCCAGCCAAGATTTTTCAGTGTAAAAGATAAATATAAAATAAAAGAAGTTGAGCAATATTAAAATTTGAGTTGGAATCATTACTTATAACTCATGATGTACTTTTCTTAAAATAAATAAATAAATGAATGAATAAATAAAATTAATAAAGTCCACGATCTACTCACTGAAAACAAACAATAACCAAACTGATAGGAACAAGTATCCTCAGATCCCACACTATGCTCTGAAAATACCATTTTCCTTCAAAAGAATCTACTTATCCTTGGAGACGTGGTTGATAATAGGTCTAGAGTAAGATGAATGCCAAATAAGCCTGGAATATCTTGCCAATTCAGAAAGCAAGGAAGCTCTCAGAAACAAATTTATTTGAAATGTCATCTGGAACCAATTTGTAGAAACTCTTACTGGCCAAAGTGGAATAAATTTGAGCATCAATAAGAAAAATAACAGCAATAAATTGAGACATATCAAATATTTGTAAATCCATGAGTCATAATGATGCTTTTTAAAAAATCTTAATTGCTCAACTTTGGAAATACAATAGAACTAATTCATTATTTTGAAAGCTGGCAAATGGTAAATGAAGGGAAAGAATTGCACATTTTGCTTGCCTTTTCTGGATCTAACATTTCCTATGTACCATTTCAGATCTTCTTGGCCTTACCTGTCTTATTCCAGCCACTACTGTAGCAACAAGTTCCAGGTGGGCTCTGACCAGCTTCATGCAGGGACAACCCTTAAAAACCGTGCCACTTGGTTGGCTGGGCATGGTGGCTCACACCTGTAATCCCAGCACTTTGGGAGGCCGAGGTGGGCAAATCACGAGATCAGGAGATAGAGACCACCCTGGCCAACATGATGAAACCCCGTCTCCACTAAAAATACAAAAATTAGCTGGGCGTGGTGGCGCGCACCAGTAGTCCCAGCTATTTGGCAGACTGAGGCAGGAGAATCTCTTGAACCCAGGAGGTGGAGGTTGCAGTGAGCTGAGGTTGTACCATTGCACTCCAACCTGGGCAACAGAGTGAGACTCCATCTCAAAAAAAAAAAAAACCTTACCATTTGGCCGGACGAGGTGGTTCATGCCTATAATCCCAGCACTTTGGGAGGCCTAGGCGAACGGATCACGAGGTCAGGAGTTTGAGACCAGCCTGGCCAACATGGCAAAACCCTGTCTCTACTAAAAATACAAAAGTTAGCCAGGCACGGTGGTGGGCGCCTGTAATCCCAGCTACTAAGGAGGCTGAGGCAGGAGAATCGCTTGAACCCGGGAGGCAGAGGTTGCAGTGAGCTGAGATCATATCATTGCACTCCAGCCTGGGTGACAAGAGCAAGACTCCAGCTCAAAAAAAAAACAAAAAAAAAAACCTTGCCTCTTACCTCCCACTCCAGGGGTTCTCTCTTAATGACAGTGGGGGGATCCATGGAAGCTATCAGGGTGCCCATGCACCCACCACCCTGAAGTGTGAATGAGTTAATGTTTCATGGTCTAACCTTTAAGCAGTGAGGGATAGGAACTGATAAACCTTGCTCCCTTTTCCCCGCAAGATGAAGAAGCCTGAGACTCATTCTATACAACTCATTTGGTCACACACAACCAACCAGTCAGGAACCTGAAGCAGCAGCCTACTCGGTGAGGCTCCCTTGGATTGTCTGTCCTGCTTCCCCATCCCTCACTTCTTTGCCTAGGATCACCACATTCTCCAGTCAAGCCTTTGTCTCTATTCTCTGCTTCCTGGAAGACCCAAGCTATGATGTGTATGTACCACTTGTATCTCAGGGTAACTGAAGAGTCGATGAGGAAATTATGTCAGCCAATAAATAAGGAACGACAACATTTGAATTACCAGCATTTTGTAAAACTCTAATAAAATAATGGATCCAGGCAGTGGTCATTGAATAGCCGCTCACATCACAGAAAAGGAGATCACCAGGCATTATGTGCCGTCTGATGGAAATATACAACCACAAATGACATATTCTTGCCAAAAAGAGCAAACTAGTGTCTGACCCAGCATCTAGATCCAACTAACTGTTGAGAAAAACTCTTGAAATAGAGGAATGTGTTAAAAACACTACACTACTGCTGGGTGCAATAAATGAAGTCCAGGATATAAAAAACTCCTAACAGAAAAATCACTCAGGCTGAGTGTGATAGCCCCTGCCTATAATCCCAGCACTTTGGGAGGCTGAGGCAGGAGGATCACATGAGCTCAGGAATTCAAGATCAGCCAGGGCAAAATAGTGAGACCCTGTCTCAAAAAAAAAAAAAAAAAAAAAAAAAAGGCCGGGTGCAGTGGCTTACGCCTGTAATCCCAGCACTTTGGGAGGTCGAGGCAGGCGGATCACGAGGTCAGGAGATCCAGACCATTGCACTCCAGCCTAGGCAACAAGAGCAAAACTCCGTCTCAAAAAAAAAAAAAAAAAAAAGATGGAGGAGAAACCTGTAGATTAAAATACTTAAGAGAGATCAGTGAAATAAAATGTGTAAATCTTGTTTGGATTTTGGTAAAAACAAACAAACAAACAAAAACCTCTAGAAAAAATAATGAGATATTTGAAGAAATTCTATATTCTCTAAGTTGGTAAAAAATTTAGGAAAATTATTTAATGTCATGTTTTATTCACATACCATTGATTTAGTATATAGAGTTGATGTTGCTACTACATGTGTCTGAGTGGCATATTAATTTAATTTTTCTTTTTTTTTCTTTTTTTGAGACGGAATCTCACTCTGCCACCCAGGCTGGAGTGCAATGGCGCGAACTCGGCTCACTGCAACCTCCGCCTCCCAGATTCAAGAGATTCTCCTGCTTCAGTCTCCCAAGTAGCTGGAATTACAGGTGCTGGTCACCACATCCAGCTGATTTTTGTATTTTTAGTAGAGATGAGTTTTCGCCATATTGGTCAGGCTGGTCTGGAACTCCTGACCTCAGGTGGTTCACTCGCCTCACCCTCCCAAAGCGCTGGGATTACAGGTGTGAGCCACTGCACCTGGTCTTTTTTTTTTTTTTTTTTTTTTTTGAAATGGAGTCTCCTGGCCGGGCGCGGTGGCTCAAGCCTGTAATCCAGCACTTTGGGAGGCCGAGACGGGCGGATCACGAGGTCAAGAGATCGAGACCATCCTGGCTAACACGGTGAAACCCGTCTCTACTAAAAATACAAGAAAATTAGCCGGGCGAGGTGGCGGGCGCCTGTAGTCCCAGCTACTCGGGAGGCTGAGGCAGGAGAATGGCGTGAACCCGGGAGGCGGAGCTTGCAGTGAGCCGAGATCCCGCCACTGCACTCCAGCCTGGGGCACAGAGCAAGACTCCGTCTCAAAAAAAAAAAAAAAAAAAAAAAAAAGAGATGGAGTCTCCTTCTGTCGCCCAGGCTGGAGTGCAGTGATGTGATCTCAGCTCACTGCAAGCTCCGCCTCCCAGGTTCACACCATTCTCCTGCCTCAGCCTCCCCGAGTAGCTAGAACTACAGGCCCCCGCCTCCTGACCCGGCTAATTTTATTTGTATTTTTAGTAGAGACATGGTGTCACCGTGTTAGTGAGGATGGTCTCGATCTCCTGACCTCGTGATCCGCCCACCTCAGCCTCCCAAAGTGCTGGGATTACAGGCGTGAGTCACCGTGCCTGGCCTTTTTTTTTTTTTTCGATGGAGTCTCACTCTGTTGCCCAGGCTAGAGTGCAGTGGTGAGATCTCAGTTCACTGCAACCTCTGTCTCCCAAGTTCAAGTGATTCTCCTGCCTCAGCCTCTCGAGTAGCTGGGATTACAGGTGCCTGCCACCATGCCCAGCTAATTTTTGTATTTTTAGTAGAGAGGAGGGTTTCGCCATGTTGGCCAGGCTGGTCTGGAACTTCTGACCTCAAGTGGAACTTCTGCCTCAGCCCTCAAAAGAGCTGGGATTACTGACGTGAGCCACCACACCTGACCTTGTTTAATTTCTTTCTGTATCTGAAATAAAATGAACATTTCAAAGAAGAATTGGATTGTTCTGGAATGTGTTCAGGTAAGAAGAAAGGGACTCTGGTAAGCATAGGTGGTAACTGACATTATCTTTGTTTTTCTTGTCATTGTGGGTGTATGTTGTATTTCTTTGTCTGCATTTTTCTGTAATCAGCAAAACAGCATTTTCTGTAGCTAATAAACATTTCCACTTTGACAACTGAGCATTGCAAAATCTGCCCAGGGAAATAAAATGGGACGCCTCCTTGGGTTACAAGGGCAGTACTATGAAAAATGGAGCAGGAACTCTAAGTTCTGACTTGGCGCTCAACAGGGCCTCCCTCCCTGCCACTGGCACCAAGACAGTCCTGTAAAAGCAATCAAACCTTTTTAGGAGACAAAGCTCTATTCTGTGCCTCTTGTGACAGGGAGCTCTTATGTTCTGTGTCCTGAGGTCCTGAAATCAATACTGAACTTCACCTGCAGTCTGGACAAACAAGAAAGGGAAAGAGTCAAATCAAAGTGGAAAGTGGGGCACTAGTTTTTTGACGGGACCAATGTTTTCATTTTCTTTTCCTTAGAAATGGGGTCTTGCTATGTTGCCCAGGCTGGACTTGAACTCCAGGGATCAAATTATCCTCCCACCTCAGCATCCTGAGTGGCTGGGACTACAGGCGCTGAGCTGAGCAGGACCAGTGTTTTCTCTCTCTCTCTTTTTTTTTTTTTAGATGGAGTCTCAAGCTGTCACCCAGACTGGAGTGTAGTGGCGTGATCTTGGCTCACTACAAACTCCGCCTCTCAGTTTCACACCATTCTCCTGCCTTAGTCTCCCAGGTAGCTGGGACTACAGGCGCCCGCCACCACACCCAGCTAATTTTTTTGTATTTTTACTAGGGACAGGGTTTCACCCTGTTAGCCAGGGTGGTCTTGATCTCCTGACCTCGTGATCCGCCTGCCTCAGCCTCCCAAAGTGCTGGGATTACAGGCGTGAGCCACCGTGCCTGGCCAGGACCAGTGTTTTCTTTGTAATGGGGGTGATGTGGAGCCCCAAAAGGAGCCCTGCTGGCTTTGCTACCTGCTGCCTATGTGATGTGAGTTATGCATTTAACTTCTCCAAGTCTCAACTTCAGTCTCCTCACCCTTTGACTCAGCAACTCCATTCTGAAGCATCTATCTCAACAAACAATACTCACACAAGTATTGAAAGAGATAGGCCGGGCACGGTGGCTCACGCCTGTAATCCCAGCACTTTGGGAGGCCTAGGCGGGTGGATCACCTGAGGTCAGGAGTTTGCTACCAGCCTGACCAACATGGTGAAACCCCATCTCTACTACTACTAATAATAATAATAAAAAAATTAGCCTGGCATGGTGGCAGGCGCCTGTAATCCCACCTACTCGGGAGGCTGAGGCAGGAGAATCACTTGAACTCCAGAGGCGGAGGTTGCGGTGAGCTGAGATTGCGCCATTGCACTCTAGCCTGGGCAACAAGAGTGAAACACTGTCTCAAAAAAAAAAAAAAAAAAAAAAAAAAAAAAAAGGACAGAGATAATTTCAAAAATGCTTATTCTTATGTATCTGAAATAGCAAAAATTAAAATTACATTTTTAGCCACCAAAAGAATGGCGGGATAAACAATGGTACACTATATGATGTGTTAAATGTCTTTCTGTATGGACTATTCAGATGTTTGCTTTGGTTCCAAAACAAATATCCAATTAGTTAAAGTTACAAATCTAAAACCCTAGTTCTCTAGGTTTTAACTTAACACGTTTGCTTGATTATTCTATTTTATAAAAGTAGCATTTTTTCACTTACATAATTTTATTATACAATATTTGATATATATATATATATAAAATAAGTAACATCTCTGTAAGCTTGGGAGTGAATAATAAAATGAATACATGAACCCACCATACAATTTATGCATAAAGCATTGCGGTTGCTTTTAAAGCCACCATGTACCTTCCAAATCCTAAACCCATCTTCTCTATCCATTTCGAGGTAATCACAATCCTAAAGTATGCATTCATTTAAAAAAAAAAAAAAACAGTTTAACAAACATGTAAGTCTTCCTAAACAACATGTTGTTTGGATTAGTTTGGCTTTGAGCTTCTTTATAAAAATGGAATCACGGCCGGGCGCGGTGGCTCAAGCCTTTAATCCCAGCACTTTGGGAGGCCAAGACGGGCGGATCACGAGGTCAGGAGATCGAGACCATCCTGGCTAACACAGTGAAACCCTGTCTCCACTAAAAAATACAAAAAACTAGCCGGGCGAGGTGGCGGGCACCTGTAGTCCCAGCTACTCGGGAGGCTGAGGCAGGAGAATGGCGTAAACCCGAGAGGCGGAGCTTGCAGTGAGCCGAGACCGGCCACTGCACTCTAGCCTGGGCGACAGAGCGAGACTCCGTCTCAAAAAAAAAAAAAAAAAAAAAAAAAAAATGGAATCACACTTTATGTAGTCTTCTGCAACTAGCTCTTTTCGTGCAAATTATATTTCCAAGATTTATTCTGGTTGTTGGATATAGCTGTATTTTTTATTGATTGATTGACTGATTGATTGATTGAGATAAAGTGTTACTCTGTTGCCCAAGCTGGAGTGCAGTGGCACAATCTCGGCTCACTGCAACCTCCAACTCCCGGGTTCAAGTGATTCTCCTGCCTCAGCCTCCCGAGTAGCTGGGACTACAGGCATGGGCCACCATGCCCAACTAATTTTTGTATTTTTATTAGAGATGAGGTTTCACTATGTTGGCCAGGCTGGTCTTGAACTCCTGACCTCATGATCTGCCTGCCTCAGCCTCCCAAAGTGCTGGGATTATAGGCGTGAGCCACCGCACCCAGCGGATATAGCTGTATTTTGTCCAATTTTACTGCTGTATGGTATCCTGGTTTATTGTTTTTGTTTGTTTTTTTTTTGAGACAGAGTCTCACTGTGTCGCCTAGGCTGGAGTGCAGCACTATGATCTCGGCTCACTGCAACCCCTGCCTCCCGGGTTCAAGCAATTCTTATACCTTAGCCTCCTGAGTAGCTGGGATTACAGGTGTGTACCATCACACCTGGCTAATTTTTGTATTTTTAGTAGAGACGAGGTTTCGCCATGTTGGCCAGCCTGGTCTTGAACTCCTGGCCTCAAGTGATCTGCTGGCCTCAGCCTCTCAGAGTTCTGGGATTACAGACGTGAGCCACCACACCCGGCTGGTGTCCTGTTTTTATATTTGATTTAAAATCTTCCTTTGGGGTCAGGCATGATGGCTCACGCCTGTAATCCCAGCACTACAGGAAGCAGAGGAGGGAGGATTGCTTGAAGCCAGGAGTTTGAAACCGGCCTAGGCAACAAAGCAGGATCCTGTCTCTACAAAAATACATAAAATAAAAATAAATAAATACATAAATAAATAAATAAAAATAAATTTTCCGGGCAGGGCATGGTGGCTCACGCCTGTAATCCCAGCACTTTGGGATGCCAAGGTGGGCAGATCACTTGAGGTCAGGAGTTCGAGACCAGCCTGGCCAACATGGTGAAATGCCGTCTCTACTAAAAAAAAAAAAAATACAAAAATTAGCCGGGCGTGGTGGCAGGCGCTTGTAATCCCAGCTACTCAGGAGGCTGAGGCAGGATAATCGCTTAAACCATGGAGGTGGAGGTTGCGGTGAGCCAAGATCACGCCATTGCACTCCAGCCTGGGGGACAAGAGCGAGACTTCGTCTCAAAAATAAATAAATAAATAAATAAATAAATAAATAAATAAATAAATAAAATTTCCTTTGGATAAAAAGATGCCCACCTTCTAGGTGGATGATTACCTTCAATTTTATTTTATTTTGATTTTATTTTTGAGATGGAGTCTCACTCACTCTGTCGCCCAGGCTAGAGTGCAGTGATGCCATCCCGGCTCACTGCAACCCCTGCCTCCTGGGTTCAAGCCATTCTCCTGCCTCAGCCTCCCCAGTAGCTGGGATTACAGATATGCACCACCACATCCAGCTAATTTTTGTATTTTTAGTAGAGACAGGATTTCACCATGTTGACCAAGCGGGCCCAAGCTCCTGACCTCAAGTTATCCACCCACCTAAGTCTCCCAAAGTGCTGGGATTACAGGCGTGAGCCACCACTCCCAGCCAGACAATGACTTTCTTAGTGAACTTTAAAGAAAAGATTTCAGATGATTGCAAGATTAGATTTTGTATACCATAGGAGTGAGTCTTCTTTTCACTCACTAAGGAAATATATGTATCATTCTTGTCATTTGTGGATTTTGCATTCTAAGTATGTTTGAAGTTGCACAGCTACTAGCAAATACATCTGGCTGGAACTCACTAAACCCTGTTTGTACTTAAATCACTTCATAATTTCAAGAAGGGTTAACCATATAGCCCACATCCCAGGATTACTAATTTGGTTTCTACCCATAGAAATTTGTACCTTCCCCACCCAGGTCAATCGAGCGCATTTTACATTCCTTTGGCTCTTATGATTTGATAGCTTGTGAGCCGAGATCACGCCACTTCCTTTCTTTCTTTTTTTTCTCAAAAAAAAAAAAAAAAAAAAAAAAGAAATTTTTCAATCGAGCGCATTTTACATTCTTTTCTTATCTTTCTTTCTTCTTCCTTCCTTTCTTCTTTCTTTCTTTCTTTCTTTCTTTCTTTCTTTTTCTTTCTTTCTTCCTTTCTTTCTTTCTTTCTTTCTTTCTTTCTTTCTTTCTTTCTTTCTTTCTTTCTCTCTCTTTCTTCTTTCTTTCTTTCTTTTTTGACGGAGTTTTGCTCTTGTTACCCAGGCCTGAGTGCAATGGTGCAATCTCAGCTAACCGCAACCTCTGCCTCCTGGGTTCAAACGATTCTCCTGCCTCAGCCTCCCGAGTAGCTGGGATTACAGGCATGCACCACAATGCCCAGCTAATTTTGTATTTTTAGTAGAGACGGGGTTTCTCCATGTTGGTCAGGCTGGTCTCGAACTCCCGATCTCAGGTGATCCGACTGCCTCAGCATCCCAAAGCGCTGGAATTTCAGGTGTGAGCCACTGTGCCTTTTCTTTCTAATTCTTAAGACTTTGAGACTTGATGAGTTCTGCTTGCTTTCATATACTTCTCATGTTAAAACCACGTAACCCTAGCAGATATTAATGGCAGTCAATGAATATGGTAACAACCTAGTGGAAAGTATATTGGCATTTACTACTCTTTCCACTATATGTTTGAAATTTTTCCTTTTTTTTTTTTTTTGGAGACAGAGTTTTGCTCTTGTTGCCCAGGTTGGAGTGCAATGGTACAATCTTGGCTCACCACAATCTCCGCCTCCCGAGTTCAAACCATTCTCCTGCCTCAGCCTCCCGAGTAGCTGGAGTTACAGGCATGTGCCACAACAGCGGCTAATTTTGTATTTTTAGTGGAGATGGGGTTTCTCCACGTTGGTCAGGCCAGTCTCGAACTCCCCACCTCAGGTGATCCACCTGCCTTGGCCTCCCAAAGTGCTGGGATTACAGGCATGAGCTACCGTGCCCGGTCCATGAATTTTCAAGAAAATGTAATTAAAGTCTATATGTGTTCAGATGTTAAAAAAAAAAAAAAAAAGACTTGGGGAGGGGGATTGAATTGAAATGAATTTTAGATGTCTTTAGTGGCTTTTTCTGATTTGGGGTCACAACTTTTTAGTGATTTCTGCCAACCAACTCTAAGGAATGTTCTCCATTAGTTAAAAATGGTAAGCTAAGGAAAAAGGCAACTTGCAAAACAATACATATAGTTTGACCTGTTTAGTAAATACACATATGTGCTAATAAGTAGAAAAAGGGCTGGAAAGAGGCGTAGCATCTTAGTAACAGTGGTTAACTGGAAAGGTGAGAGAGGTTATTTAGGGGAGTAAGGGGACAGTGGTGAAGACAAACCTGTACTTTATTGATTTAGTTAGTTAGTTAGTTTTTGAGATGGAGTTTCACTGTTGTTGCCCAGGCTGGAGTGCAATGGCGCAGTCTTGGCTCACCGCAACTTCTGCCTTCCAGGTTCAAGCAATTCTCCTGTCTCAGCCTCCCATGTCTGGGATTACAGCCATGCACCACCATGTCCAGCTAATTTTGTATTTTTAGTAGAGACGGGGTTTCTCCATGTTGATTAGGCTGGTCTTGAACTCCCAACCTCAGGTGATCCGCCTGCCTCGGCCTCCCAAAGTGCTGGAATTATAGGTGTGAGCCACCGCGCCTGGCTATTTATTTATTTTTAATGGAGACAGGGTCTTGCTATGTTGCCCAGGGTGGTCTCCAGCTCCTGGGCTCAAGTGATCCACCCACCTCTGGCTCCCAAAGTGCTGGGATTACAGACCTGAGCCACCATACCCAGCCTACACCTGTACTTTTTAATGTACTCTTTTGAATTTAATTAAAAGCCAAATACATTAAAATAAACACGTGGTGGACTAGAAGATCTGCCAGTTGCCACTGGCTGACACTTGCAGGGATCCTAACGGGATGGAGAAAGTCTCAAAGGGGACCCAGTGAGAGTTTGCAGTTAGGGTATTCTGGTACTTCCTGAAGACTAAATAGGGCCAGCTGTACCTCTCAGAAACAGGCTGGCCAAGGTCACAAGGGTCACATGACTGCTGAGTGCTCTTTTGGCACTCCTCACCCCTCCCCAGCCACACCTGCCTGGCCTGAGGGCAGGGCTGCTCCTGAGCCTGGAGAAAACCTGGGTCCCTTCTTCCAGGAAGCTCCACCTTCTCTCTGAGCAGTGGCACAAATAGGTAAACACCCAACCTGTGGCTACCAGTCAGGTGTTGAGAAGAAAGGAAAGAGGAATAGCCAACGACAGTCCCTCCTCCATGCTCAGCAATCACTGAGTGAGAGATTACTTTGGTCCTCTTTAACACACTTTACAGTCCACTCTACTTTGATGTGATGTTGTAAGTCATTCAATATATAACTCTCCATGGAGTTTGGAGTCAGTGGTTACCTCTAGATTCATGGCTAGAATGGCTTTAAAGGCATTTTTAACATGCCTTTTTTTTTTTTCTTTTAAAACCATCTTTAAAAAGCTTTTCTAAGAAAATATCAGTTCAAGTAAGTAGCATACTGTTTGCTTTATGGCATTTGGACTTTAGCAAACAACTCATAAATAAATATTTTGTGTTGGCCATTTGTTAACTGTCCAAAGATCGCTGTAGTTTTATTTAAACCTCTGGTGAATACAACTAATTTTAAATTCACATAGAAAAGCATAGTTTCTCTGGAGTTGAGATTACCTATGAATTTCCAGTGAGAAAGCTACAACTATAAGATATAGATATAGATAGACATACATATAGATGGATTCACTGGATGCCTTCGTAGAAAATGAAGGTATTATTACTAATAGTGCCTAACGTAAAAATCAACTTATTCATTGTGATGTTCAAAGAGCTGTGAACAATAATATAGTTCTGTAATAATACAACTGATATTTATACGTATAGGTTAATAATTGAAACTAGAGATACAGCTGAAATGCACCTTTGCTTATTATCCATTGGGTAATAGTAGAGATAGTAGGGACATGACCAAAATAATGGGCTCACGTTTTAATGAGTACTTATTTGGCACAGTATCCCTGTGATGTAAACTGTGGTTATATAAGTAGGATAATTGATTTAAAAATTCTTTCACTTAAATCAATAGCAACAATTGAAAAACACAACAAAAAAAGCAGGGCAGGTGCAGGTGTGGTGAAACTGGTACATGGCTATTGCCCATTGTAAACTGTCCCAGCTTTTTTTGTTTGTTTGTTTTTAAGACAAAGTTTTGCTCTTGTTGCCCAGGCTGGAGTGCAATAGTGCACTCTCAGCTCCCCACAACCTCCACCTCCCGGGTTTAAGCAATTCTCCTGCCTCTACCTCCTGAGTAGCTGGGATTACAGGCTTGCGCCACCATGTCTGGCTAATTTTGTATTTTTAGTAGAGACGGGGGTTTCTCCATGTTGGTCAGGCTGGTCTCAAACTCCCGACCTTAGGTGATCCTCCCGTCTCAGTCTCCTAAAGTGCTGAGATTACAGGCATGAGCCACCGTGCCTGGCTGTCCCAGCTTTTTAAAAAGCATTTTAATTTAAAATGCATTAAGACTTGTAAAACTGTCCAAATCATTTGATCCTGTAATTTCACCCTATCTTAAGACAATAGTCAAGGCTGGGCGTGGTGGCTCATGCCTATAATCCTAGCACTTTGGGAAGCCGAGGCAGGAGGACCACCTGAGGTCAGGAGTTTGAGACCAGCCTGGCCAACATGGTGAAAACCCATCTCTACTAAAAATACAAAAATAGCTGGGCATGGTGGTGGGCACCTGTAATTCTAGCTACTTGGGAGGCTGAGGCAGGAGAATGGCTTGAACCCGGGAGGTGGAGGTTGCAGTGAGCCGAGATATTGCACCACTGCACTGTAGCCTGGGTGATGGCACGAGACTCTGTCTCAAAAAAAAAAAAAAACAAAAAGACAATAGTCCAAATGCAGAGAAAACTATATGTGCAAATCTTTTCATCAACACATTATTCATAAAAGCAAAAAAATGGCAACTGAAATATCCAACAGTTCGGAAAAAGTGAAGTAAATTAATGCAGTCACTGAAAAAACTTATATGCGTATATATATGTTAATCAGCAAGATCATGTGACAACATTTATTCAATCAGCAAATATTTATTGAGCCAGCTTTACTATACCATGCTAAGTACAATGGTGAAAAAGATGGAGAAGTTTTGGTCCTCATGGAACTTATAGATAACACTTATAATATAATATTCAGTTAAAATTACAGAATACAAAATTCACCCACTATGATTACCATGATGTAAAAATGAAATGCATAGGCAAAGGACAGGAGCAAAATAAGCCCTAGTGCAAATTCTATTTGTATGTATTCCAGGTAGCAACAGTACTAATGACTATTCTTCCTTTTACCATTTTAGAACTTATGGTAGATATTTTTATTAAATATTAAAATGATATAAAATGTGTAGAGACATCAAGAAATAATATTGTTACATTAAAAAAAAAAACAGAATATAAGTAGAATAGCTGCATAGTATACCTGCAACTCTCCGTTCAGATGAACAGGGATTGAAATCAATCGTGCAAGTATGATGAAAAGTAGTAGCATCTGAGCTAATTTATTTTCCTTTAACAAATGCATGTTAATGTTGTTAGTTCAAGGTCTTGTAATAATGTGTAATTTTATTTATTTATTTATTTGAGACAGGGTCTCTCTCTGTCACTCAGGCTAGACTGAAGTGGTGTGATCACTGCTCACTGCAGCCTCGACCTCTGGGCTCAAGCAATTCTCTCACTTCAGTCTCCCCAGTAGCTGGGACTACAGAAGTGCGCCACGACGTCCAGCGAATTTTAGTATTTTTAGTAGAGATGGGGTTTCTCCATGTTGGCCAGGCTGGTCTTGAACTCCTGACCTCAAGTGAGCCACCTACCTTGGCCTCCCAAAGTGCTGGGATTGATTACAGGCTGAGACAGTGCACCTGTCCCCTACATGTACTTTTTTTTTTTTTTTTTTTTTTTTTTTTGAGATAGAGTCTTGCTCTGTCACCTAGGTTGGAGTGCAGTGGCTTACTGCAACCTCCACATCCCAGGTTCAAGCAATTCTCCTGCCTCAGCCTCCCAAGTAGCTTGGACTACAGGCGCGTGCCACCAGGCCCAGCTAATTTTTTGTGTTTTTAGTAGAGACGGGGTTTCACCATGTTAGCCAGGATGGTCTTGATCTCCTGACTTCGTGATCTGCCTGTCTCAGCCTCCCGAAGTGCTAGGATTACAGGCATGAGCCACAGCACCGGCCTTCCTATGTGTACTTTTAAAACAAATTTATTTATTTTTTTTTTTTTTTGAGACGGAGTCTCGCTTTGTCGCCCAGGCTGGAGTGCAGTGGCCGGATCTCAGCTCACTGCAAGCTCCGCCTCACGGGTTTACGCCATTCTCCTGCCTCAGCCTCCCGAGTAGCTGGGACTACAGGTGCCCACCACCTCGCCCGGCTAGTTTTTTGTATTTTTAGTAGAGACGGGGTTTCACCATATTAGCCAGGATGGTCTCGATCTCCTGACCTCGTGATCCGCCCGTCTCGGCCTCCCAAAGTGCTGGGATTACAGGCTTGAGCCACCGTGCCCGGCCTTTTTAAAACAAATTTAGAGGAGCCTCTTCTGCCCATTCAGGAACCCTAGAGAGAGAGATGTGGTACAAGAGAATGCATGAGCGTTGGAGTCCTACGCTCTACGTCGGAGTGGGCATAAGTCACAATGTTTTCACATTTAATTATGTGACTGAGGTAATCTCACTGGGTCTACCTGAACTTGCTTTCCCTTTCAAAAATGAGGATAGACTCTCCTGCCACCCAGGATGAGATGGAAGATAAGGAATGTCCCAGCCAGTTCGAAGGTTCACCCTGTGATAGAAGCCCTGCTGGACAGATAAGCAAGAGTGAGGAACTTGGAAAAATTGGGCGAATGAGCACTTCCTTATAAGATACCCTCCCACATTGCACCATACAGCCAAGGGCAATCTTTTATGGACCTGTGCTGTCACGGGAAAGGGTCCTTCCAGGCATCAAAGCTGTCCATAGCCAGGCACGGTGGCTTATGCTTGTAATCCCAGCAGTTTGGGAGGCCGAAGCAGGAAGATCACTTGAACTCAGGAGTTCAAGACCAACCTGGGCAAATAGCCAGATTTCATTTTTACAAATAATAAAAAAATTAGCCAGGCGCAGCAGTGTGTGCCTGTGGTCCCAGCAACTCCGGATGTTGAGATGGGAGGATTGCTTGAGCCCAGGAGGTCAAGCCTGCAGTGAGCTGTATTTGTACCCTGCACTCCAGCCTGGGCGACAGGGCAAGACCCCGTCTCAAAAACAAAGCAAAACAAAACAAAAGCTGCCCACCAAGTATTTCTTGGTGGATTTTTTTTTTTTTTTAGACGGAGTCTCACTCTGTCGCCCAGGCTGGAGTACAGTGGTGTGATCTCAGTTTACTGCAACCTCTGCCTCCCAGGTTCAAGTGATTCTCCTGCCTTAACCTCCCAAGCAGCTGGGATTTCAGGTGCCTGCCATTGTGCCCGGCTAATTTTTGTAGTTTTAGTAGACATGGGGTTTCACCTTGTTGGCCAGGCTGGTCTCGAACTCCTGAGCTTGTGATCCGCCCGCCTCGGCCTCCCAAAGTGCTGGGATTACAGGCGTGAGCCACCGTGCCTGGCCTTGTGGTGGATTTTTATGCATCAACAACTGTTATAAGCATAATGGAACACTTGTCTTGAGATATTGATGTGATTAGAGACAGGATATTGTAAAATGCCCTCTGATCCAGGAAGTAAAAAATGAGAAGGGATTGTCCCAGTTGTACTCAACTAAAAATTATATTTCACGAAGGAGTGAGAAGATTTAACAGATTTTAGCCTTTTTGTTTGGAGATGGAGTTTTCGCTCTTGTTGCCCAGGCCGGAATGCAATGGCAAGATCTCAGCTCACTGCAACCTCCGCCTCCTGGGTTCCCAATTCTCCTGCCTCACCCTCCAGAGTAGCTGGGATTACAGGCATGAACCACCATGCCCAGCAGCTTTTGTATTTTTAGTAGAGACGATTTTTCTCCATATTGGTCAGGCTGGTCTTGAACTCCCAACCTCTGGTGATCCATCTGCCTTGGCCTCCCAAAGTGCTGGGATTACAGGCATGAGCCACTGTACCCATCCTAGCCTTATATTTAATTCTGTCACATTTGAGCAGCACAGATGGATAGTATACAAGCTTGGTCTTTTTTTTTTTTTTTTTTTTTTTTTTTTTTTTTGAGACAGAGTCTCGCTCTGCCGCCCAGGCTGGAGTGCAGTGGCGTGATCTTGGCTCACTGCAAGCTCCGCCTCCCGGGTTCACGCCATTCTCCTGCCTCAGCTTCCCGAGTAGCTGGGACTACAGGCGCCCGCCACCTCGCCCGGCTAGTTTTTTTGTATTTTTTAGTAGAGACGGGGTTTCACTGTGTCAGCCAGGATGGTCTCGATCTCCTGACCTCGTGATCCGCCCGTCTCGGCCTCCCAAAGTGCTGGGATTACAGGCTTGAGCCACCGCGCCCGGCCTAAGCTTGGTCTTTAGGTAAGAGTGTTTCAGGTGCCATTTAATTTTACCACTTTTTTTTTTTTTTTTTTGAATATAAATTTAGGCCAGGCGCAGTGGCTCACACCTGTAATTCCAGCACTTTGGGAGGCCAAGGCAGGTGGATCACCTAAGGTCAGGAGTTTGAGGACAGCCTGGCCAACATGGTGAAACCCCATCTCTACTAAAAACACAAAAATTAGCCAGGCATAGTGGCGCGTGCCTATAATCCCAGCTACTCAGGAGCCTAAGGCAGGAGAATCTCTTGAACACGGGAGGCAGAGGTTGCAAAGAACTGAGATCACTCCACTGCACTCCACCAGCCTGGGTGACAAGAACGAAACTCCGTCTCAAAATAATTAAATAATAAATAAATAAAATAAATTTAAAGCGGTACAAGTGCAGTTTTGTTACCAGATATATTGGATAGTGGTAAAGTCTGGGCTTTTAGTGTAACCATCTTAACCATCCTTCAACATAATGTATGTTGTCCCCATTAAGTAATTTCTCATCCCTCACTCCCTTTCATCCTCCCACCCTTCCAAGTCTCCAGTGTCTGTTATTCCACACTCTATGTCCATGTGTACACATTATGTCGCTCCCACTTGTACATGAGAACATGCAGTATTTGGTTTTCTGTTCCTGCGTTAATTCACTTAGGATAACGGCCTCTAGTTCCATCCATGTTGCTGCAAAAGACATTATTTCAGTGTGTGTGTGTGTGTGTGTGTGTGTGTGTGTGTGACATTTTCTTTATTCAATTATCCATTGATGGATGCTTTGGTTGATTCCATATTGCTACTGTAAATACTGCTGCAATAAGTATACAAGTGCAGGTATCTTATTATTATTATTTTGAGATGGCTCTGTCGCCCAGGCTGGAGTTGGGTGGCGCGATCTCAGCTCATTGCGAGCTCTGCCTCCCAGGTTTAAGTAATTCTTGTGCCTCGGCCTCCCAAGTAGCTGGGACTACAGGTGCCCACCACCAGGCCTGGCTAATTTTTGAAGTTTTAGTAGAGATGGGGTTTCACCATGTTGGGCAGTCTGGTCTCAAACTCCTGACCTCAGGTCTTCCAAAGTGTTGGGATTACAGGCGTGAGCCACTGTGCCCGGCCACAAGTGCAGGTATCTTTTTTTTTTTTCTTTCTTTCTTTTCTCCTGCCTCAGCCTCCTGAATAGCTGGGACTACAGGCACCCGCCACCATGCCCGGCTAATTTTTTTTTTGTATTTTTAGTAGAGACAGAGTTTCACCGTGTTAGCCAGGATGGTCTCCATCTCCTGACCTTGTGATCTGCCCACCTCGGCCTCCCAAATCGCTGGGATTACAGGCGTGAGCCACCGCGCCCAGCAGTAGGTATGTTTTTTATATGATTTATTTTCCTTTCTACCCAGTAGTGGGATTGCTGGCTCAAATGGTCATTCTATTTTTAGTTGTCTGAGATATCTCCATACTGTTTTCCACAGAGGTTGTACTTACAACAACAGTGTGTAAGAGTTCCCTTTTTGGCCAGGCACGGTGGCTCACGCCTGTAATCCCAGCACCTTTGGAGGCGGCGGTGGACAGATCACAAGGTCAGGAGATCGAGACCATCCTGGCTAACATGGTGAAACCCCGTCTCAACTAAATATACAAAAAATTAGCTGGGCGTGGTGGCAGGCGCCTGTGGTCCCAGGTACTTGGGAGGCTGAGGCAGGAGAATCGCTTGAACCTGGGAGGAAGAGGTTGTGGTGAGCTGAGACCTCACCATTGCACTCCAGTCTGGGCGACAGAGCGAAACTCCATCTCAAAAAAAAAAAAAAAAAAAGAGTTTCCTTTTCTCTGCATCCTTGCCAACATCTGTTATTTTTTGGAATTTTTATTAATAGCCATTCTAACTGGTGTAAGATGCTATCTCATTGTGGTTTTAATTTGCCTGTCTCTGATTATTAGTGATGTTAAGCTTTTTTTTTTTTCCCACATGCTTGTTGGCTATTCATATGTCTTTTTTTTTTGAAAAATATCTATTGAAGTCCTTTGCCCACTTTTTGATAGAGTTATTCTGTTTTTGTTGTTGAGTTGTTTGAGTTCCTCGTACATTTTAGATATCAGTCCCCTGTCACATGCTTAGTTTGCAAATATTTTCTTCCACTCTGCAGGTTGTCTGTTCATTCTGTTGATTGTTTCTTTTTACTGTGAAGAATGTTTTAGTTTATGTCCTGTTTCTCTATTTTTATTGTTGTTACTTGTGTTTTTGTGGTCTTAGTCATAAATGTTTTGCCTGGACAAATGTTCAGAAGAGTTTTGCCTAGGTTTTCTTTCTTTCTTTTTTTTTTCTTGGCTCACTGCAACCTCCACCTTCTGGGTTCAAGCAATCCTCTTGCCTCAGTCTCCTGAGTAGCTGGGATTACAGGCATGCACCGCCACATCTAGCTAATTTTTGTATTTTTAATAGAGATGGGGTTTCACCATATTGGCCAGGCTGCTCTCAAACTGCTGACCTCAAGTGATCTGCCCACCTCTGCCTCCCAAAGTGCTGGAATTACAGGCATGAGCCACCGCTCCCAGCCTTGCCTAGGTTTTCTTCTAGTTTTTTTTTTTTTAGATGGAGTCTCGCTCTGTCACTCAGGCTGGAGTGCAGTGGCACCATCTCAGCTCACTGCAAGCTCTGCCTCCCGGGTTCATGCCATTCTCCTGCCTCAGCCTCCTGAGTAGCTGGGACTACAGGCACCTGCTACCACGCCCAGCTAATTTTTTGTATTTTTAGTAGAGATGGAGTTTCACCGTGTTAGCCAGGATGGTCTCGATCTCCTGACCTCATGATCTGCCCGTCTCGGCCTCCCAAAGTGCTGGGATTACAGGCGTGAGCCACCGCGCTCGGCCTTCTTCTAGTATTTTTATAGCATCAGGTCTTACATGTAAATCCTTAATCCATCTTGAGTTAATTTTTATATATGGTGAGAGACAGGGGTCTAGTTTCATTCATCTGCAAATGGCAATCTAATTTTCCCAGCACCATTTAATTGGTAAGGGTGTTATTTCCCTGTTGTATGTTTTTGTCAACTGATTTTTTTTTTTTTTTTAATTGAGACAGTCTTACACTGTCACCAAGGCTGGAGTGCAGTGGCACAATCTTGGCTCACTGCAACCTCCGCCTCCTGGGTTCAAGGAATTCTCCTGCCTCAGCCTCCCAAGTAGCTGAGATTACAGGCACACCTGACCTCAAGTGATCTGCCCACCTCGGCCTCCCAAAGTGCTGGGATTACAGGCATGACCTACCTCGCCCAGACTTGTCAACTGATTTTTCTAAGGTATTTCTAACTCTTGATCCCCTTAGATATGAGAGGTGGGGGAACTGCTTGCTGAGAGTTGCTTTGTAACTGTGGTAACAGCAGATCATTCTTGATTTTGTTTTCACTAGTGTAATTTCTTTGTTAGTGAAGACTTTTTCTCTTACAACAATAACACCATTTTAAAGAGCAAAACTTGTAAAACTACCTTGGACTATAAGCTAGTCATCCAGACTCTATAACCATGTAAAAATAAAAACGGAAGACTACTATATTACATGGGCAACTATTGACAAGAGAAACAAACAATTTTAAAAACAAAAATAAATACATAAAATGAGAATAATATTACCTGCCTCAGCTGGGCGCAGTGGCTCATGCCTGTAATCCTATCACTTTGGGAGGCCTACAGGTGCCCGCCACCACGCCCAGCTAATTTTTGTATTTTTAGTAGAAACATGTTTTCATCATGTTGGTCAGGCTGGTCTCGAACTCCTGACCTCAGGTGATCTGTCCACCTCAGCCTCCCAAAGTGTTGGGATTATAGGGGTGAGTCATTGCGCCCGGCCTTGTTTCCTTTTCACATCACAAAATATCTGGAGGCAGACAGTCCAGTTTTGGTATAGCACCTCTAAGATGACAACAGGGGAGAAGGATTTTCCAGTCTCTCTGCTGTGCCATTTTTGCCTGTGGTTTTGACCCTCATAGGTCCAAGATGGTTCCTCCACCTTCAGGCATCTAGTGCATCATATAGGCGAAAGCCCATGCCAGCTGAGCCTGCTTGTCTGCTTTACTGCAAGCTTCCTGTTTACCTTATATTAGTCAAAGTTGGGTCCTAAGGCTATTCATAGTTGCAAAGAATTCTGAGACAGTTTTTTTGTTGTTGTTGTTTTGTTTTGTTTCCTTTTTGTTAAACTGGGCTTATTGATTCCCAAACAAAATTGTGATCATGTTAGAAAGACAGGAGAACATGGATATTGGGTTAGTAACTGGCAGTGCTTATCAGGTACATACCAAAATGGTAACAATAATGCTCTCAGATGGTGTGATTGTGGATTTTTTTTTTCTTTTTTGGGACAGGGTTTCACTATGCCACATAGGCTGGAGTGCAGTGGTGCTATCGGGGCTCACTGCAGCCTCGACTACCTGGACTCAAGCCCTTCTCCAACCTCAGCCTCCCGACTAGCTGGAAGCACATGCAAGCACCACCATACCCGGCTAATTTTTTTTTTTTTTTTACAGTTTGTAGAGATGAGGTCTCACAATTTTGCCCAAGTTGGTCTGTAACTCCTGGGCTTAAGTGATCCTCTTGCTTCAGCCCCCCAAAGTGCTGAGCTTACAGGCATGAGCCACTGTGCCCAGCCAGCTGTTTTTAGTTTTTTCAGATATGCTTGAATCTGGCAGCTGAGTGGGGAAGAAGCACTGCACAGGTTTTACAAGTTGCCTAAAGTTTCTGAGACAACCCTCTCCCTCTCTGAAAACCACTGGGTTCACAATTGATTTAATATTTATTATATCATTGTCAACTTTGTTTTCAGGTCTGTCAACAGTAACCCAGGTTTATAGCCTTTGAGTAATGCCTGCGGGCTTTCTCACTACAATGGACATTGTTGGTTGCTCTCCAGCCTTGCCTCCTCCTGGGTCCTTTCCTAACAGAGCTTGGATCTTCCTTCCTTCCTTCCTTCCTTCCTTCCTTCCTTCCTTCCTTCCTTCCTTCCTTCCTTCCTTCCTTCCTTCCTTCCTTTCTTTTCTTTTTCTTTCTTTCTTCTTTCCTTCTTTCTTTTTGAGATGGAGTCTCACTCTGTTGCCCAGGCTGGCTCTCTGCAACCTTCGCCTCCCAGGTTCAAACAATTCTCCTACTCCTACCTCAGCCTCCAGAGTAGCAGGGATTACAGGCTTGTGCCACCACGCCTGGCTAATTTTTGTATTTTTAGTAGAAATGGGCTTTTCCCATGTTGGCCAGGCTGGTCTTGAACTCCTGACCCCAGGAGATCCGCCCACCTCAGCCTCCCAAAGTGCTGGGATTACAGGCCTGAGCCATTGCGCGTGGTCAGAGCTTTGGTTTTTCTCTTGTGTGTCTACTCTTTCTGCAGCTCAGGGTCTCAGAAAAATGTGACCTATTCCTAGCTCCTGGGACAATTAATGATCATTCTAAGTGGGGTCCTACTTCTCCGACTAGTAATTGGCTCAAGAACCCATTCTTCATCAGTGACCTTCCTCTGGTGATGGCTTCCCAGTTGAGCCAGGGACCTGATTTCTATGGATGAGACTCTAGGGTATGTTTGCCTTGGATTTCTGGTTGGTGTGTTTCCTCCCTCTTAAGAAAGAGTTGGCTGTTGCAGTGGCTCACACTTGTAATCCCAGACCTTTGGAAGGTCGAGGAGGAAGGATTGCTTGAGCTCAAGAGTTTGAGACCAGCCTGGGCAACACAGGGAGACTCCATCTCTACAAAAATTTAAAAAATTAGCCGAGCTTGGTGGAGCAAGTGTGTAGTCCCAGCTACTCGGGCAGGAGGATCACTTGAGCTCAGGATCACTGGTAGCGAGTGGTGATTGTGCCACTGTACTCTAGCCTGGGCCATAGAGTGTAAGACCCTGTCAAAAAAGGAAGGAGGGAAGGGAGGAAGAAAGGAAGGGAGGGAGGGAAAGAAGAGAGAGAGAGAAAGAGAGAGATGAAGGAAGGAAGGAAGGAAGGAAGGAAGGAAGGAAGGAAGGAAGGAAGGAAGGAAGGAGTTGCATACATAGGGAGCTTCTGGGATGCTGTTAAAGTTTTATTTCTTGATCTGGGTGATGATTCCGTGGGTATTTCCTTTATAAAAGTTAACTGAATTGTAATTAAATTTGTGGGGATTTTTTATTTTTATTTTTATTTTTTTTTGAGACAGAGTCTCGCTCTGTCTCCCAGGCTGGAGTGCAGTGGCGCGATATCGGCTCACTGCAAGCTCCGCCTCCTGGGTTCACTCCATTCTCCTGCCTCCGCCTCCCGAGTAACTGGGACTACAGGCGCCCACCGCCACGCCCAGCTAATTTTTTGTATTTTTAGTAGAGACGGGGTTTCACTGCATTAGCCAGGATGGTCTCGATCTCCTGACCTCGTGATCCACCATCTTGGCCTCCCAAAGTGCTGGGATTAAAGGCGTGAGCCGCTATGCCCTGCTTCCTCCCTCCCTCCCTCCCTCCCTCCCTCCCTCCCTTCCTTCCTTCCTTCCTTCCTTCCTTCCTTCCTTCCTTCCTTCCTTCCTTCCTTCCTTCCTTCCTTCCTTCCTTCCTTCTTTCTTCCTTTTTTCTTATAGGTCTTGCTCTGTCAGCCAGGCTGTAGCACAGTGGTGCAGTCACAGCTCTCTGCAACCTCAAACTCCTAATCCTCCTGCCTCAGCCTCACTACATACTTCATTTTTAAATTTTTTGTGGAGACGGGGATCTCACTATGTTGCCCAGGCTGATCTTGAACTTCTGGCATCAAGTGATGATCCTCCTGCCTCAGCTTCCTGAAGTGCTGGAATTAGAGGCATGAACCACCACACCTGGTCTTAAATCTGTTTTATGTACTTTTCCATTTGTGTGTCACATTTCACAACTTAGAAAGTTTTTTAAAAAAATAAGAAGGGAGGCCGGGCGCGGTGGCTCACGCCTGTAATCCCAGCACTTTGGGAGGCTGAGGCGGGCGGATCACCTGAGGTCAGGAGTTCAAGAGCAGCCTGACCAACATGGTGAAACCACATCTCTACTAAAAATACAAAAAATTAGCGAGCGGTGGTAGCAGGTGCCTGTAATCCCAGCCGCTTGGGAGGCTGAGGCAGGAGAATTGCTTGAACCCAGGTGGCAGAGGTTGCAGTGAGCTGACATCATGGCACTGCACTCCAGCCTGGGCAACAAAAAAAAAAAAAAAAAAAAAAAGGATACATTTTAAAAAGAGAATGAGCCATGAGAAAAGTCAGTCTTTTTCCTTTCCTGGGTGAGCTGCTGTGTTGTTGTAAAGCCAACAATTTTACAGCATTTTAACCATTTTGCTACCATATTGGAAGCTGCCTGAGGAGCAGATGATGGCACCATGGTGCAGGGAAACGGAGCCAGAATCCCTGGATTAGACTGATGCTGAAGCCTGTCTCCTTTCTGGGCTTGCATTTTCATAAGCCAATCAATGCCCTTTTTGTTTAAACCAGTTTGAGATTTTCTGGTCTTAGCAGGCAAAGGAGTCCAATCTGACACACTCTTGACCCATGTTTAATCAGTTGTTAAGTATAACTTTTCTGCAGTGCCCTCACCTCCACCAACTTCTCTTATTCTCCTTGCCTTTATATCTTGACGGCTGACTTTGAGAGCTTCTCAACAGCTTCTCAACTTCAAGCCTGTCCGCACACAGGTCTTTAGCTTTGGCCACATCATTTTCTAATTTAAATTCATTTGAAAGACTTCTTCAGGTTATACCTCTTTCTGCCCTCCTAGAAGAAGGTGAAACTCCTCAGCCTGGCACTCAGGGTACATAACAGCTCAAGACATTTTCCTACTCATGTGAATCTACAAACTACACTCTGCCAACCTGGACCTTTCTCCCAGAAGAACTCAAGCTTTCTCATGGTTTTACTAAGGCACCCTCTTCCCTCTAATCTAGCCATTCAAATCTTCTCCACCAGGGGCAGGTGCAGTGGCTTATTCCTATAATGTCAGCACTTTGAGAGGCCAAGGCAGGAGGATCACTTGAACCCAGAAGTTTGTGACCAGCCTGGGCAACATAGCAAGACCCCATCTCTAAAACAAAAAGTTAGCAGGGCATTGTGGCACATATCTGTACTTCCAGCTACTCAGAAGGCTGAGGCGGGAGGATCCCTTGAGCCCGGGAGGTCAAGGCTGCAGTGAGCCACAATTGTGCCAATGCACTCCAGCCTGGGTGACAAAGCGAGACTCTGTTTAAAACAAACAAACAAAATCTTGTCCACCTGTCAAGGCCCATGTCTAAATTCACTCGGGTTATTGAAGTCTCTTCTGATCTCACTTACTAGAAATGGTCCCCAGTGCATCCTTTGATTCTCTCTACGGTACCCATGGTTTTCTTCTTTGCTAGCCTGTTGCGTATTATGCCTATGCAGTATACCTCTGGGACTTGTCTTCCTCTTCTTCCCCAGGAGTCATCTTTGCTATACACATTCACACATTCCTCCCATACACATAATCCAGCTCCTAAAATCCCTGTAGATAGAGCTTATATCTGGTACCCTGACACATAGTGCGTGTTCAACAAAAAATATGTGTTGAATTGTCTCCTCACCAATATATGATTTCTTTTCCTTTCTTTTCCCTTTTTTTTTTTTTTTTTTTGGAGACAGGGTCTTACTCTATCACCCAGGCTGGAGTGCAGTGGTACAATCATGGCTCACTGCAGCCACCACCTCAGCCTCCCAGGTAGCTAGGACTACAGGAGAGCTGACTACTCCCAGCTAATTTTTTGTATTTTTTGTAGAGACAGGGTTTCACCATGTTGCCCAGGCTGATCTTGAACTTCTTGGCTCAAGTGATCTGCCTGCCTTGGCCTCCCAAAGTGCTAGGATTGTAGGCATGAGACACTACGCCCGGCCAATATATAATTATTTATATTAATAATAAATCAAAAATAAAATATTGATTTTTCTTCTTTTCTTTTTCTTTTTTTTTTTTTGGGGGGGGATGGAGTCTCGCACTCTCACCCAGGCTGGAGTGCAGTGGCGCGATCTCGGCTCACTTCAAGCTCCGCCTCCTGGGTTCACGCCATTCTCCTGCCTCAGCCTCCCAAGTGGCTGGGACTACAGGCACCCGCCACTACGCCCAGCTAATTTTTTTGTGTTTTTTGTAGAGACGGGGTTTCACTGTGTTAGCCAGGATGGTCTCAAGCTCCTGATCTCATGATCCACCCACCTTGGCCTCCGAAAGTGCTAGGATTACAGGCCTGAGCCACCGCGCCCAGCTTTTTTTTTTTTTTTTTTTTTTTTTTTTTTTTTTTTTTTGAGACAATGTCTTGCTCTGTTGCCCAGGCTGGAGTGCAATATTGCACTCTCAGCTCACTGCAACCTCCATCTCCCAGGTTCAAGCAATTCTGCCTCAGCCTCCCGAGTAACTGGGACTACAAGTATGCGCCACCACACCCAGCTAATTTTTGTATTTTTGGTAGAGATGGGGGTTTTACCATGTTGGCCAGGCTGGTCTTGAACTCCTGACCTCAGGTGATCCGCCCGCCTTGGCATCCCAAAGTGCTGGGATTGCAGGCATGAGTCACTGCGCCCAGCCTAAACATTAATTTGTTGACTAGGTATGACTAAATGTTCCCCTCAAGAATGTTCTACAGATTCCTTCACTGATACATATCCACAGTAAGGAAAAAACAAACAGCCACTCACCCAGCCATCCTATGAACCGCACTGTTTGGGTTGCTTTGTTGCTAACTTGCTGACTGGAATCCCAGGAGACAGAAACAGAGGTAGTCCAGCGCATGGCCTGTTTGGAGAGCATGGTCCTCACTTTTCCTCAGGGATGGAACAGCCACAGGAGCCATGTTAACCTTCCAGGAGAAGGAGTACGTCTCGAGCATGGGTTTGGCATGTTAAGGAGCCATGCCTGCAAATAAATTCCATCTCGAACTGAAGAGGCACTAACCGAGGAGCTGAGTTAACTATTCTTGCCTGTGGTTCCCAAGGCTACAACCTCCTTAGGATGCTGGGTAACGAGATCCTTTTCAACTCACTTGGGAGATACTGGTTGTTGCCTGCAGCTGCCCCCTGGATATGATTCATAGGGTTTCTGTCTGCTGCGGGGCCAGAGAAGGCAACCAGCAAAGATATATTAGCTCCTACATGGTGTTTTTCTGGCCCCACTGAGATATGCCCTAAAAACTCCCAGCTAAGGACCTCCTATTACGAACGCATTCACTGTGTGTGAAGGATGTGATGTTAAACTCACATGCCAGAGAGAACTGGCCTATGAGGAAACAGAAAGAAAGTATGCTCTTTCTTTCTTTCTTTCTTTCTTTTTCTTCTTCTTTTTTTTTTTTTTGAGACAGAGTCTCACTGTGTTGCCCAGCTGAAGGGCAGAGGCACGATCTTGGCTCACTGCAACCTCCACCTCCCAGGTTTAAGCGATTCTCATGCCTCAGCCTGCCAAGTAGCTGGGATGACAGGTGTCTGTCATCACGCCCAGCTAATTTTTGTATTTTCAGTAGAGACGGGGTTTTACCATGTTAGCCAGGCTGGGTCTTGAACTCCCAACCTCAAGTGCACTGCCCACCTCAGCCTCCCAACGTGCTGGGATTACAGGTGTGAGTTACTGCACCCAGCCAGAAGAAAGTATTCTCTGTATCACTGCATTCACCTATTGGAGACTTCTTTCCTCAGGTAGCCAAGACCCAAAAGCAAAATGACTGGAAATCAAAGGTGGACATTAAGAGCACATCCATCTTCTTCATCAACTGCTGACAACTATTACTCAGGTGTGTAACATGTAGGCAAAACATCTCTGCTATACTGGGGGCATGTCAGCAATTTGGTCCTGCCCAGATCTGGATTCTTTTTTTTTTTGAGACAGAGTCTCACTCTGTAGCTCAGGCTGGAGTGCAGCAGCACGATCTCAGCTCATTGCAGTCTCCACTCCCAGATTTGAGCAATTCTCCTGCCTCAGTCTCCCCAGTAGCTGGGATTACAGGCGCTTGCCACCATGCCCGGCTAATTTCAGATCCAGATACTTGATTCCTAGAATTGCAGCTATTCATGAGACTGGATTCATGCAATTGCTTGCTTTTAGGAATTATGGAGAGGAGGGTTACGTGGGTCCACAACCCCATAATACAATTCTAGAATTTCACAGTTTTGTCTCTGAAACCAAAAGTTTGATGCCCAAACTAATTTGGCAGCAAAATCTGACCTGAAGTAGTAAGTCTATTTATGGTTCTTATTTCTTTTAGTTAGTATAAATAGTCATACATTTCACTGGGATATATTCATGTGTTTGTTTATAGGATGTGATTCCAAGTCTTTCTTGGAGGTATTATGTCATAATATACATTATATGCAATGTATTTCTGAAAAAATTCTAAATTCCATAACACATAGCCCAAGAGTTTCAGATAAAGAGCTGTGGAACTGTGAACTGTAAACTTAAACCTCAGGGAGATGAACAGTTACCAGTGAACTATCCGGAATGTCAAATTGCAGTTGTAGCACCCTAGAGTCTCTGCATTTCCTGCCCAAACATACATGACAATATATCTAATCCTAGCCCCAATTGGATACTGTGTCAGCCTTGTAGAAAATTTTGCAAAATCATTATACACACCTCAACATTCTAATGCTGTGAATTTGCACTGAGCTGTGTTTACAGTGGCTGCCCCTCCTTAACAGGCCAAATAACTCCATTTCCTCTTACCGCTTTTCATATCAATAAAAAAACAAGCATCCACCTAAGGCAAACATACTCAAGTTTCTCTGCAAGTTTTCAGGGAAAGAAAATTAGGAGAGTCACTAAAAGGACGACAATATAGTCAATTTCTTTTGTATATCAGCTAATTTTCTTTAGGTGGCTGTGGCAGGGTAGGGCTTGATTTTGTGACTGTAGTATGGTATCACCACAGCAAGTTAATCTTTCAAATATCCAGGTAAGTCAGAGATCATGATTTGGGTCTTTAACTGAGCAGGAATTAGGTGCAGGATGTCGAATTCAGAACACCTGAAGGTTTTACAGATGGCAAAATTATTAGACTGGATGAATGGATTACGGCCTAGAGGTATTTCTGTTGACCGAATAGAGGAAATACAGGCATTTCCCTTTGGTCCTCTGTACCCAGAAAAATGGAATGTGCTCAATGATTTATGAGTAATTGCACTCATCACAGGCAAAACATGTACCAACAGGCTAAAGGACATTCCAAAGGAAAATGAGGACTCCGAATTCATATCTAATGGAAGAAAGCCATACAACTCAGAAAGGAAACTCGGTAGGGTTCGCAGTCTCGTACATCTGTGTTCACAATCACCACATACTATTTGATGTAGGATCCCAGGACAGATATGAAAATCCTCTCCATGCTTAAAGCACAGTTCTTGTGCAAAGCACTGAATTGTCTGTCTCGTGGATCTGGGTTGGCTTTTCTGCTGCATGAATTACTTCTGGGAGGAACATGACTTCCCATCTGTTCTCCTTCACTTTCTGAAGATGGGGTTTCAGCTATTGTATCATCTTTCTCCTGGGCTATTATGATAGTCTTAACTATTTCCAGGACCAGGAACATACTTCCCTAAACTATGCACAAGTCTTCTCTCCATTCAAGCTTCTGCTCAGATGCTACTGTGTCACAGAGGCCTTCAATTACTCTATTAAAAAGAGCTCCACTCAAAAAAATTCTGGAGACGGATAGTGGTGATGGCTGCATAACAATGCAAGTGTACTTAATGCTACTGAGTTTTATTATTATTATTATTATTATTATTATTATTATTATTATTATTTGAGACAGAGTCTTGCTCTGTCGCCCAGGCTGGAATACAGTGGCGTAATCTCAGCTTACTGCAACCTCTGCCTCGCAGGTTCCAGTGATTCTTCTGCCTCAGCTTCCTGAGTAGCTGGGACTACAGGCATGTGCCATCACGCCTGGCTAATTTTTGTATTTTTTGGTAAAGACAGGGTTTCACCATATTGGCCAGACTGGCCTCCATCTCCTGACCTTGTGATCCGCCCGCCTCAGCCTCCCAAAATGCTGGGATTACAGGCATGAGCCACCATGCCCGGCCTTGAATTGTATTCTTAAAAATGGTTAAGAAGGTAAATTTTATGTTGTATACATTTTAAGACAATTAAAAAAAAGGGAGAAAGGAAGAAAGAGAGAAAAGAAGAAAGGAAGGAAGGAAAGAGAAAAGGAAGGAAGGAAGGAAGGAAGGAAGGAAGGAAGGAAGGAAGGAAGGAAGGAAGGAAGGAAGGAAAAGCAAATAGGTTCTACTCAGCATGATCCATCTCACCTGCTCCATTTTTCTATTAGCACTTACCGATACTGCAGATGCATGCGTCTACTATCTGCATTCCCCCAGTGAAAAGTGAGCTCCAGGAGAGCAAGTGCTTTATTTATTTTATTCAATCCTGTATTTGTGACTCCCAGAACAGTGCCTGAGCTTTGTAGAACTACTAAATGTTTTCTAAATGAGAGCAAGCAAGCAAGCGAAGTCCCAAACTAGTATTCCCATCTTTAGTTTTTCTCCCTTGGTCTAATCTTAAACACTGACCTTAGGGTTATCTGGGTTATCTTTTTAAAACAGATCCAGCCAGGTGTAGCATCTCTTCCTTTAATTCTTTTAATTCTGTGAGGCCGAGGTGGGAGGATCGCTTAAGAAAGATATTACTCCTAATATTGCAGTAGGTGTACACCTTGTGATATTATTTGTAATATCTAAGGGAGATATTACTTGTAATATCACAGTGGGTATACATACTATAATATTATTTGTAATATCACAGGGACGTATTACTCCTAACACCACAGTGGGTGTACACCCTGTGATATTATTCGTTATATCTAAGGGAGGTATTACGCCTGTAGTCTCAGCTACTCGGGAGGCTGAGGCAGAAGAATCACTTGAACCCAGGAGGTGGAAGTTGCAGCGAGCTGAGGTCGCGCCACTGCACTCCAGCCTGGACGACAGAGCAAGACTCCGTCTCAAAAAAAAAAAAAGAAAGAAAAAGAAAAAAAGAGGTATGTAGGCCTGGTGCAGTGTCTCGTGCCTGTAATCCTAGCACTTTGGGATACTGAGGCAGGAGGATTGCTTGAGCCCAGGAGTTTGAGACTAGTCTGGGCAACATAGCAAGACTTCATCTCTACGAATTTTTTTTTTTTTCTTTTTTTAGGCTATGTCCTGCTCTGTCACCCAGGCTGGAGTGCAGTGGCATGATCTCAGCTCACTGCAATCTCCGCCCCCTGGGTTCCGGGGTTTCTCCAGCCTCAGTCTTGTGAGTAGCTGGTATTACAGGTACCCACCACCACATCGGCTAATTTTTGTATTTTTTTTTAGTAGAGATAGGATTTCACCAAGTTGGCCAGGCTGGTCTCAAACTCCTCACCTGAAGTGATCCACCCACCTCAGCCTACCAAAGTGTTGGGATTACGGGTGTGAGCCACCAGGCCCAGCCCCTACAAAAAAATCTTAAAAATTAGCTAGGCATGGTGATATGTACCTGTAATCTTACCTATTTGGGAGGCTGAGATGGGAGGACTGCTCAAGCCCAGGAGTTCAAAGTTACAGTGAGCTGTGATTGCACCACTGCACTCTAGCCTGAGTGACAGAGACCCTATCTCAAAAAAACAAACAAAAAAAAGATGTGTTGAAGTACTAACCCCCAGTACCTCAGAATGTGACCTCATTTGGAAATAAGGTTGTTGCAGATGTTTTAGTTAAATTAAGACGATGAGGTCATACTGGAATAAGGTAGGTCTCTAATCCAATATGACTGATTTGTTACAAGAAGTCAATGAAGACAAAGACACCAAAAGAAGAATGCCATGAGCTCACGCTTGTAATCCCAGCAGTTTAGAAGGCCGAGGCAGGCAGATTTTCAAGACCTGAGGTCAGGTTTTCAAGACCAGCCTAGCTAACATGGTAAAACCCCATCTCTACTAAAAATACAAAAATTAGCTGGGCGTAGGGGCGCACACCAGTAATCCCAGCTACGCAGGAGCCTGAGGCAAGAAAATCGCCTGAACCTGGGAGGCAGAGGTTGCAGTGAGCCCAGATCACGCCACTGCACTCCAGCCTGGGTGACAGAGCGAAACTCTGTCTCAAAAAGAAAAAAAGAAAGGGAAAAAAAAGAATGCCACAGGATGATGGAGGTAGAGATTGGAGTTACACAGATGCAAGCCAAGGATCGCCACAGATTACCTGTGAAACCAGAAGCTAAGGAAAAGATATGCAACAGATTATCTAGAGTCATCAAAGGAGCAGAGTTTTGCTCATACCTTAATTTTCTATTTCTGCCCTCCAGGACTCTGAGATAACAGATTTCTGTGTTTAAGACCCCAGTTTGTGGAACTTTGTTACAGCGGCTCCAGGAAACTAATACAGGGTTGGTGGTAAATTGAGAGCTAATATGAACAACAGTCTGGCCCTGCTAACCCTCCTCTACTGGGCCAAGGACTCCCAGACAGTGGGGTGCTGGAGGCTGCTGCTCCTGGCATGAGCTGGTACCGTGTGCCCATCTCTGCCCAACTCCTCATCTAGTGCTGTCATATCAGGAGCTTGCAACCAGCCATTAGGGCCACCAATCAACCTATTTCCTAGGGAATGAGGAATTTTCTGGGATTCAGGACTTTTAGGCCTAAAACTGGGAAAGTCCCTGGCAAACCAGAACAAGTTGGTCCCCCTACTAGCCGTGGGAAGAGTATTTATACCATGGAAACCAACAAATCCTACAAATCAGGGCTTTTCCCCTTTGGAGAACTTGTTAAATATTGACCAGTACACCACTCTGCCGGTAAGCTCTTGCTTTGACTAGTTTCAGTTAGTCAAAGCCAAAAAAAAAAAAAAAAAAAAAAAAAAAGCTACGTTTTTGCTAGATAAGTACTATAGTTACAACCGCAGCATTATGAATCATATTTTGTTTTGTTTTGCTTTGAGACAGAGTCTGACTCTGTCACCCAGGCTGAAGTGCAGTGGCACAATCTCAGCTCACTGCAACCTCCACCTCTCAGGTTCAAGTGATTCCCCTGCCTCAGCCTCCCGAGTAGCTGGGATTACATATGTGTGCTGCCACACCTGGCTAAGTTTTGTATTTTCACTAGAAATGGGGTTTTACCATGTTGGCCGGGCTACTTTCGAACTCCTGGCCTCAAGTGATCCACTTGCATTGGCCTCCCAAAGTGCTGGGATTATAGGTGTGAGCCACCAGGCCCGGCCCATGAATCACATTTATAAAAAAATTTTAAATATAAAGCTAAGAAATGGCCTCTCCCTAAACTTGACCTTCTCTTCCAGATCAACGGTATTTATTTATTTAGAGCTACCAATATCAAAGTTCTTCTCAACTGGAAACATATAATTGTAAAATCTTAGAATTGAACACAAGTTTGGAAATGTTAAAAATGGCCATTTTTAAGGCCCCAACATCCTTTTTCCTAATAACTATGTAACAGAAATACAGATGCTTCACACCCTCCTATGGACTTACACAACTAGATCTAAGCCTTACAATCAATTATACTTGTCACAATAATTTATGGAGAATCAGCAGTGACTTATTGAGCATTGGCACAGTGCTTAGTCCACCACATCTATGGCATAAATAAAATAACTTCTAGGTTGCACCCTAGCAGCAATAACACCACCCTTCTCTTCCATTAGAGAAACTGTAGAGGAATTTGAGAGAATGAGTGAATCTCCACTAGATCCAGCAGCAGCCTAGAGGTCTCCCTTTCTCAATGAGGCACAGGCATGAAGATGTTCTTGTCAGAGGCCTGTGAACCAGAGCAACTTTATCTTAAATAGGAGCTGGGTAAAATAAGGCTGAAACCTACTGAGCTGCATTCCCAGACAGTTAAGGCATTCTAAGTCACAGGATGAGAGGAGGTGGGCACAAGATACAGGTCATAAAGACCTTGCTGATAAAACAACAAGTCGGTTTTGGAGCTGGCCAAAACCTACCAATAGTAAGATGGCCACGAGACTGACCTCTGGTGATCCTCACTACTACACCCCCACCAGCGCCATGACAGTTTACAAATGCCATGGTAATGTCACGAAGTTACCCTATATGGTCTAAAAAGGGGAGGCATGAAAAATCCACCCGTTGTTTAGCATATCATCAAGAAATAACCATAAAAATGGGCAACCAGCAGCCCTCGGGGCTACTCTGTCTATGGAGTAGCCATTCTTTTATTTCTCTACTTTCTTAATAAACTTGCTTTCACTTTATTGTGTGGACTCGCCCTGAATTCTTTCTTGTGCGAGATCCAAGAACCCTCTCTTGGGGTGTGGATCGGGACCCCTTTCCTGTAACGCTCTGACAGCACCCTCCCTCCCTAACTCTCTGACTTTCTCATCACTCTCCCAGTTCATCCTACTCACTGCTTGTAGCCAGAGGATCTGTTTAAAATGTCCAGCTACTAGATGGAATGATCTCCAAGGTATATGGTACAGTAAAACAAAAACAACAAAACCCAAGCAGTTTGTACTATGTACTGCCTTTTTTATTTTTGAGATGGAGTTTTGCTCTTGTCGCCTAGGCTGGAGTGCAATGGTGCCATCTCAGCTTACTGCAACCTCCGCCTCCTGGGTTCAAGTGATTCTCCTACCTCAGCCTCCCGAGTAGCTGGGATGAGGCGCCCACCACCACATCTGGCTAATTTTTAAAATATATTTTTAGTAGAAACGGGGTTTCACCATGTTGGCCAGGCTGGTCTCGAACTCCTGGCCTCAGATGATCCACCCGCCTTGACCTCCCGAAGTGCTGGGATTACAGGCGTGAGACACCACGCCTGGCCTATGTACTGCCTTTTATCATTTAAAAAGCAGTCTTATGTATGTTTGTACAAAGGCAGCCTCTATAAGCTTATAGCATACACTATGACCATAACTCTTTCCACAATGCATTTTATCCATGTACTTTTCTATTTATTTTCCATCTCTGTATTTCACTAGACCATGAATTCTGTAAGGTGAGGGAATGTGTTTGTTAACCTTTGTATCCTAGCACGTGGCCTGGTTCAAAATAGGCAATCAATAACGGTTGGTTGAATATATGAATTATTAAATAAAGGCAAAAATACAGTCCTTCACAGTTTCCTTGTCCCAGTTAAATTTATGAAGCCAATTCTTTAATGTAAACACATATCCATCAAGGGTGTGTGCCACTTCCTACCATTTTAAGTATTTTTTTAAATCAGGAAGAGCCAGAGGCAAAAGTCAAGAAATTAACCACATGCGAGCGCGCACGCGCACACACATACACACACAGACACAGATAGGCCCAAACATCTAATTAGGAAAACCAAAACAAAACCAATTTACAAGCCTTGGCTCATCATCTCAATAGCTACTTGCACTAATCCTATAATTTATGTCTACTAAACACTGTTATTTTCCTTCTCTGGGCATTAGGTAACTTGGGAAAGGATTCCAGAAAAATTTCAACACTACTGACACTCATGATTATTAATGTTATTAATACTGTTTTTTATTTTTAATGGCCAGTCTTCTAAATGCTTGTATCCAACCTTAGAGAAGAATGTATTTTATAGGATTGCTGCCAAATGCAGCCCTGAACGCTATCTACTGGGAGTCTCCAGCCTTCCCAGTATTAACCTGACTTCCCAAAGCCCCTGGAGATCTCCCTTCTTTCCAAAGGAAGCCTTATGATTCCTTCTTTTTTCACATCTCCTTGTCACTGACACCCCTGGAACAGGACAAGGGAAGTGTCCACCTACCCTACCTTCCTCCTTTCTCAGGCCAAGTGTCATTCTCGGATGGCAGGGGGGGGAGACAGGGGAGGAGAGGAGGGGAGGGGTACGGGAAAAGGATGTAGTGGAGGGAGAGTTAAGGCCCGGTTCTGCCTTCCTCCCTCCCCCCAGCCCAGCGGATTTCCTTCCCAGGGCAGTAGCCAGTGGCTCCAGGAAATAATTGCCCTTATCAGCCCTCACTCTGAACAGTAAGAAAGGAAAGGTCTCAATTCTTCCCTGAAAAGGAAGGGAATCTCAGTCCACTTTTTGGTTTTTCAAATAACCCTTCTTAGCACCTCTAGGGCTCATCCTAACATCCCCAGGGCTCTTGATTTCTCTCCTGATGCAGTTCTTGGATCTTAGTTTACATAAGAATGCCCCAGTGGAGTTAGTCAAGGATGCAGCTTTTCCTTCTGCCCTGGAGTCTATCAGGTGTTTGTATGGTTAAATGACACTCTTTAGCAGTCTGATGAGTGTCTACCTTTTCGTACCACTTATACTTTTTTTTTTTTTTTTTTTTTTTTTGAGACGGAGTCTGGCTCTGTCACCCAGGCTGGAGTGCAGTGGCGCGATCTCGGCTCACTGCAAGCTCCGCCTCCTGGGTTACGCCATTCTCCTGTTCAGCCTCCCGAGTAGCTGGGACTACCACCTTAGTTTTTTGTATTTTTTAGTAGAGACGGGGTTTCACCGTGGCAGGATGGTCTCGATCTCCTGACCTCGTGATCCGCCCGTCTCGGCCTCCCAAAGTGCTGGGATTACAGGCTTGAGCCACCGCGCCCGGCCATACCACTTATACTTTTTATCTTGGGCATGGAGTGGTCCTGACAAATCTTTCTGAAACTCTGGTGAAAAATTCTAAGCGAGAGAAGCGGAGCCTGAACAGAAGCTGGGGTTTTCCTCCTGAGTGGTGAGGGGGCAGTGAACCACAAAGATGAAGACTGGATCTGGTGTGAAGGGATGGAGGCCGAGCTCCACGTACGTTCCAAAGGGCATCTAGAAAGGTGTTTGTTTTACTGGGATGTTTTTATGGCACCCTGCAATCTTTTAATTTTTCCCTTATTCATTCTTTTCTAAAACCCTTGAAAGATTCCACTAGGGCTGTTCTTGCCTTTAGAACCGTGAGCCTAGTGAAGCAGGAAAGTTTCTTTGGGAGTAAATAGCAGACTAGAACACCCCCACTCCACCCCAACCCATCCAGACGCTGCTAACACAGAGAGGAAGGCTGGGTTGAATGTCCCCCTCCCTATTCTTCCTCTCAGGATTGGGCACACACCTGGCTGGGATAAAGGAGTCAGGTCATTTGAAAGGCCCATGTCTCTCTTACCAGGGGAGGGCATCCAGGTTCTTGACGTCTTGAACAAAGAATTGGATAAAACGCACAAACAAAGCAAGGAAGGAATGAAGGGATTTACTGAAAATCAAAGTACACTCCACAGTGTGGGAGTGGCCCGAGCATAGGGGCTCAAGGGCCCTGTTACAGAATTTTTGGGAGTTCAAATACCCTCTAGATGATTCCATTGGTTACTTGGGGTACATCCTATGTAAATGAAGAGGATGAAGTAAAGTTACAGGCATACACCCTATGGAGAGGATTTTTTTTTTTTTTTTTGAGACGGAGTCTCTGCCGCCGGGGCTGGAGGGCAGTGGCCGGATCTCAGCTCACTGCAAGCTCCGCCTCCCGGGTTCATGCCATTCTCCTGCCTCAGCCTCCGGAGTAGCTGGGACTACAGGCGCCCGCCACCTTGCCCGGCTAGTTTTTTGTATTTTTTAGTAGAGACGGGGTTTCACTGTGTTAGCCAGGATGGTCTCGATCTCCTGACCTCGTGATCCACCCGTCTCGGCCTCCCAAAGTGCTGGGATTACAGGCTTGAGCCACCGCGCCTGGCCAAGGAGAGGATATTTTCTGTCATAGCTGAAGTGTGAATCAGCCTATGTTTCCTGCCTTCAGACGCTATTTTCCTGCCTCATCTCTTTCTTTCTTCCATTCCCTGTGCCACATGGAAGGGTTCCTTTGGGTTTCCAGGGACTGTCAGGTGTCCTAACCAGAGTGACTCCATCTTGAATAAAGGCCAAATAAAGCCAAACCTGCTGGGTTACATTCCCCAGGAACTGGGCACTCTTGGTCATGAGATGTTTATGATTGAGGGAATGAGTTAAAGTTGCTAACTAAAGACTCAGAACTTATGGAAATGCCCCAATATTTTAAGAACAAAAAGCATTCTTAGTTTAATAATAGATTCTGCTTTAAAGATAACAGTGTACTCATAAATTCTGGCTGAAATCAATAGTAACAGGAAAATAACAGTACCAGCAGCCTGTCACAAGCTGATCACAAGCCTTTGTAATTAAGTACACAATTCTTATACAAACTACATAAGCAAGCACTACGTTTGAAGTCGTGCTTTCCTCCTCTTTTTTTCTGAGGATGCCCTACTCTGTAATTGAGTAGTCTCTAATTAACTATCTTAACTTCATTATACTCTGCAACTTACCCTGAATTCTTTCCCGGGCAAGATCCAAGAACACTCTTGGGGTCTGGAACAAGACCTCTGGTGTCAGGACTGGGCACCAGATCTGGAAGAAGCAGGACTCAGGCCAGGTGCGTTGGCTCACGCCTGTAATCCCAACACTTTGGGAGGCCAAGGCAGGCGGATCACCTTGTTATGCCCAGACCGTTTATTCCCCGAAGAAGACCACCAGAGTCCACAGTCAAAGCTAAGCAGCAAGGATCTTTATTACAGGGTCGAACCTGGAACTCTCCCTCGCTCGTGAAACGAGACGGGCAGGAGAGCTCCCCCACTCAGCTCCGAACAATGTTATATAGTCTAAGAAAAGTGGGCATAGAGTTATTATACAAATCAGATATATGATTGGCTAGTGTTTGAACAAGGCGATTTGGCTAACTATGATTGGTTCCTGCCATTTCTGATATTTTGGTTCAAACTTTGAGGCGGGAGAGCAGGTTTATGGCAGCAAGAGTTTATCTTACTTAAACACGTCTTGTGACCTTGCCTCAGAACTTACAAAATCTCTGGTATGTGCAAAACAAAATCTCTGGTACGTGCAGAAAACCAGGTACTCACAGAACTTACGAAATCTCTGGTATGTGCAAAGATTAGAGAGCAGAACAAGGGTGCAGCGGGTGGGGGGCGGGTACACATCTATCTTTGTGTCCTTTCATTCCCCCCTTCTCATAAGTAACTGGATGTCCAATCTTGGATTTCCAGAGTCTTATAATATAGCCTCACTTTCTGGGTGCAGGAGAGGCTGGTGATGGCTACGGAGGACCATTAGTTGGATGGTATCAAACCTTTCTCTGACAAATTGTAAAATTTTATTTACCACACAGGGGCCTATAGTGAATAGAAGTAGTAAAGACATTAGGGGGCCTAAAAGGGGTGCCAGAAGGGAAAACATTGAAGAGCTCCACCAATTGTTAGCGGCTGTAGTGAATTGTTGCTTTTTCATTTCTAAGCTTAGTTTGTGTAGGCGTTGGACTCTTTCCTCAACTAACCCTGACTCATTTATATAGAAACAGCATTCTTCTTTGAGGAACATACAGGTACCTCCTTTCTCAGCCGTGAGTAAGTCTAAGGCTCTGCGGTTTTGAAGGGTGACCTGTGCTAGGGAGGTGAGCTGCCGCTGAAGGGAGGCTAGGGAATAGGCGGAGTCTTCCATAGCAACAGAGAATTGTTGTAACAGCTTGTCGTTTTCTATCATGGAGTGTTGTAGGGCCCCTCCTGCTAACCCCGCTGTGACGACAGAGGTGGTTAAGGATATTCCGGCAATTAGTGGTAGAAAAACTGCTCGTCTATGTCGCACAGTTTTAGCTGGGGCGGTCCCTGCCCAGCCTATGAACTCTGCCGGGGTTAGCAGTGTCAGTCGGGGAACTAGGGTAACAGGGATACACAACTGTCCGTCAGAGATGCTTTTGGACAGAGTTTTTAACAGAGTCATATTACACCAGAAGAACACACCAGGGGGAGCATATATGGGACTATTAGGGTATGTAGCCGATTGGTTACAGAGGCTGTTGCTAAATGCCGAATAACAATAGGGGTATTTCTCTTGGTATGGGTCACGGTACAGGGCCACATCGGGTATCGTGACTATCGATGAGTTAAAACCTGTATAGTTTGTGGGAGGGGAGGATAGAGGAACAGCCGTTAATGGTGGTCTTCCTAGGGTTGCACACATAAAGCAAGAGGACAGGTCGCCTAAACCAGTGAGGTTGGCGAATGCTAGCCCTTCCCGTAATAGAGTTAGCCAGGAGAAGGGCTGCAAGTCTTATGATAGCTTGGTTTCTTGCCTGTGGATTTGTGTGTGGATTAAGGGTTGAATCTGGACTAGACTTCTCCACAGATATAAATGGCTACTGGGCCAGGTACTAGTTGATGAGTAATATACTCCCCCATGTTGTGGGGTTGTCCACCGAGAGTCCCATGGGTCTCTAATTATCCAAGTGTAAGTGACGGGAGACTCAGTTTTGTAAAAATACCACCCTTGTCGTTCTCTCCAGTATCGGACAGAGTGCGTCTTACAGTAGCTATATGGGCAACCTGCACTCTGGTGCCACCAATAATTTTTACAATTATATTCAGTTTGATCATATTCAAAACAGATCATGGGTATTGCTGGGTGGGCAATCTGGAACCTAGTGAAATTGAGGTAAACTATAGTATTACACCCTGAGGGGGGGCAGTCTGCGCTAGCTAGCAGTTTACCCGCTTGGGGGGTTTCCCCGGGGTGAGTTTTGTTCTCATAGAGCCAGAACCTCCAGACATAGGGATTAGACGGCGCAGCAGTGAGGAGAGTCAGATGCATAAGGCATAAAACCATAGGTAAGCTAGACATGGTTACGGCTATGGGGATGACGGCGCAGGGTTAGCTTTAAGGGATTGTTCTTAGCTTTGTCTACAGTCCATGTAACCGGTGCTCCAGACGGCTCGAGAAGGTCGGATGTTGGGTCCACTGGTTTGACGTGTGTGTAGTGGATCCACGAAGCGATGCCTTCTACTTTGAGAGCGGTGGGAGTAGTCAGGAGTACTTGCAGTGGTCCTTTCCACCTGGGTTGAAGAGTTTCTTGCCGGTGGCGCTTGACTAGGACCCAGTCTCCCGGCTGGAACGGATGAGGTGTCGGCGGAGGTCCTGCCTCGTACAGTTCTCGTAGTCTGGGCCAAATTTCCTGGTGAATTTTCTGTAAGGCTTGTAAGGAGAACAGGAGCTCAGAGACATTTTCAGTTTCAGGTTTGAGTAAGTCATCTTTTAGACTGGGGACCAGGGGTGGGGGTCTGCCATACATGATTTCATATGGTTTGAGGCCTAGTCTGTAAGGGGTATTTCGGGCCCGGAACAGAGCGTAGGGGAGAAGTACTACCCAATTAGCGCCAGTCTCCATGGTCAATTTAGTTAAGGTCTCCTTCAGAGTCCGATTCATCCTTTCTACCTGTCCTGAGCTTTGGGGCCTATAAGCACAATGTAATTTCCAATTTGCCCCCAGAATGGAAGCCAAATCCTGACTTACCTTAGCAACGAAGGCTGGTCCATTGTCTGACCTTATTTGGATGGGAAAGCCATACCTGGGGAGGATTTCTTCCAAAATTTTCTTTGCTACAACCTGAGCAGTTTCTCTCTTAGTTGGAAACGCTTCTGTCCATCCTGAAAAAGTATCTACAAAGACAAGTAAGTACTGATACCCATATTTTCCAGGCTTTATCTCAGTAAGGTCTATTTCCCAATAGATACCAGGCCTAGTTCCTCTACACCTAATTCCTGCGGTGGTCTGGGTTTGGGGGCAAGCGTTATTTAGTTGGCAGGCTTTGCAATTTGTTGTGACATCGCTGGCCAGTTCAGCTATGCGCCTGATTCTAAACTTGGCGTGCCTGATTAAGTCCATCATTCGCCGGGCACCCAGGTGGGTTGTCCGGTGGATATGTTCCAACACCTGCCGTCCTAATTTTTCTGGTAGGATGGTTTGGTCATTTATATCAGTCCACCACCCATTTTTAACCTGTTTAAGGGGAAGCGTGTTCATCTATTCGCGATCCTGTTCGGTATAGTCGGGAAAACATAGCAAATTTCGCGGGCCAGGATCGGGGAGCTGGAGCGCGAGGAGCTGACTGGGAGCTTTTGCTATGCTCCTTGCGGTTTGGTCGGCTAAGAAGTTGCCTCGAGCAATTGGCGTAGTTGGTTTCTGATGCCCAGGGCAATGTACGATAGCCAATTTCTTTGGTTTCCACAAAACAGTTAATAGAGCTAGGATCTCTTGCTTGTTTTTTATTTTTTGCCTTCGGCTGTTAATAGTCCCCTTTCTCTGTAGATGGCCCCATGTATGTGCGCAGTAGCGAAAGCATAGCGGCTATCCGTGTATACTGTTAGTTTTTTCTCTGCCCCTAGGGTGAGGGCCTGTGTAAGGGCTATCAGTTCGGCTCTTTGGGCCGATGTCCCTGGAGGCAAGGGTTCCGCCCAGATTACCTCAGTCTCTGACGTTACAGCCGCTCCTGCATACCGCTGGCCTTGGTGGACGTAGCTGCTGCCATCAGTGAACCAGGTGAGTTCTGTGTCGGGGAGCGGACGATCTTGCAGGTCCTCCCGCACCCCATGCACCTGAGCCAGTATCTCAGTGCACTCATGGGATGGGGCGTCCAAGTCTGGATTTGGCAGCAGTGAAGCAGGGTTTAAAGAGGTTGGGGGCAGAAAAGTTATTCTGAGGGGGTTTAACAGCAGTCCTTGATAGTGGGTGAGCCGGGCGTTACTCATCCATCGGTCCGGCGGCTGCCGGAGGACGCCTTCAATGGCATGCGGGGTTATAACGCGCAACTCTTGCCCCATGATAAGTTTATCAGCGTCTCGGACCATTAGGGCCGTCGCCGCGATTATCCGGAGGCAGGGTGGCCAGCCAGCAGCCACTGAATCTAATTTTTTTGACAAATAGGCAACTGGCCTCTGCCAGGGGCCTAGGTACTGTGTTAACACGGCTTTTGCAACACCCTTACTTTCATCCACGTATAAGTGGAAGGGCTTGGAGACATCAGGGAGCCCCAGAGCGGGGGCTGATAACAAGGCAGTTTTGATTTGCTGAAAGGCCAGCTCAGCCTCTTCCGTCCAATTGAAGGGCTGCCGTTCCTTTGTTGCCTGGTATAGGGGCTTGGCTAACTCAGCAAATCCGGGTATCCATAACCTACAGAACCCTGCCGACCCCAGGAATTCTCTCACTTGCCGTGTTGACTGGGGTCTAGGGATGCGTAGGACTGTTTCCTTTTGGGCTTTGGTTAGCCAGCGTTGCCCCCCTTTTAATAGGTACCCCAGATAAGTTACCTCCGACTTGCAGATCTGAGCCTTCGTTGCTGAGGCTCGGTAGCCTAGCTCCCCCAGAGTCTTCAGGAGGTCCTCAGTCCCTTGAACACAAGTTTCCGGGGACCTGGCCGCTATTAAGAGATCATCAACATATTGCAAAAGAGTTATTTCAGGGTGTTGCCGCCGGTACTCACCCAGATCTTCATGAAGGGCTTCATCGAACAGGGTTGGTGAGTTCTTGAACCCTTGTGGCAGTCTGGTCCATGTTAGCTGACCGTTGATGCCCCTCTCAGGATCCGTCCATTGAAACGCAAAGAGTTCTTGACTTTTGGGAGCCAGAGGAAGGCTGAAGAAAGCGTCTTTTAGATCAAGAACGGTATACCACTGTTTTTTGGGATGTAAGGCACTCAGAAGGGTGTATGGATTGGGCACAGTGGGATGTATGTCCATGACCCTTTTATTAACTTCTCTTAAATCCTGTACTGGCCTGTAGTCTGTACTGTTGGGTTTACGAACAGGTAACAGTGGAGTATTCCAGGATGAGTGGCAAGCCCATAGGACTCCCTGGTCTAGGAGTCGGCGGATATGGGGCGTAATTCCTTCTCTTGCCTCCAGGGGCATAGGATATTGCCGAACCCGAACCGGGTCCGTCCCTGGCTTAACTTCCACAAATATGGCAGGTCGATGTTTAGCTAGCCCTAAGCCCCCAGTTTCTGCCCACGCTTCAGGGAATCGCTGGAGCTAAGAGTCAATTCCCTGATCGGGGGGCTTACACTTAACACTTAACAATAACGGACAGACAGTAATAACGATGAGCATTCGCGAGCGCGTGTCGGACTTCCGACCTGAGTCAGACAGGGCAACCAAGGATGGAGGCCCCCAGATAGGCACTGGGGAACGTCTCCCACCAGTCCCGAGTGGCTGTCTTCTAGCGCGTCCGCCAAGACCGTGCCACTTACAGAACAGACCAATACAGATTACAGATTACGGATTTCGCGAAATTTCAGGGAGACAGACAGAGACAAAGACAGAGACAGTGACAAAGCCGGCTTACCTACAGATTAAGATCCGTTGACTTGGGGGTCTGGTGGGCTTGGGGGAAATCCCGGACGAGCCCCCATTTGTTATGCCCAGACCGTTTATTCCCCGAAGAAGACCACCAGAGTCCACAGTCAAAGCTAAGCAGCAAGGATCTTTATTACAGGGTCGAACCTGGAACTCTCCCTCGCTCGTGAAACGAGACGGGCAGGAGAGCTCCCCCACTCAGCTCCGAACAATGTTATATAGTCTAAGAAAAGTGGGCATAGAGTTATTATACAAATCAGATATATGATTGGCTAGTGTTTGAACAAGGCGATTTGGCTAACTATGATTGGTTCCTGCCATTTCTGATATTTTGGTTCAAACTTTGAGGCGGGAGAGCAGGTTTATGGCAGCAAGAGTTTATCTTACTTAAACACGTCTTGTGACCTTGCCTCAGAACTTACAAAATCTCTGGTATGTGCAAAACAAAATCTCTGGTAAGTGCAGAAAACCAGGTACTCACAGAACTTACGAAATCTCTGGTATGTGCAAAGATTAGAGAGCAGAACAAGGGTGTAGCGGGTGGGGGGCGGGTACACATCTATCTTTGTGTCCTTTCAACCTGAGGTCAGGAGTTCAAGACCAGTGTAGCCAACATGGCGAAATCCCGTCTCTACTAAAAATACAAAAATTAGTCGCTGGGCACGGTGGCTCACGCCTGTAATCCCAGCACTTTGGGAGGCCGAGGCAGGTGGATCCCGAGGTCAGGAGATGGAGACCATCCTGGCTAACATGGTGAAACCCCATCTCTACTAAAAATACAAAAAATTAGCCGGTCATGGTGGCAGGCACCTGTAGTCCCAGCTACCCAGGAGGCTGAGGCAGGAGAATCACTGGAACCCAGAAGGCAGAGGCTGCAGTGAGCCGAGATTGCGCCACTGCAATCCAGCCTGGGCAACAGAGCAAGACTCTGTCTCAAAAAAAGGAGAAGAAGAAGAAGGAGAAGGAGAAGAGGAGGAGGAGGGGGAAGAAGGAGGAGGGGGAGGAGAAGGAGGAGGAGGAGGAGGGAAGAGAAGAAGAAGGAAGAAGGACTTTGCAGGTGGCACACAAAATTAGATGAAAAGAATAAGGGGCCCTTAAAGGGGGAAGAAAAAAACGGGAAGTCCAGATGGAGAAAGATTCCTTAGATGATAGCTAGGGGATGCTGTGAGGGGTCCCTGAGGGTCTAGAACAGGACTCTCCTGCCCAAGGGGAGAACCAGGATGGATTGCGGAGGGCTAGTAGGCTAGGAGAGTGCAGTGGTTCTCTTTAAAGAAAAATCTCAGGACCCTTTATATTCTTGAGTTATAGAGGACTCCAAAGAGCTTTTGTTTGTGTGTTATATATGTCCTTTTAATCATATTTAAAATTAAAACTGAGAAATGTTGAAAATGGTCATCTGTTCATTAATTTAGAAATAATAGCTGGGTGTGGTGACTCATGCCTGTGGTCCCAGCACTTTGGAAGGCTGAGGCAAGAGAATCGCTTGAGCTCGGGAGTTCGAGATCAGCCTGGGCAACATGGCAAAACCCCATCTCTATAAAAAAAAAAAAAAAAAATTAGCCAGGCATGGTTGCATGCGCTTGTACTCCCAACTACTCAGGAGGCTGAGATGGAGTATCGCTTAAGCCTGGGTGTGCGAGACTACAGTGAGCCGTGATCATGCCACTGTATTCCAGCCTGGGCGACAGAGTGGGACCTTGTCTCAAAAAAAAGGAAAAGAAAAGAAAGGAAAAAAGACATAACAATCATAAACTCATCTGTTTATATGGTTAAAAGAAAACCTTACACAAATTAAATTTAACAGAGTTTAATTGAACAGTTTGAGAATCGGGCAGCCTCCTCAGCCAGAGTAGGCTCAGAGACTCCAGCACAGCCACGTGGTGGAAGAAGATTTATGGACAGAGAAAGAAAAGTGGCATACAGAAAACAGAAGTGAGGTATAGAAACAGCCAGATTGGTTACAGTTCCATATTTGCCTTATTTGAAAGCAGTGTCAAGAGTTGACCTCCTTTGGCCAAAATCCAATGATTGTCACAAGAGTAGGTCACAGTCTTGTTTACACATCTAGGTAGGTTACAATTCACTAAGTACAGAATAACCTTTAGGTCAAGCTTAAACTATGTAAGGAGGCAGCTTTAGGCTAAATTCGATTTAACAATATTAATGACATATTTACGATAAATAGCTATATTTTCAAAACAAAACATATTTGGTGGGAAGAATGGAATCACTGCAGGACTTTTCCTTAGTTCAGCTAAAGATAAGGCTCTTGTCCATCCCACAGCCACAAAAGTTTAGGCTTGCAGATGGTTTAAAGGGTGAGTAAAGCAGGGTTTTATTAAGTGAAAATGGGAAATAAAGGGTTGGGGGGAACAGGGATCCTCTGCAAGGCCAGAGTCCCCTGCTAGAGTGCTTCCCACCAGGCTGCTCGAATCCCAGGTTCACATAGGAAAAGGAGGCACCAGGCTTTTCCCTGCTGCAAACTCCTGAGGCTCCACCCCAGTGGGCAGGCTGGTTGGAGTTTCTCCAGGGACCCCCTCCCATCTGGCTGTCAAATAATTATTTTAGAGTTTTATAAAACTCTGAGAAATAAAAATGAAATCCTAAGTTGCCCAGCTGACTAAACGGATACACCACCTCTTGGCCAAGGGGACCCCAGAGAAACCTTGAAAACTGAGTTCCTGCCATGATGTGTTGTTATACCCTCTCCATTGCTAAACACCATTAGGATTTCCTTCCTACAGGTTAAACAGAAATCAGCCCTTTGGAAGGACGAGCTGCACCGCTGATATCAACCAATGGTCTGACGCTGCCCCTTCCTTTTGCAGTTTCTGCACAACTAACCAGCATTCCTTCCTCATAATAGACTGCCCACAATGGAGTGGTTCTGGCCAGTTTACAGAGGATGCACAGTGAGGGTTTCTGTGTCCTCTGTTTCACCTTTTGATGTCAGGGGACAGAAAACTCCACCCTCTGATCATGCTAATGCTGCAAATTTTTGCACATGCATCCCATGGAGAGGCATGAAACTCAACTGAGCATGTGCATGTTTCTCCTTTCATGACTATTCATGACTCCTCCTATAGTTTATTGAATACATATATTTGGTCATCCTATTCAACATAAATGCCTGTCTTATTCTTCTGACCCTCAGTGTCTGTTTTTGGCTTCTGGCCAGAGACTACATTTCTCAGCCTGTCAGAATGACCACCCTGCAGGCTGCAATCTTTTAGGAGAAATAAAGCTCTTCTTTGCAAATTTATTAATCTCAGAATTCTTCAGTTGACAAGTGTAATGTTTGGCTTAATGGAAAACAGCTGGATTCTTCTACTTGTCTCTTCATTCCATCTGTTGCAATATGTTGTTTTCATTGGAGTATATGAAGAAAACCCAGGCTCACAGAGTTATGTAGTTGGAAGAAGGAGAACATTACATATCTCTGAAGAGATCTGGGGGACCCAGAGGTTCACTTTTTTTTTTTTTTTTTTTTTTTTTTTTGAGACAGAGTCTTGTTCTGTTACCCAGGCTGGAGTGCAGTGGCATGATCTTGGCTCACTCCAACCTCCACCTTATGGGCTCCAGTGATTCTCCTGCCTCAGCTTCCTGAGTAGCTGGGATTACAGGTGTGCGCCACCACGCCCAGCTAATTTTTGTATTTCTAGTAGAGACGAGGTTTCACCATGTTGGCCAGGCTGGTCTCAAACTCCTGACCTCAAGTGAACCACCCGCCTCGGCCTATCAAAGTGCTGGGATTACAGGCATGAGCTGCTGCTTCACTTTGAAAGCTGTTGGGATGAAGACACTCTTCTCATACTCCAGCAACTCCATATAATATCTGTAATGATGGGTGAAAATGTGTAACTCAAAATTAATGCCTAAATAATATTTTATAAATTTGTATTCAGTGAGCTATCAATAAAATGTTTTCTCTTTAAAGTTTTGAATTTATTGTTTATAATTTATCAAATAATAAACATATGTTGTTTAGCAAGGTTTTTTTTTTTTTTTTTTTTTTTTTTTTGAGACAGAGTCTCACTCTGTTGCCCAGGCTAGAGTACAGTGGCACAATCTCAGCTCACTGCAACCTCTGCCTCCCAGATTCAAGCAATTCTCCTGCCTCAGCTTCCTAAGTAGCTGCGACTATAGGCTCATGCTACATGCCCGTCTAACTTTTGTATTTTTAGTAGGGACGGGGTTTGACCATGTTGGCCAGGCTGGTCTCGAACTCCGGACCTCAGGTGATCCACCCATCTCAGCCTCCCAAACTGCTGGGATTACAGGTGTGAGCTACTGCGCCCAGCCCATTGTTTAGCAAGTACTACAAGGCTTGTTTACAAATGTCAAAAGACAAAATTACAATGAATTTAGTTAAATGATCTAATTGGCTTTCATTTGCAATTCATGGATCAGGGCAACATGTCTTCTAAAAATTCAGAAAAGGTACTCCAGTGAGGTGGGCAGAGGAGGTTAGAAGAAAACAGAAACAGGGACCAAAAAGTGGATTGGTCTTTTCAGAGTTACTTTCCTAATACAGTTAAAACAGAGAGGACTTTCTTATTATGCCAGTGAAAACTGGCCCGTTTGGGGATTTGTCTATGATTTATCTCCCCTAATTTCCCAGAAGGTAAGATAAACCACTTAGCTTTGGTTTGGTGACACGGAACTTCAGCAAGAGTGACTCCATTTGTTTTGGTCTATTGGGGCCTGGTGCAGGAACACAGTGCAAATCAATGACCTCTAACAAATTTTATTTGACATAAATAATAACAGTTCTCCCCTCCTCATGGGCAACCATTTTCAATTTTTCTAGCTGATTATTCTGAGATTTCCCTTAATGTATCTAAACAAAATGAGTTTTCGGGCCAGGTCAGGAGTTCAAGACCAGCCTGGGCAACATGGTGAAACTGTGTCTCTACTAAAAATACAAAAATTAGCCAGGTGTGGTGGCGGGCACCTGTAATCCCAGCTACTTGGGAGGCTGAGGCAGGAGAATCACTTGAACCCGGGAGGCGGAGGTTGCAGTGAGTCGAGATCGCGCCACTGCACTTCAGCCTGGGTGACCATAGAGAGATTCTGTCTCAAAGAAAAAAATAATAAAATAAAAACAACCTTGGTAGTTTGATAGAAATAGCATTGAATCTGTAAATTGCTATGGGCAGTTATGGCCATTTTAACGATATTGATTCTTTAAGAAGATATTAGAATGCCTATGTTATACCAACAACTGTAGTGAGCCCTGGGAACCAAACATGAAAAGATGTGGACACTTACTTTCAGGGAACTTTCAGCCTAATCGTTGCAATGTACCTGAGTCATGGAGTCTGAGCGTCTTGCCGTCCACATCCCCAACAAGGTAAGGTGGATAATTACCAGGACTTTGTTTTTCAGAATGGGAAACCTACCTAAGCTTAAGAACAAACCCTAAAGGAATTTTTGAGGAAGTGGAGTAGTGGAGAAGAGAGAAACGCAACCAGACAACGGGAATCCAGGAGAGAAAAATGGGAGAGAGAGAATAAAAGTGTCCTTAGGAGGTTCAAGTTTTCTGTGCCTGTGTGAGGTAACTCACTCCATGGACACCCTCCCCACCTCCAGCCATTCCTCTGTAAAATTTGTATTTCTTGCTAACACTCTTGGAGTTGGGGTTATTTAGAGTTTATTTGAACAACAATCTTAAACATACAATTATAACACATTTATTTGACATTTATAGAGCCCTAATTGTGTGCAAGGAACTGTGTGAGATGCTGGGGCAACAACAGTCAACAAAGGAGACACACAGTCCTAGCCTCATGGATGGCACAGCCCAGCAGGGGTGACACATGGTAAGTCAGTGCTGGGAAAGACAAACATGATATGCTGAGGACATGGAACAATCAAGGGCGTCCAGGCAGAGGCTGAGTGGAGGAGGAGTTTGCAAGGCTGTGCCAAGAGCATTTTTCAGGGTAGAATCTACCCCCCAGGCAGAGATGTGGGGAGCAAAGACCAAAATGGAAACAGCACCAGCCAAGTCTCAGAGCCATGTGAAATAGTACAGCACACTTAGGGATCTGGGGATTTGGGATTGTTGGAGTCAAAGTGTTGAGCCTGAGGGGGTAGAAAAGCATAATTATATGTACAGTCAGTGTCTGAACAGTTCAGTCAGAAAAGCACATTTTTCAGGCTAAGAAACTTGGCCTTGGTCCTGCTTACATTTTACAGATAAGAGATTGCCTTTCTGAAAGCTTACTCTGGAGACCATGTAGATAGATGATGGGCCGAGAGAAAAGGAGGAAGGTGGATATAAGAAAGCTCCTGCAAAAATGCAGGTGAAAAATGATGAGGACCTCCACTGGGGATGGGCAGGAGCAGGCAGATTTAAGGGATGTTTGGTGAAACATACAAGGGGAATTGCTGATGGATTGGCAAGAGAAATTCCAGCAGGATCAGGTGGCTATGCTGTGGACGGTTTGCATAGCTGTCAGTGGCACCATTCACCTCACACTGTAGTTATAATCTCTGTGAATAGTGACACCTGGAGTTGTGCAGTACACAGCCTAGACAACCTTACACAGAAATCCTGACTCCAAACTCATCTGTTTCTATTACTTTTGAGCTTTGGAGAGTTTTAAAATTTTTCTTTCTCTTAGGGTTTTATTTAAGCCATTTTCTTTTGGGAAAATCTCAACTAGCATTGTAGAGTGGGGTAGGAAAGGAATGTAATTGGGAAATGATATTGTCTTATTTTTTTATATAATTTAGCCACCTTTACACTTAAGATGGCAGACACGGGAGCTACATTTTTTTCTTTCTTTCTCTCTTTTTTTTGAGATGGAGTTTCCCTTTTGTCGCTCAGGCTGGAGTGCAATGGCGTGATCTTGGCTCACTGCAACCTCCACCTCCCAGGTTCAAGTAATTCTCCTGCCTCAGCCTCCCGAGTAGCTAGGATTACAGGCTTGCACCACTATGCCCGGCTAGTTTTTGTATTTTTAGTAGAGACGGGGTTTTACCATGTTGACCAGGATGGCCTTGAACTCCTAACCTCAGGTGATCCACCAGCCTCAGCCTCTCAAAGTGCTGGGATTACAGGTGTGAGCCACCACGCCCGGCCAGGAGCTAAAAAATTTGAGGTCAAGATGTGGCATTAACAATGTTTCCACAGATCACAGAAACACAAGTGGACAGCAGAGGCCCTTCTTGCACTAGTATTTCTACCTGGATGGGGCCTCAGAGGTCTGGCTTTTCACAGGAGAAGAAAATCTTTGAGAGCCAATTTTACTACTGGGTGTTGGTGTTTTCCTCAACTGTCTAAATAAATCTTCAGCTAATAAACATTTCAATAAATCTTTTCTGGTGCCTTCCATTCCTTAAGCGATACAGCCAGAGAAGATGGAACATATGAGCTTGGATTCTGTCTCTGTGGCGGATGCAGGGATATAAGTGAGCTGAGTTTTACACACTCCAAAGGGGCCACTGATCAGGTACTTCGGGATGCACTCCAAGTGTCCTGGCTAATTAAGTGAAACCAAAGATTAAAAGGCATTTCTGGCTGGGTGCAGTGGCTCATTCCTGTAATCCCAGCACTTTGGGAGGCTGAGGCAGGTGGATTACGAGGTCAGAAGTTCAAGACCAGCCTGGCCAAGATGGTGAAACCCCATCTCTACTAAAAATACAAAAATTAGGCCGGGTGCAGTGGCTCACACCTGTAATCTCAGCACTTTGGGAGGCCGAGGCAGGCGGATCACGAGGTCAGGAGATGGAGACCACCCTGGCTCACACGGTGAAACCCCGTCTCTACTAAAAATACAAAAAATTAGCCAGGCGTAGTGGCGGGCACCTGTAGTCCCAGCTACTCGGCAGGCTGAGGCAGGAGAACGGCGTGAACCCGGGACGCAGAGCTTGCAGGGAGCCGAGATTGTGCCACTACGCTCCAGCCTGGGTGACAGAGTGAGACTCCATCTCAAAAAACAAACAAACAAATGAAAAAAAACAAAAACAAAAATTAGCTAGGTGTGGTGGCGGGTGCCTGTAATCCCAGCTACTCGGGAGGCTGAGGCAGAGAATTGCTTGAACCCAGGAGGCAGAGGTGGCAGTGAACCCAGATTGCGCCATTGCACTCCAGCCTGGGCGACAGAGCAAGACTCCATCTCAAAACAACAACAACAACAACAAAAAGCGAATTTCTTACTGTATACGCAGAAAGTCATGAACTTGTCGTTTTGAACAGCACCATAAATTTACATGAAATTTCAAAACTTCGCCCCTCCTTCCCTTCTCCCTTGCTGGCATGTAGCTGTTTTAGTTTGCAGAAGATAACTATGTGCCAAGAATCCAACTGGACACGGACTAAAATTACTTTAATCTTAGTGTGTACCTTGGAAGTGTAAAGTGATTTTTCCTTGGCAACCTTGCATGGTTAATCCACACAAACTCCATCATTATGAACATGGGTCTTCCTTTAGAGGTGGCAGAAGCATTTGTCAGAATTTGGGGCAAGTATAGCCGGACAAAGCATATTGTAAACCTATAATTTAATGCAAATTTTAAACTGTCAAATATTTTTTTTTTTTTTTTTTTTTGAGAAATTGCCCAGGCTACAATATTTTTATAAGGTGTACATAAGATGGAGTAAAATATAAGCATGGTAAGGCACAAGATGAATGGTTCCAGGGAAACAGAATCTACTACGAAGTTAAGTAAAATGAATATTTTGATTACTACGAAGTTAAGTAAAATGAATATTTTGATTAAGTTCAAGGTTGAGTAGAGAATGTCATCCATATTTTGGGGGAAGTCCTCCAATGTGAATATGAAATTACGCTGTGCACGTGAGAACAACACTTGTCATGAATTGAGTGCTTCTCACATCAGGACTGTGTTTTGCCTGTAGGTCCAGGCTCAACATGTTAGATATCTCCATTTTATAGATTAAAAAAAAAATGAGGCCAGTGTATCAACAAACAAGAGGCAGAGCTTCAATTAAATTCTAGAATTTGTGATTCAAAAACCCAGGTTCTCTTTTACATACCTCATTGCTTCTTTGCAACTCGAGAGAGCTAAATAAGTCATGGTAAGTCATGCTGGCACGTTTTATTTTCTATGTGGCTGAGGGTCTACCCACTCAAGAAGGTAAATATAATAGAAAAAACTTTCTGATGCACACCTGTGGCACACACCTGTAATCCCAACATTTTGGGAGGACAAGGCAGGCAGATCACTTGAGCCCAGGTGTTTGAGACCAGCCTGGGCAACATGGTGAAACTCCATCTCTACAAAAAACGCACAAATTAGCCAGGTATGGTGGTGCACACCTGTGGGAGGATTGCCCGAGCCCAGGGAGGTCGAGGCTGCCATGAGCTTTGATTGCACCACTGTCCTCCAGCCTGGGTGACAAAGTGAGATCCTGTTTCAAAAAACAGAAAAGAAAAAAAAAGTTTTCTAAGATTGTATTATGCAATTCCTCACCTCCTCCAATATGTTATAGTGAACATTTAATAATCTTTTCCTGGAAACTCATCCTTCACGTTGGTGACTGGACCATACTATAAATGAGGCGATGCTCCCAGGGTCTGCGGTGGGGGGGCGATTGGTCCACACGGTGGTACTTTTCCAGTTTGCTTGTCAGAATATGATTTTGATTCTTCCCCCGGCTGCTGTTCATGTGTTTGAAGTCCCTTTCCTTCCTTATTTATTTATTTATTTGAGATAGAGTTTGGCTCTGTTGGCCAGGCTGGAGTGAAGTGGCATGATCTCGTCTCACTGCAACCTCCACCCCCAAGGTTACAGCGATTCTCCTGCCTCAGCCTCCTGAGTAGCTGGAATTATAGGCACGAGCCACCATGCCCAGCTAATTTTTAAATATTTTTAGTACAGACAGGGTTTCCCCATGTTGGCCAGGCTGGTCTCGAACTCCTGACCTCAGGTGATCCACCCGCCTCAGCCTCCCAAAGTGCTGGGATTACAGGCATGAGCCACTGTGCTGGGTCCCTTTTCCTTCCTTAAATAGGGATCTCCCACTGCCTTGGGAACTAGATAATCAAACCAATTAGAGCTATATGTAAAATAAAAGTAAATAGGCCTGAAGGGCTGGCCCGCAAGGACCCCATAAGAGCCCAGATTCCTTATCTTCCACTTTCATGTCACAGCAGCCCCACTGCATACCTCTTAAGTTTGTGCTGTGTCCCAGATAAAGGAGTACATTATGTCACCAAGTTCTAAGTAAGTGGGGTGCACTGAAACTTTCAGTAGAAGCAAGATGCACACACACACAAACATGTATGATTTTATTTGTTTTCTCACTGGCACTGGCCTACTGCACTTAAACATTTCCATCAGATTCAAAAAATAATTTTATTTCAGAAGAAAGAAAATATTTTACTTATTTAGCTTCTGTTTATACTGTTTTATTATTAAGAGGTTTTTTTTTTCTTTTTTTAAGAGATAGGATCTTGCAATGTTGCCCAGGCTGATCTCCAATTTCTGGCTTCAAGCAATCCTCCTGTCTCAGCCTCCTAAGTAGCTGGGAATATAGGTATATGCCACTGCTCCCAGCTTAACTTAATGGAATCTGTTTTTATTCACCCTTTGGAAAAGGCTTTGCTACATATTAATACAGACTTGTCACTAACAAACCCTTCTTTTTTTTTTTTTGAGACGGAGTCTCACTCAGTCGCTCAGGCACGATCTCGACTCACTGCAACCTCTGCCTCCCGGGGTCAGGCAATTCTCCCGTCTCAGCCTCCCAAGTACCTGGGATTACAGCTGCATGCCACCATGCCCAGCTAATTTTTTATCTTTAATAGAGATGGGATTTCATCATGTTGGCCAGGCTGGTCTCAAACTCCTGACCTTAGGTGATCCAGCCACCTCAGCCTCCCAAAGTGCTGGGATTATAGGTGTGAGCCCGACCACTAATAAATCCTCCTTTAAATAAGAAAATAATATGAGCATAACTTTGTGTGAATTTTAATGTCCTGGAGGCTTGTTGCTTTATGTATAAAGTGCAGGCCAGTAAAAATTAAAATGAGGTAGTGTGGTATAATAGGCTTAACCCAGTAAGGGTACAATAAAGGATAGCTTATTATTATTATTATTATTATTATTATTATTATTTTGAGATGGAGTTTTGCTCAGTCGCCCAGGCTGGAGTGCAATGGCACGATTTCCGCTCACTGCAACCTCTGCCTCCGGGTTCAAGCGATTCTCCCGCCTTAGCCTCCCGAGTAGCTGGGATTACAGGCACCTGCCATCATGCCCAGCTAATTTTTGCATTTTTAGTAGAGATGGGGTTTCATCATGTTGGCCAGGCTGGTCTTGAACTCCTGACCTCAGGGGATCCACCCACCTCGGCCACCAAAAGTGCTGGGATTACAGGTGTGAGCCACCGTGCCTGGCCAAGGATGGCTTTTATTCTCACATGAATTCAACTGAAATCTCAATAGGGCAACACTAATAACCATGTTTCCTATATAACTTAAAAACTGTTCTTTGTCATCCCCTCATCTACCCAACGGGAATTACAGCTCGCCTGTGAGGCTGCTTGACAGGACCACTGAATGCTGGGAATCAACCATGCTCTATCCTCTCATTTAACAGATGGGGAAGCAGAGGTCCAGGGAGTTTGGGAAACTTGTCCACAAAGGGACAACTACTTTGTGACGGAACTATGTCTAGGACCGCGGCTCTCTTTATCAACATGAGTATCTCTTTCATTTATATGCCCCTTTACATTGACAAGGTACCTCCTCAGCTCCATGATTTTGTTTATTACACTATATCACTCAGCTCACGAAAATGGCTTTTTTTCCTCTTTTCTTGTCTTTGGAAGATTTTTTTGCATTCTTGTAGCAGCTGATTCCATACTAACCCTTAAATTGAAAATACATATATACACACAGACACATATGTGAATATGCGGAAGAAACAGCACTGGGTCTTCCTGGACAACCCAGTACAGGCCACACCCTGGCAGCCACAAATCACAAATAAGAAACGGTCTTTCCATGTGAGTTGCTTTCAACACTTCAATGCTAAAGAGCTCAGAAGTGCTTACACTTTGAAAGAAGCCTGAAAACATTTGTAGGCTACCCTTTAATGTGTCTCATTTGGAGACAGAACAGTGAGCAGGTTGACCAGCTGCTCTTCATGTACTTTTTGCAGTAAATCCTTCAAAGAATGAAGAGTGAAGACAATTCATTTTTCCTCCTGGAATTTTTCCTTCTTATTATTTTGCTTTTTTAAAGGTTGTTATATTCAGGGATAGGCATAAGACATTGTAAAAGATAAGGGATAGCATGTGAGGGAGGAAATCAGACAATCCAAAAAATCTTCTGTAGAAATAAAAAATCAGAACTTGGGGGCAAGATAGGAGGCAACACATTCTTTCTACAGAGCTGTGACACATAGCCCAACTGTCCTCAAAAGCAGGAATGAAAAAAATAACAACAACAAAAAAACAGACCTCAGCTGCATAATGAAGCTGGGGTATTGGCCTAATAGCTTTTAAAGTCCTTAAAACTGGGCTGGGCATCAAGCGTCTTTTCCGGAATAGGCCAAGGAAGACAAGTCCAGTTTGGTTTTTAAGGCTTTAGTGAGCTCTGCGCCCAGCAGCTCATGGAGGGAAACGCCGTCGTGGGAATACACCCAGTTTTTCCCAGTCCAGTCATAACGCTTGGGTCCACTGGAAGACAAAAAAAATACATAGTAATTCCAGAGTACAGCCCTTCAGATGAACCACTGATTCCACAAATGCTGCCCCCAAGAAATTGACTGGAGTAAGGCTCTAGAAAATAACACAAAATGAGCTACAGTGTATATCTGACTTCTTATCTTAGCATCTAAGAAGAGTTATACAATAGATCTTCTGGAACAATTCCCAGAATCATTCTCAAAACCTGAAAAAACATTTGACCCTTACTGATAAGTCTCCAGGTATCACACTTTGATCTCCAGCTTTTGCTACCTCACATGTGACACCTGCTATGCTACAGTAGTGTTTAAAAATTAGGGCCATTTTTGTGCCACTGATGTGCCTTACCTATACTATTATTACCTTACCTATACTTGTGCCTTACCTATACTATTATTAGTTGTTAAGGTAAAATTCACATAACATAAAATTAACCATTTAAAAATGAATAATTTGGTGGCATTTAGTACATTTACAATGTTGTGCAACCACTACCTCTAGCTCCAAAACATCTGCATCACCCCAAAAGGAAAGCTAGTGCTGTTGTTCCTTGGTATCTACGGGGAAGGGGTTCCAGGATCTGCAGATACCAAAATCTGTGGGTACTCAAGTCCCTGATATGAAATGGTACAACACATGCATCTAACCTAGGCACATCCTCCCATATACTTTAAGTCATCTCTAGGTTACTTACAATGCCTAGTACAATGAAAATGCTATGTTAATAGTTGTTATATTGGTTTTTTATTTGTATCATTTTCATTGTTTTATTGTTTTTTATTTTCAAATATTTTGATCCATGGTTGGTTTCAAATATTTTGATCCATGGTTGGTTGAATCAGCAGATGTGCAACCCACAAATACAGAAGGCCAACTATACCCATTAAACAGTTATTCCCCATTCTTTCCTCTCCTAGCACCCCAGCAATCACCTAAACTATTATTTTTTAAAAATATTTTTCTTAATTCAATGTTAAATTCATGACATTGAGAGCCTGGTGGTCTAGTTCATCCACCTCAAGCTCATCCAGTGAACAACGGCACATGCACGTCGCTTTGGGAATGCCGTATTCATGTGGACAGATTGGAGGCTGGCTTCTGCCATGTCTTGGTATACCAGATGTACATTCCACTTCCTCATGGCCTCATGGATGAATGGCCATGGAATCAGATAACACTGGTGCATGTGGCACCCTGATGAAGGTAAGAACAGAGTGCACAGGAGCCCAGAAGAAAGGGCACCTGAATCTGCCTGAGCACTCAAGGAGGGCTTTTCCAAAGACTGAGGCTAGGAGGAGGTCACCAGGAAGGGAAGCTTCGGCAATAAAAGGATCAAGGATTCCTGCATTATCAACCAAATGCTGGGGCTTGAACCTGTTCCCAGTATGTAGATAAAAAATGAGTGAACCAAACCATCAGGGTCACATAAAAATAACTAATAAACTACACCAAGCCCAAGGATCAGGACCTTGGCCCTATACTCTGATGCTGCTATTGGGTTGCCAGGCAGAGCCTGAGAAACCTCTAGACCCCTTCACACTGCTTGAGATGCTCTGAGCACAGGCACTGATGTGCAAGTGTCCCTAGAACTCTCCTTTATTCCATACTGCAACCTCGTCAGGGTGGGTAAGGTGGGAGGAAAGACTACTGATCCCACAGAACCTGAAAAGTTATCAACTTTAAAAAAAAACAGGCCGGGTGCAGTGGCTCACACCCATAACTCCATCACTTTGGGAGGCTGATGTGGGAGACTGCTTGAAGCCACGAGTTTGAGACCAACCTAGGCAACAAAGTGAGACCCCATGTTGACAAAAAAATTTATTTTTAATTAAAAATAAATAAAATTAAGGAAAACAACAAGAAAAAATCAGAAATGTAGCTGGATGAAAGAGATTTTGAACCAATGTGAAAGGCTGAGAGGAAAAAAACAAAATTTTTTTTTATGTTAAACAATCTTTATTTGAAAAATAGTACCTTATGATCCTAACAGTATCAATCAAACTTCAATAAAAGCAACTGCAGCATCAACTAATAACAGTTGCTAAATTAACAAGAGATCAATCAAAAGCGCTTTAAAGGGAGCAGCACTAGCTGGTGTTCCCGAGTCTCTGGGCATTCAGGACCCAGGTACAAGGAAAACAGAATCAAACAGGCTGGTGCTCTGGCCCCAACCAAGCCCTCACATTGTGACCTGCCTCCCTCCTGGGGGCCCTGGCAGCCCATGGTCCCTGTGGCACTTCCAGAACCCTGTCAGCTGTGGGTGGGGCCCCAGGAGCCAAAAGCCGCTTGGAAAAGGCTGGAACTTGGCCTCATAGTCAGCCAATTTCTGCCTATTGTGGTCATTTTCTTTTTGGAGTGCCTGGAGCACTCTCTCAATGGACACGGCAGCCCTCCAGGCTTCCTGGGCCATTTTCTTCTTCTTCTTTTTTTTTTTTTTTCAGATGGGGTCTCACTCTGTCACCGAGACTGAGTACAGTGGTGCAATCTTGGCTCACTGCAACCTCTGCCTCCCAGGCTCAAGCAATCCTCCCACCTCAGCCTCCCGAGTAGGTGGGGCCACAGGCATGCACCACCACACCCGGCTAATTTTTGTATTTTTGGTAGAGTCAGGATTTCACCATGTTGCCCAGGCTGGTCTCGAACTCCTGAGCTCAAGCCATCTGCCTGCCTCGGGCTCCCAAAGTGCTAGGATTACAGGCGTGAGCTACTGTGCCTATCCCCTGGGCCGTTTTCTTATAGCAGACCATCTCTCTCTGAAAACTGGAAGTGTCTTTCTTCAATTTCTGGGCCAGGTTTTGGGCCATATTCTTGTAGTGGTCATGGGTGTGACACATGCGGTTCAAGTTTTCGTGCCCTTTGCTTAGTCTCTGCTAAAGGTCGGGCAGTAGGTGTCCTCCTCCGTGGACTCCCTCTATGGCCTCATCAAATGTCTTTGGTGCAGTTCAGGCAGAGCGGGCAGCAGAGGCCTACTCCCCCAGCACACTATGCACTTGTGCCGTGAGTTCTTTACCCCTTTGGATTTCTTCCCACATTTGCATGTTTGCTTCTACAATTGCCCCCTCAGGACATTAGAAAGATGCAACTAAGGTCACCATTGTCATCCACACTCTTCAGAGGGACTTGTGGCTAGGACGCTGGGGAAGCACCATGTCCAGCTTCCTTGCTCCCCTCCACTGCCAAGTCCCCATTGTACCACCCTTGAGCAGAGGCAGGACACTCAGTGGGGTGAGTGACAGAAAGTGATATTATTTATGCGATGCCTTGGGGGAGTGGAAAGAGCTCACAATAGCACCTTTGCACAGGGAGGCTATTTGCTTCACTACAATATTCCTGGCCTGTTTCATTCCTGCCTTGGCCTTTCCTCCTTCTCCTTTTTTTGAGACAGAGTCTCGCTCTGTTGCCCAGGACGGAGTGCTGTGGCAGGATTTCAGCTCATTTCAACCTCCATCTCTTGGGTTCAAGCGATTCTTCTGCCTCAGCCTCCCAAGTAGCTGGGATTACAGGTGCCTGCCACCACACCTGGCGAATTTTTTGTACTTTTAGTAGAGACAGGGTTTCACCATGTTGCCCAGGCTCATCTCAAACTCCTGACCTCAAGTGATCCGCCTGCCTCAGCCTCCCAAAGTGCTGGGATTACAGGTGTGAGCCACCGTGTCTGGCCCCTTCTTCTTTGCCTGCAAACATTGCTTCTGTCTCGTAATTTCTTGGTCAGGCAGCTCTGCAGTTTGCTGATGGTCAGTGCCATTATTCAGATAGTCTGCAGTTTGCCCCTGAAGATCCTCTCCACGTTGCTGTGAAGCATGCAGGACGCGCTTTGCATCAGTCGCTCGGGGAAGTTCAGGAGGTCTGCTTTTCATGCTTTTTCAGAAACTAACCTAGGTCCTGACAGGAGGACCTGCTCATTTCATTTGGAACCCTCCAGCCTGAGGTGCTGGCCGCATCTTGGTCCTGGCCTTTCTGCGGATCTCACCCTGGGCTGATTCTCCCCTTCTCAGCATGTCATCTTCTGACTGTGAAGGCCACCACAGCAGTGCACACCTGGGTCACCCAGGGTATCCATAGGTTCCCTGGCACTAGTCCCAGGATTCTGCACATCACTAGCACTGCCACCCACAGGAGGGCCAGCAGCAGCTGAGTTGGCATGTCGTGGCAGCCAGCAGGCCCTCTGTGGCTCCCGAGGGCTCCACAGCTCTGCCTCCACTTGCCAGTGGCCTGTGGGCCACAAATGACCACTCGGAACCCTGCGGGGTGTTCCATCTCTAACAAAAACAAGGGCCCATCAGTCATTGTAGACCTTCTGTTGGGCTGGGGAGAGGGGAGGCACCCCAAGTTCTAGAAAATTGTGTCCTTGATTTTGCTGTGCAAACAGAAAGTGACATTATTTATGCAATGCCTTGGGGGAGTGGAAAGAGCTCATAGTAGCCCCTTAGCACAGGCCACTCCAGGCCCCACCTGGCCCGATAGCACAGCTAGTGGGTCAAAGCAGGGCCAGGTCATAGCCCCGTGTCCACATGCAATCCTCTCAGGGTAGCATGGTGGCCTACCTCTGTCCCTGCTGAGGCTCGTTACCAATTTCAAGCTTCCTTCTGCTGCAGGGAAGCCTGGTCCCACCTACAAAGAGTCTGTCTCCCTTGCTAGATTGAGCTCCTTGAAGATGGGACTGTGTTTTCTTCATCTCCGTATTTCCAGTAGCTCATCAATGCCCATTATACACTAGAGGCTCAGTCATTTTTGGTCCTGTTTTCTTGTTGACTCTACTCTGACTCAGGACATGTCACTTTCCCCACTGGACCTCCATATTCACATCTGCCAATAAGAGTAAGTGGGTAAAGATCCTTCTCGCTTTAAAGCCCCTCCAATACACAGACCTCTGAAACCAGAAACAGAAGCTGAGGAGTGGTAAATGGAGCATTTTCTCTGGCATGATGGCCGGGACCTGCAGATCTGGCTGAGGGTGGTATCTTGCCAGTAGAATGCCTCTGCAGAATTTCATCCTACTTTTCAAATCAGACTCAAGGATGATCTTCACTGTTGATAATTTTATGGTTTTTTTTTTTTTTTTTTTCTGAGGCTTTGTTATTGACACAACAGCTTCTGGAAATCTTTTCCACAGAGAGTATGGGGGCTTCTTTGGCCAAGTTGGGTGGGTGCAGGCTCCAATGGCTCAGCAGCCACTGTCCGGGCCACAGCATGTCCACAACCTCTTACTCCTCTTCAGAGGTTTCTCCAGACATTACCGTGTGTCTGGTCATGCCATTCACCACAGGTATGAAAACAATGACAACGGCCCGAAGCTGCGGGATCCTCCCACGGAATCCTGTGCCTTTGCAGGCACAGCCACACGGCGCTCCCGTGCTCCGGCCTGCTCCTTCCAAGACAGGAGCGGGACGTCCAGGGTCCTGCTCCCCCAGACCCCGCAGTCTGTGTGGGCAGCAGGCCGGGAGTGGGGAGAGCCGTCCTGGTAGTGAGGGCCTGGAGCGGGACGGCTGTGTTAGGCAGCGTCCTGGCCTCCAGCGACCAGCTGAGTGACTCGGCTTCCGTCCCCCGCTGGGAGCTGCCATCTTGCCGCCACTTCCCACAGAAGCACTGAGAGATTGTCCTCAGGAAACGCTTCTCTCCCTCCCTTCCCCTGACTTCTACCCGGCGGTGGCCTCTCTGGATCCGCCGGAAACTGGACGCAGGAAGGGGAGGGGCCTGAGGTGGACCCAGGAGCCTGTGGTCTCTGGGTGTGGCCTTCTCCCGCCGAGGCACTTCTTCAGTCTCACCCTGCCCCCCCCCATATATATACACATATATATATAATTTTTTTTGAGGAAGATAGTATCTGTGACAGTAAATAGCTTGCTCAGCAGATCTTTCCAAATTCCCATATTTCTGAACACAGCTAGGGTAAGAGCCTATTGCTGGACAGTGTGTCCAAATACGATATGGAAGTTTTCAGTCTCCAGATATGGGGAAAATTCTTTTGGGGTAGGTGCCTGCCCGATATTTACAAAGCCAATGATCCCCAAAAGTGATCGCTGGACTGAGCTGATCCACTTTGTTCCCCCGGAGATGGATAAGAACACACAGGCTCAAGCATGGCCAGGGTCAGGAAGAGTGACTGAAGCCACAGAGGCTAACTGGCCCACAGAGGTTAAAATCCTCCAACCTCCACACTAACTGGCTCTAAAAACCAATACGAGTTGTGAATTAGGGCCTTCCTAGAATGACAGTGAGTTCTAGTGCTGTTTTTGTTAAACTCTAGCACACTTCCTGGATGAGAGTGTGGGGAAAGGAAACATAACACTATTTATTCTGAACAAAGCATTAGAGATCACAGAATGATAAATGGTATAATATTAATTGCCTAAAAATGATGTCAATGTTAGGGGGTAGAGTAAGGTTATAATTTTTTAAAAATGCAAATACCATTAGTCTTTCAAAGAATTCTATGCTGGCTTTATCTAGCCCTTTCCCAATTCATAGTCAACATGCTCTCTTTGGAAGTGCTAATGAATGACTGGATCTGAGAGCTTTTTGTGGGCATTTCTCTTTTACTTTCTTACAACCACTTCAACAGCAGCCAGGCTGCTGAGGGATGAGCGACATCTCTCACTGCATGTTCTCAGGCTTTCAGATGCTATGCAGGCTGCATTGTGTCTCCAACACAATCTTTTATTCCTCTACATTGAAAGCACATCAATGGAAAAGGCAGGAGGGATTAAATGCCCTAGAACAGCAATATAAAACACTGCCACCTCCACAGGGTACACAACCCCATCCTGCAAAGGGAATTCAAATAACCCTTTACCTGAGAGGCTCAAAACAAGTAGAGGTCAAACTTTAACTTGCTTTGAAGACAAAGTGCAACTTGTTCAAATGCTACAAGGTCAAAAGCAGCTTTTTTTTTTAAAAAGTCAGGGCAATGATTTAATAGAGGAAAACTGTCTAGGCTGAATTTGGAAAAGTTATAAGCTATTCACTTCAGATCTTCTTAATATCCTGATGCCTGCTTACAGTATCCAAATTGTCAGCAGGGAGAAGTTATATAACTAGAGTAAATTTTTCTACTGAGAATGAGACAGGCTGCAAAATATCAGGAAAGACTCAATTATAAGGATACTAACATAAGACAGTGACTTGTTTTTTTGCGGGGGAGAGGGGATAGGGTCTGGCCCTGTTGCCCAGACTGGAGTGCAGTGGCGTGATCTTGGCTCACTGCAACCTCCACCTCCTGGGCTCACACTGAGGCTCAACTTCAGCCTTCCAAGTAGTTGCGACTATAGGTGTGTGCCACCACACCTGGCTAACTTTTGTATTTTTAGTACAGGCGGGGTTTTGTGACATTGCCCAGGCTTGTCTCAAACTCCTGAACTCAAGTGATCCACACTCTTGGCCTCCCATAGTGCTAGGATTACAGGTGTGAGCCACTGCACCCAGCCGTGACTTTATTTTTCTTTTCTTTACAGAGCCAGGGACTCACTATGTCGCCCAGGTTGGTTCTGAACTGTCCTTAAGTGATCTTCCTACTTCAGCCTCTCAAAGTGTTGGGATTACAGGTGTGAGTCACTGTGCTCAGCTGACATTTCTTAAATGGTCCACAATGTTGCATTTTGGAAGTCTTTAAGAATTACAGATGTTGACATCTGAACATACCTACATACCTGGATGGAGAAGATAACCAGATTTGCTTGTTTGGCGTCTGCTTGTTGATCACGTAGGTTCCTAGATCTCCACCCAGTTTAACAGTTAAGACACCACTCTAGGGGATTAGGTGGAAAAAAGCATGAAGAAATTAAAACAAGAAAAAGTTAGCACTTTGTCATCATTGCTTCATGTTTTATCTCAACACTTTCCATTTCTACAAGTACACAAAATACACCATAAATAAATGTCTTTAATTTAGTATTTAGAAATAGGAGTTTGTGTAGGAAGAGCTTTGCTTTCAGAATCAGAATAGGATTAATCATAATGATGTTGTATCTTATAGAGCTTTGCCTGTTCCCTGTGAGGTCTGCAAGGAGAGAACGGTGATGGAGCTCAGAGAGTTAAGTGACCTGTCTGAGGTCTTGGTGCTGGCATCTGGGATTCCTGGTTTGTTGCCCTCAACCATCAACCAGAACATACTAGAGGACATAAAAAATGCAGACTCTAACTCTATTAGAGTACTACGTCAGCCCAAACATCAGACACGACAAGTCTATTACAGAAGAAGTAAAAGGAAGGAAAGGAAGTACGCAAACCATCTGTTTTGCTTGTCTTAGAAGAGCATTAGCTTCAGCTCTGTTGGTAGAAGGCAGAAACTCCAGATGAAGTTTTTTATTTCCAGACCCTTCCCATGCCTCTAACAAGCTTCTCAGATACTCCTCCAAGGCTTTATTTTTCTCTAAAGAGCCTTGAATTCTTCAAAAGACTGGTTGGTCCGTCTTTGAACAATAAATGCTCATTTAAATTTTAAAACACTCCTTCAACAAAAGAGTCCTTTACTTCTAAAGCCTGTGGTCTCTTTAAAATGGGTGAGATATGAAAGAAACAGCTACAGGGCTCAGTTCCCTGCATTGGAACTGGTAAGCAAGAGGGAGCCTGCTGTTCCCCATCTTGTGCATGACTTGCAGAGATACACAGCAGCAGCCTTTTTCTGTGTATTCTAGAGCCTCCAACCAATCGAGAGGCTTTGAATGATTCTTACAACACACTTTTGCAAATACAGAGAGCTATTTAGGCCAGCACTTTGGAAGGCCGAGGCAGGCAGATCGCTCGAGCCCAGGAGTTCCAGACGGGCCCAGGCAACATGGCAAAACCCTGTCTCTACTAAAAATGCAAAAATTAGCCAAGTGTGGTGGCATGCGCCTGTGGTCCCAGCTACTTGGGAAGCTGAAGTGGGAGGACTGCCTGAGACCAGGAGGTTGAGGCTGCAGTGAGCTGAGATTACATCACTATACTCCAGACTGGGCGACAGAGTGAGACCCTGTCTCAAAAAGCAAAGCAAAACAAAACAAAAAACCCAAAAAACAAAGAGCTATTGAAATTCCAGAGGGTAGTAACAATAATAATATAACTGATAGGAATGGGACAAGGGGCACTACTAGGTTATTTTTTTAAATAACATCTTTTTCTGATTCAAAAATAAATGCATAGAAATGATGGAGATGTCAGCAATGCAGACACTGATAAAAATATTAACCACTATTTACTCAGTTCCTACTGTGCCAGGCTTGGTGTTTGGTACTTTGTGTAAATTGTTTCCAACTTGACTATAATTCTTGGAGGTAGGATTCATTATTCCAGTTTCACAGATGAGAACAGAGGTTCATAGTAAAGAGTACTTAGTAATTGGCAGAGCTAATCTTAAATCTAGGTCTGTGTGGGTCCAAAGACACTGTTCTTTCTATAACATGAAGTATTTTCTCGATCCCATTAACCAGAGATAAAAGATATTCACTCTCAGGTATTAGCTGCCAGTTTTTGTTTGTTTGTTTTTACAACAGGATCTTGCTCTGTTGCTTAGGCTGCAGCAGTGGCAGGAGCATGGCTTGCTGCAGCCTCAAACCCCTACCCTCAAGTGATCCTCTGCCTCAGCCCCTGCCTCCGGAGAGCTGGGACTACAAGTACCACACCTGTCTAATTTTAACATTTTTCTTTTGTAGAGATGAGGTCTCGCTATATTGACCAGGCTAGTTTCAAACTTCTGGCCTCAAGTGATCTTCCCACCTCAGCCTCCCAAAGTGCTGGGATTATGTTACAGGTGTGAGCTACTGCACTCGGCCCCATTTTTTTTTTCTTTTATTTTACTATAGTAAAAAGCACATAATGCTAAATTTATCATATTAACCATTTTAAGTGTACAGTACAATAAGGCATATTCACACTGCTGGGCAGCATAACTCTAGAACTTTTAATCTTGTAACACTGAAACTCTATGCCCATGAGACACTAACTTCCCCATCCCATAGCCCTTAGTAACCACCTGTCTACTTTCTGTTTCTATGATTTTGACTTACCTTTTTTAAAATTGAAAATAAAAATTATACATTTATGGTGGTGTTTCTATGGTTTTTGACTACTTTTGACTACTTTATGAGTGGAATCATAAGTATTTGTCCTTTTATGACTTGACTGCCAGTTTTTGAAAGCATTTTTTAAAAAGGACTAGGATTATACCATACATAAGTTTGTTTTAAAGACTTTTTTTTCCCCGAAACCCATTTTTATTGTTTTGGTATGACTATATTTCATTTATTTAAAAGTTTCTTAAACCTGAGGCCGTGTGTGGTGACTCATGCTTGTAATCCTGGCACTTTGGGAAGCCGAAGTGGGAGGATTGCTTGGGCACAGGAGTTCAAGACCAGACTGGGCAACATGGTAAAACCTTGTTTTTACAAAAAATTACAAATTTGCTGCATGTGGTGGTGCGCACCTATAGTCACAGCTACTTGGTAGGCTGAGGTGGGAGAATCACATGAGCCTCAGAGATTGAGGCTGCAATAATCGGTGATCATGCCACCACACTTCAGCCTGGGTGACACAGGGACTTTTGTCTCAAAAACAAATAAATAAAAGTTCCTTAAGACTGTACAATTCAGGAGTTTTTAGTATTTCACAAAGTGTGAAAACATCACCACTATTTAATTCCAGGCTGTTTCCATTGCCCCCCAAAAAAAGCCTGCACCCATTAATACTCACTCTCTATTTCCTACTCATCCCATACACAGAGTTTTATAAATGATTTTTCCATGAGATAACAGGCTCAAAGAATCAACACACAAGCATTGGTCATCTGTCCTCTTTGTGGCCCTTAAATGCTCCAATTGTGCGTTGCACCCTATACTGGGGGGGCACCATCCAGCAGAAAGGGCAGAGGACTGAGTAAAAGATGCGAGTTCCAGGTCTGGTCTCATCACTGATCAGTGGTGCCTGTCTCCCACGATGTCTGTCCTGCCTCCTTCCAGGACTCAGGGCAAGAACCAGAGTCTGATACATGCTCAAGGTCTCTGCACTTGCGTCCATCACCACAATGCCTCAGCACACAGCAAATCAGGGGGTGCACATACAACCACTGAAGCCAAAATAGACTCTTTCCTAGTGGAATTGGAAATCTTTTGAGTGACTCCAGGCATCAGGCCACTCTTTTGCACAGGGCATATTAATAAACAAATGTGAGAGCCCTTCTAGCTCCACACCTCTCAAGCTATTTTCGCCCCGTCACCTTCTCTGCAGTCCACTTCCTCCCTCCCCACACGAGACCTGCTCATCTCTACCCTGATACCACTCTGTGGGTCCCACTGCCTCGTGGTGCTTCCTGTCTGCATTCACAGCTGCCTGTCTGCTTGCTTGTCCCCTGACCTCCACTACTTTAAGCACCTTGGCAGCAGGAGATTTGTCTTTTCATGCTAGCATCTGCAGATCTAGCACCTTCATTCCTCCTGCAAAAAGGACATTTGTGGATGAATGACCAACTGGTCAAACAGTGAATGAGCGGATGATGACCAGGTAGTGTGATACCATCTGCCCAAGTTAGGACAAGGTTCCACAGGGCAGAAAACCCCAATGCTTAACTTCCTCCCACCAGTCCGTTCACTGTAATTAGATGTTTTCCCCCACAGATCTTGAAACTATTTTAGAAGGAAAGTGGTGGCAGGAAAGAAACTAGCTGCATTAGTTCAGCAGAAATTCTTAATGCTTTTGGAACTGACTCCAAATAGACCAGATAAAGAGGGCTTTCTCTTTATCATTATTATTCCTTAGACAATCTGAGTCTATTTTGGGAGTGTGCATGCCCTTAAGTGCAGGAGGAATAGTCAAAATATGTAGCAGTTTCTGAGACATGGGCACTAGCCAATCAGCACAGACAGTGGCCACAGCTGGTGAGTCTTATCGACTCCTCCTAGTCAAGATCAGCCCTACCCATGTATGAGCCAAAATAGCGATTACTGTTGTCACCAGCTCACTTGTAGAAATAGACACATATAAGATGGCATGTTGAGTCTGGAGACTTCACATACCCATGACCTCCTTCATTTCTAAAGTAGATATCAACTTGCTAGGATGCGTTTTTTCCCTATGTCATTTTAGTTGATCCTCATATAAATCTGAAGAGCGGAGGTTAATGTCACTAATTTCACAGCTGAGGAACTTGTGGCTCACAAAAGTTAGAAATTCATTTAAGGATTCTTGGAAAGAAAATACAAATCCAGGATGCTAAGGCAGATTCTTTGTCTCCATATCCAATAAGATGGTGCCTCACTGGGCTGGGAGCAGTGATCTATGCCTGCAATGCCAGCACTTTGGGGGGCCGAGGCAGTTGGATCGCTTGAGGTCAAGAGTTCAAGACCAGCCAGGCCAACATGGTGAAATGCTGAAACCCCATTTCTACTAAAAATACAAAAAAAAATTAGCTGGACATAGTGGCGTGCACCTGTAATTCCAGCTACTTGGGAGGCTGAGGCAGGAGAATCCCTTGAGCCCAGGAGGTGGTGGTTGCAGTGAGCTGAGATCGTGCCACTGCACTCCAGCCTGGGCAACAGAGTGAGACTCTGTCTCAAAAAAAAAAAAAAAAAAACAAAGATGCTGCCTCTGAGCAGGGGTTTTTAACTTGGGATTAAGTGGTCTCAGGGGGCTGCAAACACTTACAGCTTCAAGCTGAAATGGTATTCCTGAGTGTGCTAAATGAAGTGTAGCCTAAAACTGCCTCCTTACATATTTTAAGTTTGGATCTAAGGGCTTCTCTCTACATAGTGAACTGTAATCTACTCTTCTACCAATCACCGAGTTTTGGCTAATCAAAGGCGGCCAACTGTTCAAACCATGTTTAAGGCAAACACCAAGCTGTAACCAAGCCGGCTGTTTCTGTACCTCACTTTTATTTTCTGTATGTCACTTTCCTTTTTCTGTGCATAAATCCTAAATCCTCTCCAACCACGTGGCGCACTATGGAGTCTCTCTGAACCTGTTCTTGTTGCAGCCTTCCCAATTTGTGAATCAGTCTTTGCTCAATAAAACTCTGTTAAATTTAATGTGTTTAAAGTTTTTTTTTTTTTTTTTTTTTTTTTAACAGGCGAGTATGGAAGTTTTTCTTGGGAGAGGGACCGGAGCAGTCATCAGATTCTTAGAGGGAGGTATTGATCCAAAAAAGATGAAGAACCCTCAGCTCTAAGACAGTAATATGCTGACACCTTAGTGAATAAAGAACATGTCAACAAGCAAATCCTCATTAAAATATCTAAGAGGCCAGGACTCCACCTGGGAAAAAAAGGAGGGCAGTTTGGAGGTAACTTCAGATAGTGTGATGACTCTAACAGTCTCTAGGCAGATTTTGCTAGGTCAAGTGCAGTAGACTCCACAGCTGCCTAGCGACAAGAGGTGCTTTCAGCTCTGGTGCAGTGTCTTCTGTAATGACCAGTGCCGGTACGGGCTGAAGCCTGGGGCCAGACATTGGCATCCATCCATTACATGGACCACTTGATCAGATGACACACCAGTTAAGAAGCCACTTAAGTCTCCCCCTCCACAGGGAGAAAAGAGAAGAACAGATGTCTTCTTCGGTGTATCTGGATTACTGCTTTCATTTGTCTACTTGGCCAGTAGTAAGTTGGTAAAAGGTGTATAAATGCTGAGAGGCATCAATGAAAGCATGTTTTGGAAAAGTCTCATTTACATAGTGAATCAATATTTATTAAGTCCCTACTATGTACTTGGCACTGTTCCAGACACTGGGATCACAGTGAGAGGTGACAATGTGCTAGCAGCCCTCACTCAGCGCCTCCTTGGCCTCCGCGTCCACTCTGGCAGTGCTTGAGGAGCCCTTCAGCCGGCCACGGTATGGTGGGAGTCCCTTTGGGCTGGTTGAGGTCGGAGTCGCTTCCCTCTGCTTGTGGGGAGTGTGGAGGGAGAGGCGCAGGCGGGAACCGGGGCTGTGCTGGGCTCTCACCGGCCAGTGCGAGTTCTGGTGGGCGTGGGCGCAGGCTCGGGGGGCCGCACAAGGAGCGGCCTGGCCTGCGGAGCCGCTGGCCCAGAGCAGTGAGGGGCTTAGCACCTGGACCAGCAGCTACGGAGGTTGCGCGGGGTCCCCCAGCAGTGCTGGCCCGCCAGCGCTGCACTCAAATTCTCGCAGGGCCTTAGCTGCCTCCCCACGGAGCAGGGCTCCGGACCTCCAGCCCGCCATGTCTGCACTCCCCCGCCTAAGGTGGACTCCCGCACCGCCCAAGCCTCCCCTAGGGGCGCTGCCCCCACTCTCGCCCCCTGCTCTGTGGTGCTGGGTCCCATCCACAGCCCAAGGGCTGAGGAGTGCAGGCGCAGCTCAGGACTGGCAGGCAGCTCTGCCTGCAGCCCCAGTGCAGGATCCACTAGGTGAAGCCAGCTGGGCTCCTGAGCCGGATGGGGACTTGGAGAACTTTTATTTCTAGCTGGAGGATTGTATGTGTACCAATTAGCACTCTGTGTCTAGCTCAAAGTTTGTAAATACACCAATCGGTACTCTGTGTCTAGCTCAAGGTTTGTAAATACACCAATTGGTACTCTGTATCTAGCTAACTCTGTGTCTAGCTAACCTAGTGGGGACTTAGAGAACTTTTCTGTCTAGCACTCTGTCTAGCTCAAGGATTGTAAACGCACCAATCAGCACTCTGTGTCTAGCTCAGGCTTTGTAAATACACCAATCAGTACTCTGTGTCTAGCTCAAGGATTATAAACACACCCATCAGCACTCTGTCAAAACAGACCAATCAGCTCTCTGTAAAACAGACCAATCAGCTCTCTGTAAAATGGACCAATTGGCAGGATGTGGGTGGGGTCAGACAAGGAAATAAAAGCAGGCTGCCCCAGCCAGTAGCAACCCGCTTGGGTCCCTTTCCACCCAGTGGAAGCTTTGTTTGCTTGGGTCCCTTTCCACACTGTGGAAACTTTGTTCTTTCGCTCTTTGCAATAAATCTTGCTGCTTTTCACTCTTTAGGTCAACACTACCTTTATGAGCTATAACACTCACCGCGAAGGTCTGCAACTTCATTTCTAAAGTCAATGAGACCACGAACCCACCGGGAAGAACGAGCAACTCCAGACGCACTGCCTTAAAGAGCTGTAACACTCACCACCAAGGTCTGCAGCTTCACTCCTGACAGCGAGACCACGAACCCACCAGAATGGAAGAAGCTCCAGACACATCTGACCATCTGAAGGAACAAACTCTGGACACACCATCTTTAAGAACTGTAACACTTACCGCGAGGGTCCGCGGCTTCATTCTTGAAGTCAGTGAGAACAAGAACCCACCAATTCTGGACACAAAAGAATGGACAGCATCCCTGCTGTCAAGGAGCTCAGTCTATTATAGGTGGTAGCTGACATGTAAATAGACAATTATAACACAGAGGGATCAGTGCTCCACAGAGTCATCCTCAGAGTGCTGGGCAAGGGAGAAAGGAAGGACCGTGTCTGCTTAAGAGTATCTAGGAAAGCTTCACAAAGGAGGTAACTTCCAGCTATACCTCAGGGGAGGAAAAGACTGCCCTCCCACAAAGCTCAAGTAATATTAATACCAAACATGAAATACATAAATTAGTTAGCACCTGAAGGACTCTAATCAGTAATTCACACTCTAGGGTACAGAGTTAGCATTTCAATGTAGTTAATCACAAGTCCAAACTACAGATGGCAGCCACTATATATCTTTAGCTTTCTAAATCTACACTTAAAACATTTGCTAATTAGTAAATGATTTGTTAGAAACAATTTTACCCTTGAGTGATACTCAAAGCATATGAATTGGCTAGAAAAATATAGGCATCTCTTCCTTTGAAAGAATAGGTTACAGAATCTGGAAAGCCTACCAGCCTAATATTGTCTTCAGAGAGACACACTCAGGGCAGGAATTAGGAAGGTTCTGTGACCCACTACTGAGAGCAGAAGGTTTTGTCACCTGGTTCAAATTGAGTCAATGATGTGAGAAATAATAAAATCCTAAGCTCCCAACTGACTCAACAAACCATCTCTTGGCCAAGGGGAGCCCAGAGATACCTTAAAAAAGTTTAAGTTTTGGCCATGATGGGAAAGGAGTTTCAACAGGCCTTGTTCTACTCCCTCCCTCACTAACTGCCATTAGTTTCTTTTCCCCCCTAAGGGCTAAACAGAAACTAGCCCTTCAAAAGACTAACTTGAGGCCATGTGTGGTGGCTCACGCCTGTAATCCCAGCACTTTGGAGCTGCCTGTAATCCCGGCACTTTGGGAGACCGAAGCAGGTGGATTACCTGAGGTGAGGAGTTCAAGACTAGCCTGACAACAACAGGGCGAAACCCCGTCTATACTAAATATATAAAAAAAATTAGCCGGGCGTGGTGGCAGGCACCTGTAGTCCCAGCTGCTTGGGAGGCTGAGACAAGAGAATCGCTTGAGCCCAGGAGGTGGAGGTTGCGGTGAGCCAAGATCGCGCCACTACACTCCAGCCTAGGCTACAGAGCGAGACTCTGTCTCAAAAAGAAAAAGAAAAAAAAAAAAAAAGACTGACTTCACCACTGGTATCAACCAATCATCTAATTCTGCTCTTCCCTCACTGTCCTTATAGTCAGGCTTGATACCTTCTGGAAGACTTGGTTGCTTGCTCCATCATGTGGAATGCCTTCTCCATCCAGTGCTCCCGCTGCAATTTCCAACACCATTTCTATCCCTTTAGTCTGATGGCTGATTGCCCTCAACAATTCCATGATTGAATCCAAAATACACGCTTTGTGACATTTCCTGGTATTAGTTAATTGCCATCAAGAGGATTAACATCTTTGAGGGGCTGGGCGCTGTGGCTCACACCTGTAATCCCAGCACTTTGGGAGGCTGAGGTAGGAGGATTACTTGAGTTCAGGAGTTCAAAACCAGCCTGGCCAATGTGGTGAAACACTGTCTCTACTAAAAATACAAAAATTAGCTGGGTGTGGGGGCGTGTGCCTGTAATTCCAGCTACTCGGGAGGTTGAGGCAGGAGAATTGCTTGAACCCGAGAAGCAGAGGTTGCAGTGAGGTCATGCCACTGCTCTCCAGCCTGAATAACAGACGGAGACTCCGTCTCAAAAAACAAACAAACAAACAGACAAACAAACCAACCCAGAAAACCATCTTCGAGGGATTTTCTGCCTCTGGCAAAAAAGAACTACTCTAAGGCCTAAGCAATAATTCTAATTCCAAAGGCAGACCCTTGCCCAAATCTGCCACCTGGTGGCCAGTCGATAAAGACCAGCACTTCCCTGGCTTCTAGGATCTGGGGCTAATGTTTCATCCAACTCAGAAGTTCTCACACCAAGCCTGATCTGGTGCCTGTAATCCCAACACTTTGGAAGGCTGAGGGGGGTGGACCATTTGAGGTCAGGAGATCAAGACCAGCCTAACCAACATGGTGAAACCCCATCTTTACTAAAATACAAAAAGTAGCCGGGCATGGTGGCAGATGCCTGTAATCCCAGCTACTCGGGAGGCTGAGGCAGGAGAATTGCCTGAACCCAGGAGGCGGAGGTCACAGTGACCCGAGATTGCGCTACTGCACTCCAGTCTGGGCGACAGAGTGAGACTCCCTCAAAAAAAAAAAAAAAAAAAAAAAAAAAAAAAAAAAAAAAAAAAAAAAAAAAAACAAGTTCTCATACTAGCTGCACACTGGAATTATCTGTGGAGCTTAAAAATTCCAGTGCCCTGCCCAGGCCATGCCACACCCCAGTCCAAGTAATCAAAATCTCTAGGAACAAGACCTAGAGAGACACATTAGAATCCCAGGTGAGCTTTTCAAAAATATGCTTCTCAGGAATGCACCCGACCTACCCCATCACTGTCTCACAGGAGCAGGGCTCAACTCTCTGTAATCTGAATAACTTCTGGGCAGTTCTCTTACCCCTGCTGAAGAACTGTAGGTCTAGTTTGTTGTTTGCTCCATCTGCCTGCCGGACAAACACACATTCTGGCCCCTCTCTGATTTGTCTTCATGGGTATCCACTGAAGCCGGAAAATGAGGCTCAGAGAGGCTGAGTGACTTGCCCAGGGTCACAACAAGCCTGGCAGAGCTGGGCTGCAGCTTGAAGCCTAGTCTTATCTATTTATTTATTTGAGATGGAGTCTCGCTCTGCAGCCCAGGCTGGAGTGCAGTGGTGTGATTTCGGCTCACTGCAACCTCCGCCTCCCGGAGCCCTAGTCTTTTAATCCCACCCACAACTCCATGCTACGTGATGCTTAGCTCTGCTGCAGGGGAATTCTTCATTTTAGTGAACTAAAATTCTTAGAGGGGGAAACAGAAAAATAAAAGAAGTCAAGAGGTACCCCAAAGGAAACATCATAGTCCTCAAAGGTGTATGGCTTGTCTGCAAGGTCTTCAAAAAACTCTGCTAAAGAGTCCAGCGTTTCCTCTGCTAGTCTTTCATAGGTGGTGTCATCTAGAGAGCTGCAGGGGAAACACAAAACCCAAAACACGATTACCAAACACTTCCATTTTACTAATACCAAATTTACACACTTGTTATTTAAGTTCATTAAACTGATGAAAATAACATGTACAAAGTAAAAGTTTGTCCTTTTTTTTTCGAGACGGAGTCTCACTCTGTCACCCAGGCTGGAGTGCAGTATCTGGTCTAAACTCCTGATATCAAGTGAGCCACGTGCCTCGGCCTCTCGAAATGTTAGGATTACAGGTGTGAGGCACCATGCCTGGCCCAAAGTAAAAATTTAAACAGCACGGAAGGGGTTACAGAAAGAAGCAGGCAGCCCCCATTCCCAGAAGCAGCTACAAATAATAGTCCTTTCTGGGCCAGGTGGCAAGGTGGCTCATGCCTGTAATCCCAGCACTTTGGAAGGCCGAGGTGGGTGGCTCACCTGAGGTCAAGAGTTCGAAACTAGCCAGGTCAATATGGCGAAACCCTGTATCTATTAAAAATACAAAAATTATCATGTCCTTTGCAGGGGCATGGATGAAGCTGGAAATCATCATTCTCAGCAAACTAACACATGAACAGAAAACCAAACACCACATGTTCTCACTCATAAGTGGGAGTTGAACAATGAGAACACATGGACACAGGGAGGGGAACATCATACACTGGGGCCTGTCGGGGGGGTGGGGGGCAAGGGGAGGGAGAACATTAGGACAAATATCTAATGCATGAGAGGCTTAAAGCCTAGATGACGGGTTGATGGGTGCAGCAAACTACCATGGCACACGTTTATCTATGTAATAAACCTGCACATTCTGCACATGTATCACAGAACTTACAGTATAATAATAATAATAATAAATTAGCTGTGTGTGGTGGCGTGACCTTGTAGTTCCAGCTACTCGTGATGGTGAGGCACAAGAATTGCTTGAAACCAGGAGGCAGAAGTTGCAGTGAGCTGACATCGTGCCACTGTACTCCAGCCTGGGTGACAGAGCGAGGCTGTCTCAAAAAAAAAAAAAAAAAGTCTTTTCTGTATCCTTCTATCTGCATATTCTTTTTAATATACAAATGAAGCATTTTGCATTTTTTCACTTAATTGTGTCTTAGAAATTTGCATTTTTTCACTTAATTATGTCTTAGAAATTGTTCTATATTAGCACCTATGGATTTTTATAATATTTAATTTTATGTTATTTATCCAGTCCTCTTTAGCTGGACATGAAGGATGCTTCCATTGCTTTTGTTATTAAAATTTTGCTTTTGCCCAAAATTTTGTTGGGCAAATCACAAAGTGGGAGAAAATATTCATATTACATACATCTGAAAAATGATTCATCCAGAATATATAAAGAACACCGGCTGGGCGCAGTGGCTCACGCCTGTAATCCCAGCACTTTGGATGGATGAGGTGAGTGGATCACTTGAGGTCAGGAGTTCGAGATCAGCCTGGCCAACATGGTGAAACTCCGTCTCTACTAAAAATACAAAAATTAGCCGGGCGTAGTGGCAGGTGCCTGTAATCCCAGCTACTCGGGGGCCTGAGGCAGGAGAATCACTTGAACCCGGGAGGCGGAGGTTGCAGTGAGCTGAGATCGCGCCACTGCCCCCTCTACTCTACCCTGGGTGACAGAGTGAGTGAAACTCTGTCTCAAAGAAAAAAAAAAAAAAAAGAAGACCTACAAATAAAGGAAAAAGAAAAATCAACAGAAAAAAATGGGCAAAATACTTGAATAGATTTCATAAATAAAAGATACCCAAATGCCCAATGAACACATAAAAAGGTGTTCAACTTTGTTAATCTTCAGGAAAATGGAAATTAAAAAATCACAGTGAGATGCCACCAGAATGGTTAAAATGTAAAAGGGCGGGAACCCTCGTAGCACCAGTGATGAAAGAGAGAATTTAATGCGGGTGATGTTGGGAAAGATTTTTGTTCAGAAGTATGCCCAGTGCCACACTATGGAAAAGGGGGCAAGCACAAAACTGAGCCAAATCTCCATGGTCTGTCTTTTTGGGCAGAAGACAGGTCAGGCCGTTGGATTCCCTTACACAGACGCCAATAAGAACAAAGGCATCACCTGGGGAGAGGACACACTGATGGAGTATTTGGAGAATCCCAAGAAGTACATCCCTGGAACAAAAATGATCTTTGCCAGCATTAAGAAGAAGGCAGAAAAGACAGACTTGGTAGCTTATCTCAAAAAAGCTACTAATGAATAATAATTATCCACTGTCTTATTTATTACAAAACAGAAATGTCTTATGACCCTTTTATGTGTACCATCGTTTAACAGACCTCATAAACCAGAATTCAGATCATGAATGACTGACAGAATATGTTTGTTGGGCAGTCCTGATTTACCTAAGACTGGCTTGTGGTTAAATGAGTATGTTCGGTGTTTTGAATTTTAATGGTAATTCTGGGCCTGGTGTGGTGGCTCACGCCTATAATCCCAGCACTCTGGGAGGCTGAGGCAGGCGGATCACCTGAGGTGAGGAGTTCAAGACCAGCCTGAACAATATGGTGAAACCCTGTCTCTACTAAAAATACAAAAATTAGCTGGGCTTGTAGTGCACGCCTATAGTCTCCAGCTGCTTGGGAGGCTGAGACAGGAGAATCGCTGAAATCCTGGAGGCGGAGGTTGCAGTGAGCTGAGATTGCGCCACTGCACTCCAGCCTGGGTGACAGAGTGAGACTCCGTCTCAAAAAAAAAAAAAAAAAAAAAAAAAAGGTTGGGTGTGGTGGTTCATGCCTGTAATCCCAGCATTTTGGGAGGCTGAGGCAGGTAGATCACCTGAGGTCAGGAGTTCGAGACCAGTCTTGCCAACATGGTGAACCCTTGCCTCTACTAAAAATATACAAATTAGCTGGGCATGGTGGGGCGAGTCTGTAATCCCAGCTACTCGGGAGGCTGAGGCAGGAGAATCGCTTGAATCCAGGGGGCGGAGGTTGCAGTGAGCCGAGGTGGCGCCACTGCATTCTAGCCTGGGCAACAAGAGCAAAACTCTATCTCAAAACAAAAAACAAAACAAAACAAAACAAAAACACAAAAAAACCCAAGTTACTCTGATTTAGTAAATACTATCATTGTTTATTCCTTCTAAAGATATGATCAGATTTCATTAGTAATGTTCAACTTTTCACAAAGATGATGAATGCCATCTTAAAATCTATTGGAGATTTTTTTATATTTAGATTTATGTAACTGGTTATGTAAATATATTTAAATACTGGAGGAAATTCCTTCACTGTCTCAGAACCCAGCAAGATTCACCTGTATTTTGTGTTCGTTTGCCTCTTAAAGGCAAGGGCTGAAGATAAGGTAGCAATGTCAACTTTATATTTTTGGCCTTAACTGTGCCAATCCAATTAGAATTTTCTGTATCTAAAATGGGTCATTTTACTTACTGAAAGACATTTTAGTGTGGTTTATGTGTAATATCAAAAAAAGATTATTTAACACTTCTCACATTAAAGAAAAAAAAAGAAAAGAAAGAGACAGATCGTATCAAGAGCTGGCCATGGGCTGGGTGCAGTGGCTCATGCCTGTAATACCAGCACTTTGGGAGGTCAAGGGAGAAGGATCACTTGAACCCAGGAGTCTGAGACAACGTAGAGACCCCATCTCTACAAACAAATTAAAAAAACTAGCTGGGTGTGGCACATGCCTGTAGTTCTGGCTCCTCAGGAGCCTGAGGTGGGAGGGATCACCCAAGCCAGGGAGGTCAAGGCTGCGGTGAGCTGTGATGGCGCCATTGCATTCCATCCTGGGTGACAAAGTGAAACCCTGTCTTTACAGTAAAATAAAAGAAAAGAAAAAAGAGCTGGCCAAGAAAAGAAGCAACTAGACTTTTCAGATACTGCTGATAGGCAAGTAAGTTGGACAATCACTTTGGAAAACTGTTGGACAGTATCTACTAAAGTTGAATGCATTTACATGCTATGACCCATCAGTTCCACTCCTAGGGGCTACACCCAACAGAAATGTGTGCCCAGGTTCACCAAAAGACATGTGCTACACTAAAATATTTGTATCATAACTATCCTATAGCCCCAAACTGGAAACTGTCCAAGTACTCCTTTGTAATACCATAGATAAATAAATTATGGTACATTCATACAATGGAATACTACACACTGCAAAATAGAATTGTCTATAGGAACCGTATGGATGAATCTCACAAACATCATTGTGATAGAAAGAAATACACAAGTATACACAAACATGGTTATACTTAATGAGACAGTTTATATAAAGTGAAAAAACAGGCAGAACTAACCTATGCTATTGGCAATCAGAATAGTTAAACTCTGAGGGGTTAATGACTAGAAGGAAGAGAGGGAGGGGTTAATGGCTAGAAGTGAGCAGGCAGCTTGCTTGCAGCGGCTGGTAACATTCTATGTCTTGAGCTTACAGGGTATGTTCACGGGACTGTTCAATTTTTTGCAAATTCATCAAGCTGTATGCTCGTGACTGGACACATTTCTTTACAGATACTATTTTTCAAATTTAAAATTACTTTAAATCCACAGAGACAGAAAGTAGATTAGTGATTGCTGGGTTTTAGGGAAAGGCGGAATGGGGGAGTGACTGCTAATACAAATAGGGTTTCCTTCTGGAGTAATGAAAATGTTCCAGAATTAGATAGTGGTGATAGCTGCACAAACTTGTGAATATACTAAAAACGCTTGCATTATACATTTTAAAGTGGTGAGTTTATGGCATGTAAATTATAACAATAAAAGTATTATTATAATAAATATCCTTGTAAGAGCTTTTGTGCCCCTGTGAGGATATCTTAATATCTGTAGGTTATAAGATATGTAACAGACAACTCCACTATCTGAAAGTTTCCAAGGGGCCTAAAAGTAAGACACCAGGGGCTGCTAGACAATTACTGTAAGACATACAGATCTGCCATATGACCCTCTTCCCCGCCCAGTCCATTACCCACTTCCAGGATACAATGTGGGGAAGGCTACCTGACTGGATTGGTGAGGAGATGTCCTTTAAAAGGAGTGGTTGGCCTGATAGGGTGTGTTTTGAGAGTGAGCTGGAGAGAAAGGGTGTGTTTTGAGAGTGAGCTGGACAGATAGGGTATGTTTTGTGAGTGAGCTGGAGAGAATGGGTAGGAGAGGTTGGTTGACATGTGTTGAAGAATTTGAGAAACATAAAGACACAACCGACTTTATACCTGACAGTTATAAAGTCCAAAGTGAAGAGGTTGGAAGGTGCTACCTGCCAGCAGAGAGCTGGGCCCTGGCAGAAGTGGGCTGTCTTCCTACACATGGCAGGTCAAGGGTGTGCTTCCCACAGGCCAGAGGGAGCTGGACTTGGGGCATCCTGCAAGGGCCCTATGCAACCTCCCAGACTGCCAGAAGGAGTAAGGAGAAAGCGACAGAGAGTCTGTTGAGGGGGGAATGCTGGAAGCCGAGGCTGGAAATGGATGCCACCAAAGCAAAAAACTCAAACATGCAGCATGCTGTGCCCCTTTGAGACTGTGGCAAAGTCAATGAACAGACACCGCAGGCTGGGAGGTTCAGAGGCTCTTCAGACCTTGTGAGCCATGCAAAGCTCTCTGGAAATCTGAGTCTCAGAAAACCTGGAGGGCCAACTGTAAGCCTACGGAGCATATAGCTCTGGGGACAGTTAGAATGTTCCTGAATACGGGTGGCTTCTTATTGTTTTTAATAGATGTGACAAGAAAAGAGTAAGCCAGCAGATGGAATGAAATGGAGCATTGGAAATAAAAGGCTGCACAAACGTGGAAAGTCAAAGGGAGAATCTAAGGCTTTTTCTTTCTTCTTCTTTTTTTGAGATGGAGTTTTGCTCTTGTTACCCAGGCTGGAGTGCAATGGCATGATCTCAGCTCACTGCAGTCTCTGTCTCCCGGGTTCAAGCGATTCTCCTGCCTCAGGCTCCCAAGTAGCTGGGATTACAGGTGCCCGCTACCACGTCCGGCTAATTTTTTGTATTTTTAGTAGAGACACGGTTTCACCATGTTGGCCAGGCTGGTCGTGAGTGAACTCCTGGCCTCAGGTGATCTGCTCGCCTTGGCCTCCCAAAGTGCTGGGATTACAGGCATGAGCCACTGCACTCAGCCAGAGAAGCTAAGGCTTTGAACAGCAAAGGTTTCCCATTGAGCCAAAACAAGAGACCGAGTCCAGCTGCAAAACACAGGCTGAGGGCATTGCTGGTCTCCAATCTTATTGTTTAACATGACCTCATGGTACCTGCCCTTAGGCTGAGAGAGCTGGGCATGGGGGCATGCAAGGAGATACGGCAGCCTGAGGCTCCCATCCAGGGAGGAAATTTGGATGTGGTTCCTGGCACATAGGACTGCCTGAAAGTGAATAAATCAGAAGCCTACTTTTGGGAGAAGCCTACTCTCAAAGAAAAACAAGTCTGGGTTGGGCGCGGTGGCTCATGCCTGTAATCCCAGCACTCTGGGAGGCCGAGGTGGGTGGATCACCCGAGGTCAGGAATTTGAGACTAGCTTGGCCAACATGGTGAAACCCCGTCTCTACTAAAAATACAAAAATTAGCAAGGTGTGGCGCTCATGCCTATAGTCCCAGCTACTCAGGAGGCTGAGGCAGGAGAATTGCTTGAACCCGGGGGGTGGAGGCTGCAGTGAGCCAAGATTGCACCACTGCACTCCAGCCTGGGTCACAGGGTGTGATTTCATAAAAAACAAAACAAAACAACAGAGAGAGAGAGAAAAAAAATGAGTCTGGCCTGAAATAGCTGATTGGAGTCTTAAAACAGCCTGTGGAACCCCAAACTGTTATCAGCAGGAAGTGGGCTGTGAAGGCTGCTCACCCCTGAGGAGGGCACCCTTCCCACTGCCTGCCTCCCCTGTGGCCAAGGAAAATAACAGACAAGGAGGAGGAGGAGGAGCCCCCCGGGAAGCTGAAGCAGGGATTTTGGAGGCAAATGCTCCTCTGCCAGGGTAGAGGTTGACCCAGTGCTGCCCAGCAAGTCTCCAGGGCTGCGGGTGGTCAGCACTGTGCCTCTTTTCCGAATGGAGTTACGGCTGCAGTTATCCTGCCCCTCTCCATCGTGTGTGTCTGTGTGTGTGCGCATGTGTGTGTGTGTCCGTTTGTGTCTGTGTGTAGGTTTTGAAGAAGCCATTACTAAAGCTGACAGAGAGGAGACTGCATGTCACCTGGAAATCTCGGACTTGGAGGTGGCTGTGGTGACCACACAAGCATCGGTTGGCTCTCTTGGGGCTGGGGATAAATGCATCTGAGTGTGGAAGGAGGGTCCATGCAGATACTGGTTGGCAGGGGGTAGACTGTAGCCGTGCCTGACAGCTTTCCGTGGGGAATGCAGTGCTGGCTTCTTCCAGGGCACTCGCTAGACTATATTTCCCAGCCTCCCTTACAGTTAGCTAAGTCCACGCCACTAAGTTCTTCCCACCAGATTGTGAGTGAGGAACAAATGCCACTTCCAGCCCTTCTGTGCTTCTAGCCCTTTCTGGCAAATGGAACTTGGATAAAGTGAATGAGACTCAACAATGCAGAAGATAGTAAGGCACTGACAGATAAGGACCAAACTGGAAGCTGGAGTGAGTGTAGTTCCTAATTTACTTCACAAGGTATGCCAACCTTGTACTGCCCAGAGAGGAGGACACAAACATTATCCGTGTGAGCCATTAAATATTTGGGTCTATTTGTGATAGCAGCATGGCTTGCCCTAACTATTAGTATACTGAATAAAATAATATTGAAACTCTGGAAACAACCTGAATGTCCAACAATAGGGGATGGGTTAAATGGATTATGTCGCATCCATACGATCTAATACTATTTCATTAAAAAGAATGTGGTGGATACTCAGTCACATTGCTGCTCAGGAAGAAAACCAGGTTCTAATGGGAGAGGAAGGGAAGGAGGGAGGAAGATACCTATGAAGTGGAAGGTGTTTTATCTTACCCTGGGTGGCCCAAAGTTCCCGATTTCCTCAAATTCATCAAGTAGACACTCTGCCTTTTGACATTCCGAATCTGGTTGAGGCCACGGAGGTTCGAACTCTGAAAGTCAAAGTTAAGAAGTACATTACTATTCTCAGTGAATTATAACCCATTAATGCATAATTTATATATTGCTACTTCTACATTCAAGAGTGCCTATAACCGGGTGCTCCACTTTTTCTAAGAAAAAGGGAATACGTTACTTTTCTTTAAAAAACAATCTCCTCTTTTCTCTTCTCCTCTCCCCTGGTTCGCGGTTTCCTACTTAGCCCTTCAGAAATGCAAATATAAACTTTCACCTCCCCCTCACCACACATTCCCTGCAGGGCCAGCTTTTCTATCTGTGTGCTCTTGCAGAGCACAGATCTCTCCTCCGCTTGCCAGCAGATTTGCAGACCAAAGCAAACCCACCACAGAACTTTCCCCTCCAGTGGGTGGTGGCCTGGAACTTCCAACCTCGGGGGTTGCCTCAGGACTCTCTTTCACTGGGAGGGCATATTGAAAGCATGCCCACTTGGCCACTGCTACAGCTTATTTCTAACCAGGAAGGTTCCAAGTCAACTTTCCTGTAGAGTAGGCACAGAACTAGCAGAGGGACCCCCCTACTTGCCCTTGCACACTTCCCCCCTTACCTTGTAAAAGTGTCCACTTTCTGCTTCAAAGGGGAAGCAGCACTTTTAAAGAAAGGCAGGACGCTTTGTACCCTTTACCCAAGCTAGTTTTGGAATAAATTCACTTTTTTTTGGTACCAGGCCTTGCTGTTGTTAATTGGACTCTGCATCCGGTGAACAACTAACCCGCATTTTGGTTACACAATCATGCTAAAGTGGTTTTTTTTTTTTTTGGTTTTTGTTTTTGAGATGAAGTCTCACTCTGTCACCCAGGCTGGGGTGCAGTGGCGCGATCTTGGCTCACTGCAACCCCGGCCTCCCGGGTTTGAGTGATTCTCCTGCCTCAGCCTCCTGAGTAGCTGGGACTACAGGTGCCCGCCACCACACCCAGTTTTTTGTATTTTTAGTAGAGATGGGGTTTCACCATGTTGGCCAGGCTGGTCTTGAACTCCTGGCCTCAAGTGATCTGCCTTCCTCAGCTTCCCAAAGTGCTGGGATTACAGGCGTGAGCCACCACACACGGCCCTATGTTAAAGTTTTTTAGGAATATTTCTTAGGATTTTTTTTTTTTTCACCTTTTAGTGCATTACAGTGAGGTCTCCCTGTGTCTCTCTAAGCCCGTGTTGTCCAATAGGCTAGCCAACAAGCCACATGTAGCTATTTACATTTAAATTTAATGAGGTAAAATAAAGTCAGCTCCTCAACTGCACCACCAGTTTCAAGAATCCTGTGGCTACATGTGGCTAGTGGTGCAGACACAGCATTTCCATCACATCAGGAAGGTCTGCAGGGCAGGGCTACTGCAGGCTGTTCAGGTTACAGAGTGGTTAGCAGGAGGCTGGGAGGCATCCACAATGCTCTTAAAAGGTCACTAAGAGAAGCAACAGGAAATAGTAAGAGGCAGAAGCCTGCTGAAGTCCAGAAGATTGGCTCTGACTGCTGACTGCTGTCTGACAGATCTTATTAGCAAGATCTGCAGGAGAGAATGTGACCTGTCGATTTTTTTTTAGTCCCTAACTGCTGAGCATCCAGGCGACAGGGTCTGAGTTGATTACCACCAGCTCTGCTGACCAGCTGGGGAGATGAGGGAAATAATCAGACAAGAGCCAGTGGGGCAGAAGAGTGGTGCAGCTGGAGTGGAGAGATGCAGGGGAGTTGATGGAGGGAGGCGGGGGTGGCCTGGGTCTTGCCAAGGACCTCAGCTCGACCTCCTCCTGGGAAGGCACTGAAGGGCTTTAAGAGATTGGAGATAAGATTTACATTCTCCAAAGGTCACTGGTTGCCATGAAGAGAACAGGTGAGAGACTGTTACTGCTCTTGAGCCAGCAGTGCCCTTAGCAAACTCAGAAAAGGGAAGGCAGAAGGCACAGGGCTGGGAAGTGAGTGGAGAAGGAAACGGGCTGGTGGACAGTGGAGTGGGAGGTTAGGGCAGAGCGCAGACCTTAGAAACACATGGCTCTGAAGAAGTGAGAGGGCAGCCATGATAACCACTGTTAGAGCTATTGCACATTCTAGAGTGTTCACCGTCTGCTTGACACTGCTCTCAGCCTTTACATAAATGGACTCAGTCCTCATTACAATCCTGTGAGGGACGTACTCTTATTACAATCCTTATTCTCAATAGTTATGTGCTACAAAGTTGCCACAAACACTCAAGGAGCACATTATTTATAGGAGAAATACAAGGCCACGTCCTCCTTAACCTGCTGGTTACAACATTGTTACCAATCGATCAATATATAACCTTATTTCTGTTTAAAGACACCTTATGAAATATATAGTTGATTCATTAACACTGATCTTGGCTGGGCATGGTAGCTCACACCTGTAATCCCTGCACTTTGGGAGGCCAAGGTGGGAGGATTACCTGAGCTGAAGAATTTGAGACCAGCCTGAGCAACATAGAGAGATCTCATTTCAACTTGAAAAATAAAAAACATGAGGCTAGGCGTTGTGGCTCATGCCTATAATCCCTGCACTTTGGGAGGCAGAGGCGGGTGGATCACCTGAGGTCAGGAGTTCAAGACTAGCCTGGCCAACATGGTGAAACCCCGTCTCTACTAAAAACACAAAAATTAGCGAGGTGTGATAGCATGTGCCTGTAATCTCTGCTACTCAGGAGGCTGAGGCAGGAGAATTACTTGAATCCGGGAGGTGGAGGTTGCAGTGAGCCAAGATTGCACCATTGCACTCCAGCCTGGGCGATGAGCAAAATTCCACCTAAAAAAAAAAGAAATCAAAAACATCTGGGTGTGGTGGGGTGCCCCTGTAGTCCCAGCTACTCAGGAGGCCGAAACAGAGAGGTAGAGGCTTCAGTGAGCTATGATTACACCACTGCACTCCAACAGCCTGGGCAACGAGGGAGATCCTGTCTCAAACAACAGCAACAAATTAATTGACCTCAGGACAACAGCACCTTAACTCATGCCTGACAAAGCTTCTCTAACACATGCATATTCTCTGTAATGAACATCACAGCCTCCTTGTGCTGAACTTTGCACTACACTTGGAGACAATTTTAACAGAGAAATCACCAGAAAAAAGCATAAAAATGTGAAAAACATGGCATTAACCAGACCGTGAAAAGGACACTCTTTACACTATGACAGCTGAAATAAGAAGGCAGGGCAGCACTTTGTCGAACCTTGGCTGGGAACATGAGCCTGGAGGAGCTCACATTTTTTTGCCGCTCTGCACACATCTTTGAAACGACCACAAAAGAGCCAGGGGTACTGATTTTGGGGGAACAGATTTTAGCAAGTGGGCAAATTCACAAGTAGAGAATCTTAACAAATCAGGATCAACAATTGTGTTTTACAGATGAGGAAACTGACGCACCAAAGGGTAACTTGCTTACACAGATACAGAGACATTAAGTGGCAGAGCTGGGATTGAACCCAAGCTGTCTGGCCCCAGAGTGTGTGCACAGTGGAATGAATTGTTTTCCCAGCAATCAGAGCAGTGCTCAAAACATCCAAGGAAAAGCGTCTGAGAATGTCAGGCGCACCTCGGGGAAGTTCCCCAAATCTCCAGGATCCTGGCCCTTCAAACCTTAGTTGTCTTAGTCGCTGATACCTTCACAATAGCTGTTTTTGTTTGTGTGTGTGTGTTTTTAATTTAATAGAGATTTGATGGTTGTTATTGGTGGGAGGTTTGGTCAAATGTAGATTACTCATTCAAAGGCACAAGTAGAAGTCTTTCTTCGGCTCTTTTTAATCATAAAAAGGAACCATTGCCAAATACTCCTTGCTTTATATCCTACCTGCTTTTGTCAGTTTAATATTCCTTGGGCAACTGCTAAATCTTTTGGAACCTCAGTTTACTCCTCTGAAGGAAGGGATCATGGTACTCACAACAAACCTCACAATCGTGAGCATAAAACAAGAGAACAGAAATACCCCAAGTACAGAGCCTGAGGGTGTTCAGGCTCTGAACAAAAGCATGGAGACCTAGGTCAGAGGCAAATGTCGGCCTCTGCCTGAGGGAGGCTCCATTCTGTTCTGCTTGAGGGAGGCAAAGCTTGGAGGTCAAGGTCATAGGATGAGTGTTTTCTTTCTTTTTCCTTTTTTTTTTTTGAGACGGAGTCTCACTCTGTCACCTAGGCTGGAGTGTAGTGGCATGATCTCGGCTCATTGCAACCTCTGCCTCCCGGGTTCAAGCGATTCTCCTGCCTCAGCCTCCTGAGTAGCTGGGATTACAGGCATGTGCTACCATGCCCAGCTAATTTTTATATTTTTAGTAGAGGCGAGTTTTCACCATGTCGGCCAGGCTGTTCTTACTCCTGACCTCATGATCCACCCACCTTGGCCTCCCAAAGTGCTGGGATTATAGGCGTGAGCGACTGCACCTGGCCAGGATGAGTGTTCTTTCTAAAGCCACCCAGTGGCCACCTCTCCTTCTAACTCCAGGTCACCCGTGAACCCTTGGACCACAAGTCATGCTAGGCTTGCCTAGCTTGAGTCTTCAGATGTGTGTGCTCGCTCACACAGTGCCAGCTCATGGGATGCAGTTGAGGAAATAGTAGTTTCTGGGCCTAAAGTCTCAGGCCCATGGGTCAGGAACCACTTGACCCAATCGTTGCCCATCCCCTGGTAAGGACTGGCCTGGGTGGCCAGCAAGGAGCCCAGCTTTCCTTCCCAGGTGTCCCCTTGACGCCCCCAGCCCCGTCAAACCACAGCACTTGAAGAGTGAATCAGGACTTATGCCTCGCAGGGGGAGGATGAACTGGTACAACCACTTTTGGCATCAAATGAGTTGACTATTGGCTGGCCCTTTGCCCAGCAATTCCATTCTGAGAAATTCACCTGAAAGGAACTTCTGTCCATGCACAAGAACAGTCACAGCAGCACCATCATAACAGAACACTGCAACCAACCCAATGTCACCTAAAGGAGCCTGGGGAGAGTGTGACATAGAGTGTGATATATTCACCCAACTGGACACTATCCAGCAGTAAAAGCAAATAAATGACAACTGCATGCATCCATACAGATGACGCTCAAAAACAGTGTTGAACAAAAGGGGGCAAGCCACAGCAGAACAGATACGGCAGAACACCTTGTATATAAACAATACATGGATTGGGGGAGATACAGAGGAGGTCAAACTCTAAGAAAAGGAGCGCATGATTAACAGAATTCGGGCTGGCAGATTCCTCTAGGGAGGATGGGGCAGTGATGGGGTGAGGACAAGGGCCTCCTGAGGAACAAGTAAATTCTATCTTTTAACCTGGTGTCAGGGATACAAGTATTTGTTATTTGTCTTAGTCTGGGATGCTATAACAAAATACCAGCCACTGGGTGGCTTATAAACAATAGAAATGTGCTTCTCAGAGTCCTGGAGGGTGGGAAATCCAAGATCAATGCACCAACAGCTCTGGTGTCTGGCGAGGGCCAGTTTCCCGGTTCATAGATGATGCCTTGTCACTGCGTAAGGGTGAACAAGCTCTGTTGGGCTATTTTAGAAGGGCACTAATCCCAATCATACGGGCTCCACCCTCATACCTCATCACCTCCCAAGGGCCCCACCTCCTAATATCACTTCAGTGATTAGGTTTTAACATATGAATGATGAGGTGACACAAACATGCAGACCATAGCATTTATTATTAGTTTTTAAGCAGTATAAATATTTACTTATTTATTTTTCTGAGACAGAGTCTTGCTCTGTCGCCCAGGCTGGAGTACAGTGGCGCCATCTGCAAGCTCACTGCAAGCTCTGCCTCCCGGGTTCACACCATTCTCCTGCCTCAGCCTCCCAAGTAGCTGGGACTACAGGCGCCCGCCACCATGCCCGGCTAATTTTTTCTTTTGCATTTTTAGTAGAGACGGGGTTTCACCGTATTAGCCAGGATGGTCTCAATCTTCTGACCTTGTGATCCACCCACCTCGGTCTCCCAAAGTGCTGGGATTACAGGTGTGAGCCACCGTGCCTGGCAGCAGTATAAATATTTATATATCCTTTTCTATGTGGAAATTTGTGTAAATTATCTGCAAGACAATCAAAATGATTTGAAAGTGAGTGAAGGTATAACCTGCTTGTTAGGCCTAAAGTCAAAAGGTCATAGGATCACAGGTGATGGTCTTGTCCCTCTAGGAAAATAGATGTCTAAAAGCTGTCCAAGGCATGCAGAAGTGGATGCCACAGGAGCTTATTGAGTTATTTAAGAGGCAGCATGCTATGGTTTGAATGTCTGTCACCTCCGAAACTCATGTTGAAACTTAATTCTCAACGTGGCAGTATTGAGAGGTGGGGCCTTTAAGAGGTGACTGGGTCATGAAGGTTCTTCCCTCAAGAATGGATTAATCCATTCATAGATGAATGGGTTATCATGGGAGTGAAACTAGTTAGGCTTTATGAGAAAAGAAAAGAGGTAACACAGTCAGCCCCTTACCATATGACGTCCGTGCCGCCTCAATACTCTGCAAAGTCCCTACCAGCAAGAAGGGACTGCACCTTGGACTTAGCCTCCAGAGCAGTAAAAAAACCATTATTTTACCATACAAATTGCCCAGTTTCAGGTATTCTGTTACAAGCAACAGAAAATGGACTAAGACACATCCAGTTATCTCCTCCTCAAAGCTGTCTCCAGTATTTAAGAGGAAACGTTAAAGACGCAGCCCCTGTCACATCCCTCCATCAAAAAACACAGGCTGCCTTTTGGAACCAGAGTCCTTTCCAGCCTCCGGGTAAGTAAGGTTGGGGCTGGGGACTTTGGGGTTGTGCTCTTAAAAGCCATTTCTGTGGATTCTTGGTTCTGCTGAGTAGCCAGATCTGAGAACCAATGATCAGGCACTAAATACGCTGTTCCACGTGGTGGTCACCAGCCCCCGTGGCTACTGAGCACTAGAAATGTGGCTAATGGGACTGAGGACCTGGATTTTCGACTTTATTTAATTTTAATTATTTGAGGTGATAATAAAGTAATAACGTTATTAAGATACTTTTTCTCTTTTTTCCTTTTTTTTTGGAGATGGAGTCTCGCTCTGTCGCCCAGACTGGAGTGCAGTGGTGTGATCTCAGCTCACTGCAACCTCCGCCTCCCAGGTTCAAGCAATTATCCTGCCTCAGCCTCCTGAGTAGCTGGGATTACAGGCGCCCGCCACCACACCCAACTAATTTTTGTATTTTTAGTAGAGACAGGGTTTCACCATGTTGGCCAGGCTGGTCTCAAACTCCTGACCTCAGGTGATCCGCCCATCTCGGCCTCCCAAAGTGCTGGGATTACAAGCGTGAGTGACCACACCCTGCCTAGGAGACATTTAAGTGTGTTTGGAACAACTTGACTATGTGAACCATCATTTTCAATTGTCAATTTTATAAAACTAAATAGAGATCGAGCATTTACTTGGAAATTGTGAATTGAGATATGCTGGAAGTATATGAGTATGAAAGAGTATGTAAGATATCTAATTACTGATTTTTGTGTGTGTGTGACACATTTTTTTGTGTGTGTGACACAAGTATGTAAGATATCTAATTACTGATTTGTGTGTGTGCGTGTGACAGAGTCTCCCAAAATCTCGGCTCACTGCAACGTCTGCCTCCTGGGCTCAAGTATTCTCATGCCTCAGCCTCCTGAGTAGCTGGGACTACAGGCACCCACCCCATGCCGAGCTAATTTTTAGTAGAGATGGGGTTTCACCATGTTGGCCAGGCTGGTCTTGAACTCCTGATCTCAGATGATCCACTCCCCTCAGCCTCCCAAACTCCTGGGATTACAGGCATAAGCCACAGTGCCTGGCCTCATTACTGATTTTTAAAATACTGATTACATGTTGGAACGATAAAATTTTGTATGTACTAGGTTGAATAAATATGTTGTTGAAAATGATTTTTTTTCTTTTTAACTAGAAAATGTAGAATTATGTGTGTGGCTCCCATTCTGTTTCTGTTGAACAGCTGCTCTAGAAGTAGATGTAAGGGATAGAGAAAATGGTCGGGAAGAGGCCTTCAAGTGAACTCAGTTTCTGATGAATTTTGGAGACCAAGGGGACCTTAGGGTCAATCCAGGACAGTCAGGGCTTTAAAATAATTAAACAGGATGTGGCCCCAGTTGCCACTGCCATCCACCCAACTCCTCAAATACCCAAGATGTGCAAGGGAACTGTGGAACAGACAGGTTAAACAAATGTGATTAATTCAGTATGGAAAAAAGACGCCCAGCTGGTGACAGAGGTTGCTAACCATCTATCCATAAACCCAGTGTCCACCTCCTGGGTGCCAGCGTCAAGTTGGGTGTGTTTGTCAGTCAACAGCCCTTAACAGCCACCAGGTACCATCCAAAAAACTGTACCACCTCTTGTCATTCTCCCAAATTAAAAACTCTGCTGACTGCCGGATGCGGTGGCTCACGCCTGTAATTCCAGCACTTTGGGAGGGCAAGGCGGGCGGATCACCTGAGGTTGGGGGTTCGAGACCAGCCTGACCAACATGGAGAAACCCATCTCTACTAAAAAATTAGCCTATAATCCCAGCTACTCAGGAGGCTGAGGTAGGAGAATCATTGAACCCGGGAGGCAGAGGTTGCAGTGAGCCGAAATTGTGCCACTGCACTCCAGCCTGGTGACAGAGTGAGACTCCGTCTCAAAAAAAAAAAACAGAAAAAACAACTTTGCTGACACCCCATGCTGTCCACACAGGCAGGGGTAGAAGCCCAACACGCAGCAGCTCAGGTAGTGCACAGAAGCCAAGTAATACATGTCTGCTTTCCTAGAGGGGGTCTAAGGACCATCATGGCCACACTTGCCTATTTTTCCAGAGATGCTGGGAAATCCATTTTATTTTTTATTTTTATTTATTATAATTATTTTTTGAGATAGATTCTTGCTCTGTCACCCAGGCTGGAGTGCAGTGGGCGATATTGGTTCAATGCAACCTCCGCCTCCCGGGTTCAAGTGATTCTCCTGCCTCAACCTCCCGAGTAGCTGGGATTACAGGCGCGCGACACCACGCCCGGCTAACATTTCTTTCTTTCTTCTTTTTCTTTTTTTTTTTTTTTTTTTTTGAGACGGGGTCTCGCTCTGTCACCCAGGCTGGAGTGCAGTGGCCGGATCTCAGCTCACTGCAAGCTCCACCTCCCGGGTTTACGCCATTCTCCTGCCTCAGCCTCCCGAGTAGCTGGGACTACAGGCGCCTGCCACCTCACCCGGCTAGTTTTTTTTTTGTATTTTTTAGTAGAGACGGGGTTTCACCGGGTTCGCCAGGATGGTCTCGATCTCCTGACCTTGTGATCCGCCCGTCTCGGCCTCCCAAAGTGCTGGGATTACAGGCGTGAGCCACCGCGCCCGGCCTTTTTTTTGTATTTTTCAGTAGAGACAGTGTTTCACCACGTTGGCCAGGCTAGTCTTCAACTCCTGACCTCAGGTGATCCACCTGCCTAGGCCTCCCAAAGTGCTGGGATTATGGGCATGAGCCACCGCGCCCTGCCAGGAAATCCATTTTCTAAGTCCCAACTTTTAAGCACTGGCAACCAATCCCAAAGCTGCTTCAAACACAATGCGGGCCAAATAACACGTGTAAGTGGGAAGTTTAAGCCTAAAGTACAAACTCTGGGGAGCAACACAAATATGGCTTGGACTTGGCCTGCCTCTTTCATCTCCCCTAATACATGCCCAGCCACTCAGAAGGGATCCCCTTCCGCCTTCCCTGCCTTTGCCCAGACGGTTCCCTCCTTGTGGAACACCCTCCACCACTTCCTTGGCATCTTCAAGACCCTCATTAAATACCCCGTCCTCCCCTTGAGGAATCTTCCTCATCCCCTCAGCCATTCTTTGGGTTTCCTCCTTTCAAGTCGTGGCATAACTGGGCCAGATATTTCTTTGTACGCCCAAGGGAAGAAAGGGGAACTAATTTGAAGTTCTGAAGACTTTATCTATGTTATTACCACTTAATCCTCACACCAGGTCCGCAAAATGGGCGTCACCTTTATCTTCTCCCTACAGAAAACAAAGCCACGTCTCAGAGAGGTTAGGGGATCTCCCAAGGTCACACAGCTCTGCGGAGTGGGGCAGAATTTGGAATGAAGGTCGGGTCATTTTCCAGAAGCCAGGGCCCCTGCTGCTCTAGCTACTCTGCAGCTCTGAAAGTTTCACCTCGCTCCAGGAAAGCATTTCGTTCAAAAAATCTAGCCTTAAAAATACTAGGTATGGCCGGGCACGGTGGCTCAAGCCTGTAATCCCACCACTTTGGGAGGCCGAGACGGGCGGATCACGAGGTCACAAGATCAAGACCATCCTGGCTAACACGGTGAAACCCTGTCTCTACTAAAAAATACAAAAAACTAGCCGGGTGAGGTGGCGGGCGCCTGTAGTCCCAGCTACTCCGGAGGCTGAGGCAGGAGAATGGCGTGAACCCGGGAGGCGGAGTTTGCAGTGAGCTGAGATCCGGCCACTGCACTCCAGCCTGGGCGACAGAGCGAGACTCCGTCTCAAAAAAAAAAAAAATACTAGGTATGTGCGCGCCCGTGCGCGCCAACACACACACACACACACGTTATATACACGTTATATATAGATACACACAGACACACACATGATGTGTATGTATATACTAGAAGATACCACCTATTAATATTCCTGAAACAAGTTATCGGTGCGAAGTGACAAGCATGGAGACAGCCGCAGACCCCTCGGAACCGGTCCCCTCCACCGGCCTGCCCTGCCTTCGCCCGTGCCGTGCGCTGCAGTCGCACTGCAGGACAAAATGTCCCCTTTTCCATCGGAAAGCAGAAGCCAGTGCAAATGCAACCGGGAGAACTAGAGAACGGAGTTGCAAGGCCGCTACCGCCGGACCGCCCTGAGACCAAGCAGGGTGAGCTAGACCGGCGCGCGTACCCGGAGCGTCCACGGCGTGCGCGGCACCTCCCTACGCCGGCGTGCGGCGCGCGGCGTGCGGCCCGCGGCGGTTCCCGGCGCGGATACTCACGGTGTGGTGGGTTGTGCAGGTCGCATTGATGCCGGTGCGCAGGCCCCGGCGGCTGCAGAGCTGGGCCAACTCTGCCAGCCGCGGGGCCCGGGTGAGGGTCTGGGCCTGGGCCGGGCTGGGGGACGCCAGGAGGCCGGCAACTGCGCGGCGCCCGAAAGTCCACATGCTGCTCTGGGTCTGCCGCCCGCTCCGCCCTCCAGGGCGGGGTGCTGCGGCGACCCCTGGTGGCCACTGGCCGCAGGCACTCTTCTGTGGGGAAACAGCCTGAGGTTAGACCTCAGGAAGAACTTCCCAGCTTAGCACTATTCGTGCATTTAACAAAAATGGAGAGCCTGCTTTGTGCAAAGCACGGAGTGCAACCAGGACCCCTGATCCCAGGGAGACTACAGCCTGGTGTCCCGCCGCTTCAAAAATTCTCAACAGGAGGATCTTGGGAGCTCTGTCTTGCTGGGAAGTGGGTGCATGCACGAATTGAGGCTGCTTGGCCGCCGGTATGGGTTTACAGCAGTTGGGTATGTGGGGCCAGGAGACGGATGCCTTGTGTAAATCTGTACTCTGCCCACTTCCTAGCTGTGTGACCAACGGGCAAGTTAATTAACCTCTCTGTGCCTTGTTTATAAAATGCAGTTTATAAAAGTTCCTGCTTCATAGGATTGTGGTAAGGATAAAATGAGTTAAGCCCTGTAAAGTTTTTTTGGACAGGGCATGGTTCCTGTTAAGTGCACAATAAATATTGTTAATAGATTTTGTTTGTTTATTTATTTTTGAGACGGAGTCTCACTCTGTCCCCCAGGCTGGAGTGCAGTGGTGCGATCTCGGCTTACTGCAAGCTCCGCCTCCCCGGTTCACGCCATTCTCCTGCCTCAGCCTCTCGAGTAGTTGGGACTACAGGCGCCCGCCACCACACCCGGCTAATTTTTTTTTTTTTTTTTTTTTTTTTTAAGTAGAGACGGCGTTTCACCGTGTTAGGATGGTCTCAATCTCCTGACCTCGCGATCCACCCGCCTCATTTATTTGTTTGTTTGAGACAGAGTCTCACTCTGTAGCCCAGGCTGGAGTGCAATGGTGCGGTCCTGGCTTACTGCAACTTCCCCCTCTAGGGCCCAGGCAGTCCTCCCATTTCAGCCTCCCAAGTAGCTGGGACTACAGGTGTGTGCCACCACACCCAGCTAATTTTTGTATTTTTTGTGGAAAGGGTTTCATTATGTTGCCCATGGTGGTCTTGAACTTCTAGGCTCAAGCAATCCTTCCGCCTGGGCCTCAAAGTGCTGAGACTGTAGGCATGAACCACCCACCGTGCTTTGCCTATTGTTGATAGATTTTAAAATAGAATTTTATTTCCGTTACATATTACAAAAGGATGCAAATTGTGAAAGTTTTCTTCACATTTTATATATGCTTTAGATGATGTCAAATGTGAGCCGAGTGTGGTAGTGCATGCCTGTGATCTCAGCTACTCAGGAGGCTGAGGCAGGAGGATCACTTGAGCCTGGGAGCTCAAGGCTGCAGTGAGCCAAGATTGTGCCTGTGAATGAATAGTCACTGCATCCCAGCCCGGCCATCATAACAAGATACTGTCTTAAAGAAAAAAAAAAAAAGAAAAAAGAAAATGTGAATCGTGTACACTTTTCATGGCAGAGAAGATGGGAAGGTACTAAAGTTCTTCCAAAGCCGCTTTGTGAATCGTGAAGAGAGACATGTTTACATACTTAGGATGCTAAATAACAAGTGTCAAGAGGAATGTAACAGGTATGAGTGTTGAATGGGAGTATATAGAGCTAGGGATGGGGGAACCAAGGAAGTATTCATGGAAGAACAGGCGTTGGCACAGGGCCTTCAAAAATAGGGTGGAGGAGGTGAGGATCTGATTGCCTGTCAAAGAGGTGGTCCAGGGCGTTCTGGATGAGAGACGTCTTTCTGTGTTTAATTCTAGGCAGCTGCTTAAATACTGTTATGTATATGCCAGGCCTGGAGAAATCATTTTCCCCCTGCAAAGTATCTGGAGATGCTTTTGATTATCACAATGGGCAGCTGTGGGGTGGGTGTGTTCTACTGGCATCTGGTAGGTGGAGGCCAGGGATGAAACGTCCTGTGATGTGCAAGACAGCCCCCAACCTGTGCAACAAAGAAGTGTCCAGTCCAAAATACTGCCAAGATTGAGAAGCCCTCCTTGAAGCCATAAAGGGAGAGCCCATAGGCATCAACAGGGAGTATTTCTGTTGCCAGCCGTGGTCTCAGACTCTGCCACACCAACAGTAAGGCCCTTCCTCACATCATCAGAACTGCATTATATACTCAGAGCTGCGTCATTAGTTACTATTATTATTATTATTATTTTTTGAGACAGAGTCTTGCTTTGTTGCCCAGGCTGGAGTGCAGTGGTGCCATCTCTGCTTACTGCAATCTCCACCTCCTGGGTTCAAGCGATTCTCCTGTCTCAGCCTCCAGAGTAGCTGGGACTACAGGTCCCCACCACCATGCCTGGCTAATTTTTGTATTTTTAGTAGAGATGGGGTTTCACCATGTTGGCCAGGCTGGTCTCGAACTCCTGACCTCAGGTGATCTGCCCTTTGGCCTCCCAAAGTGCTGGGATTACAGGTGTGAGCCACCGTGACCTTGTTGTATCGTTATTAGCCAGCATGCTTAGCAAGTTCTGACATAGAAAGGCCACTAGCAAATGCTCCAGCTGCCTGCTGGAGTTGGTATCATTGCCCCAACTTTTTGGCCAAAGAAATAGACCTAGAGTAGCAGATCAGAGAAGATGAAGGCTTCGAAAGAACTCGTCCTTCTCTAGTTCCCTGGAGGTAGTCAAGAGGAATCAGGCACACTTGGTAAGAAGCTGGGGCACTGTGGCGTGGGCAAAGATGTTGAGGGACCCTCTAGTACACTGTACCTGTTCCTCTCTTGGTTGCTTTTAGCCCCAGGTAGGCAGATCCTAACAGCTGTCAGGTTATGGGTAGGGGAGGATTTCACCAGAATTGCCATGCTCTGCCATTAGGATATTTTGATAGGATTTATCATAGGGCAATGATTCTCAAATACGGTCCCTGGGCCAGCAGCCTCAGCATCACCTGGAAACTTGTTAGAAATACAAATTCTCAGGCCCTGTTCTCGACCTACTGAATGGGAATCTCTGGGGTTTCGAGGCCCAGCATTCCATGGTTTAACAAGACCTCCAGGTGATTCTAATGTGCTTTAAAGTTTCAGAAGCACTGCAGTAGCATAGGCCTTGGGCAAAATTGTGAGTTAAGCCAGTGTCACCAGGGTGATCGTTTTAAATCTAAAAATCTAAATCTCAAATGTGAATCTAACCATAGCCCTCCGCTTTCACTACCATCAAGATAAATTCCAGCTTTTTTAGTATGACAGAGGAAGCTTTCTTGCCCACCTTAGCTCTGCCAGTGCCCTTACCACTCTCTTCTGTACACCCTACTCTGCATATTGGGAGGCATCTAGACATCTTTGCTTCTCCAAACTATTTGTAGTTCCTAGAACAAGTGATGCTTTTTCCCTCTCGGGCTATTCCTGATGTTGTTCCTTAGTCTTCCATCCCTTTGCCCGGTATGGAAGATTGGATCTTCCAAAGAGGGCCACACCAATATTTGTCGTATGTCATATGCTGTTTGGGACTTTGACATTCCTGTCACCCAGGGATGTTATCTATTCTCCTCCCTTCGCATTCGGGTCGGGGCTATAATTATTCCAACCAATAGGGTACTGCAGAAGTGATGCTCGGTGACTTCCAAGTCTAGGTCTTAAAAAGGATGCAGCTTCCTCCTAACTCCCTCTTTGTGTGTGTGTGTGTGTGTGTGTGTGTGTGTGTTTGTTTGTTTGGGTGTTTGTCTGAAACAGAGTCTCATTCTGTTGCCCAGGCTGAAGTGCAGTGGTGTGGTCATAGCTCACAGCAGCCTTGACCTCCTGGGATCAAGTGATCCTCCTGCCTCAGCCTCCTAACTAACTGGGACTATAGGTATGCATCACCACACCTGGCTAATTTTTAAAATTTTAAAAATTGTTGGTAGAGACAGAGTCTCGCTATGTTGCCCAGGCTGGTCTTGAGCTTCTGAACTCAAGCAGCCTCCCACCTCAGCCTCCCAAAGTGCTGAGATTACAGGTGTGAGCCACGGTGTCCGGCACTCCCTCTTTTTGGGATGCTGACACTGGGGACCAGCCATCATGTTTTGAGGAAATCCAAACTAGCGAAAGTAGAGAGACAATGTAGAGAGAGCTGAGGCCCCCTCAGCCAACAGCCAGGGTCAACCAGCAGACATGTAAATGAGTCATTCTTCAGATAATTCCAGCCTCCAGCCTCCCAGTCTTCCAGCTGAATCCTTAGACATCATGGAGCAGAAACAAGGTATGCCTTATGTGTTCCAGGTGAATTTCAGGCCCAGAGAATCTCTGAGCAGAAAAGATGTTTTGACAGCTTTAATCCAGTATGTTTTAGGTAATTTATTACACAGCCATAGTAACTGAAACATGGGGCTCCTTTCTCCATATCCTGTAGGACTCAGCTCAGATGTCAGAGGTGACCTCCTCCAGAATCCTTTTATGAAACCAAACTTCCATATTCCCACAGGTGTGCCTTAGGTACCTCTCTGTGTTTCCACAGCCTGCAGTGTAATTATGTTTTCCTGTTCATCTAATATCTCTGACATAGACACTCTACCGGTGAGTGAGTGATATTCTTTGTTGGCCTCCTGTTTCTTCAGTAGCAATCACTGTTGCTAAGGGAATGGGGTAACACAATTGGCCAGTTCAGGGGGCAGGGCATATTACCTGATGAAGGGCAGTGAGAAAGAAACCTTGTAGGGCACCAAAAAACAAAACAAAACAAAACAAAAAACCAAAACCCAATCCTCTACAGATGACCAAACTCTTAAGTCTCCAAATTCTCACTCATTCTTGCTTAGCCCCGGGCTTCAGCTCAGTGCTATGATTCAGTGCCTAAAGACTTAACTTCCTGCCAGGAGGTGACTTCCGCTCTGGGGAAAAGAAAGCCCACTGCGTTTGCTTGGATTGATTGGTAAGAGAGATGGATAAAAGGATGTTCTTTGACATTTGCCAAGGGCAATTTTTTTCTATAATGAGGGAAGAGAAACAGCTGTACGTCCTGGGAGACTGATTATGGCACTGGAGTCAAATCCACACTCTGGAATGCAATTTGGTACATCGCCTTAATATTAATATAAATTAAGTTCATAAGATACTCAGCAAAGTAATCAATAATTCCAAAGTCAATAAATATTAAACACATAAATGATTTAGATAATGAGCTAATTATTGAACGTTTCAGTGGCCAGAAAAAAGGAGGTTTGGGTTTATTTTCTGAGAGTGGCTCCCTGCAGGGTCCCTTGGGCAGTGTGTGATAGCTTTTGATCTGTGATCTGACAGATTAAGGGAGCTTCAGGCAGAGGCCCCTCTCTCTCGTACAAAAATACTCTTCTTGGTTACTGTTTGAGGGAACAAGAGGAGAGAAGTGTGTGATGTATCTGAAATATAGCCTTTAGAGATTCATTCTTTGTGTTAACTAAGGAATTTGCATTAATATACCTAATGAAGCCACCTTTGTAAAGGTGATGACAGTGAGAAGAATTTAGCTCGGCTGACTCCATCTTGCTTCTGACTCACAGGCTGGCTGTCGTCACTTATTTCTGGGCATATAACAAAGGCCACGCCAAGCTAACTGTGGGAGGAATTTAGTGTATAGTTTAATTTTGAAACAAGAATGGTAATAGTTCCTCCCTAAAACTGAGCCCCTCCTTTTTCGGGGACTGAAACTGCCATTGTAAAACTAATGAGAGGCCACAAGATGAGGAGTATGGGAGGGATCTGAATTCTGCTAAGATGTAGGCATAGCTTGCCTTCGTATAGTCATGTGCTGGAGGTCGTAAGATTCATGACTTCCCCATTTGCTCTTGTAAATAACATCACTATTGTAGGACCTACGATGGGTCTTCTGAGATGATTTTCAGAACTGTGCATTTTGGATACCAACTGACTTCACTTGGACTCGCGACTCATGACTCAACCAGTCCTGTGGCCAGCACCCTATGGTGGACTCAGCACATGAGGATTCTTTGCCATGCTTTATCCCCAATCAACCAGCAGCACCCATTCCCTAACTCCCTGCCTGCCAACTTATCCATAAAAACCGTAGCCTCTGAGTTCTCAGAGAAACTGATTTGAGTACTAAACTCTTGTCTTTCATGTGGCCAGCCTTGCCTTGATTACACTGTTTCTTTACTGCAATACTGCTGTCTCGGTGAATTGGCTCTATCTGTGCAGCATGCAAGAAGTATAGTATAGTAGAAACAAGTAGACTTTTTGGGCTCAGACAAATGTATTTGCAAAGCAAATAATTTTCAAAAAGTTAAAAACGTAATTCTCATGCAAATGTGTAGTGAGCATTCATCAAAGATTAATTAATTAGAGTGGTTTGATGGACTGAAGTATGTTCTCCCAAAGTCCATAGGTTGAAATTTTAACTGCCAGGACACTCAGAATATGACTGTATTTGGAGATAAGGCCTTTAAAGAAGTAATTAAGGTTGGCCAGGTATGGTGGCTCATGCCTGTAATCCCAGCACTTTGGGAGGCTGAGATGGGCAGATCACTTGGGGTCAGGAGTTCTAGACCAGCCTGGCCAACACAGTGAAACCCCATCTCAACTAAAAATATAAAAAAAAATTAGCTGGGCATGGTGGCGAGTGTCTGTAATCCCAGCTACTCAGGAGGCTGAGGCAAGAGGATCATTTGAACCCAGGAGGCGGAGGTTGCAGTGAGCCGAAATTGCGCCACTGCACTCCAGCCTGGTGACAGAGCAAGACTCGGTCTCAAAAAAAAGGTAATTAAGGTTAAATGAGGTCTTAAGTGTAGGTCCTAATGTGAGAGGTGTGGTGTCTTTATAAAATGAGACAGAAACACCAGGAGCACATGTGCACAGAGAAAAGACCACAGGAAGAGACAGCAAGAGGGCAGCCCTCTGCAAGCCACAGGGAGAGGCCTCAGAGGAAACCAACCCTGCCAGCGCCTTGATCTTTAACTTCCATTATCCAGAACGCTGAGAAAATAGATTTCTGTTGTTTAAGCCAGCCAGTCTGTGGTATTTTGTTATGGCAGCCCTAGCAAAATACAAGAGGGAGCCAGCAGGAAGGCAAACTGGTTTAAAGGAAGCTGGAAGAAACTGCTCTATATAGTCAGTGATAAAATGAGCATTCTGGAGTAAGATTGCTAAGTGAGATACACAACTGGGTAGTGTCCTTCAGGTCTATAAAACTATCATCTTTGGGGTTATTTTCTTAGACAAGAGTCATTTACATCTTACCAGTTTTCTGCAAGTTGACTTTCTTTTCTTTTTTGTTTATTTATTTTGAGACGGAGTTTTGTCGCCCAGGATGGAGCGCAATGGTGCAATCTCGGCTCACTGCAACCTCTGCCTCCCAGGTTCAAGCAATTCTCCTGCCTTAACCTTCCGAGTAGCTGGGATTACAGGCATGTGCCACCATGCCTAGCTAATTTTTGTATTTTTAGTAGAGGCATGATGGCCAGGCTGGTCTTGAACTCCTGGCCTCAAGTGATACACCTGCCTTGGCTTCCCAAGTTCTGGGATTAAAAGCATCAGTCACCGTGCTTGCTGTTTATTTATTTTTATTTTTAATTTTAATTTTTGTTTTAAAATTTTTGTTTTAAATTTTTGTTTAAAAATTTTTTTTTTTTTTTTTTTTTTTTTTTTTGAGACGGAGTCTCGCTCTGTCACCCAGGCTGGAGTGCTGTGGCCGGATCTCAGCTCACTGCAAGCTCCGCCTCCCGGGTTCACGCCATTCTCCTGCCTCAGCCTCCTGAGTAGCTGGGACTACAGGCGCCCGCCACCTCACCCGGCTAGTTTTTTTGTATTTTTTAGTAGAGACAGGGTTTCACCGTGTTAGCCAGGATGGTCTCGATCTCCTGACCTCGTGATCCGCCCGTCTTGGCCTCCCAAAGTGCTGGGATTACAGGCTTGAGCCACCGCGCCTGGCCTTGTTTTAAAAAATTTTTAAATTTTTGTTTTAAAATTTTTGTTTTTAAATTTTGTTTATTGTCTTCTAAAAATTGACATTCTTGAGACCTAATTAATAGCAAATAATAGGTCAATTATAGTCACATCATACTGGAACAGAGTTTCTCAATGGTGACTATTTATTGATGTGTTCTTCTGGTCATGTGCTGCATAATGCTGTTTCAGTGAGTGATGGACCACATATGTGATGATGGTCCCCTAAGATTATATTTTTTTGCTGTGCTTAGATGTATTAGATACATAAAAGATACATTAGATACACGTTTTTCTCTGTGCTTAGATATATTAGATACATAAATACTTACCACTGTAGTACAATTGACTATACCACCCAGTATGGTAACATGCTGTACAGATTTGTAACCTAGGAGCAGTAGGCTAGACTGTATAGCCTAGGCGTATAGTAGGCTAGATCATCTAGGTTTGTTTAAGTACACTCTATGATGTTCGCAAGATCACAAAATCACCTAATGATGCATTTCCCAGAATGTTTCTCTGTTGTTAAGCAGCACATGGCTAACTCTCTGTTGCGGTGGTTGGGTGGTTGTCCCATACATTGTAAGGTGTTTAGCAGCATTCTTGGTCTCCACCCACTAGATGGCAGTAGTATCTGCTCTCCCATTCAATTGCGACAATCAAAAATGTCTCCAGACATTGTGAAAAAGTCCACTAAGGAGTAAAATTGCCCCTGGTTGAGAACCACTATTCTGGTCTAACTTTGAATTAAATATCCGAAGCAATCTTTTTGCCTTACTTCCAAGTTTTAGATAATTTTCATGACTGTTCAGATCCCTGCTCTGCCCCTCAACTACCTGTGTGTCCTTGGTCTATTTTTAACCTATCTGAGTTTCAATTTCTTCATCTGTAAATTTAAGCAAATACTTCTTTACCTCAGAGATTTCCATGAGGATTAAGTGAATTACTATGTGCAAAACACAGACATCAGCGAATACTAGCCCCACAGTTGGCCTCATGGTTGGTCATGGTGTCTTTTAAGAGGCATGTTTATACACCTGTGGTCACAGAGGGCAGAGGGCACTCCTGGGGCCACATTGGTTGGCCAGGCACACACGTCCAGGTCTGGGCTTTCAGGGGACTGCAGGCTGGTGCAGATGACCGAGAAGCCAGGACCTTGCAGCTGAGCTGGGCGCCTCCCTTCACACTCTAGGCAGGACAGAGGGGTGGGTGGCCTTGACAAGAGTTAGGGGACAGGAGGGGAGCCAATACCCCTTCCTTCACCCTTGGCCATCACTGCAGGCCAGCTCTCTTCTCTGCCCCTAACCTGATGCAACTATCAATCCCATCACTACTTTCTTCCAGTGCTCAGGGACCTGATGTGCCCCTTGCTGGAGGAACCCTTCTTGCCTTCTCTCTTGCGTTTGGCAATATGGTACCAGAATATAGGGTCAGGAATTCCACATGAAAGTATAACTGGCATCTTTGTTGCTATCCTTCTACCTTCTACATCTGCTATTGAGAGGTGATTTTGTTGATGAACTGAGCTAATTTATGTGTGTGTTGTTAAAACAGGTTGTGGCTTGATAGGCGTTGAAGGAAAAGGAACTTTGATCGCCCTCGCCTCACGGGGAGACAACTGCCTTTACTTGGAAAACCACTTTAAGATCAGCCTAGATCCCTCTGTGGGACTGCATTGTCCAGTAGAGAACGTCCATGTCTGGGGGCCTGGGACTCTGGAAAGGGTTATTTTGGGGTTTCAGAGCGGTTCAGACTGAGGGGGGCACAGCTGTCTCCCATCTGTGGGGGTTAATTGCTTGCTCTCCATTCCCTGCTTTTTTTTTTTTTTTTTTTTTTTTTGAGATGGAGTTTTGCTCTTTTGCCTAGGCTGGAGTGAAGTGGTGCGATCTTGGCTCACTGCAACCTCTGCCCCCCGGGTTCAAGCAATTCTCCTGCTTCAGCCTCCCGAGTAGCTGGGGATTACAGGTGTGTGCCACCACACCTGGCTAATTTTTGTATTTTTAGTAGAGACAGGGTTTTGCCACGTTTGCCAGCCTGGTCTTGAACTCCGGACCTCAGAAGATCCACCCACCTTGGCCTCCCAAAGTGCTAGGATTACAGGCGTGAGCCACCACGCCCGGCCCATTCCCTGCTTATTATAGAACACTAACAGGCAAACTGGGCTTGAGGTTCTGAGCCTGACACTGTTGCATAGTGGAGATGTCACTGCTTGCAGGGAAAGGAAAATCAGGCCAGAGCATTCACATGGTGTCTTTCTCCAGGCTTCTTGGCTCCCCTGTTTCATCCCAGCCTACCTGGCTTCGCTGAATGAAAGCTCTATGAACATTGCTCATCTGTGATGATTGTGACTTGCCAGTCATGCTAAATGCTGCACCAGGCAGTAGGGCTCCCAGTGGGATGAGGTGGGAGTTATGGGGCATCAGGGAGAGGCTGTATGCAAAAGAAAGGGCGACGTGTCCTAGACCCACCACACCACTGGTCAACCCTAGGCAAGAAGACCTGAACCTCCCTGGATTTCAGCTTCCTCATGGATGAAATGGGGATATAAACACTGTCCTGTTTTCCTCCTAGATTGTGAGAATCAAGTACAAACATTTTTAGAAAGTGGGAACAGGACTTATCCTGTGATATTCTGAGACAACTCAGGCAATTTTTTTTTTTTTTTTTTTGAGATGAAGTTTCACTCTTCTTGCCCAGGCTGGAGTGCAGTGGTGTGATCTCAGCTCACGGCAACCTCCATTTCCTGGGTTCAAGCAAGTCTCCTGCCTCAGCCTCCCGGGTAGCTGGGATTACAGGTGCCCACCACCACACCCAGCTAATTTTTTGTATTTTTAGTAGAGACAGGGTTTCGCCGTATTAGCCAGGCTGGTCTCGAACTCCTGACCTCAGGTGATCCACCCACCTCAGCCTCCCAAAGTGTTAGGATTACAAGCGTGAGCCACCGCACCTGGCCCAGGGTAATTTCTTATGGTGGCACATCACTCACCATTTAACAAATATTAAAGAAGCCCTACTGTGTGTCAGGCACTGTTCTAGGTGCTGATTATACAGCAGTGAACAGGACAGGCAAACATCCCTTGCTTCTTATGTTCTGTTGCGGGGACACTGATGATAACAAAATAACTAAGGTAAACAATGTGTTAGAAGCCAGGTGCCTCCCACCTGTAATCTCAGCACTTTGGGAAGCTGAGGTAGAAGGATCGCTTGAGCCCAGGAGTTCAAGACCAGCCTGGGCAACATATATCTCTATAAACAATAGAAAATTAGCCAGGCTTGGTGGCATGTGCCTGTAGTCCCAGCTACTTAGGAGGCTGAGGTGGGAGGATCACTTGAGCCTGGGAAGTCAAGGCTACAGTGAACTGTGATGGTGCCACTGCAACTCCAGCCTGGGCAACAGAGTGAGGCCTTGTCTCAAAAAACAATGTGTTACTTGGTCATCAGGGGTATGCAGAAAAAACAAGGAAGAGGGAGAAGAGGTGTGGTAGCTAGCTTCCAAAAGGACCCTCACCTCTTGGGATCCTATCCCTTGTGTAGCCCCTCCCACAGTGTACCAGGGTTGGTGTGTGTGACCGATAGTAGATGACCCAGGTGATAGTCTCTCCTAAGACCAGGTTATAGAGGACTGCGGCTCCCTCTCTCTCTCTCTGATCACTCGCTATTTGGGAGCTGGTTGCCATGCTGTCAGAATCTATGGAGAGGCCCCTGGTGAGGACCTCCGGTACACAGCCCAAAGCCAGCAAGGGCATGAGTCTTGCCAGCAACCACATGAGTGAGCTGGAAGTGGGTCCTCTTGCCTCAGATGACTGCAGCCCTGACTGCCAGCTGACTACAGCCTCATGAGGAACCCTGAGCCAGAACCTTGGAGAAAGCCTTTTTCTCATGCCCTACAGTTGAGAATGGAGATTGAATGTGCTCTGTGCTGTGACTGCTGTTATTAGGCACTGTGGGAAGTGCTTTATGTACACTCTCATGTAATCCTAATAGCCATGCTGAGGGTACCATTATTATCTCCATTTTATACACCAAGGCTCAGAGGCTAATTCACCTTTCCAAGTCCTCCAGCTAATAAGTGTCCAAGCTGGGACTCAAACTTGGGTCTTTTAGCTGTGCTGCTATTCTACCTCTCCCTTGCTCTTTCCAGACCGGGCTTGGGACATAACACTAACACCCTTTTCCTTTCATTTCATCTCTTGTCCTTCAGTCATTCCTAAACATTCCTTGAGTTCCTTGGCTCCGGCCACAGTCCTGTCTCCCTTTCCCCTCTGGAGCATCAAATAGTGGTTACAGTATCCACAGGGATGGCATATGCCATTTCACAGTTCCTGGAATCCACTTTTCCCTTCTCATGAAGCTTCAGCAAGCCATTCTCATCGTGGGTTGCTTGTTTGCCTATTTGCTGATACATCCATTCTCTGCTCCTCATCTGTTTCTTTCAAGGAAACCTGATCCGTGCAAATTACGTTTCCTAAACTCCTTTGCCAGTTTGTTTCAAGAGAGGTTCAGCCAATGAGAGGCGCCTGTGGAAGATTGGCGGGTGGGTGGCACAGAGGAGGCAGGTATTTCTGCCCTCCTTTTCTCCCCTCCCTCATTCCCTTCAGGCACCATGTCCAGCAGTGATTGGGCTTCCTCCGTGGCTCCACCTCTTGCTGGACAGACGACTGTGGTTTCAGCCTCTGCTCCGGGACTCTGGTAACACCCTTTTCCTTCCGTTCCTCTATGCGTAGTTATGGTAAATGCCACTTTCTGCATTTCTTAATTTTGAGTTTGTCTTATTCTCCCTGGTAGCTCTTTCAGTCCTTCTATCACCTTTGCAACAAATTCCCTGCATTAGATTTTTCTCTGTGAATTGCCGCATCTAGGTTTTGTTTGTGAGGCTGGACCCCAGCTGATATTCGTATCTGTACTTTGGACTTTATTGCCATTTTAAATTGTTCTTTCTCAGATATCTTCAACTACAGGATTCTGCTTTCTGATTACAGTCTCCAGTTATTTAATCTCAGGTCTTCTTCCATTTATCATGTTTGTTCTGTTCACCCATCCATTCTTCCACCCACTTACTCATCAACCTGTCAAGGAAAAAAGTCAAACCTGTAAAATATTTAAAGTTTTATTCTGAGCCAAATATGAACAGGGCCCCAAGGCACAGTATCAAAAGGTCCTGAGAATATGTGCCCAAGGTGGTTGGGTTATAGCTTGGTTTTTTTGTTTGTTTGTTTTTGAGATGGAGTCTTGCTCTGTCGCCCAGGCTGGAGTGCAGTGGCGCCATCTCAGCTCACTGCAAGCTCCGCCTCCCAGGTTCACACTGTTCTCCTGCCTCAGCCTCTTGAGTAGCTGGGCGTAGAGGCGCCCGCCACCACGCCCGGCTGATTTTATTTTTATTTTTATTGTATTTTTAGTAGAAATGGGGTTTCACCGTGTTAGCCAGGATGGTCTCGATCTCCTGACCTTGTGATCTGCCCGCCTTGGCCTCCCAAAGTGCTGTGATTACAGGTGTGAGCCACCGCACCCAGTCACAGCTTGGTTTTATATGTTTTAGGGGACATTAAGACATCAATCAATACATGTATACATGTGAGGTATACATTGGTTTGGTCCAGAAAGGTGTGACAGCTTGAAGGGGAGAGGGTGCTTGCAGGTCATAGGTGGATTCAATAATTTCCTGATTGGCAATTGGTTGAGAGTTATTATCTGAAGACCCGGAAGCAATAGAAAGGAGTGTCTGGGTTAAGATAAGGGGTTGTGGAGACCAAGGTTCTTATTACATAGATCAAGTCTCATAGGTAGCTTAGAGATTGTAGATGCAAATATTTCCTATGCAGACCTTTAAATGGTGTTAGACTCTCAGTTAATCTCTTTCAGGGATTTGGAGGGCCTGGAAAAGGAAAGATCCACTTATGTTAAAAGAGATTTTCGGGCCGGGTGCGGTGGCTCACGCCTGTAAATCCCAGCACTTTGGGAGGCTGAGGCAGGCGGATCACGAGGTCAGGAGATCGAGATCATCCTGGCTAACGGGGTGAAACCCTACCTCTATTAAAAATACCAAAAAGAAAAAAATTAGCCGGGCGTGGTGGCATTCACCTGTAGTCCCAGCTGCTCTGTAGGCTGAGGCAGGAGAATTGCTTGAACCTGAGAGGTAGAGGTTGCAGTGAGCCAAGATTGCGCCACTGCACTCCAGCCTGGGCAACAAAGTGAGACTCCATCTCAAAAAAAAAAAAAAGAAAAAGGATTTTTTACAGACGTAAATTCTCCCCCACAGAAGAAAGCTTTGCAGGGCCATTTCAAAATATAGCAAGGAAACATATCCTGGAGTAAAATATTTTTAATTTCCTTCTTTATCTATCATGTGATGTTATACTAGCCTCAGGCTGGAATTTGGTATCTTATTGTTACAAATAATCTGTTTTATCAGTCTTAATACTTGTTTTAATGTGAATGCTGGTCAGTTGTGCCTGAACTTGAAACCGCCATTGCAAAATTATAACTGAGAAAATTGTTACAATGAAAGAGATTTGACCCAACCAACTCCACCTTGCTTCTAACCTCCAAGCTGTCCTTGTTCATTCCTGGGCGTAGGCTGAACTAACTTTGGGGGAAACTTAGTTTATAGTTTAACTTTGAAACAAGGATGATAACAGCCCTTTCCCAAAACAAACCCCCTGGGGACTAGACTGCCTTTACAGAACCAACAAATTCGCCACAAGATTAGAAATCATGGTTTAGGAGTCATGCAGCTGAAGGTGGCCAGATTCTGAACCTCCCCAAATTGCTCCTGGGGATAACATCACTATTGTAAAATCTAAGATCAGTGTTTGAGATACTTTGCAGACCTTGCACTCAGTGGATCAGCTGGCACCACCCAGATCAATCACCTGGCTCCTCTGATCTTGTGGCCCCTCCACGCAGGAACTGACTCAGCACAAGAGGACGGCGTTGATTCCCTATGATTTCATCTCCGACCTGACCGATCAGCACTCCCGACTCACTGGCCTGGACCCACCAAATTATCTTTAAATACTCTGATCCCCGATTCTTAGGGAGACTGATTTGAGTAAAAATAAAACTCTAGTCTCCCATACAGCTGGCTCTGTGTAAATTACTCTTTCTCTATTGTGATTCCCCTGTCTTGATAAATCCGCTCTGTCTAGGCATTGGGCAAGGTGAACCCATTGGGCGGTTTCAAACTCCAAAAGGGAGAGGGTATAATGAGGCATGTCTGACCCCTACCCCTTCCTGGAGTGGCCTGGACTAGTTTTTCAGGTTTCTTTGGACTCCCCTTGGCCAAGAGGGGGTCCATTTAGTCAGTTGGGGGGCTTTGAATTTTAGTTTTGGTTTACAAACCCATCCATCATTGTTTTGTTTTGTTTTGTTTTGTTTTGTTTTGTTTTGTTTTGTTTTATGAGACGGAATCTCGCTCTGTTTCCAGGCTGGAGTGCAGTGGCGCAATCTCGGCTCACTGCAATCTCCACCTCCCGGATTCAAGCAATTCTCCTGCCTTAGCCACCCGAGTAGCTGGGACTGTAGGCATGTGCCACCACGCCTGGCTAATTTTTGTATTTTTAGTAGAGATGGGGTTTCACCATGTTGGCCAGGATGGTCTCGAACTCCTGACCTCGTGATCTGCCCACCTTGGCCTCCCAAAGTGCTGGGATTACAGGCGTGAGCCGCCACACCCGGCATCCATCCATCATTGTTTATTGAGCATCTACAGTTCCAGGCACTGTGGTTGCTGATGACAGGTTGGTAACAAAGATTGATAATCAACATGTTCTCATGGAGCTCACAGTCTTGCTCAGGAGACAGATAACATAAAAGTATTTACAAAGTCACATAAGTGCTATGATGGGGTAATTACAGGATACTACAGGAGCATATGAAAGTGGCCCGGTCTTGACTTGGTGGGGGAGGTGACAGCGTGAGTTTTTGAGATCAGAGAGATGAGTTGGCCAGGTGAAAGAGGGCAAGGAGGAAAGAGTATAGCAGAGGGTACAGTATGTACAGACCCAGAGGCCAGATGTCCTCATGTAGTACAGTGTTGGAGAGGCTGAAAAACGGAGATCCTCAGACTCGAGCTTGGCTGTATTGGGCCCTAGCTCCTGGGGTTCTGCAGTTCTGGAAGGTTTGCAGTTTACCCCTAGGGCTGCAATCTTCTTGTTCTTTTTAACTCCAGGTTAGGCGTTTCTGTCCCTCACAGTTCAGGTTCAGCTCCAGCCCTCTTTGTCCCTTATAATGCATACAAACTCTTCAGACTCCTGCATTTCCTGAATTATGGAACTGGTCACTGGATGCCCTCTTTTCCTTGCTGTATTTGTATAGCTTTCTTTTGTCTTCAAGAGCTATCTAATTATTAAGATAATTGAGTTGGGACCTCTCACTTCTCAGCTCTTTGCTCTATAGGCTATCAAGCATTTTGGGGCTCCTTTTGGGAAAACATTAATCGATTTAAATCAAGGGCATGCACCCAAATGCTGCAGGGGCCAGGCAGGTGCCAGAAATGAGTGGCAGGCCCTATGGAACACTTAGCCTTCCTGGGCTGCCTGTTTCTTTCTTGATCTGCTGGAGACATGGCATGAGCACTATTTTACTTTTAACGCTAATGTAAAAAAAAAAAAAAAAAACACCCACAGAGCAAACAGGATGATAAGCAGCAACTGTCATTAGCTCTGTGCAGTGATGACAGTGGGGAGGGCCAGGAAGGGCTGTGAAGTGCAGAGAAAATGCTTACACAAGGTGCAGTCACAACTCAGCATAGCTGAATGGTGTCCTGTGGAAATGTAGGTCTACTGTGCACAAATATTACTACAGGAGACTGAAATCTGGATGATCTGGGGTATATGAAACCGACTGCTCTTTACACTGGAAAAATAGTTATTAAAATTTAAAATATTCTGTTTAGGCCACTACACTGGGTTAAACAAAATATGTTCATGGGCTCATCTGGTGGTTCTAAAACTCGGCTGTGCATTAGAATCACCTGGGGAGCTTTTAAAAGTCCCAACGTTCAAGTCACATGCCTGGGCAGTTAAGTCAATATCTGGAGGCAGATTCAGTCATCAGTATTTTTTTTTTTTTAGACAGAGTCTCGCTCTGTCACCCAGGCTGGGGTGCAGTGGCACAATCTTGGCTCACTGCAACCTCCAGCTCCCGGGTTCAAGCGATTCTCCTGCCTCAGCCTCCTAAGTAGCTGGGATTACAGGTGCCTGCCACCACACCCGGCTAACTTTTGTATTTTTAGTAGAGATGGGGGTTTCACCATTTTGGCCAGACTGGTCTTAAACTCCTGACCTCAAGTGAGCTGCCTGCGTTGGCCTCCCAAAGTGTTGGGAATACAGGCGTTAGCCACCATGCCCAACCCAGTATTCTTTTTTTTTAATGTCTCAGGTGATTTCAATGTGCAGTTAAAATTAAGAACCACTGCTTTTGATGTGCGTCGGTTTGTGAGCTCTGATTTATAGGGCATATTTTGGCAGAAGGATGTTGTGACTGTTCTTTTCCACCTGGGGCCTTCTGTTAATTGGCAGGTGTGCTGTATCATAGATGGTAAGTGCTGTAGATGAGATTTCAGAGGAAATCATCAAGCGTTCTCCTATTCTGTTTCTCTTGAGGGCCTCAACTCTTCATCACGAAATGTAGGCTGTTACAGTGATAGCAGAAGAGGTCACCAAGAAACTCATATGCCATTATACTTTACATGAGTGCCGAAGCTCCTGTCATAGTCCATATTATCTGTATCTAACATCTTGTCCTCGGTACAGTTTCCCATTCAGCCACTTGGCTCTACTGTCTGTATGTTGCATGATAATTACTAGGCATTACACGTGTGCAGTCACATTGCAACCCATGTGACAATGCCCACTTCTTGTGTAGGTATGCAAAAGAAATTCTCTTCAAGGTCTCAGAAGGACTGAGCATGGCAGGCCTCACAAGACACAGCTGCGGTGGGCAAACAGCAGTGCCTGACATTCCTACCCCCATCCTCAGATAGTGGTGTTTCCCACAATCCCCCTCATTGACCCTGTTCTCTCTCTTGACTCACGTTCCTTGGCTAACACTCTTATACTTCTTAAATCTGTGCTGCCAATTCTTCTCTCTCTACTAAGTTCAGTCCCAAATTTCCAATGGCTAATTAGACATCTCTACCTGAACATCTTAAGGACCATGAACTCAATGTGTTCAATCCTGAATTCATTACTGTCTTCAATAAATTTGTTTCTTTCTCTGACCCCCTCCCCAACCTTGTCCCATTTGCTTTGCTTAAAAAAAAAATTACTGGAAAGACACATAAAGGAAGAACTGAAAAAACAGGGCTCAGGACAGAAGGCAAGGAACTTACCGGCCAACAGCCGCAGAAACATGGACGGCCTTCTAAGATGCTGTCTTTGGATGGCTCCTTTACAAATGCCTCAAGTCCCCATGTGTCTCTGCTCAAGATTCAATTCCTGAGAGAGAGAAACTGATTGATGTATCTTGGGTCCTGTGGCTAGCCCTGACTTTGACCCAGGTGAGTGGGTTAGATAGGGAACCCAACAGAATCAGATGAAATGGGTAGAAGTAATCCCTCAAAGATAAAACAGAGTGCTATTGCCAAGAAAAGAAGGAGAACTTCAAAATAAGGGAAAATAATTTTATCAAAATTGTCCCCCTTTTGTGGATTTAAACAATATATAAAAGTGACACATAAAATATAAGTAAATGCATTTGTGAGAAACCAATGTTTTACCTCATTTTTATTTTAATAAGTAATTCATGCTCAAAATTAATTTCAGCAGTTCAGAAGCTTATACAGTGAGAAGTAAAAATTTTCCTTCCTTTAATGTATGCTTCTGTAAGTTCCTAGTGCTATTCCCTAGGGGTAATCACTTTTAGCAGTTCTTATATGTCAGAAGAAATATTTTTAGGTAAGCAAGTTGGGCCTATTTCTAGGACTACTTTCTTTCAGTCCCAACAACATTACAATTCTCATTATCATGTGTGTCAACCCACTTCTATAAATATGGCGGCCGGGCATGGTGGCTCACACCTGTAATCTCAGCACTTTGGGAGGCCGAGGCAGGCAGATCACCTGAGGTCGCGAGTTTGAGACCAGCCTGGCTAACATGGAGAAACCCCGTCTCTACTAAAATTACAAAATTCGCTGGGCATGGTGGCACATGCCTGTAATCCCAGCTACTCGGGAGGCTGAGGCAGTAGAATTGCTTGAACCCGGGAGGTGGAGGTTGCAGTGAGCTGAGATCACACCATTGCACTCCAGCCTGGGCAACAAGAGTGAAACTCTGTCTCAAAAACAAAGAAAAAAAATTATGGCAAAATTAGTGGTACCAAGGGATGAATGATTGCCCAAACTTTAAATAAATGTAGTACTTTATATTGTTATTAAGTTATTTCTGAACCTCCTGACTCCCATATAATTTTTCATCTTTCATATAACAAAGGCCATGCCAATTTTTAAATAAACATTTTATAGATCATAAATCTGACATAGAAACTTTGTGTTCAAAAATGTTCTTTTACACTATTCTGCTAATGAGGAGAAAACAAACTATTAATAGAAGCTGGCTTGTCAGAATCCAGGTATGATAAGTATTTCTGGACCAGAACATGCAGTGTTCTCTAAATAATTCCCCGAGTGATAGAGATTTGTAGTTTATTTCTTGTTTGAATCCTGGTGGAGTTTGTTCTTTTCTTTGCTCCCATCAATATTTTGCAGATAGAGAGGAAGTTAGAATGGAATGATCCAAGCCTTATGCAATTAGCCATTTGGAAACTGCTATATAAACAGTAAAGAGGAGAATCAGCTGGCATCACTGCCAGTGAGCAGTTTCTTGAGAGAAGAATGGTCTTGATTGCCTTTCACTGGGCATACAGGAAAGCAGAGTTGCCTTTCACCTCTTCATATGGCCCCCTAGGCAAGCTCCAAGCAGACCATGCAGAGGTATTGTATCTTGCTACTCAGATCTTTTCCTTCTGAAACGGTTTATCTGAATGCAAAGGGATCCCTGTTTCCTTGGCATGCTAAAGACTCCCTGGCTCCCCAAGGCCATGGAGAAAAGCAGAATGGAAAGTGGAGAGAAATAACAAATGTAATTATTCTGCAGCTTGTTCTGGGATAAATACTTGATGTTCTGACCTGTAAACGGAGCATGGGGACATTTCTAGCGTGCAGCATATGTTCCCTCTAGACCCCTGTGTCTTCCTAATTGAACTTCAGAGATTAATGCCACAAGAATTTGTCATGGAATGGCACAGCCTGCTTCTAAACAAACTGTCCCACTTCCAAGGCGTGGGTCCAAGAGAATGGCTTTGCGCTAATTGCTCTTTGTGTAGAAATTTCCACTGAATAATCTGGAGGTAAGTCAGAAATGGGCAGAATTTTAGCAGATCTACTGTGATGAAAATGAAGAGGAAATCACTGAGGAGTGACATGGGATTTCCATCTGCCAGGGATTTGCCTTGACCCAAAGCACAAGGGGCAATTGACCCCCTTGCTATGGCTTGTTGAGGGAATGTGGGTTTCCCTTTTGTGGAAGTTCAGGTGATCAACAGTAGATTTTTCTCCTTTCCTTCTCTTCCTCTCCAACCTGACCATCTCTGAATATACAGGTAGTACCCAAGTATTGGCCCCAGATTAAACCGTAAACTCGGAACCAGGCCTTGCATACAGTAGACACCTGCTTGACCAACATCTGCTGAACTGAGCAGCAAGAATTCACAGTCACAATAGAAACCTTCTACTTGGAGTCAAGTAATCAGGAATTCCTGTCCAGTTTGCTTGGTTTCAGTCTGCAGGGCTGGGTGAAAGGGTGTTGTTTACTTGCACTAGCTACAGGCGAGGTAGCCAGGGTGGGTAGGCAGAATTAGCTGTCAAAGGGCAAGATGGAGAGAAAATAGGAGGATAAATGGATATCCCTGTAGCTCAGTGTTTGTGATGTAGGACAGAATGTATTGTACATAATTGACTGGGGAGAGCAGCTCAGAACCGAACCTGTGATGGCTGAGTGCTGGCTGTCTTCTGGAGGGTGCTGTGGCGCTGACATGGGTGGTCTGGGGGAGTGATGGAAGGCCCATCATCTATGTACTTTGACTTCTCATAAGCTCCTATGGCATGTTTTTAATAATTGATAGAAAAAGTAAACAGAAAGTCAATAAGAATATAGAAGACCTGAACACTACTACTAGCCAACTTAAGTGACATTTGTAGAACACTGTATCCCCAAACAGCAGAATACACCAGAATATACATTCTTCTCAAGTGCATATGGGACATCTACCAAGATACATCATATTCTGGGCCATAACATGAGTCCCAAGAAGTGTAAAAGATTTTAGGTCACACAGAGTATGTTTTCTAACAATGGAATTAAATCAGAAATCAATAGGAAAATTCTTGAAAAATCCCCAAGTATTTGTACATGAAATAATATACTTTTAAATAGCTTACGGGTCAAAGAAGATGAAAAGGGAGCTTAGAAAATATTTTGAGCTGAATGAAAAGGAAAATACAACATATCAAAATTTGTGGGATGCTGCTAAAACAATACTTAGGAGGAAATTTATAGCACTAAGTGATTGTAATAGAAGAAAGATTTCAAATCAATGACCTTAGTTTCCACCTTAGGAAATAAGAGCACATTAAACCCAAAGCAAACAGAAGAAAAGAAATCATATGTATGTGTTAAAATAAAACATTACATGCAGTGAAACTGAATTTTGGGGGGGAGTATAGAGTTCTATGAGTTTTTTTTTTTGGGGGGGGGATGGAGTTTCACTCTTATTGCCCAAGCTACAGTGTAATGGCACGATCTCGGCTCACTGCAACCTCTGCCTCCGAGGTTCAAGCGATTCTCCTGCCTCAGCCTCCAGAGTAGCTGGGATTACAGGCATGCGCCACCGTGCTTGGCTAATTTTTTTTTTTTTTTTTTTTTTTTTTTTTTTTTTGTATTTTTAGTAGAGACGGGGTTTCACTATGTTGGTCAGGCTGGTTTCGAACTCCTGACCTTGTGATCCTCCCGCCTCGGCCTCCCAAAGTGTCGGGATTACAGGCGTTAGCCACCGCGCCCGGCCAGTTCTATGAGTTTTAAAACAAATGTAGACCACCACCCAACACATTGTAACCACCAGCACAATCAGGATACAAACATATCCCATCACTTCCCACATTCTCTCAGGCTGTCCCTTCATAGTCCAACCCTTCCCTAACCCCAAGCCCTGGCAATCACTGATCTGTTCTCTCACACTATAGTTTTGCCTTTTCTAGAATGTCATAGAAATGGATTCATACAGTAAGTCCCCTTTAGAGTTCGCGTCTCTCACTTACATAATGCCTTTTGGATTTATCCATATTGTTGAGTGCAGCGGCGTGATCTGGGCTCACTGAAGCCTTGAACTCCCAGGCTCAAGAAATCCTCCCATCTCAGCCTCCCCTGTAGCTGAGAATATAAGCGGGGGCCCGGCGGGGGTCGCGGCGCCGCAGCCAGCGCAGCCAGCCCCAGGGGGCGCCACCTCCGCCGCTGCCGCCGCCGCCGCGAGACCCCCGCCCCGGCCGCCACCACCGCCATGGGCAACGCCGCCGCCAAGAAGGACACCGAGCAGGAGACCGTGAACGAGTTCCTAGCCAAAGCCAGAGGAGATTTCCTCTACAGATGGGGAAACCCCGCTCAAAACACCGCCAGCTCGGATCAGTTTGAACGGCTCAAGACGCTGGGCACCGGCTCCTACGGGCGGGTGATGCTGGTGAGGCACCGGGAGACCGGCAACCACTACGCCATGAAGATCCTCGACAAGCAGAAGGTGGTGAGGCTGAAGCAGGTCGAGCACACACTGAACGAGAAGCGCATCCTGCAGGCGATCAACTTTCCGTTCCTTGTCAAGCTCCAGTTCTCCTTTAAGGACAACTCCAACCTGTACCTGGTGATGGAGTATGTGCCGGGTGGGGAGATGTTCTCTCACCTACGGCGCGTCGGAAGGTTCAGCGAGCCCCAGGCCTGTTTCTATGCCGCCCAGGTCGTCCTGGCCTTCCAGTACCTACACTCGCTCGACCTCATCCACCGCGACCTGAAGCCCGAGAATCTCCTCATCGACCAGCAGGGCTACCTGCAGGTGACGGACTTCGGTTTCGCCAAGCGCGTGAAGGGCCGCACTTGGACCCTGTGCGGGACCCCAGAGTACCTGGCCCCCGAGATCATCCTGAGCAAAGGCTACAACAAGGCCGTGGACTGGTGGGCCCTAGGGGTGCTCATCTATGAGATGACCGCGGGCTTCCCGCCCTTCTACGCCGACCAGCCCATCCAGATCTACGAGAAGATCATCTCTGGGAAGGTGCGGTTTCCCTCCCAACTCAGCCCTGACCTCAAGGACCTGCTGCGGAGCCTGCTGCAGGTGGACCTCACCAAGCGCTTCGGAAACCTCAAGAACGGGGTTGGCGACATCAAGAACCACAAGTGGTTTGCCACAACCAACTGGATCGCCCTCTTTGAGAAGAAGGTGGAAGCTCCCTTCATCCCGAAGTACACAGGCCCTGGGGATGCCACTAACTTTGACAGCTACGAGGAGGAAGAGATCCGGATCTCCGTCAATGAGAAGTGTGCCAGCAAGTTTGCTGAGTTTTAGGGGTGTGCTTGTGCCCCTGTGGGTTTTCTTTCCTTTCATTTTCTTTGTGGTGGGTTGGGGGGTGGGTGGGTTGGTTTGAACAACCAGAGGGCCCCAGAGTTCCTTGAATCTAGTTTCACCCTCACCCCACCCTCCAGGGTTGGGGGAACAGGAAGCCCAGATATTTGGAGGAATAGACACACCAGCTGCTCCCTCACCCCCTGTGCCTTCCCGGCCCATCTATTCTTCTCCCTTCCTCCTCCCACAGGGTCCGCCTTGCCCCAGCCCACTTCTGCCTGTTTTAAACGAGTTTCTCAGCTATATTCAGGCCAGGTCTTGCTGGTGTATCCAGGGACAGGGTGTTGAAAGGGGGGCCCAAACTTAACTCCAGCCCCCAACAGGCACCACTTACTAAGAGAGGATGAATGAAAAGCACACCTGCCCTTTGGAGTAATCCTGCCTGGGAAGGAGAGAGGTTTAGTGCCATGTATAGTGGGCTGCTTGCTAGAATAAAAAATAAAATTAAAAAAAAAATTAAAAATCTGATTTAAGTTCCACCAATGTCCCCTTTCCACCCTCCTCTACTTCCACCCCTCCCGCCCTTCCCACCTTCCCATGTCTCCCCATTTGCCAGATCCATTTTAACAAATCCAGGAAGCAGAGTGACTTTGGAAGGAGGCCCTGGGGTTTGAACTTCCCCCATGAACTGCTGATTTCCCCTTCCCCCCTCCCCAGGGGCATCCTCTACCACTCTTGCAAAGGTCTCAGTTCCTTTAGGAAGCCTCCACTCTCTTCTTCCCCAACGGACTTTTCTTCACCCTTGGGCTTTGGGACCCAGACAAAGCAGCTGCCCTACTCCCTGCCAAAGAGGAGTTGTCCCCCAAAAAGACAGAGGGGGAGTCCCAAGCCCAGGTCGTTCTTCACAGCAGCATTTCCCCGAAACTCTTTAATTTTATTCTCAGCTGGATTGTAATGCCCAGCCTCCTCTTCTGGGAAGGCAATCCTGCAAAAGGACATGGAAGAGGCCCAGTCCCTCCACCTCCACCTCATGGCCCAGGGTTCAAGGCTAGGGTTGCTAGGGAGGGGCTGCCTGTTTTATTCTCCCAGCAGCTTCTGCCTCCTCCCATCCTGGGTGCCCCTCCTCCAGCTTAGCTGTCAGCCATCCTTCACCTCTTCTCCCCTGCCACCCCTGTGCTGGTTTCAATTTTTTTTTTTTTTTTGAGACGAAGTTTCACTCTATCACCCAGGCTAGAGTGCAATGGTACGATCTCGGCTCACTGCAACTTCCGCCTCCCAGGTTCAAGTGATTCTCCTGCCTCAGCCTCCTGAGTAGCTGGGATTACAGGGGCCCACTACCACCCCTGGCTAATTTTCGTATTTTTAGTAGAGACGAGGTTTTGCCATGTTGGCAGGCTGGCCTTGAACTCCTGACCTCAGGTGATCCAACCGCCTTGGCCTCCCAAAGTGCTGGGATTATAGGCGTGAGCCACCACATCCCCCGCACCCCGCCTGTTTTCTTTCTTAATAGAAAAGTGAGGAGCTGCTGGCGAGCCACCTCATTCATCTTCATATTTCCCCCTCTCATCACTTCTCCCCATCCCAGGAGGAGCTCTCAGGCCTGGGGTGGTGCCCCAGGTGGGCTCAGGGTGATTCGACCTACTTGCTGTGAAAGGATGAGATTTCCACTTGAACAGTGTGCTGTTGTAAACACATGTCAAAACTATTACCAACAAGGCCGGGTGCTGTAATCCCAGCACTTTGGGAGGCCGAGGTGAGTGGATCACTTGAGGTCAGGAGTTTGAGAACAGCCTGGCTAACATGGCGAAACCCCGTCTCTACTAAAAAATACAAAAATAGCCAGGTGTAGTGGCATGTGCCTGTAATCCCAGTTACTTGGGAGGCTGAGGCAGGAGAATCGCTTGAACCTGGGAGGCGGAGGTTGCTATGAGGCCGAGATCGCATCACTGCACTCCAGCCTGGGTGACACAGTGAGACTCTGTCTCAACAAAACAAAACAAGAAACCAACTATTATGAATAAAGTTGTATTTAAAAAGAACTGGCAAAACTAATCTATGATGCTGGAAGTCATAATAGTGACCTTTGAGGATCGCATTGGTGGAGAGGGGACATGAAAGAGCCAGGAGGTGGCCGGGCACAGTGGCTCACGCCTGTAATCCCAGCACTTTGGGAGGCCGAGGCGAGCGGATCACGAGGTCGGGAGTTCAAGACCAGCCTGGCCAACATGGTGAAACCCTGTCTCTACTAAAAACACGAAAAATTAGCCAGGCGTGGTGGCAGGCACCTGTAATTCCAGCTACTCGGGAGATGGAGGCAGGGGAATTGCTTAAACCCGGTATGCAGAGGTTGCAGTCAGCCAAGACTGTACCTCTGCACTCCAGCCCGGGCGACAGAGTAAGACTCTGTCTCAAAAAAAAAAAAAAAAAAAGAGGCAGCAGGTTAGCTGCAAATGTTCTATATGTGCTTTAGGTGCTGGGCACATGGGTCTACACATATGTAAAAATTCACTGGACTATAGAATTCATAGCTGTGCACTCTAGCATATGTAAGTGATACCTCGGTCATTAAAAAACAGTTGAAAATGTTGAGGTTTTTTGAGACGGGTGAGATAACACAGGCAGGCCACGGGTGATTCCGGTGGGGATAGAATTTTGAGGATCACAGCCTCATGGTATTGAAATAGCTTTTAAGTTAGGTCTTAAAATAAAGGTTCTTAACATTTCTTGGGTCCAGGTCACTGTGAATTTGATAAAAAGTATAGTCTTTCTCTTCATGAAAAAAACCCAAAACACCCATATACACAAAAGCATACCCAACTTGCGTATATGATTTCATGGCCCTATTAATGATTATCTATGACTCTTCTAGAAAATCAGTGGGTCCTAGGCTAAGAACCCTGCTTCAATGGGTAGATTTACAAATGGGAGGGGGAAGAGTGGGATTCACCTATGAAAATCCATGTAGTAAGGGAGAGTGGTAGCACATATGAATACTCCAGAGAGAGGCAGAGGATCCTCAATCATCCACTTCTGCAGAATTCCCTGTTGACATCCTAACCTAGGATGTAAGACATCCTAGCTTTCCAGCACTGACTCTGCAGGTGAAATTGCTACTTATGCTGAGTAACTATGGCTGTGGGCTACATTTACAAAAGTTTACAGCATGTTTGCTTACAAGAATCAGCTTGTTTTAACTTGAAGTATTTAACAGTGAGCATCTTACTCATCAGGAATATCTTTCTGCAGCCTTGATCATTTTGCTTTCTAATGATTTTTCTCTCAGCCTCTTATGTCTCTGTTGCTAGGGACACTTACTAGGTGGTGTAAACTGCATTAATTGATTAAAATATTCATTGCTGAGTCTATTCCCGTGTGATAAGTATACGTCCCACACCTTTGACTCCAGACCTGTCAATGTCGCTCACTTTTGGCAGATGGAATGCGAGTAGAAATGCTGTCAGCTGCACTGAGGCAGAAGCTTTGTGAGCTCTCATTGGTTCCACCATTGCTCTTTTTCTACTGCCATGAAAGTTGCCTGTCTCACACAGGGGCTGCTCTGGACTCCAGAATGAAGAAGACTGTTGGAGCAGAGCTGCAGCTGGTCCCTACATGTGAGGGAGAAGTAAAACTGTTGGTGAAAGCTTCTATGACTTTGGGATTGTTTGTTACCATAGCATGACATAGTGAGAGCTGACTAATATCCCAGGACATTTGGGAAAGTCTCTTGGATGAGTTCAGCAGAAGCTGCTATTGAAATTTTTTCCATATAAAATTCAGTTTATTTAGGATTTCTGAATATCTCAAATGAGGAGTATTTGGGTTATTTTTAATAAAAGAAATGTAAAGACCATAAATCACTGGAATCATGTACCACCACAATTGAGAACAAAATATTTTATTTCTCTCACAAAACTATAGTTTACAGTAGTATTTACTAAATAAATTATATAATTTCTCTTTTACAAGCAATAAACCAGATCACAAATATTTCAAAGACGATGTATGTACACGACATAAGGCCTTTTATAAATAGCTTTGCTTTTCTCATTTCACTAGTAAACAGTGAAAAAATCTTTATAGAAGCTAGTTTTCTATAAAGTAGAGGCAGACCTAGTATATTGATCTTTAAATGAAACCAATTTAAACTTTCAATGACATGAGCTATAATTTTGCAAAAGAATGTATACTTTATTTACCATTTGCATGGATGGATTTTTAAAAATATATAAGCAGATTACATATGTTGCTTATGTATAATCACTGGATGCATGCACAGTGAAATAATGCAAAAGTCCATAGGAAAATAGCACTTCCAAGTTCAAAAAGGTGATTGGCAATGGTATAGAAAGCAGCTTAAATATAGTTCATGCAGTTCTTCACAGTTCAGCAAGCAACAGCAAATGATAGAATAGGGTAGTATTTTTCACATCCCATCTGCTGATCAGCCTGAAGTTGACATCTCGAAAACTCTTAAGTCAGGTTGATGATTTCTCTGTGTGTAGTGGGGTTCAGCCAAGTTGCTGTGGATAATTCTGGTGCGGAGAAACTTCTCTGCCACAACTGTGCTCACGTCTCATCCATGTGCTTAAGGTGGTCACCATTTTCACTTACTGGGGGGAGCAAAAAAGAAAGCAGGTGTGAGACTAGATTTTGGCATCAATTTGTATCCTCTCCCCATGAGTTGTAACATAAGTTCGTTATTTCTCCCAATCACTTGTGTCTGGAAAATGGGGTGCATGATGTTTGGGATTCTTCTGCAGTGATCAGCATAGCATATGCTTCTTTGGTGGACCTGAAACCTGTTAATTACACCAATGTTTATCAAAATTGAGTCCCGACTACATCACAGCGCTGTGCTTGGGACTTGAAAGGAAGCAACACTGACTAAGACACACTCCTGCCCTCCAAGTGTGCAGAGATTAGGGGATGTGCTGTGGTATATTAGACCTGAAGCCAAAAAGAACAACTTGAACGTGGCCTTGAACTTGTAAATGTTTTTTTCCAAACAATATCCCTGTGGCTAGGCGCTAACAATATGTTCAGCAAATATTTAAATGGTAGCTATTTAAAATCACAGCCAGCTAACTCAACCTGTGACAGTAGCACTATGATATATGTGGGGAAAGCAATATTATATTCAGCCTTTAGAGACAGACACATTGGGTCAAATCATCTGATTTCCTAATTTTTTTTTTTTTTTTTTTTTTTGAGACGGAGTCTCACTCTGTTCCCCAGGCTGGAATGCAGTGGTACGATCTTGGCTCACTGCAACCTCTACCTCCCAGGTACATGAGATTCTCCTGCCTCAGCCTCCTGAGTAGCTGGGATTATAGGTGCCTGCCACCACACCCAGCTAATTTTTTGTATTTTTAGAAGAGACAGGGTTTCACTGTGTTAGCCAGGATGGTCTCGAACTCCTGACCTTGTGATCTGCCCACCTCGGCCTCCCAAAGTGCTGGGATTATAGGCGTGAGCACCACGCCCGGCCCGATTTCCTACTTATTTCATATATAGAATATTATGCAACATCTTCTTGGAACCTTGTTGCTTCATCTGTAAAATGGAGGTAACAAACTCTACTTTATAGGGTGGTGGTGAGGGATAAATTTTTCCATGGGGAAAATGCAGTGTTTTACACACACACACACACACACGATATACACAAATCATATATTTACAATTGAGTACTGTACCTGGCATGTGCTAGTACCCCCAAAATTGTAGTGAAGAAGGTTGGAGCTGGGGGTCACAGAGACTGGTGCAGCTCAGCACCTTTAATTGGAGGCTGAAAAAACTTGAGTAAAAAGTTTGAAATAACTCTGAAAATGATTAGGAAAGAGCACATGTCACATACAGGGAATTCTGTTTCCCAGTTAATATTTTATCTGAGACTATTGTGCACTGCAATTTTTATGAACTTACTATTTTGTTTTATACTTTGGCCGCTCCCTCTGATTCACCTAAGCTAGAAAGGTTTGCTTGCCTTGATGCACAGCACGGTCACGCTGTTACTCAAAAATGATCTTTAGGAAGAGGTGAGCGTAAAGTGCTATAAGCTACAGCAGTGGGCAAGTGGGACGTTGCCCACATTCCCAGGACAGCTGTCTTTAAGGTGGACTGGTGGATTTCATTCAGCCTCAGTCTGATGACTTTGATGTGTGGTGCAGGTCTTTACTCACAAAACCAGTGACACAGAAAATAACCCACATAAAATGATGAGGTCCTACTGATGAGATTTAGAAGTCCTGCTTTCTTAAAAAAAAAAAGCAAAACAAAAATGAAAAGAGGTGAGAGTTTTGCTTTCCTCATTCTATAGATCACACTGGAGTTCTGTGTCTCACTTCCACTGCCAGACTCTGAGAGGGACAGTGAGTAACCTGAGTGATGCCTGAGGAGATCCACCAGTGAAGGGCCCCGGAGCCAGGACCCCAGGGGAATGGCTAAAGGCCTGGGCTTTTTGGTCTGGAAAACAGGAGAGGTAGAGACAGGGCATAATAGCTGTCTTTGAGTCTCTGAAGGCTAGCCTCGGGGAAGAAAGTCTTAGGTATTAGTTTAGTCCCAGTATTGCTGAAAGATGTGACACTGTCACCAGCAATAGTGGCACAGACGCTGTGACCCTGGGGTCAGGAGGTGAGTAGAATCTCAGACTGTGTGAAGGGTGTAGAGTTGTAGAGGCGCACCCCCTCCACTGTTTCTTCATTAAGGATCCTGAAATTTACGTCCTCCCCCAGTACATGACATGTGTACATGACACAAGCCCTCCCTAGATACATGGGCCCAGCATGCCATCTGCTGAGACTCGGTGGTTGAGAATGATCCCAGAAGCCAGAACCAGGACAAATGCATGGAAGCCAGTTTTTTCTCAAGCTGGAAGTGCTTTCTAACCGGAGTTAAAAAACGAGTGGGCTGGGCATGACGGGCCACGTCTATAATCCCAGCACTTCGAGGGGTTGAGGCGGGAGGATCGCTTGAGCTCAGGTGTTCAAGAGCAGCCTTGGCAACATAGTGAGACCCTGTCTCTACAAAAATAAAAAATAAAATAAAATATAATAGAAAAATTAGCTGGGTGTGGCGGCATGTGCCTGTGGTCCCAGATGCTCAGGAGACTGAGGTGGGAGGATTGCTTAAGCCCAGGAGTTTGAGGCTACCGTGAGCTATGATCACACCACTGCATTCCAGCCTGGGTGATGGAGAGAGACCCTGTCTCTAAAGAAAAAAAAAAAAAAGAAAAAAGAGAAAAGAGAAAAGAAAGGAGTGGTCACTAAAGGAGGAGCAGTTGCAGTCACTTAGGGATCAGCCCCAGGAGAGCTGAGGCAGAAACTGTTTATCCTCAACCAGCACTCAGAAGGCACTTGTGGTGGTCAGTAGAGAGGACTTGGGCACTTGTGGGTAGGTTGGGCCAGATGACTATGAAGTTCTGTTTCAACTACAAGATTCTATTAAAAATTGTAAAGGCCAGGTGCGGTGGCTCATGCCTGTAGTCCCAGCACTTTGGGAGGCCGAGGAGGGGCGGATCACCTGAGGTCAGGAGTTCGAGACCAGCCTGAACAACGTGGAGAAACCCTGTCTCTACTAAAAATACAAAATTAGCCGGGTGTGGTGGCGCATGCCTGTAATCCCTGCTACTTGGGAGGGGTATTGCTTGAACCTGAGAGGCGGAGGTTGTGGTGAGCTGAGATTGCACCACTGAACTCCAGCCTGGGCAACAAGAGCAAAACTCTATATCAAAAAAAAAAAATTGTAAATTTATACCACTGAATAACTCAGAATACTGTAAACAGTTGGTGACTTATGCAGTGAGAACGATCTGAAAGGTACTTAATACTTTGATCTCTCTCATAAAATTGGTTAAATTTATAGTTTAATGAAAAAACACACAGGGTCTTATAATAATAACAGATATTCTCTTCAGTATTAAAAATAAAGAATGATTTCCAGCTTTGGTCATAAAATGTCCTTTGCATTCACACAGTAAGTTTAGTTTAGTTTTTTGGTTTTTTTTTAAACTAAAGATGTCATAGAAGTTTCTATAAGCTCCTGTAAACACTCACTGTCACCCTCAGGGCACAAGAATGTCAAAATTGGGTGAGCACTGCCAACTCTCCAGCCATGTTGTAATATAATTCTTGGATGGCATGATCTGGACACATGAAAGTGTCTGTTTTGCATTAATTTATAACCCTATTAAAATGAGATGGAGAGGTATCTGTGGGATCTGAAAGCACAGTGTCTTCTTGCTTGTAAACATGGCCACAGTGAGAAGTATGCAGAAACCATGTTATTCCTTCCTTAGCATAAATATGCTATAATTCTCCTTCCTTCAAATTCATAACTCAGGAGTCCTATATTAGCTTTCACTGCAGAGACACAAACATCAGTTCTCTACCCTGGAAGGAAACTCATAGCTTGAGCTCATTCTTCGAAGTGTGGTACACGCAGAAGTCCCTTCCGCTCCCCAGCACGCAGACGGACTCTTCAGGGCATTACTGCCCAAAAGATGAGCAGCTTCTCCTCAAGGTCAACCGAGATTCAGACCCATCCTGACCGAATGGCTGTAGAAACTGAAATAAGGGCTGGTGCTTTAGCAGAGGAGCTCAACCAGCTCTCAGAGACTACAGATCCTGGAGTGACATTTCAGCTCTGTCCCCAGCTGAACTTCTGTAACACACACACACACACACACACACACACACACACACTTGCCCACAAGGTGCAGCATTTCTGCCTATGCACTGAGATACTCTGAGAATTCATGAACTATTTAAAATTCTGATACCTGACAGTAAAAAGTGTGGTAATAGTTGACATAAAAAAGTAGAAGTAGAGTATTTCAACCTAAATGCCAGTGTTTTTCATCCACACATATGTTAGGGTGTAAGAGAGAGAAAGGTGTATTTTTATTTCTACCTAAAATAAAATGCTTCATTCTATGATTGAGACTACACAATAGTACATACACAAGGGGTCAGAGATTACAGAGCTTTTTAATATTAAAATTAAATACTTTTAAACATTTATTTAAAAAAGTTATTTAAAATTAAATAATTGAACACTAATATAGAGCAATAAGGGAAAACAGCAAATCAAAAGCAATCTGTCCACTAATTAACCCAGAAGCCCTTTCTTTCTAGGGGACTGACTGCACTGGGAAGTCAGATCCCCTGGAGGGGAGCCCAGGCAGGAAATACTCCCAGGTGGGCCTCCCAACTCGGATGGCCTTGCTTTACTTTTCAGAGCCACAGGAAAGGCATGAGAAGGTGAGGAGTTTCTTTTCCAAGAAACTTTTCCTAGACTCATTCCCTCCACTCCTGCTTGCCTTTTCTCAAGCCTTCCCTTGACACCCTTGCCCCCATCAACCGACTGGCTTACAAACATATTTAGAATTTCTGAACATCTGGGATGTGGCGTGAGGGAGTTTTAGGGCAGTGCTGAGAGAGGCGGAACTTCACCACAGTTAGGTTGGCCAAGATGAACAGCACTGACAAGTCCCGTGAGGTCTCTATGATCCCTGAGCGGTCAACCCTTGGGGTGATATCCCTTTTTTTTTTTTTTTTTAACTCTAATTACCTCAGGTTTCAGTCCCAAGGCCTTAATAAAGCAAGAGCTTTCTCTGGTGTCCAGGAAATCCTCATTTTGGTTTCAAGTTGAAATTCTTTGCCCAAATATCTTTGATGAAAGCATCAGCTTTTCTCTCGGCCATTGTAGGCTTAGTCCTGTATTTCTTTTTCCTATACACAGCTCCTGTTTCAGTCATCAATTCTGAATTCTCTTTTTTTCCAGGTCTGCTCTGTTTCCTATTTCTATTGTCCTGATTCTTTTGGCTGATGTTCCTTCGGTTGCCATGAGATCACATCAACTTGTCCTGCTTCCTCTGCCCACATTAGTCTAAACTCACGGCATCACCACAAATCCATACTAAGGCTCAGGATACCTCACCCCAACATCATCTCCTTGGTTCTGGGGTCCCCTTCATCTCTGGGTTCACCCGATTTCAGGTGGGCGGATCATGAGGTCAGGAGATGGAGACCATCCTGGCTAACATGGTGAAACCCCGTCTCTACTAAAAATACAAAAAATTAGCCAGGTGTGGTGGCGGGCGCCTGTAGTCCCAGCTACTCGGGAGGCTGAGGCAGGAGAATGGTGTGAACCCAGGAGGTGGAGCTTGCAGTGAGCCGAGATCGCGCCACTGCACTCCAGCCTGGGCGACAGAGTGCGACTCCATCTCAAGAGAAAAAAAAAAAGAAAAAAAAGAAATCCCTGAATTTTATTTTATTATTTTTTGAGACAGAGTTTCCCTTTGTTACCCAGGCTGGAGAACAACAGCATGATCTTGGCTCACTGCAACCTCCACCTCCTGTGTTCAAGTGATTCTCGTGCCTCAGCCTCCTAAGCAGCTGGGATTACAGGTATGTGCCTCCATGCCCAGCTAATTTTTGCATTTTTAGTAGAAATGGGGTTTCACCATGTTGTCCAGGCTGGTCTTGAACTCCTGGCCTTAAGTGATGGGCCTGCTTCGGCCTCCCAAAGTGCTGGGATTACAGGCATTAGCCACCATGCCTGGTTGAGACCCCTGAATTTTAAACACAAGGTATCACCTTTGGGTTCTGGGAAGTCCAGAGTCAGTTTCTCTCTCTCTCTCTCTCTCTCTCTCTCAAATAAAGCTCTATATTTTATTATATTCATATCTATCCTGTATTGGGAGTTACTTCACAAGGCACAATCATTTGGGGATGTAATGTGTAGTGGGGGACTTCTCATTGTATTGGATTCCAGTAGCAGCAGGGACCCAAAAGCTCACCATTTTGTTAGGCATGGAAACAAATACACATGCTAGTGCTGCAGAATCAGGACGTAGCAGTGTGAACAGAAGAAAATCACACTGCTATGGAACTGCATTGCTGAAAGGAAACTTAGGCACGCTCAGGGCCAAATTTCCTACCTTTGTACTTAAAAAACATTTGGACTCAGCATTAGAGGTGAAGTTACTCTCTTCCAAGGACCAGGGACTACAAGGCTTCAACCGAGAAGCCTTGAGGCAGAAGGCAGGACTTTCGCCATCCTTGAAGGATGTGTACAATTGGGATGAAGACAGCTATTTTGTGCCTGATCTGGTAGACTGTTGGGTGAATTCTGGGGTGTTGGCAGCACATGGAGTGCCAGGCCTCCTGCCAGCCTCCAGATGCCCCATTAAACCATCCCACACCAAGCAGCAAGTAGGTGACCCTTAAGATGAGAGCAGGCCCAAGAAGCAGCGGATGCTCATCTCTGCCGTCTCCTGGGATGGATTTAAAATTTGGCCTCTCATTTCAAAACTGTTAGTGTGGTAATATTTTAACACAGTTCCCTGCCTGATTAATTTGTTTTCTAAGGACCCAAGAGAAGCCCAAGAGCATCAGTGATTTATACTGGTGGACAGTTCTGCAGTGGACTTTTCAGCACTTGAGTGACTCCAGCTAATCGTAAATCTGAGTGGTTACCTCATGATATGGTTTGGCTCTGTGTCCCTACCCAAATCTCATGTCAAATTGTAATCCCCATGTGGTGGGGGAGTGGTCTGGTGGGAGGTGATTGATTCACGGGGGCAGACTCCCCCTTGCTGTTCTCATGTCAGAGTTCTCACGAGATCTGGTTGTTTGATAAATGTCTGGTGATTGCCACTTCTCTCTCTCTCCTGCCACTATGTAAGATGTGCCTGGCTTCCCCTTCACCTTCTGCCATGACTGTTTAAGTTTCCTAAGGCCTCCCCAGCCATGTCATGTGGAACTATGAGTTAATTAAACCACTTTCCTTTATTAATTACCCAGTCTTGGGTAGTTCTTTATAGCAGTGTGAAAATAGACTAACACACCTTATCATCTAATACATCACATAGATCTGTAGCTGCAACAGGATCCACTCTGACCCCTGCTTTGGCCACATTTGGAAAATGTAGGGGGAGGAATATGGTACTGGTTTCATTTGAAAAGGAGCACTGCCTGAGGACAACGCCACTGGCTTCTCTCTCACTCACAGGCAGGAATGCACCAGAGGCCCTCTACCAAGACCCAGAGGGTGGAAATTAGAAGCTGCACACCCAGGCTGCGTGCGGTGGCTCACACTTGTAATCCCAGCACTTTGGGAGGCTGAGGCAGGTGGATCACCTGAGGTCAGGAGTTCGAGACCAGCCTGGCCCACATGGTGAAACCCTGTTGCTACAAAATCATAAAAAATAAAAATTAGCCAGGTGTGGTGGTGTACCCTCTAATTCCCAGCTACTCAGGAGACTGAGGCATGAGAATCACTTTAACCTGGGAGGTGGAGATTGCAGTGAGCCGGAATTGCACCACTGCACTCCAGCCTGAGTGACAGAGGAAAATTCCATCTCAAAAAGAAAAAAAAAAAGAAAAAGTTGTGCCCCCATCAAGCCTTTTCCATCTCAGCACTTTCCTTGGTTGCATTTTTCTTTACAAAATCACCCAAGTAGCTGTTATGGGCTAAACTGTGTTCCCCTAAAATTTCTATGTTATAAGTCCTAACTATCATCACCACAGAATGTGACCTTATTTGGAGGCAGGGTCTTTATGGAGGTAATCATATTAAAACGAGGCCACAGGTTGGGCCCTAATTCAATATGGCTGATGTCCTTATGCAAAGGGGAATTTTGGATACAGACACGTACGGGGGAAGATGTGACGTGAAGACGTAGGGAGAGGAAGGCCACCTACAAACCAGCGAGAGAGGCTAGAACAGATCCTTGCCACACGGCTCTCAGAAGGAACCCACCCTACCAACACCTTGATCTTGAACTTCGGACCTCCAGAATGATGAGGAAAGAAATTTCTGTTCAAGCCACCAAATCTGGGGTACTTTGTTACAGCAGCCCTAGAAAACTAAAAAAATAGAAATCACTGGGATTTAGAAAGTCTTTAAAACAACCCCACATATTTGTATTTTATTATATTTAATTCTATTCTCTACTGAAGTTACTTCAACAGCCACAATCACCTGGGAGTTCCGTGGCTGTAGGCGAGGACCTGTGGAAGTCTGAAGGCGAAGAAAGGCTTCCTCCACCCCAGATGTGTTGATACTTCATTAAAAATTGCTGCCTAAGCAGTAGAAAGAAGCACTTTCTGGGTTGAATCGCCAATTTGCCAAGGGGCCCTTTCAAAAAGGCTCAAGCAGAACTGGCTTTGATGGATGAGGGGGGCACACTTGGACCTGAGGGAAGGTAGCACCTTCATTTTTGTGCCACATTGTAATTGTAGCCTCCAGTCCAGCTTCAAAGGTGGTGGAGCTGGGCCTGTCAGAGTGAGCTGCCTTTGACGTCTGAAGGACATACCCCCTCTGCTGAGCTTCCACGTACAACACTGCGAGGCTACAATAAAGTACATGGAGTACGAAGTCTATTCACACTTGCTCTTCATTCCGTTTCAACTCAGGGGGCTCCATCACTCCTTCCCCGCCTTGATTACCAGTAGGTGGCAGTAGAGGGCTTGCTGAAAGCAGGAACTCAACCGCAAAGCAGGCCCAGTTCATAAACTTGAGGGTGTAGGAGCTTCCTAGGCTTTGCTTCTACATTAGACGCACGTGTAACGGGCCAGCTATCTTGCTAGGGGAGTCACACGGTTCCCCCTTACATTAGCATACAAGAATTCCAGGATGCTCAGAGCTGAAGGACCCTGTCAACAAGTTCAGGGGATCTCAGCCCTGGATGTGTGTAGAGCTTTAAAAAAGAGCAATGCCTCAGTCTCCAACAGGTGATTGACTCTGTTCATAGAGTCATTTACCTGATACCTCTTTGTGAGGAATACAAACTAATTTGGAAACATCTACCCAACCTCACAGTGACTTAGCCAGGGAGGAGAGAAGTGAACAGGAAAATGAGGCTATGTATGGTAAGGAGCAGTTAATTCACAGGTCCCTTGGTAAGGTAGAGGGGTGGGCTGAATTGTGTCCCCCCAATATTCTTATCCACTTGGAGCCCTCAGACTGTAACCTTATTTGGAAATAGGGTCTTTGCAGATGTAATGAGTTAAGATGAGGTCATACTGGATTACAGTGAACCCTAAATCCAATGACTGACATCCTTATAAGAAGAGAGGCCACACAGAGGCACAGAGCGTCACAGGGGAGAAGGCCATGTGAACATGGTGGCAGAGACAGAGTGACACAGATCAAAGGACCAAGGGACAGGTGGAGCCACCAGAGGCTGAAAGAGGGAGGGAAGGATCCTCCCCTGGAGCCTTCAGAGGAGCTGTGGCACTACTGACACCTTGATTTCAGACATCTGGCCTCTAGAACTGTGAGACAATCCATTTCTGTCTGTGGTCATTTGTGATAGCAGCCCTTGGAAACCAGCATAGGCAGAAGCAGACCAACGGGAAGCCAGGCCCTCAGCTGCCTACTCCTACTCATGCCCTTCTTCACACTTGGGGGGCTTTATTTTTTATAAAACGAACAGTCCTTAAGCATTTTCCCATTCCCCCTCAGAGCCCAGGAGGGAAGTGGTGTGAATGAGGACAGTCCTGTTTACTAGGTCCATGGGTGCGATCTAAACTTGTTTTCCCAAAAGTTCTTGTTTGTTCTAATCTGGTTCTAAGTCTGCTGTTTGTTTCCTGCAGGCTCAGGGCCTCGCAGACCCCAAGTTCACACCATTAGAGGCTGTTCTTCCTCAAACACTATTCCCAAGAGTTGGAAAGTCTCCAGAGACCGGCAAACACTGGCTTTCTCTGACAAGGAAGACAAAAATAGAAACCACAAAGAGAAGCAATCGGAAGAGTCTAGAGGGATAAGGGAAGAGAGGCCAGTCTTAGGGGGCAAAGAATGAAAAATGAGGGGCAACTTGCGCCTGGATGTATAATATGAGACCCAGGCAAATTGAAGAGCAGAACTAGCTTTTAAGAAAGTGGAATTCGGCCAGGCGCGGTGGCTCAAGCCTGTAATTCCAGCACTTTGGGAGGCCGAGATGGGCGGATCACGAGGTCAGGAGATCGAGACCATCCTGGCTAACACGGTGAAACCCCGTCTGTACTAAAAAATACAAAAACAAAAACTAGCCGGGCAAGGTGGCGGGTGCCTGTAGTCCCAGCTACTCGGGAGGCTGAGGCAGGAGAATGGCGTAAACCCAGGAGGCGGAGCTTGCAGTGAGCCGAGATCAAGCCACTGCACTCCAACCTGGGCAACAGAGCGAGACTCTGTCTCAAAAAAAAAAAAAAAGAAAGTGGAAATCGGCCAGGTGCAGTGGCTCATGCCTGTAATCCCAATTTGGGAGGCTGAGGTGGGCGGATCACTTGAGGTTGAATTTGAGGTCAGCCTGGCCAACATGGGGAAACCTCATCTGTACAAAAAAATATAAAAATTAGCCGGGTGCGGTGGTGTGAGTCTGTAGTCCCAGCTACTTGGGAGCCTGAGGCAGGAGAGTCACTTGAATCTGGAAGGCAGAGGTTGCAGTGAGCCAAGATTGCACCACTGCACTTCCCCCTGGGTGACAGAGGTATCCTGTCTGAAATAAAAAGAAAAAAAAAAGAAAAAAGAAAGTAGAAATCAAGCTACCCTGCAAGTCAAGATTCACTGTAAAGCTAGGACCTAACAGAAAAAAAAAAAAAAAAGCTACCACAGTCCTGCAAACTGTCATTCAATTGCTAACTCTGAGCCTAATTTAACTGGAAAGCCAGTATGCCTTTATAACTCCAACTCGAATTCCCTCCTCTAATCCTTAAACAGCAGTTTAATGCTGTTTGTTTTTTTAAAAAATCCTATGGGTGACCTCCTAATCTAGCCTGACAGGTTGCCTCATTAATTTGAAGCTTGCGTCACTTTTATTTCAAGAATGGGAATAACTTGAAGATGCTGTGAGCCTCGGGCAATGGGAGGTCCATTTACTCAGCTCTTCCACATGTCTTAGAAATATTATTTGTCAATAACTTAGGGGCCAAGCATTTCTGGAAATAAACAAGGGCCCTAATTTATCCTTTCCCAAATCTCTTCATTTCTCAACAACGTGATCACGTGGCAGAAGCAAAGGGGCTTCTGATCAAATGCCTTCTACACCAAACGCAGTTAGTCCTTTTTCCTTCCTACTCTGTTCTCACTAAAATCTACCAAAAACCCGAACAGCATCTTTGGTTGGTAGGGGATGGAGCTCTCTCCTGAGAAGCAATAAGAAATGCCACTGTTTCAGAAAAACACCCCTTGCAGCAGCCGATACTGGCTCCAACAAGGAATGATTAAAGAGACTCGATATAAGTCATTAACCTCAATGCTGAGGGATTCAAATCCAGAAACGCAGTTTCTTTTGCCAAAAAAGTTCCACTGAATTTTCTAAGACCCCTGTGACCTAATTTAAAGTGTTTTTCTTCTCTTTCTCACGCTTTTTCCATACATAATAGTATGATAAGCTGTTAATTCAATCATTTTCACTTCTCTGCCACCCTTCTTCCCATGATCAAAGAGTATTATTAACTACCCTGAAAACACATTAAATAATCAAGCTGTCCAATAGCTGCCCATCAGAGCGCTAATCTCCAATACTGGCATGGCTAAAACACGGCTTAACTGTTTCTTCTCCTTCGCTCACAGCTATTTTTGTATTTCAAACAGCCATTTTGTAGAGAAGCAAAACTGGATGAAAGTACGTGTTATTGAGAGGATGTTAATATGGAAAGTGTAAGGGCATAACCTTGGGTCTGAATCGTAGAAGCAAGGAAGTCACTGTTTTGTGGCAGCCATCTTTCAAACTTCTATATTATTAAAGAAGCAATCCCATTATCTCCCACTTACCCAGCCATTCCTAGCTAGTCATAAAAGGATATTCTCTCCCAATACACTTTTCAGCAGAAATGCCTTTTTGTTGGTTGTTCCTCTTTCCATGAAAACCAAATTGCATTCTACATCAGGCAAAGAAGCCGCCTTAGAAACGGAAATAACAGCCACTGTGACAGCATCCGGTGCCTTAGAATATCTGGGACTATTTACAAAGTAGAATCTGGCTCTATTATGAAGACTGCATGATTGCCCATTTTAAATCAATACAGCCTGCTCATCTCTGTGTATTCTTTTAAATACCCCAATGTGTGTCATCAACTCAAAATTCAATGAAAAACACTTCTTTGGTCACTGGATAAAGTCATCTTAGGAAACACCTCCCTTGATTGGAATATTTGAAAATGAGTCAAATAGCTTGGAACTCTACAGTGTGAAGGTGAATGGCCTTTAAAAAGCCGTGCAGAATAACTAGGTACATAAAATTGGAACTAAATGTCTCACTAAGGATGATGGAACCATTAGCTGCCTTCTCAGCTCACCAATCCTTTTTAATTTCATGTTGAGTCACAGGAAAAAGCAGGAGAGCTGGCCTAATGCACACACACATAATGTGTGGATGGATCGTCAAAAGGATATTTCATATGTTATCTGGTGGGCATACATCATTTGGGTTTAAGCCTATGTATTTTTACACAAAGGTGAATGGCTTATCTATTACTGTATAAATAAAAGCACTAGAGGATTAGGCTACAACTACTAATAGAGAAATGCTATCTTAAAGGAGAAGAAGCATTACAAGAGAAACCTGACCATGTTTGGTGACAACACTGAATAGGAGGTCACCAGAGAAGCTTCCAACTGCCCTTTAGATAAAGATGGCTGTGATTCAGAGCATTCAAATTATGTCAAAAGGAAAAAAGAGACAATGCAAAGGCAAGATTGGTTTTCCTTTCTTGTGTGTTTCTTTTCCATTTTCTTTTTTTTTTTTTTTTTGAGATGGAACTTTGTTCTTGTTGCCCAGGTTGGAGTGTAATGGCGCCATCTTGGCTCACCGCAACCTCTGCCTCCTGGGTTCAAGCCATTCTCCTGCCTCAGCCTCCTGAGTAGCTGGGATTACAGGAATGCACCACCACGTCTGGCTAATTTTGTACTTTTAGTAAAGATGGGGTTTCTCCTTGTTGGTCAGGCTGGTCTCGACCTCAGGTGATCTGCCCGCCTCGGCCTCCCAGGCCTCCCAAAGTGCTGGGATTACGGGCATGAGCCACTGTGCCCGGCCTCCATTTGCTTTTTCATAATGCAGATGCAAATGAAAATACTGAAGGGAAGGCAATGAGCTGTACCCTTTCTGATCTGGAAGAGCACGCAAAACAAAAAATAAAAATTTCCAGCATGAAAACACATTCTGGAATTACAAGTTAATGGTGCAGGACTTTCTAGATGTACTGCCATAAAATTTAAGTTTAAAAAATATGAAAGTTTATGGTATAGGAGGTGATTAAACAGCAAAATTTGGAGAAACAACAGTAGCTACTTTGGAAATCTTTCTTTTCTTTTCTTCTTTCTTTCTTTTCTTTTTTCTTTCTCTCTCTCTCCTTTCCTCCCTCTTTTCTGTTCTTTCTATTTTTTTAGAGACAATGTCTCACTCCATTGCCTAGGCTGGGGTGCAGTGGTGAGATCATGGCTCACTGCAACCTCAGATTCCTGGGCCCAAGGGATCCTCCAGCCTCAGCCTCACAAGTAGCTGGGACTACAGGTATGCACCAACAAGCCTGGCTATTTTTTTTTTTTTTTAAATTTTTGTAGAGATGAGGTATTACTGTGTTGCCTGGGCTGGTCTTGAACTCCTGGCCTCAAGCAATCTTCCCACCTTGGAAAATCTTATTTCTATAGCTCTTTGTAATTTAGAATGAATCTGATTTAATAATTCATTTTATAGATAAGAAAACTGAGGCCCAAAGAGGGTGACTGAATTCAAGGTCAATGATTAATGAGAGGCAGAGACCAGGTACCTATTTCTCTCTAATTAATATATGTATCATCTGGTTTTGCAACAGGTGAAGAGACTAAGTTAAAATATGAGAAAAACTCTGTAGGGATCATTTCTGGGGGTCCATGAGGTCAAACTATTTTCCTGATAATACCAAGATGTTATTTGCCTTTTTATTCTCATTCCCTTTCATGGATGTACAATGGAGCTTTCTAGAAATGAAACGATGTGTTATATATATCAAGAAGATGGATACAGAAACAGATGTGAGAATCTTTTTTCTTCCATTAAGCCAGACATTAGGGATTTGCAGAAATATAAAAGAATGCTACCCTCTTCACAAAATCTATTTTTGTTTTGGAAAATATAATATTCATGAAAACATTATTTAACATATAATAGATTACTATTTTAAATTAATGAATAAACAATTTTGGCTAGGTGCAGTGGCTCACTCCTGTAATCCCAGCACTTTGGGAGGCCAAGATGGGCAGACTGCCTGAGTCCAAGAGTTTGAGACCAGCCTGGGCAACATGGTAAAACCCCGTCACTACAAAAAAACACAAAAATTAGCCAGGTATGGTGGCATGCACCTGTAGTTCTAGCCACTCAGAAGGTTGTAAGCACAAGAATCATTTGAACCTGGGAAACAGACATTGCAGTGAGCCGAGATCACACCACTGCACTCCAGCCCAAGCAACAGAGCAAGACCTTGTCTCAAAAAACAAAAACATTCTGTTTTAGTTTTGAAAACACAACATAATTGATAAATACAACCTAGATACCAAAACACTCTTCAGAATTCTCAATAATTTTTAAGAGTTTAAAGGGGACCTGAGATCAAAAGGTCTGAGAACTGCTATACTAGAACATTAAAAAATAATCAGGAGGCTGGGCACAGTGGCTCATGCCTGTAATCTCAGCACTTTGGGAGGCCGAGGCAGGCGGATCACCTGAAGTCAGGAGTTCGAGATCAGCCCGACCAACATGGCGAAACCCCGTCTCTACTAAAAATACAAAAATTAGCTGGGCGTGGTGGCAGGTGCCTGTAATCCCAGCTACTTGGGAGGCTGAGGTAGGAGAATTGTTTGACCCTGGGAGGTGGAGGTTGCAGTGAGCCGAGATCGTGCCATTGCACTCCAGCTTGGGCGACAAGAGGGAAATTCTGTCTCCAAAAAAAAAAAATAATAAATAAAAGAAAAGAAAAGAAAAAAAAAGAAAATCAGGAAAAAACAGTGAAAGAATTTTACAAAAAATATTCTCAATAAAACCCCCTCATTCCTTCCTTTCTGCATCCTTCTCTCACTCTTGTAAGACACATGATTCCAATGAGGTGGAGGTGAGACTTATATTTATGGTCAGTAACAACAACAGGATGCTCCTGGGTTCAAGTTTAGGCAGGACCACATATGGAGCTGAATTTGAGTTTTGGCTCACTCAGGAATACTGCACCTCCATGACTGGTGAAAATCTAGGTTTTGTAAAGACACATAAAAGTGGCATGAATCCTTAGCTCATGAAGATGAGATTTTACTTAGCTTCTTTCTGAAAAGCTTTCCTGATTTTTGGTTCCAGATGAATCCAACATGGGACCAAAAATATATTTTTTTCTCTATTTAATTCCCTATTTTCTTGGTTGGGGTGGACCAACTTTTCTGTAAGGATTTTGTGATCCGCTACAACCTTATTTTTTTTAAAGTGGGGGCAATGGTAGGGAGGAGCATTGCTCAGTGCAAAAAAATCTGTTCATGCAAAAACAAGGATATTCAGATAAAAAATATTTTTACAATGGTTGGTGGGGGACCTGCTGTTTATGTGGTGGTGGTGGGAGCGGGGCTTCAAGAAAAGCCTATCTGAAAAAGGGGTACATGGGCTGAGACCTGAAAGAAGTGAGGGAGCATGGGATGGGTGGAAAAGAATACACAGACAGGAATGGCAAATGTAAAAGTCCCGAGGCAGAGGTGTGCTTGGTCTGTGGGAGGAACACCAAGGAGGCCAGTGTGGCTAGAATAGCGTCAGCAAGGAAGAGGGAGACCCAGGGAGGGGGCAGGTTGTAGAGGCAGGGAAGACTAGACCACGAAGGGCCTGGAGGACTTTTTTTTTTTTTGAGACAGGCTCTCACTCTGTTGCCCAGGTGGGAATGCAGTAGCATGATCTCGGCTCATTGCAACCTCTACCTCCCAGGTTCAAGTGATTCTCCTGCCTCAGCCTCCTAAGTAGCTGGGACTACAGACATGCACCACCATGCCCGCCTAATTTTCCTACTTTTAGTAGAGACGGGGTTTCACCATCTTGGTCAGGCTGGTCTCGAACTCTTGACCTCAAGTGATTTGCCTGCCTCAGCTTCCCAAAGTGCTGGGATTAGAGGCATGAGCCACCACGCCTGGCCAGGACTTTGGATACTACTCCAGAAGAGCTGGGAGTAGCATCTTATGTGACTGACGCCCTGCAGAGCACTTGTGAGGAACTACAGTGCTAGGTCAGGGATATGGAAAAGCATAAAATGCAGGCTCAAAGAGGCTTGAGGAGCTGCTGTGAGACATGCACCACTCAGTGCTGATTCCTGAAGTTGCACTTGTACACCAGGAGTGACACAGAATATTGGCTCATGTTTAGCAAAACTTAGAAAACCCCAGAAAATTCCAAAAGAACACTTACCCTGTTGTATGTAATTTTGTGCAGGTAGGCCGGGTGCGGTGGCTCATGCCTGCAATCCCAGCACTTTGGGAGGCCGAGGTGGGCAGATTACCTGAGGTCGGGAGTTCGAGACCAGCCTGACCAACATGGAGAAACCCCGTCTCTACTAAAAATACAAAATTAGCTGGGCGTGGTGGCACATGCCTGTAATCCCAGCTACTAGGGAGGCTGAGGCAGGAGAATCACTTGAACCTGGGAGGCGGAGGTTGTGGTGAGCCGAGATTGCACCATTGCCCTCCAGCCTCCGTCTCAAAAAAAAAAAAAAAAAAAAAAAAATTTGTGCAGGTGCACAAAGATGTAGCATATATGTGAGATGCACTTGGCACAGAAAATACTCTTTTACACTGTAGCCCATCAGGGTATCTTTCTAGGCATCTAACAGTTCGATTAAGCTGATACAGGTTATCTGTCAGGCACTAATGGGTCACTCATGATCCTCAGAGCAGCCTTGTAAGGTAGGCAGGGCAGGCATTATTTCCCTCCTTAGGCAGTCAGAAAGGTTCCTGCCCAAATCAAAAGCTGATTGGTGACAAGGAGAGAATCAGCCAAGATTCTCCAGTGCTGAATTTGGGTTCTTCCCATGAGTTCTGCGCCTCGTGGCCTACTAACTTACCAAGGGAGCAACGCCAAAACGCAGAAGATTCAAACATCAGGGAGAGTGACTGAGTCAAAGGAAAACATTACCTGGCTGGGAATAACACTAAGGAGCCCTACTTTGCCTTGACATTAGAGGATTCGTTCTCTTGTTATACATGGTGATTTCGTATTGACTAGATGTTCTTTTGTGTAACAAACTGTAGGAAAACATTGCTTGTGAAAAGAAGCACCATTTGCAGAAGTGACAGGGCGCCATCATTCCTTTTAAAACCCAAGCATGCCTGGTTTTATTGAACTTGTTCTTGTGTAAGCCATGGCCTGGATCCATTTATAAACCAGAAGGGGAGGAGAGGAAACTAAAAAATTACTTACTAAATAGACATCAAGCACAGAAGCATTGTCATCCTGCACTTCCAGAGTGTTGGGTTCAGTGGTCAAGTAGATGGTCCCCTCTTCCAAGGTAAATGTTGAACTGGAAGGTAACCCTTTGCTGGAAAAATAAAGATGAATGATGAGCACGAGGGCCCCAGAACAAAATCTAAAGACACCTCCAAAGTTGTGGCTAAAGAGGGCAGCTTTTGGGGATGAAAACTTTTGAGAATTTGAAGGATATATGGTTATACCTGGAGACATGGTCACTTGAGTTTAAAGAATTCGGTTTTAGGCCACGCGCAGTGGCTCATGCCTGTAATCCCAGCACTTTGGGAGGCTGAGGCAGGCAGATCATGAGGTCAAGAGATCAAGACCATCCTGGCCAACATGGTGAAACCCTGTCTCTACTAAAAATACAAAAATTAACTGGGTGTGGTGGCGCGCACCTATAGTCCCAGCTACTCAGGAGGCTGAGGCAGAAGAATCGCTGGAACTCAGGAGGCGGAGGTTGCAGTGAGCTGAGATCACACCACTGCACTCAGTCTCAGCCTGGTGACAGAGTGAGACTCTGTCTCAAAAAAAAAAAAAAAAAAAAAAAAAAGTATTCGGTTTTACTAGAAGTGCGTTTTCTTTCTCTAGCAGCACACGAGATACCTCACTGCATTTTGGAGAGGGGATTTGTGGGCCCTATGCCTTGTGAGTGCTGGGAGGATGTGAATCTAGGGGCTCATTAGTTATCTTTGACTTCGAATGACTGGTTCTTGCTGCTTCAATTTACAGTATTTATACTATACTAGTTTACAAAAGATAACCTTGGGCATCATTAGCACTGATGATTTATCTTTTTTTTCCTCTTTTTTTTTTTTTCTTTTTCAATTACATCAGTGGTTCTCAAACTTACATGTGCCTCAGAATCCCCTGGAGGGCTGGTTAGAATGCAATTTCTTGGATCCCTCTCACAAAGCTTCTGAGCCAGAATCTGGCATAGAGCCCATGGATTTGCATTTCTGACAAGCTCCCAGGTGATGCTCACGCTGATGGTTCAAGGACCACACTTGGAGTAACAATGAACCACATAAACACAGAGCATTGTGCTATGTCCTCTGCGAGGACAGCTGGAGCGCACCCTTAGTAACTACGACAATACCAAAAGCCAAAGGAATGCACGTAGAGCCAACCGAGGAGAAACCACCCTTGTTTGTTGTGATATAACCAGTGTTAACTGTTGAAACTGTTGAAGTAACTGGTCCTTTTTTTCTTTTTCTTTGTTTTTTTGAGACTGAGTCTTGCTCTGTCACCCAAGCTGGAGTGCAGTGGCATGATCTCAGCTCACTGCAATACTGCAGTCTCCACTTCTGGGTTCCAGTGATTCTCTTTCCTCAGGCTCCTAAGTAGCTGGGATCACAGGCGTGCACCACCACGCGTGGCTAATTTTTGTATTTTTAGTAGAGATGGGGTTTCACCATGTTGGCCAGGCTGCTCTCACACTCCTGACCTCGTGATTCGCCCACCTCGGCCTCCCAAAATGCTGGGACTACAAGCATGAGCCACCACATGCAGCAAATTGTGTGGATCTTAAGAGGTAAGGTTCACTTGTATTTTTCCTGATCACAAAAGTCATAAAGAGGCTGGGTGCAGTGGCTCATACCTCTAATCCCAGCACTTTGGGAGGCCAAGGTGGGCAGATCATCTGAGGTCAGGAGTTCGAGAGTGGCCTGGCCAATATGGTGAAACCTCATCACTACTAAAAATGCAAAATATTAGCTGGGAGTGGTGGCACACGCCTGCAATCCCAGCTACTCGGGAGGCTGAGGCAGGAGAAGCACTTGAATCCGGGAGGCAGAGGTTGCAGTGAGTCAAGATTGTGCCACTGCACTCCAGACTGGGTGACTCCATCTCAAAAAAAAAAAAAGCCCCCCCGCAAAAAAACTAAGTTTTTTCATTCTTGAGTTTTTATTTATGATTTTTATTTTCTTCCTAATATTAAGTGTATCAAATGTATTAATATATATCAAATACATATTATAATATAATATTGTATTATATATTATATATTAATATTACCTATAATTAATATATTAATATGTATATGTTATATCTATAATATGTATATTAATATGTATCAATATAATACTAATTATAGATATTAATATATAATATATAATACAATATATATAATATTAATATGTATTTGAAATATATAAAATAATATTCTGGAAGCTCTTATATATAAAAGAATATTCTGGAAGTGCTTTTTCTTTTTAAATTTTTATTTTTTTAAAGTTTAATTTTGAAATAACTTTAACCTCACAGAAAAAGGGAAGGAATGCTGAAAAGTCTAAGGTACCCTTCCTATCATTTGACCATATTTGCTTTGTCATTATTTATTTATAAATACCCATAAGCATTTTTTCCTGAACCATTTGGGGAGACTAAATTGCATACAAGTCATTCCTTTACCCGTAAGCCCATCAGTGTGAATTTCCTAAAAACAAGGACATTCTTTTATATAATACAGTACAATTATCAAAATCAGGAAATGTAAAATGATATAATACCATGATCTAATCTATAGTTGATATGGTTTGGGTCTGTGTCCCTCCCATCTAAATCTCCTCTTGAATTGTACTCTCATAATCCCCATGTGTTGGGGGAGGGACCTGGTGGGAGATAATTAAATCATGGGGGCAGTTTCCCCCATGTTGTTCTCATGGTAGTGAATAAGTCTCATGAGATATGATGTTTTATAAGGGGTTTCTGCTTTTGCTTCTCTTGCTTTCTCCCTTGCCACTGCCATGTGAGAAGTGCCTTTAGCCTTCCGCCATGATTGTGAGGCCTCCCCAGCCACACAGAACTATGAGTCCATAAAACCTATTTTTCTTCCCAGTCTTGGGTATGTCTTTATCAGCAGTGTGAAAACGGACTAATACAATAGTCCACATTTAAATTTTGCCAAAAATTTATGTTTTATTATTTATTTATTTTGAGACGGAGTCTCCCTCTGTTGCCCAGGCTGGAGTGCAATGGCACGATCTTGGCTCACTGTACCCTCTGCCTCCCAGGTTCAAGTGATTCTACTGCCTCAGACTCCTGAGCAGCTGGGATTATAGGCACCTGCCACCATGCCTGGCTAATTTTTTTATTTTTAGTAGAGACCGAGTTTTACTGTTGGCCAGGCTGGTCTCGAATTCCTGGCCTCAAATGATCCACCCGCCTCGGCCTCCCAAAGTGCTGGGATTATAGGCATGAGCCACCGTGTCTGGCCCCAAAATTAATTAATTAATTTTTTGAGAAAGTTTCACTCTCGTCACCCAAGCTGGAGTGCAATGGCGTGATCTCGGTTCACTGCAATCTCTGCCTCCTGGGTTCAAGCGATTCTCCTTTCTCAGCCTCCCGAGTAGCTGAGATTACAGGTGCTTGCCACCCCGCCTGGATAATTTTCATATTTTAGTAGAGACAGGGTTTTGCCATGTTGGCCAGGCTGGTCTTGAACTCCTGACCTCAGGTGATCCACCCCCCCCAGCCTCCCAAAGTGCTGGGATTACAGGTGTGAGCCACAGTGCCCAGGCTCCAAAATTTATTTTTTTTAAATGATGCTACATGCATATAAGTGTAATAGATAGCAGAAAGTAATTCTCTTTCTCCTGCCCTCGTGTGATCCAGCATTCTCCTCCCTAGAGGCAAATCCACCCATTTTGACAGTATTTTTCAATCTAAAATTTACCTTTTATCTTTGGAAGCTATGAGGAAGCCACTGGCATGGTTAAGACAAAATTAAAATACAAAAATTAATTAGAATATTATTTGAGACTTGACAGGTACATTTATCAATTATTTTAGCTAAAATATAGTATGATTACAGAAAAAAAGAAATATCAGATTTACTTAGTATCGTAAGGTCAAAATTTGATAAAATCAAATGGGCATCTTTCTTTTTTTAAAAACTTTGTTATTTATACTGTTTTTCGCACATATTAGAAGTGTCCTATCTTAGTAAGTAGAATATTTTGAATATCATTAAATTTGGGGGACAAAAATGAGGCTCATCGAGACGTGTATCCAGATTATATAAAGAACTCTTATAACTTAGCAATAAAAAGGCAAATAACCCAATTTAAAAATGAGCAAAGAATCTGGAGAGGTCTCCAAAGAAGACATGAATGGCCAATACGCATATAAAAAGATGCTTAATATCCTTAGTCATAAGGAAAATGCAAATCAAAACTACAGTGAGATACCACTTTCACAGCTACTGGGATAGTTATCATAGAAAATCAGGAAAATAAAACTTGTTGGAGAGGAGGTAAAGCAACTGAAGCCCTCATACACTGCTGATGGGAATGTATTCGATAAAATGGTGCAGCTACTTCAGAAAACTGGTGTGTCCTCAAAGCAATATGATACACCAATTCCACTCCCACATATATATCCAAGAAAAATGAAAACATGTCAGCACACAAGCTTGTATATGAGTATTTGCAGTAGCATTATTCATAGTAGCCAGAAAGTGGAAACAACTCAAACATCCACCAATTGACGAATGGACAAATAATTCATAAAATGGAGTATTATTCAGTAATAAAAAGAGTAAAGCGCTGATATATGCAACAACATGAGGAAACCTTGAAAACATTATGCCAAGTGAAAGATGCCAGTCATAGAGGACCACATATTACATAATTTCATTTATGCAAAATGTGTAAGAAAAGACAAATCAATGGAGACAGAAAAGCAGACTCATGTATCTGGCTCAATGACATGACAGAGAGTTGGGTTCTGAGATTTCGAGTTCTCTAGTGAAGAGACTGAGTGCAGGCCCGTGGAGGCTGGGGGAGCCATCTGCAATGTCCCAGGGCACACGCTGGTATAGCACAGGCATGGGCCGGAGCACCTTCATCCTGTGAAGGGCAGGATGTCCTGCCCAGAGGTTACACACTGCTGGCCCACAAACCCAGTCTGGCTGGAAGAACTGTTTTGAAGAAGAGATCTGTTGGCTCATGCCTGTAATCCCAGCACTCTGGGAGGCCGAGGCAGGTGGATCACCTGAGGTCAGGAATTCAACACCAGCCTGGCCAACATGGCGAAACCCTGTCTCTACTAAAAATACAAAAATTAGCCGGGCGTGGTGGTGGGTGCCTGTAATGCCAGATACTCGGGAGGCTGAGGCAGGAGAATTGCTTGAATCCAGAAGACAGAGGTTGCAGTGAGCTGAGATCGTGTCATTGCACTCCAGCCTGGGCGACAGAGTGAGACTCTGTCTCAAGGAAAAAAAAAAAGGAGATTTGTTTTAGTTTGAATTATTGCCAAATTAAGGAAAATGAAATTCCCACAAAAACCCAGTTTCTTTTGAGAAATGAGAAGAGCGGCCAACTGTAAGCCTACATTTCTGAGTAGCAGTGAGATTGCAGCTGCCTTCCTTAGACCGAGCATGTCCTCTGCATTGCTGCAGGGTCCCCACCTCGCTCTTGAGCGTCCTACCCAGCCTGTTACACTCATGTGCACCACCCCTCCCTGTGTGTCTGCCCAACATCTCTACTTCCAGGATGAGGCTCAGGGAGGTGCAGCGGCTTGCCTGGGTTACATGGTCGCTGAACAGAGTTAGGATCTGAACTCTGTTTTCCAATTAACTACCCTTTTTTACAGTCATTGCTGCTGTCATTTTAGGTATTTGTCATTGCTGAAACCAAGGTAGTGCAGGCAAATGTGCCTGCCTAGGAGCTTGCAAAATAATTATAGAATACCCACAAAAACAAATATGGTATATGATGTTTGGTGTGAGCTGTGGAGATCTTTGTTCTTTTGGGAAGAGTAATAATGAACAGGAAGTTTTGAGGAAAAGTAAGTAAGCAAAATATGCTTTCCAAAACAACATATTTAAAACAATGGATATTAATATTGAACAATGATAATAAAGCTACTTAAGCTTCCAACAATTTAATATTTAAATGAAATTACACATATAAAAGAATTTGGGAAAATATACAGCCCTAAATGAATAATCAGGCATTTATATAGTAAAGTACCATTAAATGTACGTGGAATAATCTGAAATTATTATTTTCTTGGTATTGAGTGTAAGCTGCATAACCAATTAATCTTTCTACTTGTTATCTTCATTATGCAGGATCTACCAAGTGAGACCAGAGCACAGAATAGCATGTTACTTCCCTAAAACTCTTAGATTAGATATTATCTAGCACCCAAAAAAGATGAGAATACATTTTCAGGAAACAGACACCTGAGCTGAGAAAGCATTAATAGGCAGAGCATAAGCTTTGGAATCAGATGAATCTGACTTTCAATTCTGGCTCTTCGACTTAGTTGTGGGTGATATTGGATAAGTTTCTTAACCCTTCTGAGTAAGAGCTCCAGTTTCTCATATGTAAAATGAGAATAATAATACAGAACAAGTAGGGTTGTTGGAGTGATTTATGGTAATGAATGTAGGATGCAAATATTTAGTTATTTAATTTGTATTTTTTAGAGACAGGGTCTGGCTCTGTCATCCAGGCTGGAGTGCAGTGTTGCAATCTTGGCTTGCTGCAGCCTCAGACTCCTGAGCTCAAGTGATCCTCCTGCCTCAGTCTCCCAAGTAGCTGGGACTACAGGCATGTGCCACCATGCCTGGCTTTTCTTTTTAAAATTTTTTTGGTAGAGATGAGGTCTCCCTATATTGCTAAGGCTGGTGTCAAACTCCTGGGCTCAAGTGATCCTCCCAAAGGCCAAGGGTTTAAGAGTCTGGCTGCCTGCTGATGTTCTGCACCATTAAGTTTTGCCACAGTTCTCTCGATTCAGACTGTCTGAGGGCTAATTGCACATAATTTGCAACAAGCCACACAGGCCTGTAATGCACTGCCGTTACAGGCATGAGCTACTGCTCGCAGCTGCAAATAGTTATTGAGTATCCGTGTATGCACGTTGCACCTAGAATGGATCCTAGCACCTAGAATACAGAGATCAAATTTTAAAAGTTTGTGCCTCATGGAACTTACATAGTATTAAAGAAGACAGACAATGAGATAAATATTTAAAATATGTATTATGTTGGCCAAAAGTGCTAAAGAGAAAAAAAAAACACACACAGAAAAAAGATAGGAAGTGAGTAGCAGAGGCCAACTCCAAACAGCAAACTGTCTGTGCTCTGCCAGCACAGGATCTCAGGCATGAGCCACATCCTCCACAGGACCCTTATCAAGCCCTCTCAAGTGTCCCTGGGTGGGGACAGACACCTCTGATCAACAGTTCTCTCTAAAGATCACATTCTAACTGCCACTCTTTTCTTGGCCTCACTAACCTCTTTTAAAGGCTGCAGGTGGGTAGTCACCTGAGGGATGTAGAGCTGTTTTTCCGCCATTCAAAAACCAGTTTTGACCTTTGCAAGTGCTACAGTCTCACATTTACTTTTGTTTTGGGCTTTAGCCAAAACAGATACTAAAAATATTTCATTTTAACATTGTGACATTATTTTCAGCAAAGAGAGATTAGTAAAGGTTACATGCACTACTGAAGGGACAGGTGTAACTTTTCTAATTAAGAAATGTTTCACATAGGACATAAAGTCTTCCCTAGGCCTCAAGAACCTATAAACTGTATGCAGGAATATGTATGTGAATGTCCATTGTGGCTTAAAAAATAACGAAATGGGCCAGGCATGGTGGCTCAAGCCTGTAATCCCAGCACTTTGGAAGGCCGAGACGAGTTGGATCATGAGGTCAGGAGATCAAGACCATCCTGGCTAACACGGTGGAACCCCGTCTCTACTAAAAAAAAATACAAAAAACTAGCTGGGCGTGGTGGCAGGCGCCTGTAGTCCCAGCTACTCGGGAGGCTGAGGCGGGAGAATGGCGTAAACTCGAGAGGCGGAGCTTGCAGTGAGCCGAGATCGCGCTACTGCACTCCAGCCTGGGCAACAGAGCGAGACGCTGTCTCAAAAAAAAAAAAAATAATAATAATAATAACGAAATGTAATTATCAAAAGAATAAGGAGATAACGCAAGAATAAGCCATCTAATTCAAATAAACGCATCCATAGTCTACAGCAAAGTCTTCTCTTGAAGATGCCCCAAGCAGTAAAGGTAATATAATTTTTTTTCTTTTGAGATGGAGTCTCGCTGTCACCCAGACTCGAGTGCAGTGGTGCAATCTCCGCTCACTGCAACCTCCACCTCCCAGGCTTAAGCGATTCTCCTGCTTCAGCCTCTCAAGTAGCTGGGACTACAGGCACGCACCACCATGCCCAGCTACTTTTTTTTTTTTGTAGTTTTAGTAGAGATGGGGTTTCACCATGTTGGCCAGGCTGGTCTTGAACTCCTGGCCTTGGGCAATCTACCCACATCAGCCTCCCTGAGTGCTGGGATTACAGGCGTGAGAAACCGTGTACGGCCAGTACTATACATTTAAAAAAAGGATTTTCATTTAAATGTCTATGACATTGATCAATTTAACATTCATTGCTCCTCAGTTCTGACTTTGGGAAGTATTCTTGCTTTTGTCCTGATATTTTTACTGCATTGTTGATTTCCTGGGCACAAGCCTATTTAGAATCAATTTCTAATTTATCTGGCCGAGAGTTTCCTAGGTTCTGTTTTAGGGGTCACTTACAAGCAAAGATACCTCTCTTGGGAGGAATGTCCTGAAAATCTAGTGGTCAGGTCAGAGTGCCCACCATTTCTCAGACTCGTGGCTTGGGAAGATCCAGTTATAGAAGCAAATTTACGCGACTGGGTTTAGGAGTCTGGCTGCCCGCCTAGGTTCTGCACCATCAAGTTTTGCCACAATTCTCTTGATTCAGACTATCTGAGGGCTAATTGCATGTAATTTGCAACAAGCCACACAGGAAACTGTTAATCTACTCAGCTCTGTTCTTCCCTTGTAAAAACACAGAAACTGCCAACTCTTCCTCGGCTCTGTGCTCTGCTCTCTGAACAAGTCATAAACTTCCCACAGGTGAGAGCAGTGCAGGAGGAGCGATTTTTCTTCCTGGCTCTCTCTCTAGGAGGGCACGTTAATGGCACCCTGATGCCACGCAGGCCTCTGTCATTTACAAAAAATAAAAAAAAGATTCTTTTGGTTATCAGCAACATTAGTTTGGCTTCACTGGAGAGCATTAGCCTGGCTGGACCGCTGAAAACAGTCATTGATAATTTTCATAGCCTGGAACACTCTGATTTCTGTTTGCAGACCTAATGAGTGTTTTATAGCTAATTCTCATGAGAGCATTTGTTCGGGGAACATATGGTACTATCCACAGTTTTTGTCTTTTAAAAGTCATCCTCCCACTGCCTCAATTTGTTTTAATCGAAGTAATAAACATCATAATTAAGCACACAACACAGATGACTTCTGATGAAAACCAACAACCTCCTGCCCTCCCCACCCCCACCCTCCGCCATTCCCTAGGGGCAGCAGCCCTTTTTGGGATTTATCTTTTAATATTTTCTGGTGATTCCCTTCATGTCTTTTGATTAATCAGGGGATAAAAGATTCTTAACCTAAGGCAGCATCCATTGATTCACTATGAAGGACATTTACCCTCTTCTACCCCATATCTTCTCCCAAGGTTTGCTATTTATATTTTACTTTGTAACTGTAAATAACATACCTAGTGAGCTTTTTTATTCCATCAACCACATACCATATCCTTTAACTCCCCACATTATTTCACCTTTGTCCCTGCTTTCCCCTCTCACTTCATATTAGACACACTTAAAAAAAACCAAACAACTTTTATCTCTACTTTGTCAGGGCTGTTCATATTTATATCCTATCTTGCAGCTATAAGAAAATTGCTCCCTCTTTGTCCACAGATTGGCTCTAAAATTAGAAATTCGACACATAGGGTTTAGAGTATTGTGACTATATAAATATTATATACTGCCCGGTCAACAGTGAGCTAGGGTTATATTTCCCTCTCTGGGTTCAGAGTCATAATAGCTGGCTCATGCAAAGAAAACCGTTTCCTAAATCAAAGTTAAATGGAGTCTTTTTTTTCCCCCTACGTTTGCTTAAATTCATGCCACATTTTAGGCTGCTTCATGTTAGGAGATTTTCACCCTTCAGAAACTGTCATGTGGGGAAGAAACCTCAGAGAACATCCAGGCAAAGGACAGAGGCCTTGATACAAGCTCTGCGTCTTTGATTATTGGTTACAATGCTGGGCAAGTTATGACACTGAGCTCCTAGTTCCTCATCTGTGGGTGGGAAAGATGCCCAGCCCATCTCACAAGGCCAGCAAGAGGATCAGTTTGGATAGTGCAAGACAAAGAAAGGCCAAGAGAGGGTAAAGCTCTTTTGGATAAGCAAACAGGAGTATCGCCAGGACTCCTACCTCTGAGACTCTGCCTGTTTTCACGGGGCTTTGATGAGGTCTGCTTGCATAGAGAGATTTACCATAAGACCTTGGAAAGAATTTCTTTTCTGCTCTTAGTTTAGCTACCGGAACATTAACTGATAACAAATGTAGACAGGAAAGCCGTTCCTGCAGAGAAAATCCACAAATACAGCCTGGTCTCACCTAATGGCTACAAAGGCTTGTTTAGTACCAGAGCCACACTCCGCTTACGGGCAAGCCCATTCCAGCATGACCCAGGCGCTTCTGAAGTGACAGTCAAACCAACACCTTGTGCCCCACTCGGAAAAAGCTCACCTTTGGTTGGGGCAGGGAGTGGGTGACGATACTATACGGTGTGGAAATTCACAAGCACTAGCGCTAGAGCTCCTGCTGCAGCCTGGACAGTGTCGGCGTGTGGCAAATCTCATGCTCCTGCCAGGACAGAGCAGCTCCTTCATGCTCAGCCCTTGGCTGAGTGTGTGGGCACGTCTACAAGACCCCCCAACATGGACCCAGGGAAGTAGAAAAGCTTTGACCACAGTCACTGCACCCAGAATGCTTAGCCGCCTACCATCAAACAGGAGGCTTTCAGAGATCTGCTTGTTTCTGCCTTTTTCTCACTTTCAGCCCTGAGCATGGCTGCTGCTCTTCCCCACTCTCCCACTTTTGCTATTTTTAGACAAGGAGACTGCCTGTTTCTAATGAAGGCAGCAGAGCAGCACAGCAGCAGCCTCTCTTCTGGTATCAACTGATGGCTCCCCTCCCCCCAAGTGAGCACCAGAGGCACGAAGCCTGCTGCAGGCACAGCTCAGAGGGCAGCACTTATAACCCATAGGCAGGAAGAGACTCAAACAGTGTTTCCAGGCTTATTCATTGTGAGGACAGAAGCCACGATGGCTCAGAGAACTGGCAGTGACTGAGCTCCTGCCACCAGCAGCCTCGGAGGTGAGCAGAGGGCCCCCTCTCCCTTTGAGGGGAGTGAGTGTGTGTCTGTGTGTGTGGCTGGAGGGAGAAACCTTTTCAAAGAGGAACCCTCATCCAAGTTCAGGGACCTTTTTCACCACATATCTCCATGAGATTTATTTTTCTTTCCAATATCATACCCCAACATGTACACACACAAGCACACGTTTAAAGCTAGCAGGCATTGTTGACTGCGATGTTTATACTGTGATGACTGTATTACACACGTTATTTCATTTACTCATTAAAAATAACCCTGTTAGGTGAGGTCTCTGGCTATTTATTTTGTACATTTGAGTATTAAGACTATCTTGTCTGACCTCTGGTGGCATTTGGATTTGACGTAGGTCTGACTGGAGTAATATGTCCCATACATATTGCTTTGAGCCATCCAATCACTGCAGAAAATTAGCCCTTTCGTGTGTTTCTAAGCTATCCCCAGCAACCAAGTTTCAATTATAAAAGAGAAAAAGAAATACAGAGATCCATTTCTCAATGACAAATCTATTTCTATAGACAAGTCTTGATTATTTGATTTCATCAAAGGAACAAGGAATAGATGTTAAAGTATAACAACAGAAACCTTCGACACCCCCACTCATACCACATACAGAAATTAATTTGAGATGAATCACAGACAAAATGTGAAAGTTAAATCTAGAAAGCTTCCAGGAGAAAACAAAGGATAACGTTTTCATGCCCTTGGGGTCATGTCTAAGAAGGGGCAGAAGAGAACTTGCTGGTGGGATGGGGGAATGTTCTTTATCTTGATCTGGGTGATGGTGACTTGGGTACATAATTTTCAAAATTTATGGAACTATAAAGATTTCTGCATTTTTACTATATATAAATTTTACTTTAATAATGAACTGTCAGCATAATAAATAGTATCTGCTTTTCTCCCTACAAAACTACCAATCATCCATTCAAATGTATACTGAGTGCCTACTTCATTCCAAGTGCTGGGCTTAAACTAAAAAATAAGCAGACATGGTCAGAACACCAACTGAGGGAGCTTCCCAAAATGTTGGGGCAACAACCTAAGTGTGCCTTATTTGATGAATGGTTAAAGAAAACTGTGGTATACATATACAAAGGAATAGTATTCATCCTTAAACAAGAAGGAAATTCTGCCACCTGGAACAACATGGATGAACCTGGAGGACATATGCTAAGTGAAATAAGCCAGACTCAAAACGACAAACACTGCGCGAACTCATTTGTAAAATCTAAGAAAGCTGAACTCATAAAAGCAGAGACTAGAATGATAGTTACTGGTGGAAAGAAGAGGAAGTGAGGAGGTGTCAGCCAAAATGTATGCCAGATGAGGAAGTTCTGGAGATCTGAGGCACAGCATGATGACCATAGTTAATAATCATGTATTGTATACTTGAGATTTGCTAGGAGTGTTGATCTTAAGGGTTCTCACAACACAAAAAATATACTCATGTGAAGTGGCAGATATGTTAATTTTCTTGATGTGGTATCATTTTACAATGTATCATTAAATATATACAATTTTTAGCCGGGCGCAATGGCACAGGCCTGTAATCATTCCCAAATTCCTAAATGTGACCCTATCTGGGAATGAGTTTGTTGCAGACATAATTAGTTAAGATCAGGTCATACTGGAATAGGGTGCGTCCTACTTCAGTATGACTGGTGTTCTTATAAAAAGGAGAAATTTGGGCATAGACAGAGACACAGACACACAAAGAAAGCTCCGTGGAAGATAAAGGCAGAGATATATGAGCCAAGGAATGTCAAAGACTGCCAGCACAGCACCAGAAGCTAGCAGAGGGGCATGGAACAGATTCTTCTTTACAGCCTCAGAAGGAAAACCCTGTTGACACCTGGATCTCGAACTCCTGGCCTCCAGAACTGTGAGACAAATTTCTGTTGTTTAAGCCATCCAGTTCATGGTACTTTGTAAGGGCAGCTTAGCAAACTAATACTGGTGGTATAAATGCCTGAAGGACAAGCTGGCCTCGGCAAATAGGCTGACTCACTGACTTTCCCTCCATAATACCACCTTGGGAAAAAAGAACTCACTGACATGCATCCATAAACAAACACCTTAACTTTTAGGAAGTTTATACTTTAGGCCACTGAAAGAAAGTACAATTTATATTTCTTGCTAAACACTACATTTTCTGTCTTTAAAAAGTAAGACCTGGCTGGGTGCAGTGGCTCATACCTGTAATCCCAGCACTTTGGGAGGCTAAGGCAGATGGATTGTTTGAGTCCAGGAGTTTGAGAGCAGCCTGGGCAACATGGAAAACCCTGTCTCTACATTAGCTGGGCACGCTGGCACGCACCTGTAGTCCCAGTCACTTGGAAGGCTGGGGTGGGAGGGCTGCTTGAGCTCACAAGGCTGAGGCTGCAGTGAGCTGTGATCACGCCACTGCACTCTAGCCTGGGTGACACAGCAAAACTGTCTCAAAACCAACCAACCTAACAAACAAAAACCCAGAACAAAAAGCAAGGCTCTTCTTCAGTAAAATCCAGCAAACATTTTTTTGAAATCTTTTTTATTGACCAGGAATTGCTAGATAGCGTTTGTGCCTTAGCTTTCAGACTCTACTCAGGTTGTCACCATGTCAATGTGCTAAAAACACACGGTTAAAATGAGCACCCTCAGCATGTAAGTGGTATCCTTCAGTCAAAACCCACATTACTATTAGGTCTGCAGAAGCTGCTGGAAAAAATAATATGAAAACAGATTAGAAAAGCAGCTTCGCTCTCTCAGATGTACACTGTAATTATAACTGTTCAGAGCTATTGGAAAATCATAAACAGAATTGATTTTCTGTGCTTGCTAGCTTCAAAGAGGTGCAGAATGACAGGAAAGTTCTCTCATTCGTGGCTAGGCTGACACCAAACAAATTACGAGTTCTGATCTGACTAATCAGAAAATGTCACAGAAGCTACTGGTCTCTGTTATACAGGTCGACACCTGTCCTGAGTCACTAGGAACATAAGCAGTTTGGGGATAGACATACTTGTTCTGGTTTCTAAATCATGGTATAGCTTTAGTAATCTCTGGCAGTGGTTCTTTCATATACTATAAAAGTTAACCTTGACCCTTTCTGTAAGTTAAGGATCAAGGCTAGGTGTGTTAGAATCTGACATTAGTAACACTCCAATCACTTAAATAGTGGTTCTCAAGCTTTAATGTGCATTAGAATTGACAACAGGAAGCTGCATTTTAAACACCTTGTTTCAGAAGCAGGTGATTCTAGAGCCTATACTTTAAGAAATGCCGGCTTAGAGAAATGGTAAAGCAGTGAGATGTGCAGTCTAGAAACGGTGTGGTATGCTTCTAAGAATGACTGAGGACCAGAATGATCCATCTTAGCAAGAATGAAGATTAAGGCTGAGTGTGGTGGCTCACACCTGTAATCCCAGCACTTTGGGAGGCTGAGGTGGGAGGATTTCTTGAGTCCAGGAGTTTGAAACCGGCCTGGGCAACAGAGTGAAACCCCATTTCTACAAAAAATTAGCCAGGCATGGTGGCACGCACCTGTAGTTCCAGCTACTTGGGAAGCTGGGGTGGGAGGATCGCTCGAGCCCGGGAGGTGAAGGTTGCAGTGAGCCAAGATCATGCCAACTGCGCTCCAGCCTAGGTGACAGTGCGAGACCCTGTCTCCCTGCCCCCGAAAAAAATGTTGAGTAAGATATAGGTCAAAGGGAACTGCTGAAGGCCCTGCCTGTGCCTCCTGGCTTGGTGCTAACTGCTCCAGTGCTGGTGTTTAGAGTCTGTAGGGGTTAGCATTCTGGCTCAGGAGGCTGGGGCCTGGCTGGTGTTCAGGAGCTCTGAATTCCACTTAGGTCAGGTATGTAACCATTTACCATGTCACGCTGAATAAATCCTACCTTCCAGAAAGCACATATAAGTAAACTAATAAATAATTAGGCCTTTGGTTAAGAACCATGAACATGCTGCCCATTATTTTACACTGTTTATAGACCTGACTTCTTGTTACATATTAATGTGCTTAGCCATCTGTAAATACAAATATTAATGTTTACAAGCTGTCACTGAAATGATATACCCTTTTCCCATGTTTTTGACCTACTCTTGAAAAGTCTAAATTATCCATTTTCAGAGTCCAATTTAAGCTTTTGTTATTTTGGATAATGCCTATCTTTCATAGGTATGTCTAAATCCTATTTACATAAAATTTCTTAATGTCTATTACTAAAAATGCTCTCAAAATATTTATCATTGATGTATCTACATATCTACAGCCTCTCCTTAGATTTTTTTTCTTGTTAATGTGTTTGTTTTACTTTATTTTATTTTTCTGAGATGGCGTCTCGCTCTGTCACCCAGGCTGGAGTGCAGTAGTGCGATCTCAGCTCACTGCAACAGATGAGGTGGTTGTATTACGTCTGAGCTGATGCAGGAGCAGGCACTGGAAGGCTTTAGTTCTTGCCTTGTGGTCTCCCCTTCTAACCAGCATTACTTAGCTGGGGCTTGCTTGGGCAGTCACTTTATCTTTCTGAGCTTGTTCTTATCCCTATCACAGTGACAAAAATCACTCTCCTTATTCACAACAGGGTTGATGTCAACAATAATATGTGCAAGTGTCTACCATCTGCTTGCCCTCAGAAGGCACCTATTAGATGTCCTTGCTCATGCTGGAGGTGCCTGAATTTACTCTCCTCACTGTCTCCTGGTCCCTGCAGCAGTTGGGAGAATTCAGTGAGGTTGATTGTTACAAAATTTGTCCCTTGTGTTCACATTTTAGTTGTTATTAGTATTATCGTTGAAGATAATTATATAAAGAAACACATGTTATAGACTTGACTGGCTCAGAAGGAGTTGTGTACCAGTAAAGGTTTAACAACCAGCATTTGGAGGAAAAACCCATGTGCATATGTATGTACATAAGGTTTTTATTTTTATATTTTTATATTTTTATTTTTTGAGAGAGAGTCTTGCTTGCTGTGTTGCCCAGGATGGAGTGCGGTCGCATGATCTTGTCTCACTACAACGTCTGCCTCCCAGGTTCAAGAGATTCTCCTGCCTTAGCCTCCCAAGTAACTGGGATTACAAGCATGCACCACCACACCTGGCTAATTTTTGTATTGTTCGTAGAGACGGGGTTTCACCACATTGGCCAGGCTGGTCTTGAACTCCTGTCCTCAGGTAATCCACCTGCCTCGATCTCCCAAAGTGCCTGGACAACATAAGGTTTTTAAAATAAACTTTACTAATAAAGAATGTGGGCTGGACATGGTGGCTTAGGCCTGTATTCCCAGCCTTGGGAGGCTGAGACAGGCAGATCACTTGAGGCCAGGAGTTTGAGACCAGCCTGGCCAACATGGTGAAACCCCATCTCTACTAAAAATACAAAAATCAGCTGGGCATGGTGGCACGTTCCTGTAGTCCCAGCTACTTGGGAGGCTGAGGCACAAGAATCGCTTGAACCCAGGAGGCAGAGGTCACAGTGAGTCGAGATCATGCCACTGCACTCCAGCCTGGGTGACAAGAGCGAAATTCCATCTCAAAAAAAGAAAAAAAAAAAAATGTGTAGTAGAAAATTTAAAATAATAAAATACACAATAATTTTTGCCATAAGTTCCATATAACCAATTGATTGTCACAGAATGCTTTTCTAGATTTTTGCAGTTTCGTATCTTTAGCCAATCTATGACTGCAACTGGTGAATAATGAAGTTCCATTTCAACATGGTATTGGTTGATATTTTCCTTTATATTAATAGGACAAAAATAAAATAAAGACATCAGTCAGAAATTCATTCTTTCGTCAATGGTATGAGAGACATTTTTGCTGAAGGGAAATATAATTTTCAAATACTAGATTATTTCCTCAAAGAAATAGGTGTGCTTTTGTCAATTCTCACAGCTATAGATACAAAGCATTTCTAAGTTTAGAAAACAGATAATCAACAAAACAATAAACCTAGGCTTAATTTATAGCACTTTTCAACTGCTGTGAAATAAACATTTCTACGTTAATACATCAAGGTGATGCCACTGAACGCCAGGAGGCAATGCACAGTAGCCCACCATTAGATAGTATATCCATGATGTAGATAAATATACATAAATTATCTCAAGAGCATAGATAATAGTAGGTAAGTAGTGGAATAATTAAGAAGAGATCAGTTTTGACTATTACCTTTTAAAAAATACAGTTCATTTAATTGTAAGTTTATATAATTTGATTGTTAATAATGGCTGTTCTTCATGGCATTGGTACCAAAACAGATATATAGACCAATGGAACACAACAGAGGCCTCAGAAAGAACACCACACATCTAGAACCATCTGATCTTTGACAAACCTGACAAAAACAAGCAATGGGGAAAGGATTCCTTATTTAACAAATGGTGTTGGGAAAACCGGCTAGCCATATGCAGAAAACTGAAACTGGATCCCTTCCTTATACCTTACACAAAAATTAACTCAAGATGGATTAAAGATTTAAATATAAGACCTAAAACAATAAAAACCCTAGAAGAAAACCTAGGCAATACCATTCAGGACATAGGCATGGGCAAAGACTTCATGACTAAAACACCAAAAGCAATGGCAACAAAAGCCAAAATGGACAAATAGGATCTAATTAAACTAAATAGCTTCTGCACAGCAAAAGAAACTAACATCAGAGTGAACACGCAACCTACAGAATGGGAGAAAATTTTTGCAATCTATCTATCTGACAAAGGGCTAATATCCAGAATCTACAAGGAACTTAAACAAATTTACAAGAAAACAACAACCCCACCAAAAAGTGGGCAAAGGATATGAACAGACACTTTTCAAAAGAAGACATTTATGCCGCCAACAAACATATGAAGAAAAGCTCATCATCACTGGTCATTAGAGAAATGCAAATCAAAACCACAAATGTGGTACCATCTCATGCCCGTTAGAATGGCGATCATTAAAAAGTCAGGAAACAACAGATGCTGGAGAGGACATGGAGAAATAGGAATGCTTTTACACTGTTAGTGGGAGTGTAAATTAGTTCATCCATTGTGGAAGAGAGAGTGGCAGTTCCTCAAGGATCTAGAACTAGAAATACTATTTGACCCAGCAATCCCGTTACTGGGTATATACCGTAAGGATTATAAATCATTCTACTATAAAGACACATGCACATGTATGTTTATTGCAGCACTATTTACAATAGCAAATAATTGGAACCAACCGAAATGTCCATCAATGATAGACTGGATAAATAACATGTGGCACATATACACCATGGAATACTATGTAGCCATAAAATAGGATGAGTTCATGTCCTTTGTAGGGACATGGATGAAGCTAGAAACCATCATTCTCAGCAAACTAACACAGGAAGAGAAAACCAAATAACGCATGTTCTCACTCATAAGTGGGAGTTGAATAATGAGAACATATGGGCACAGGGAGGGAAGCATCATACACTGGGGCCCGACGGAGAGTCGGGGGCAAGGGGAGGGATAGCATTAGGAGAATTACCTAATGGAGATGACTTGTTGATGGGTGCAGCAAACCACCATGGCACACGTATACCTATGGAACAAATCTGCACATTCTGCACATGTATCCCACAAGTTAAAGTATAATAAAATAAATAAATAAATAAACAAACAAAATAATGGCTGTTCTTAACAACTGGCTTGCAAAATCTGACTCTAGCAAGCCAGAAGATGCGGGCTGTGGCATGCCACTGCATGAAGGCAAGAGGAAAACATTAGGAACCAATTTTTGCATAATATATTGAAGTTGCTGCTTCCACTGGAATTATTGTGGCTGCTGGCAACATGCTGGAGAGGTGGATATCAGTCAGGGAGCCACAGATCCTGGTGGGACCCCAGAAAAATCACAGGGTGTGCTCAAATCCATATGTTTATATGGAATTTCTTAACAGAGATTAAAAAACACAACTAAATGAACACGATTTTTAAAAGCAACAGCCCATTTTCTTCAAGTCTAAAAATGGAAATCTGAAAAAGGGTACACACCATCATGTATGGAATACAATATATAGTGAGGGAATAAAGTTCACATTTGGATGAACAAAAGTTCCATCCATCTTGGTATTCCTGACCTACTTTGCCTTATCAACACTTTTTCTCATATTGCGGGAAAGATTATCTCAGATGACTGCATGCATATTGCTTGGGTAGGACAATTTCCTACTAATTGCCAGGAACAACCAAACCCCAGTGGTAATCATCAAAGCTTAGGCCAATCCTGTTACAAGTACACAATGAATACACATCTAAAAGACTTGGCAAAGTGCCTGGTCTTGACAACATGTAATTAACCCCAGCTATAATTCTAGATGGCACAGAGTTTCAGTGAGAAACAATTTAAGGAAAAACACATGTTCCTTTAAACAATTTTAGATTTCATCAGTCAATGATTTTAGAAAGTTATCATCATCCTTTATAACATATAAGAATATGTCAATGGAAAAGCCATTGGATTCAGAGTTGAAGAACTAGATTCTGGTCTTGATTCTGCTACTACCTAGCTGTGTGATGTTAAGTAAGTAATGTCACCTCTATGCACCCTGGTTTTCCAGTTTCTAAAGTAAGGGTGTTGGGGTAAGTAAAGGCTATTTTTTAATGAAAAAATCAACCTCAACAACTAAAACAATTTCATGTCCTATGAATTAGAAATTCAGCAAATATGTCCACATGTTACTCATTTGGACAACCATTACAGATTTTTTAAAGTCGCATTCTCTTTTGTTCTTCTGAACAAACACTGATTCCCCTTGTTTCCAAATGTATATTTGATCTTTTTTCAATGTTTATTATCAGTCTTCCCCACTGAAGTTTGTTTACTTATGAGAACAAGCCTCTCTTTCCCGTAGATCATAAAGCAATTCCTGGAAGGGCCTCGGGTGGGAGGTTATGCTCAGGTACAGAAGATATCTCACAGTGTTGACCTATTAAGAAAATGGGTGACTCTAGACTCTCAGCTGGTAAGCATTTTTCTTCTACCTTCTGGCAATTTCTTATAAATGGTAAAGTCTTGTTTTAAAAATCTGAGTCTGTGGTTTTTTTTTTCTTCCCCTAGTACTGTTCAATAAAAAATTCTACAGTTTCAAGTATATTGTGCCTACGATCAAACGATGACACAATCAACACCCTTAATAATAGTAATAGCTGCCCCTTATTGAGGCTCTGAGCCTGGCACTTTACATACATAATCTCATTTACAGTTTTTTTTTTTTTTTTTTTTTTTTTGAGACAGAGTCTCACTCTGTCACCCAGGCTGGAGTGCAGTGGCACAATCCTGGCTCACTGCAAGCTCCGCCTCCCGGGTTCATGCCATTCTCCTGCCTCAGCCTCCCAAGTAGCTGGGACTACAGGCACCCGCCACCACACCCGGCTAATTTTTTTGTATTTTTAGTAGAGATGGGGTTTCACCATGTTAGCCATGGTCTCCATCTCCTGACCTTGTGATCTGCCTGCCTTGGCCTCCCAAAGTGCTGGGATTACAGGTGTAAGCCACAGCGCCTGGCCTCATTTACAGTTTTAACTACCGATCAGGGTAGGTATTATCATCCCAGTTGCATACACGAAGCACATGAGGCCCTCAGAAGCTACGCACTGTGCCCAAAGACACAGGTTTCCAACCCAGGTTTGGCCGGATAGTAAATATATAACCTCCCTTACAATGCCTCCCTCTACAAATAAAACCCCCAGCAGGACACAGGCAAGACAGGCAGAGTGAAATCCAGTAGAGAATCTTGGAGAGGTTCAGTGCTTGGAGATTTCACTCTTAAAGTCTCTCATGAGACATAACTAGGAGCTGAGATAGGATGCCTCTTTTGAAGTGGTCGATGTGACATTTACTAAGCAAAACTTTACAGTCAACGATGCAAAATAAATAAATAAATAAATAAATAAAAAATAAGCAAGGATCCTAACACATTGTCCATCCTACAAGTATTTTCATGCTAGGATTAAAAAAAAATGAGCAGAATGTATTGAAATATCATGTGCTAGAAATGCATGGAAAATAATCTGTAGATACTATGTATGTTTCACAACTGTGTGAAAATACAACTAACTTTTATTAAGCAGTTATTATAACAGGTTTTTTTTTTTTTTTTTTGAGATGGAGTCTTGTTCTCTCACTCAGGCTGATTACTGCAACCTCTGCCTCCCAGATTTAAGCGATTCTCCTGCCTCAGCCTCCTCAGTAGCTGGGATTACAGGCATGCCCCACCATACCCGGCTAATTTTTGTATTTTTAGTAGAGATGGGGTTTTGCCATGTTGGCCAGGCTGGTCTCGAACTCCTGACCTCAATTGATCCACCCACCTCGGCCTCCCAAAGTGCAGGGATTACAGGTGTGAGCCACCGTGCCTGGCCCCAGAACAGGTTCTTAAATAGCTAGTTTGATCCTTGATTTAAACATCAAAACAATTCTATGGTATGGCGGTTATTATTCCACTTTATATAGATGAGGAAAAGGACTTTTAGAGAAACTGTGGAAACATGCCCAAGGTTATACTAACATAAATGGTTTTAACCAGAATTCTGAGCCAGATCCGAGTCTTCTCTTTTCTTTCTCCACACTATTAATACAAATTATAGTGAACTTTTTGCCCACTCAGCACTCCTTTCTTCTGTTCGTAAGAGCAGCTCACTGGGCTTTTGGGGAGCAATCCTTCTGGAATTCTGTATAGTCTCGTTGGGAATGCACATCAGAGTACCTCACCCCCATGGGGGTGAGCCTTTGAGTCATCAATGTAGGCTCATCAGACTCTTAGAGAAACCTGAATCTTGGGCAGTGTGATGAATGATGTCAAGTGGTAGGAGCTGAGTAATAACACCAGTATGTCCATGAGTCTGAGGCTTGCCAGAGAAAGAGAATGTCTTCTAGAAGATGCTGTCCATGAGTCTGAGATTCTCTAGAAGCAAGCTTGATGAAAGCATGGAGTGACAGATTCCCCAAACTGTTGGATTCTCACCCTGTAGCAGTGTCTGGGAGAGGGCAGAGGCTCCATAAATAATTGCTCAATGAATGACTGAATCCTCTGGGCTGCTGTATTTCATATCCTTCCCTTGGCTTGGTAGTTTAGCTTTTTCTTTAGACTATGTGAACTAATTCTTATCTTCCTCATGATTTTCTTTGCTACTTCAGTTTCTCTTGCTTGTAAGCGGAGAACTCTATCTGATACCTATTATTTCCACGGAGTTGTTACATAAGGACCCAGCCTTATGGAGTTCTGTTTGTCTATAGCAATGCCCTTCACCTATTATTCTCACCCAAGGAAGGAAGCTCTAGAAAACTCCTCAGTTGGGGCAGCAAGGAACTGCAATCTGTTATGAGAGATCATTTATTAGATGGTGTAAAAGTCCCCACAAAAAAGTCCAGCTATAACATGTGGGGAAGCAGTTTATTCCCACAGTGCCCTTGATTCATTCATAGGTTGACACAACTACCCCAGGTATCCAAAAATGGCACACATGCATGAAAAACTTGTTTTCCCCAACCCCAAATTCTGGAAACTTGGACATTTGAACTATAAGATTCAAAACTGTACATATTCAGTCTTATATGGATTGGGATTCTATGGCAGGTGAAAATGTGATCTGCATAATAAATCAATCACAGTTAAACTCAGCTGCAAAAAGACCCAGGGTATTAATATTTGGCAGATTACTTATTCATCTTCTCTGCACACAGCTGTATACTGAGTTTCCCATCATTTCAAGTAAAGCCTCAAGAGACAGTTTTAGAACACAATCCCCCAACATTTACATTATAACAAAGTGTTACTATAATGCATGATTGTGGTATAGGTTTCTGTGATGTCATTTTGAGAGAGGAAGCACCCACGCCTTTTTGTTTAAAACTAACCTCCATACTATATCCAGATTTTGTTTATTTTCCTTAATGCCCTTTTTTTTGTTCCAGAGTCCCACTCTGGATACCATGTGACATTTAGGTGTCACATCTCCTTGGGCTCTAGTAGACTGTGATGGTTTCTTAGACTTCTTGTTTTTGATGACCTTGACAGTTCTGAAGAGTACTCATCAGGTATATTGCAGAATGTCCCACAGTTTGGGTTGCTTGATGTTTTTCTCATGATTAGACACAGTATTTGTAAGTTTTTGGAAGGACGATGACAGAGGTAAAGTACCATATTAAGTCAAGGTTATGCACTATTAACATGACTTATCCTTGATGATGTTTACCTTGATTACCTGGCTGAGGTAGTGTTTACCAGGCTTCTCTACTGCAAAGGGTACCCCCACCTCCCTTTCCAGGCTGTACTTTTTGGAAGCAAGCCACTAAGTGTGGCCCACACTTAAAGGATGGGGTGCTGTGTTCTGCCTCCTTCAGGGTGGAGTAGCTATATACAGTATTTGGAATTCTTCTGTATGGGAATTTTGTCTCTTCTCCATTTATTTCTTTATTCAATCATATATTAATATTAGTATGGCCTCTTGGATATTTATTCTTTGGGTTATAACTCAAAACTATGTTATTTTATTGCTCAAATTGTTCCAATTTTAGCCATTGAGAGCTCTTTCAGTCGGCCCCTGTACCCTCTGACATACCCCCATTGTTTTGCTTTTTGAATACAAATAGCCTTTTTCTTTCTTTTTCTTTTTTTTTTTTTTGAGATGGAGTCTCACTCTGTCACCCAGGCTGGAGTGCAGTGGTGCAATCTCAGCTCACTGCAACTTCCACCTCCTGTGTTCAAGCGATTCTCCTGCCTCAGTCTCCCGAGTGGCTGGTATTACAGGTATGTGCCGCCACGCCTGGCGAATTTTTGTATTTTTAGTAGACACGGAGTTTCATCATGTTGGCCAGGCTGGTCTCGAACCCCTGACCTCAGGTGATCCACCTGCCTCGGTCTCCCAAAATGCTGGGATTACAGGTGTGAGCCGCTGCGCCCCGCTGCCTTTTTTTTAATACATAAGGATAGATACTGTATTTTTGGATGGTTTGCGTACGGAAACACTGAGGAACTAGGCTGAACCTTCTCATCCTTAAACACAAAGCTCTTGTATCACTTTACAGTTAATTCAGAAGTTTAAGATTGACTTCATTTATTTCATTGTTCATTTGTGGGATAAAATCTGTACAACAGCTGTGTGTTGGGGTTCGGAACTGGCTTCGTTTCCTTAAGTCATTCCCAGCCTGTGATTGGTGCTGGAGTTCAGGCTGAAAGGCTTGGTCTTGCAGAACCAGACTACCCATCAGAAGTGGCAAAGGTGAGTTAAACTCTACTAGAACGTTAGCCTTTCCAGGGATACCCTCTGCCCCCATCTTCACCTTAGACTTTCAAATTAAATCACAGAACTAATTGAGTCATAGAATATGTATCTTACATATATTCTCTTCATTGTACTAGATAGTCATATGTATTTTCTTATCTCATCCTCACATCAATCTTGTGAAGTCGATATTATTTGTAGATGACGTGATTAAGGTGCAGGGAGGTAAAGTAGTGTAGCTGGTCAACAGCAGAGTGGCATTCTAATTCAAAAGCCTCTACGCTAGGTTACCTGTCCAAGCGGAAAACCACGGCCATATAACCTTACAATTTCCTCAAAGGATGCACATCCTGCCAAGTGGTGGCAGCTTAAGGCTCAGGCCTACGTAAGGCCACGGGCCTACGGGTCTGGTTTCACTTTGCTCATAAGGAAAGGGGAGAAGGTTTATACACATATAACAAACTTATTTTTCCTTCTATCAGGCTCTGTATTTATTGCGATCAATCAACCTCCTCTTGGGAGTTAAGAGAATTCCAGAATTGCAGCGTTTACAAGGAAACCTACAGGCATTCTAGTTTAAAAAGTCCCGTGCTATTTCTCTCTCCTCTACAGCAGTCTTCCCAGATGGCTGCTCAGCTCCAGTGAGAGGTTTAGCATTTTCAGGATAGCCTATTTCTTCTTTAACCACACTATTAAACTCTTCCTTATATAGAACAATCCTTTCTTTGTAACTTCCACGCATGGGTTTTGATTCTGCTTTCTTGGGGAGAAGAACTCTCAGCCTGAGCTGACATGCCAGGCTCATCAGCTTCCTGCATGGGGAGTCAGGTTAGCCTGGGTCAGATTCTGCTTATTTTGTGGCAGTCCCAGGAGAGCACCCTTCGCAGCAAGGCAACCACAGAAGTGAGATGCCAATTTATTCAAAGTTCAGCGTATTAATACATGCCCTGTTCTGAGATAGCTAAGATCGGATGTTTACTCATGATGAATAAATATTAGCTCTTTACTTCCCTTAGGGCCTTTACTTCTCTTAATGGCATCATAATCATCCTTTTATAAACCCTTAAGAAACGTTTCAGTCCACTGTGTTAGTATAATGTGCTCTATGGGTGGGGGTGGAGCCAAATGAATTACTAAGTGTCTATCAGGTTCAAAGTTCAAAACAAACAAGTCAAGGAAATCTTGGACATGCCTGGATACAACAGCAGTCTTAAAGAAGAATGATGACTTACTGGCAAAAGAGAAGGAAGTTTAAAGACTGCCACTGGGGAAGAAAATGCTATTGATTTCATTTCCTTCTGATATGAAGAGCAGGTGCTCAGATGCACTGAATTGAAAAACAAGTGAGATGGGAGAAAATCAAGTAGCTTTACAAAATGTCAGGAGCTTAGAAATAGGAGATATATATTTATTCAAGTTCTTTTTCTCTTGGGGATCAGATCTCAAGTTTTCATTTAATTTGGCTTGAAGAATTTGACCCATTGAAAGCTACTGTCAGAGCAGGAAGAAAGCGCCTGAAGTCACCACCACCAAATACTGACTGCCCACGGTTGAAGGAGCTATTGTCTAAAGTGTAATAGCTGTGTGATTTAACTCAGGATACACCTGAAATGTGGAATTTCAGGCAATGACTATATAATGAATGTCCCCACTACCATTGTAAAGGTCCCTGATCAGGGGAAGTGTTAGTCACTGTAATAGTTGAACTAAAGCAAATTATCATTGGCAGGGACATCAAACGTGTCTTCCTTCCACAGATAATTTCAGGCTGACTACAGGGTCATGTGATCTATGCAACTGCAAGGATTCCTGGGCTTAGAATGGTTCCTTTCTTAGGTTTTTTTTTTTTCCTGAGACAGTCTTGCTCTGTCATCCAGGATGGAGCACAATGGCGTAATCTCAGCTCACTGCAACCTCCGCCTCCTGGGTTCAAGTGATTCTCCTGCCTCAGCCTCCTGAGTAGCTGGGGTTACAGGCATGCACCACCATGCCCAGCTAATGTTTGTATTTTTAGTAGAGACGGGGTTTCACCAGGTTGCCCAGGCGGGTCTTGAACTTTCGGACTCAAGAGATCTGTCTGCCTTGGCCTCCCAAAGTGCTGGTATTACAGGTGTGAGTCACCGTGCACAACCGCTTGCTTTGTTTAATGCTCTGATGTTCCCATCTTGAAACTGTTAATAATTTTTGCACACTGGTCCTCACAATTGTATTTGAGATCCTGCAAATGTAGCCAGTTCTGAATGGCTGTGATGCTTTGGAAAGGTCAAGTTATTATGAGTAATAATCTAAATCAAATATAAGTTTCTTTCATCAATACAATGAGATAAAGGTTCTTTTCAAAAGTAAAAGAAGGGTGGCATTTTAGGTTGAGAAAGAAACAGAATCATAAGGTTTTAGAGACTGGAGATCTTAAAAATCACGGTAAGCAACACGCAGAATTTGGACCAAGGTTCTGTCATATTGAAATGTTTTAGTTGGAGAAGGAGACAATTTAGAATTGCCTTGAAGTTGTCAATATATATGACAATTGTGCTGTTAACCATGAATGGTTAACTCTCTTATTTACCTGATAAACCTTTAAGAAATATGAAATGAATATCGGTGCAGCTCTAGGCACCAGAAATGAAAACAGGAATTAAGTCAGCTGCAAGATCAAGTATCATAAAGAATAGTAAGCTTGGCCACTGTCCCCCTGCCCATAATTTTAATCCTCTGAGTTCCAAATGCAGTCTAGATGGACTGAATAACTCCCTTCAAATCAAAGAACCACGTAAGAAGAGTAGGTAAAGCAATTAGTAAACCTCTGATTTTTCTACAGCAAGTAACAACAAAAAAATCTATCTGTTCTCTATGAGGCAGTCAGAATTTGAGGACTTTAAATCATTTGCAAAGGGAAAGAAATGCTTCATGACTTGGCCAGAAGCTTACTTTACCTATTTATCTTAAAACAGCTAATCATAACTCTTACAATTTTGAATGCATTTAACCAGTTCTCTGAATTCAGAGAGGACAGATTTTTCTACTTGCATATGAAAAATAATATTTCTGCCTTTAGTAGGGGAGAAATGTGCTTAAATCTTTTGATTTTACACAAAACAGGAGCATTCTGTCTAGAAGGAAATGTTTATTCTATGTCATTTTTTCCCCCAAATCAGTATTTTAAATTAAAAAAAGATCTTGATAATATATACTGTAATGACCTTGAATAATTGGAGAGAGCGAAATATGTATTTCTGTTCAGGTAAAAATGGTGTGAACACATGCTTCCCACTTTGCTTCTTTTCTAAAAAGTCATAAAAATGAGGGAAAAGCCTAAAACACACCTGATTCACAAAACTCTCAAAAGACTTAAGTATTAGAAGCACCGGGAATCCATGAAATAGCATGTGTCAGGGTAAGAGGAGGCAGCTAAGTTAAGTATCTGTGGTTGAAAGTCTGGTTAAGCAGCAGGTAGGTCATCTCCCAGAACTTCTACCTACATGCAACTGCCTTTTCTCAACCCTATTTTAAGAATGGAGATTTATTCTCTGGAGTGGGTGGAACAGAGGGTCTCCAGATTGGGGATCATTAGTCACAGCACAGGGATAAGGGACCAACTGAAAATAAGGAGATAAGGAGGCACTAGCCCGCCAGATTCAGAGACAGTCTCCTCCCCAACATGGCTTCCATCAAGCTGACAGCCAGTCTTTATCCTCCAGGCTGGAAAGATTGGTAGAGCCTTTTCTGGGAATCTAATCAACCCAAGAAGAAAGACAAATACCAGGTTTCCCCAACTACACAGCCCAGCCAAATCGCCCTACAGTGAAACCCACAGATGACAAGCCCCAGCCATGCACTTTGAACTTCTAATCATTTTGTTAGTGCCCCACTTCTCGTTTGAAACAGTTTTATTGATATACCGTACATATACCATACAATTAGTTGCTTTAAAGTATATAATTCAATGGCTTTTGGTATATTCAGAGTTGTGCAAGTATCACTATAACCAATTTTAGAATATTTTCATCACCCCGAGAAGAAAATTGTGCTCATTAATAGTTACTCCATTTTCCCAAAATCCCCAGCACTAGGTAACTGCTAACGTACTTTCTGTCTTGATAGATTTGTAGTGACACGCTTTTAAGTATGAACAGACAACCAGGGATTACAAGAAATCTCAGAAAAGCTACTATTGTAAAAGAGATCAAAAATATAGAAAAAAGCTAACTAGAATAACCTAAGATTATGCAGGGGTTAGAAAATGCCAAAAAACCCTTAGACCCCAACTATTATTTGTATCTTCAGATAAGTTACAGCAACTATGAAATAAAAGAATGGGATACTAAAGGAAGAAATTATCAGGACAAGAAAGAGGTCCTGGAAAGTAAAAATGTAACAGTAGAACTGATTGAATTAGAGGACTGTATGAAAATCTGAGGAAATCTCACAAACAATAGAGTAAAAAGACAAAGAGATGGGAGACAGAGAAAAAACAACAGGAACATAGAAGACTAGTCTAGCAGCTTCAATTTTCAAATGAGGAGATACACAGAGAAAAGAAAAAACAGAGGCAATGAAATCATCAAGAAAATTTCCTAGACCTAAGAAAAAAAGACCAAAAAGGAAAAAAGAAAAATTTCTAGACCTGAAAGACTTGAGTATGTAGATTGAAAAGGTCCACTGAATACAACACTTTACTACAGATGAAAATAAGACCAACTCCAAGACAATTAAGAAAAAGACATCTTTAAACTTTCAGAGATGGGGAGAAAATAGATAACGTGCAGATGACCAGGAAACGGATAAATTTGAACTTTCGAACAGCAACTTAGGGAGCCTGAAGACAATGGAATAATGCCTTTGAAAACCACTTCTGAAATAAAATTCTATACTCTGCTAAACTATTACTTACGAGTGACGTTAGCATAAAGACATTTTCAGACATGCAAGATCTCAAAAAACTAACTTCCCATGAGTCCTTTTCTCAAAAAGATACTGGGGGATGTGCTCTGTAGAAACAAAGGAATAAACCAAGAAGAGGAAAATATAAACACTCTGAAGCAGTGGAGTCAACTTCAGAGACAAAATGAATTCCCAGAACAAAGGTGAAAGAAGTTCCCAGGATAACATCTGTGCACCAAACTTAGCAGACTAGACAAGGTCAGAAGACTCTGGGCAGAGCTTACTCAGTTGAGTAACTCTGCTGAAACATCCGATGCGTCTGAATTAATTAGACATTTTAAAGAGTTTGAGATTCAATGATTAATAAATATGTAGACAACTAAGTAAATAAAACAGAATGGAACATTATTTTGGGGAGAAGTATAAGGAAATATAATGAAACTTTACAACAGGGCACAGCTGCGAATATATTTATGATATAAGATAAATTACCATCTAATAGAAGTTATGATGCAACTCTACTAGAAGAATAGAGAGGATGAAAAGGGTTAGTGTGAAAGTGGAGTGCTAAAAGGGAGCTATATCATCCTCTTCCAAAGTGAGAATAAAAACACTGGAAATGGCAACTCAAGTATTTTGTTTAGAGAAATAACTAAAAAAAAATCAGATAAAAACAGTGATTGCCTTTGGTGAGGAGGAAATAGGGGCGGAGAATGGATGGAGGTTGGTGGTTTTAATAATGGTCCTGGAAGAAGTATTTGACTTTCATAAAAATAAAACCTAGAAAAATATGAAGAGAAGTGTGAAGAGAATATAGTATTTCGTGCCATAGAAATTTGTATGATGTAATGTAAAATGGCAGTCACACTAGGATTACAATCATATCATGAATTACACACATCTGAAATGGTCTGATGGGGTTTACAGAGGCATTAATGATTGTATTAAGGTAGTGAAATTAAGAATAACCACTGTCTTTTCCAAATTTCCTATATCATAAAGTTCCTATATAATTTTCATAATCAGAAAATGAATTCACAAAGCAGAAAAAGTTTATTCCTAATTATAGACTGGAACCTGGTTCACAATTATTTCTGTCATTCATATCTATATTTTTCAAGTTATCAAGGAAAGCTCCTGAATAGCTGGTGGTTTCTTTTTTTTTTTTTTTTTTTGTTTTTTGAGACGGAGTCTCGCTCTGCCGCCCAGGCTGGAGTGCAGCGGCGAGATCTCGGCTCACTGCAAGCTCCGCCTCCTGGGTTTACGCCATTCTCCTGCCTCAGCCTCCTGAGTAGCTGGGACTACAGGCGCCCGCCACCGCGCCCGGCTAATTTTTTGTATTTTTAGTAGAGACGGGGTTTCACCGTGGTCTCGATCTCCTGACCTTGTGATCCGCCCGCCTCGGCCTCCCAAAGTGCTGGGATTACAGGCGTGAGCCACCGCGCCCGGCCTTCTTATTCTTTCTTTCCTACAAGTCAGTGTTGGGAGTACTATGAATCAACAATTCTAAAAATTGTAAGCTGATCAAAGGTGACGATTACACTTAGTTTCTCCTCTCAGTGTTTGACATAATATTTGCAACACCATAAAAATACTTTTCTCTGTCCCCAATTCTGAGGAAATGTGAAAAACAATTTTTCTAAATATCCAAGGTTAATACTGCTTGAACCAGAAAAAGTTAACCTTTTAAAATTTGTGGTGTGAGACGTTTGCATTATGATAACTTTCCAGCACTGTGGCCTGATTCTTGAGGCATCTTATGCAACATTCCAAAGAGCCCATCTAATTTAAAAAATAATTAAAAATATCAATGTCTAAGTATGTGATTGAATAGGAGGAAAACAAAACAAAAAATTATATCTAGTTTACAACTTAGAGCTACAAAATCATGAATGTTGCTTGGTTGTCTCAATCCTGAGAAAAATTCCTCTGAGATTTGCACAAACTGTTCTTTTGTCTGTAGGATGCTCTGTTTCAAATCCATTTCCAGAATAGGCTTTTAGTTTGAGGGGTAAATGATCCGGTGGGTGGTATTTTAGTTTAAAGAGTCTAAACAATTACTTAAGAAGCAGAAAAATATGTTTCATTAAAAAAAAATCATTCTGGCTTTTTCCTTACAGTCTGGGTTTGGCACAATCACTGGTGCCTACACAAAAGCCACAGTGTCCTGTCTTTGCTAACAGAACCCCAGGTTTAGAGTTTAGGTAGTAGGTGGAGATCTGTAGTGATGGGGTTCAGGATATTCTACCCATTATATGGCAACTCAGCATTTGAGAAAACAGCTCCTTGGCCAGTTGTGATGGCTCATGCCTGTAATCCCAGTGCTTTGGGAGGCCAAGGCGGGTGGATTGCTTGAACTCACGAGTTCAAGACCAGCCTGGACAACATGGCGAGATCCAGTCTCTACAAAAAATACAAAAATTAGCCGGGCATGGTGGTGCATGCCTGTAGTCCCAAATACTCAGGAGGCTGAGGTGGGAGAATCACTTGAGCTGTGAGGCAGAGGATGCAGTGAGCTAAGATTGCACCACTGCACTCCAGCCTGGGCAACAGAGCCAGACCTTGTCTTAAAAAAAAAAAAAAGAAAAAAGAAAACAGGTAATAAACCTAGGAAGGTCACTCTCTGACCTTCTCTCACCCTTCTTGCCTGAAGCAGGCAATAAAAGAATCTTCTGGCCTGTAGTAGGCCGTAAGACCCCACTTGAGAGGTGCCCTCCCTATACCTGGAGGAAGGAAATATACTTATCTCTGAAGACACAAGGACACGGTGACCAATCTGAACAAAGAAGTCTTGCTAAGTTTCACCCAGTCTTTTACCATTAGATCATACCCCCTTTGGTCAATCATACTTTCCACTTCTTCATCAACTCTAGCATAAAAATACACAGGTTTGCCTGTTTTTTTGGGTCTTCATTTCTGAAAGCTCCTCTGTCGTATTAAAACATTAAATACATTTGTATGCCTTTCTCTTGTTAATATGTCTTCTGTTATAGGGGTTATAGGCATGAACCTAGTGGGTAAAGAAAAGACATCTTTCTCTCCTCTGTAGTAGTCTCAGGGGAGGTAGCCCTCTTCCCAGCCTCCTTTGCAGCTAGAGGTAGTCGTGCAATCCACTTCTGGCCATAAGCTGCTAAGAGGATGCTACTGGGGGCACAATTGGGCAACCTCCCCCATAAAAAGCCTTGCAATGCGGAATTTCTCCCTCCCCACCTTTTTTCTTTGCTTTTTCTATTTCCTTCCTGCAGAAGTCCCTGGAGACAGGATGTGATATCTGAAGCTATGGCAGCCATCTTGTAACTATGGGGCCACAAACAAGAAAAGCAAAAACCAGAGTGAAGCATGGCAGAGCAGAAAGATGGAAAGAGCCTGGATACTTAAGAGTGTCACTGTGCAGCTGTACCCACCCTAGACTGCATACACCTGACTTTAAGTAAATGACAAATGTCCTTTATTCTATCTCAAGTCAGTGCTTCTCCATCTTTTTTGTGTCATGACATTCACAGTGGGTGGTAATATTTGTACCACCCTCTGGGGAGCACAGAGGAGACTGCTGGCACCTGAGGTGAACTATGCTGGGGGCTTCAGATGCCCCAAAACTCCTCCCTACCTTGAAGTCTGAGGGGATACATATCTCTGCACATCTCTTTGTGGCTCATCAATGGGCCTCACCATACAGGTTGAAAAGTTCTAGTTTAAGCCATGCTTACCTGTGACTTGACTGAATGTACTTCTAAGTAAAACTTGGACTCAATGCTGCTTGTCAATGGAAAGTGATGAGATATATAAGATATCATACATTCTGTAACAACATATGAATATGCAAAAAATACTGATCTTAGCCCAAATCACATCATATGATTCTACTGACAGAACTATTTGCTATTTAACTTGTATTCTTTCTTGTCATTAATGGTGCCACTTCGTGATTAACTACAGGTACATTTCATGAGATCCAAAAGTAGAAATTTTTCTTTCTTTTTTCTCAGACAGAGTCTCACGCAGTTGCCCAGGCTGGAGTACAGTGGCATGATTTTGGCTCATGCAACCTCCGCCTCCTGGGTTCAAGCGATTCTCTTGCCTCAGCCTCCTGAGTAGCTGGGACTACAGGCACGTGCCACCATGCCAAGCCAATTTTTGTATTTTTCTAGAGATGGGGTTTTGCCATGTTGACTAGACTGGTCTTGAGCTCCTGGGCTCAAGTGATCCTCCTGCCTCGGCCTCCCAAAGTGCTGGGATTACAGGTGTGAGCCCCCTTGCCCAGCCTATAGGAATGTTTCAAATGATGCATTTGAGAATACATTCATAATGGTTGAAGAATTACAGATTTTAGGGAAAAAAGTTTCATTTCATCTAGAAGTTCATCTTATGGGTCAAGTTATTATGTTTTCTATATGGTCTTAGGTTTGGGTACACAATGCCCTTGGCAATAATTGATTTTTCTATGAGCCTGACATTTATGTTTCTAAGCAAGTCCCTTTTGTCAGCTCCACCAGTGCTTACCGTAGAGGGTTGATGGGTGCAATAAATAAAATAATATCTGTAAAGCTCTTGGCTGACTACACTGCATACCGTACACATCAAAGACATAGTTCTTAGGATTATTATAAACAAAAATGTAAAAAGAATGTGCATGAATTAATGGTAGTCATAACTCATTGGATAAAAAATATCTTCCATATGGATAGAGTAAAATACTACATAAACATTACTATAAAAGTGCTATAAAAATATGAAGCTCTCACCACTCCCCAGAACTCATGTAATTATTTTAACCTGAGGCCAGCTCTCAGGTGACCCACCTTCCTGTTTTGGCAAAGAAGTGCCATGCTCTGGTTGCATCTGAGAGCTGTGTATTCTTAAACAAAAATATCCAGTTCCCCACTTTTCCAGAGATCACACTGAGAGGGCTTTACATGGGAGTCCCTTGTTTATTAAGAACTGTTTCTATGTCACGGAGGCCAGGAAATGAATTTTAAATCTGTCTTAACCACAGAATGACACATAGGACAAACGACAAGAGCAAATTGGGGAGCTCTGCTCTCTCTCACAGTGCCTGGGCTGATGAGTTCAACACATCTGTTTGCATTTGAAAAGTCAGACGTATTAATTATTGTTACAAACACAAATAAAAGTGATCAATGTAAATCTTCCTGGAATTAAACCCTTTATGAAGCGACACTGTCACTTGTGGAATCCCTTCTTGGTTCAGCCAAGCATGAGCATCTCGAATGTTGAATGTGGATAATTACAAAACATCTTCTGGGCACTTATGCCAAGGACAATGAGCAATATGATCAGGGATGTGCAGTTTTCACTCTGTAACACTCTTCCTTTACTGCAGGCATCATACACAGCTCCAGGCAAGTCATTTTTCCTAACTCTGTCTGCCTAACTCACTTTGTGTAGATTTTTCATTGAATACCATTTGCTTTCTATTGTGACTATTTATACAAATATTATAGGCTCTCAAGGGCAAAGATTTTCCATCTTTTCTATCCTTTCTAGCATCTTGTTTGGACTTGTTTGTGAGCACCAAGGACACACCTCTGGGGATTTACAGATATACTTGGACAGCACTTGACCATGGGCAGATGGGGCAAGAGCCAGTGAAATTTGGGTATTTGACTGCAACCCTGTTTGTTCGCACATGTAGAGGAGATCTGGTGCAACCCCAGTTACCTGGAGCAGTATAACAGCACAGTCACTGCTGTCGTATCAACATTTTTCGCTAGTCCTCTCTTACGTGGGGCTTGTCTATGGGGCACGTTGGCATTGGGAAGTTCTCATTTCCTGATTTACTGTCTCATGATGAGATACCAATCAAAACTAAGATACAAAGAACTCTTTAAAAAATAGCCTTTTCAACTCATCCACACCCAATTGGAAATATACTGATTATGGATTAACTCATTATTAATGATTTTGTCTATTTTGAAAGAGCCTGCCCTGAACAAGGAGTCAGGAAATGTAGGTCTTAGCTCCACTTTTGCAATTAAGCTATGCTACAAACCTTAGAATCTTTGCTGAGCAGTTCTCTGGGCCTCTCTTGATCTGTAGACGAAGCAGCAGAGGCAGATGAAACACATCCCATCTAATTTGTAGTTTAACCCTACAACTACAATAAAGGGTTAAAAAAGGACATAAACCTATAAAGAGGGGAGAAGATTGGAAGAAGCTAAGAGAGAAAAAATTGAGGAGTCTGAAAGGCATATGAACAATTTCGCAAACTCGAGAGGAAAATCCTGAGCTACCACTGGGAAAAGCAAATAAATATATAGCCAGGCAAAAACCTTTCCCCATTCCAACAGAAGACTAGAGGATTTGATTTTTTTTCTCCCTGTGGAAGACACAGAACAGGGTATGTGGACCCAGGGACACCAGAAGCAACTGAGGTAAAAGAAAGAGAGGAAGTGAATATGTATACTAGATGCGAAGACATCCGTTCCCGCCAGACGTCCCAGAAGGCTGACAGCCAGGCCTTTCTCCTCCAAGCAAGAAACTGGAAGTATCTCCTATAGGGAGCCTGACCAGCTCAATAGCTTGCTGGTCAACAAACTCTTCTCAGGTGCTTAAGTTTCCAGTCAGGGATTTTTTTTTTTTTTTTTTTTCTTGCTCTGTTGTCCAGGCTGGAGTACAGTGGTGCAATAAAATAACAGTTTACCACAGCCTCAACCACCCAAGCTCAAGCCATCCTCCCATCTGAGCCTCTGAGTAGCCGGGGCTACAGGTGTGTCACCCCACTTAGCTAATTTTAATTTTTTTGTAGGGATGGGGTCTCACTATATTGCCCAGGCTGGTCTCAAACTCCTGGGCTCAAGCAATCCTCCTACCTCGGCCTCCCAATGTGCTGGAATTACAGGTGTGAACCACCACACCTGGCCTCTAATCAGCTTTTTAGTCTCCCACTCAAACCTTAGTTGAGCAGACAAATGAAGATTTCCAAAAATCTGAAGAAAACCTCCAGCATAGAACATGTAGACTGAAACAAAGAGAAAAAGGCAGCCTGGATGAAAACTGAGACTAAAAAGGGAGAAGAAACAAAAATCAGAGCAAAACAACAAACCTAATCCTAATATCTTCAGGAAAAAAGAGAAATTACAATCATGAAAACAGGAAAGATTGCTAAAAATAAAATCTCAGTGAACAAAAAAAGAATTCTTATAAAACATGGTAACGGAAATCAAAAACTCAGTGGAAGGATTAGGAGATGAAGTTGAGGAAATCTCTCAGAAACTAAGACAAAAACATAAATAGATGGTACTGAAGACAGAAAAGTAGAGAAAATTGGAGGGCAAATCCAGGATATTCTATATGCATAAAAGGAATTACCAAAAGGAAAAAGAAAATAGAGAGGAGGAAATAAGAAAATAGTTAAGAAAATTTCCCTAAACTCAAAACATGAGTTTTCAGGATGAAAAGGCCCCGTGAGTGCTTAGCATGCTGGCTGAAAATAGACCTGCACCAAGGCCTAGCATCATGAAATACTGAGACACTGGGAGAAAATTGAAGAGTTTACAGGTTTCTGCAATAATAATAATACAAAGAAAGAAAGAGAGAAAGAGAGAGAGAGAAAGAGAGAAAGAAAGAGAGAGAGAGAGAAAGAAAGAAAGAAAAAGAGAAAGAAAGAAAGAGAAAGAAAGAAAGAGAAAGCAAGCCAGCCATTTACAGAAGATCAGCAATCAGAACAGCACCGGATTTCTCAATGGTAACTGGAAACTAGAAGACAATGGAGCCAAGCCTTCACCATGTTGAAAAAAAACCCCAAAAGATTTGCAATCTAGAATTCTATACCAGTGAATCTATCAATCAAGTGTTAGGGTTAGAAATAAAGACTTAGACATGCAAGATCTCAAATATTTTGCCTGCAATGAATATTTTTCATACTGGAGGATGCTGTAGATTCTTTGGAAAATGTTCCATCAAAATGAGGTAGTAAACCAAGAAAGAGGAAGACGCAAAGAGGAAGATGTAGGAGACGACAAACAAGGGAACTGATACAGACAAGAGGTGACTAGAATCCCCAGAATGATGGAGAAGAGAGGCCCCAAGGTAACATTTGTACATCAGGTCCTAGAGGCAACCAGTTCAGTCCAGGCTGGTCAGAAGTGACTGGCAGAAACTTCTGCAAGACAATAAAATGAACAGAACCTCATGCACTTAACTTGTTTGAGAAGCAATGAAGACACTGGTTGAAAGCTTAGGGTTCCATTAAGGAAAAATACACAGAAAACCGAAGAACAAGGCAGTTATTTATTACAAGAAAAACAAAACGTCACACAGGAAAGGAAACTCAAACATAGTATATGACACTATTCACACAACCATAATAAAACACTCAATATCGATCGGACTACAGTCAAGATGTAACTACACAGGGAAACTGGAAGGGTGTAGGAGGAGGGGGTAGGAACAGTACACATACGCGGTATGTGTGGGGTGGAGAAAAGACAGCTAAATCTTCATCTTCTATAGTAGACAGTTATCAGCTAATGCCTATACCCAATAGATCAAGCAATAACAATATAAGCATGTTATTTAGAAAAACTGAATTAATTGCCAGTGGAATCAGCTCAAAGAGTTGAAGGTGATTGCACATGGAGACAGTAAACCGTAGGGAGAGGAGGACTATGACTTGCTCTTTTTCTTAACACATGTTACATGACTATTAAACTCTGGGCATAGAATTTTGATACAAAAATAATTTATAAATTTTAAAAATCAATACTTTTTTTAATAAACAAAAGGGCTGGATGACATGATGGCCAAAGGTCCCTCTCATCTCCAAAGCTCTGTGACTCTTTCAGGATGAGTTTTGCTACTTAGGTTAGAAAGGCAGGAGGGTGGACAGGGAAAAGGCGAAGGCTCGACTGGTTTCCCAAATGAGCTTTGTCCTGGCCTTGGAATACTTGGCCTCTCTCCTGTCACAACTCAGTGACCACACAGAAAGCAGCAGGTGAGGGTGGTTGGAATTAGGAGAACACCAACCCAGATGCACCTGTATATAAATAAAAGACAAAAAATCTTCTCCCAGACGAAGTGCTTAGTCAGAATCATTCTTCCAGTGTGATGAGAAGCAATGAAAGACAAGACAGAGAAACTCTACCATTTTTTCCCCCATGTAGCCTTCAGGATGAAATTTGCATTTTAGCAAAATCCTTTAGTTTGAAAACAAGTCTGGTCATTTTTAAGTTATTTTGTGACTGTCCATTCACTAATTTATAATAGGGCTGTCTGGAAAAAATAATGAGCTCCTTTACATCATTACACATTTCACCTTTATTACTTTATCCTTGAAAACAGGTGATTCAATGATTCCATTTTAGATTAGTATTATTGTGAATGGAGAGTTTTACATTGTCTCCTAGTTCCCTCATTACAATTATCTAATTCTCCTGCACTCATAACTATCATGAGCTAAATGCAAAGGCAGGTTGTGGTAGAGGCGTCCGGTCTGTCTGTGGGAGGCTGGGCCAGCTTGGTGCTGTGAAGTGAATGAGTCCTCAGCAGCAGGTTTATGTCAGTGGACTTCCCCAGTGAAATTCCTTTCCCCAAAAATCAACAAGTCATTTAAATCACAGGAGATAAAGCTGACTACTGTGGTGATGACTCCACAGATAACAGAAGGATTAAACAGAGGATGTCGGGACCAACTTTCTACTTGCCTTAGAAGAAACTGTTACTCTTCCTGTATATTTGAAGCGTATCAGAGGAACAAAAATGAATCTTGGGATTCTTGCAGAGCCCCCAACTAGAGGGCCTCTGGGTGGAGGAGACATGGCCAGAACTGGTAACATGAACCTGGAAGTTCACCTGTTACAGATCCCAGGCCCACACAGGGAACACTACTTTGTATACAACACAAGAGCTAGGCTCAGAATAATGGGAATACAGTGGCTGGGCCAAAGGGAAACGTCTCGAAGAGAGGCCATGGCAGGGAAGGCAGCTGAATGGGTGCGGACAAGCTCCTGGGAAGCGTGCTGCCCTGTGTGAGGCTGCTGGCCAGAGGCTCTCTAGGGTGAGACGAAATGTGCCTAAGGCCGGCTTCACCCAAGAGTGCAACTGTCATGTGGACAAACCAAACAGCAGAGTGAAACGGTCAGGGTGGAGAGGGACTCAGGGCTCAGAAGGACCAAGCTGACCTTTAAGCAAAGAGGGGGAGTCAGTGGAGGCCAAGGAATCTGAAAATTACCCTGCTTGACTACAGAACCAAGGATCTCTGTAGATTCAGGGAAGTCACCAACAGCCGCTGGGCAGAAATGTATGTTGGCTTCAGGTCAGAGGAACCACACTGGGAAGCAGGTTTGGGGCTGGCTGAAGCATTTCCCACAGGTGTTGCTAACCTAAAATACCTCGTTAAATGAAGTTTAGCCTAAAGCTGCCTCCTTACATATCTAAGTTTGGACTAAAGGTTTTTCTGTACATTGATCACTACAACAAGCAGAGGTGTAAACCAACCATAGTTTACATTTGTGCCAACCACTGAGTCTCGGCCAATCAAATGTAGCCAACTGTTCGAACTGTGTTCCAATAAGGTGAATGCCAAGCTCTGACCAGCCAGTAGTTTCCGTGCCTTACTTCGGTTTTCTGTACGCCATTTTCCTTCTGCCGTCCATAAATCTTCTTCCACCACGTGTCGGTGCTGGAGTCTCTGAATCTGCTGTATGATTCTGGGGGCTGCCCAATTCACATATTGTTCACTACTCAAGTAAACACCTTTAAATTTAATTCAGCTGAACTTTTTCTTTTAACGCCTTTAAGGCAAAAAGTCACTTTTTTTTTTTAGGGTCTGTCCAGGCATGTCTGAGGTATGAGAAAGGAACTGAGGTCCTGTTCTCCTTACTAGAATCTGAAAACATATCCACTTTGCTATGGTTTTATATTTCTGGCATTACATGTTATGTCCTCTTAATTTCTTCAAAGAGTTCAGCTGTGTCTCAGCTGAACCACAGACAGATGCTGTTTCACTACTCAGAAAGAATAGAGGGGAGAAGAGTTTATTTCCAAAGAACATTTCTCTTGTATACTGGTGTGGGTAAGAATTTTTTAAGGGGCTTACCAAAATGCAGATTTCAGGGCCCCATTTCTAGATGTAGGGACCCTGATGTGGGAGCTAGTCACACTGAGAAATATTTCTCTAGAGGCTCCATGAAGGACGGCAGAGAATTGAAGAGTGTCTGCAGAGGAACATTCACTACCAGCAAACCATCCTTCCAGAGACATAGCACTAGTGTTTGAAGTCAAGGGAAATAAAGATGTGGTGTTTTAGTTCCAGAATTAAGAGGCAGAGAATGGATTTAAAAAAGGTCATTTTTTTGGTCAGTTAAAATATTCAAAAATTGGCCAAGTTTTCCCACTTTTTTTTGGCAATAGGATTTATCCATAAACTAAATCCACTAAGAAATCTTAGTAACACATAAAAAGCACCTAGAAATATTATCACACATGAATTCCTTAAAAAATGTGAATGTTCTTTGAATTAATGCTGAATCCTAAATTATTCTTCATATAATATCAGATATCTGAAAAATTCACTTCAATTTCCTGCCCTGGCAGAAATATATGAGGGATCATTTGAAAAGCTAATCACTTCAGAAGTAATTCTATAATTTGTCAAAAAGGAAAAAAGACATCTGGCAAAATCCAGGTGCAGACTAATGTGATGTAAATCCATGTTTTTTCTTCTACTTTTTTTTTCTGGGGGTGGGGAGGAAAAACTAACAGGCATATTATAAAGCTTCTGCAGCTTCCTTTTTTTTTTTTTTTTTTGAGGCAGGGTCTCGCTCTGTTGCCCAGGCTGGAGTGCAGTGGCATGATCATAGCTCACTGCAGCCTGGAATTCCTGGATTCAAGCAATCCTCCCATCTTAGCCTCCCAAGTAGCTGGGACTACAGGCACGTGCCACCATGCTCAGCTGTGTTTTTAAAAAATTGTTGTTTTGGTAGAAATGAGGTCTTGCTAAGCTGCCCGGGTTGGTCTCAAACTCCTGGGCTCAAGTGATCTTCCTGCCTCGCTTCCCAAAGTGCTGGGATTAGAGGCGTGAGCCATCTCTCTCAGCCAGGTTCCAATTTTTTCAGCGTGTGCCTTAGCCACAACTGAAGAAAGACGTGACACCACTCAGGTTCACTGGTAATGCCGGCAAGCCTATAATGGTTTTAATTTTTTAAATGAAATACTCTTCTTCCAAGAGACTGAATAAGGAAGGTTTTTGCTTCTCCTCTAGATATGTGGCATCATTTGCTTGATGACTTCGTTTCTTGACACTTGGGAAAAGATGACTAAATCCTTCTCTTTACTAAGAATGAATGAGTGTGCCCGCATTTTCCCCTCATTCTGTGTGTTTGCTCCAGACTAAGATGCAGATAAGGTGGGGTGGGGGGTGGTGGGTTCACAATGATGTATTGGTCATAATGTAGAAGTGTTTTGTAAGGGCATGGATGATGGCTATCTGCTCCCAACCTGTGTCAGCTGCCTTATCAGAGGGAGTCTCACCTGGGTTCCTCAAGCTTACAAGCCTCTTTGAGGAATTCTCAAGCTAAAAATCTATCCCACGTGTCTGGAATTAGCTAAGGCGTTTCTATGAGTATTTACAACCAGCACGGTACCCAGGAATGTGTTACTGATTGTCAGACAGACTTGTTGGTAAATACTGGAGTCTCTAATTGCACCGATCATTAACAAATCTATGGCTACTTTACATAGTACTATTACATTGGCATGATAATAAATTGGTTCCATAATTACTTCTATGAAAGTCTAAATTGATTCCTGTTCTTGTACTCACACTCTAACTTTGTCGAGCTTTGACCTTGTCCTCTCTCTCTCTCTTTTAGAAAAGCTCCTGTGTCTATCTAGCTTTTGCTCCATGTGCTGTGGTTGTTTTTATCCTATCTCAACTCTACTTTGCAATGCTGGAGCCCAGAGTTGGCAAACGGTATCCCATAGGCCCCTTGACCAGGTGCTGTCAGTCAAGGCACTGCAGGACTTGGATGAGACGGTGGCAAGAGGACAGAAGCTGCTGGCTTTCTGCTCTCATTTATCTTTCTTCCATTTCGGGGCAGTGTCTCTGGAGGTGGCTATGTTCTTGCCCTATCCCAGCTCTTCAGGTAGCATCCTCCGCCACCATCCCTTCTCTAAGGCGGCAGCAGGTATCATGGCAGAGCTGATGGTGGGAGCTGCCTCCTGCAGTTATTTACCTGAGTTTCTGCAATTTCCCCCTTCAGTCTTCCAGCCTCCCCACATTCTGTAACCAATGCCCTTTGAAATTCTAAGTGTGTTTTCCATTTCCTGAAAGGACTCTAACAAAGTACTCCGTGATGGCTTTTTGCCAAAAACATCATGCCCCTTACAGTGAGACTTATGAAGAAGCTGCAAGGTGTTAGTGTCTCAAATCCCTTGGTTATTTTATTTCAACAAATGCTTTATGGGGCTTACTATGTGCCAGAAGGTATAAACGCTTTCTAATTGTTATTTCATTTAATCCTTATAACAACTCTTTGGGGGCAGTAGTATAGTAATTCACACTTTACAAAGGAGGCAACTGAGGCACATGATGAGCAAGTAACTTGCCCCATGTTAGATCACTAGAAGTGGCAGTTTGAGAGCTAATATCCTAAGTAATGATTTAGCAAGATGCATGAGCATCTTTACCCACCACCATCTGAGGTAGTGGGGGTAGGAAGGTCTGTGTGCAAGGCAGGAGTAATCAGATTAAGAAACACAAAAGAACAAAGAGTCTGGAGAGGTCATCTTCAGTGTTTAGCATCAACAAGTGCATCATCCTACGAGTGGTTGTGCAGCCCTAGACTGGTGTCTAGGTATGGCAGGTAGTTGTGAAGTTCACAGCAGATAACACAGTTGTGCTGTCTTTCCCTTGAGATTAGGGTTAGGGGATTGGAATCACTAGGAAGTTTTTGCAACTAACTGTTCTCCCTTCATTTTGTAAATATTAAAGGTTCCTGCTGACCTTGCTATATCAACAGAAGATATAGGATTTTCTAAACCCAGCAGGAACATATCTAATAAAAGTCTTCTCTCAAAATTACATAGTGATTTGGAGTCCACCTGGAGAGTTGGAAATAACAACTTGAGGAAATAGCTATTTTAGGTTTCTTATAAATTTAAATTAATGTTAAATTTTTAAAGTGTTTGAACATTCTGTCTTAACATCTTTGAAGATGAAAATCCTCCCTCAAAATCCCATGAAAAAAGAAAAGCCAAAAAGATGAAGAAGAGAACTTGTATGGATGTCACCAAATTTCCATGAAAAGCATCATCTAAAACTTATCATCTGAAACTGCGTATTCTATATCAGTGCTGTAGCTGGAAGTCATGCCTCCACTTTTTAGCCATGTGGCCTTGAGAAAGTTACCTAATGTTGCTAAGCATCAATTTCCTCATGTGTAAGATGGAGACCATAAATATAATAACTTTATAGAATTGCTGTGAGAATTAAATCACTTGACATGTACAAAGGGCTTAACATGGCCCTTAATAAGGTTCAATAATTAGTTGCTACTGTATCAGATTATTATTGGTGGTTTGAAGCAGGATTAATATTATGATAGAAAAGTTGCCCTCACAATGCTGTTTTTAATAAGCAAAATTCACCAATAACTGGTAGAACAAATACTATAGGTGGACATTAACATAAGCCCATTGGCTGGGCACAGTGGCTCACACCTGTAATCCCAGCACTTTGAGAGGCTGAAGGGGTGGATCACTTGAGGTCAGGAGTTCGAGACCAGCCTGGCCAACATGGTGAAACCTTGCCTCTACTAAAAATACAATAATTAGCCAGGCATGGTGGCGGGTGCCTGTCATTCTAGCTACTCAGGAGGCTGTGGCAGGGGAATCGCTTGTACCCTGGAGGCGGAGGTTGCAGTGAGCCGAGATGGCGCCACTGTACTCCAGCCTGGGCCACAGAGCGAGACTCTCTCAAAAAAACCCCAAAAACCAAAACCCAAAAACCAAAAACATAAACCCACCACTTTGCCTGCTAGAAATATTTTAGTTATTAAGCAGCAAAAAAAAAAAAAAAAAAAGTCTCAAACACAAGACCAGAACTCATGTTAGGAAAAAAACCAACCAACCAGCCAACCTAATATGTATTTGGAGGCCGTGATGCAGGAATGGTACAGTGGAAAAGACAAGAGGCTTAGACCCTAGAGACCTGTGTTCAACTGAAGTCCTACTAACACGCTCAGATATCATACAAGGTTTCCGCATTTCCATTTTCTGATATTTCAGACAAATCTAAAGAAAGATCTCTAACCTTTGGGATGGCTCTACTTGCATGTCTGTAAACCTTAGCGGTAAGCAATTTGTGGGGAAGGGCTTTTGGTTAGAGTGTTTCCGCTCCTGTTCTAGGTCTACAACACTGTAATGGCAGGAAGAAGAGGGCACAAGACTGTTCGATCTGCTGGGCTAGCCTCTGAGATCTAGAATGTTGGACTCATCATTTAGGGAGCCTTTACCAATTTGCCCTCTATGTACAAATGACCAGTGGCTTTTTCTCTGACATTTTTGCCCTTCTCACAATACTGCAAATGTCTGCAGGGTGAGCCCAAGTGTTAGAAATAGCCACTAGCCAAACCTGAGACTGGATAGAGTGGTGACACTGGTAAGACATCTTTGATGGGGAAAGCATAGATGCACTGGAATGAAGTGTGACTTTCAATTCCTTATGCATAACCAGAGCTTTGGCTTTGCTACCAGCTATGCAGGAAATCATGAAAATATTCGTATGTGTAACCTATTTCTACAATATTAAATGAAATTGTTCTTAACTTTGAGGTAAAACACGCCTCCGTATTTCTTAGTGCTCAATTTATACCTCTTTTAAAAGAACAGACTTCTTACTAGTAAAGAAAAACGCAAGTTTCAAAAATTCAGAACTTAAATCTCACTAGATGACCGGGAAGCAATGCCCATGACAGTTTCTCTTTATTCCTAGGATCTGCATGCTCTAACACAAGACTGCACAGTGCAACTTGAAAATGTGTACTCCCAATCAGTAGGTTAGATACATACTTTTAAGATGATACTATTTTTTTCTTTCCTTCCTAGCGAATTTTTGGAGTACATTAAAAAAAGAATGGGTTACTATTAAGAGTTTTTGAAGTTACAAAGAATAATCTTTTTAAAAAAAGGAATAATTCTAAGAGACAGCAATTTCCCACTGCAGTATATAATTTAGGTGTGGAGGCATCCAGGCACTAATCAATACCTTGCCAATTTACGGATTCTAAAAAGACTGACAGAATGACAACTGCTAGTTGAAGTATCTGCAGCTTATTTTAGCATAGATATGTATAATATAACATCAAAATTGGAAAACAGACCACTTTGCCTGAACAGAAAAATGATTCATAAAGAGAAAAATCTCACATGTAAATTATAACATCAATATTCAACATTTTTTTCTTTTCTTTTTTTTCTTTTCAATGCATTTTCTTTCCAGGCTCTCTGGATTAGGTTTTGAAACTCAGTTGGCCAGATGAGATTTAGAATAGTGTCTATTTATTGCCTAAAGAAACACCATGTAGGACTAGGTGGGCTCTAAAGGAAAAAATGATAGAAACAAAAATATGAATTTTTTTTTGTTTTTTTTTTTTGGTTTGCTGGTGAAGTTTGCCAGTTGAATAATGAGGGTTGGGCACAGTGGGTCAGGGAAATAGGGATATTGATGCCTGGGAGTTCTCAAACTGTTGTCTTCAGGGTTTTTTTTTTTTTTTTTTTTTTTTTTTTAGCACCTTTATGCCTCTTTTCCTTAAGATTTCCCTAAGTCCGTGATTAAGACCCGAGGCCCTTCTATTACCTTCTTGTGCACATCAAGGCTAAAAGCAGACATACCTACAGGAGCAGGTAGGTGACAGCACAGATGAATGAGGCAGAGGGTGGTGACCTAGGGGGTGCAAGATTTTCCCCTCCAGCTGATAAATGCCAGGAGGAAACAGAGCCAAAATTATATGGTGACCAAGATCCTGATTTTGCAAAAGAATCTGGGTATTTTAGCGAAGTTGTTTGGTTTTTAAAGGGTGGCTCATTGAAAAAACATTCTAGGCTCACTGAAATGCTTCTGTCTGGGCTGTATCTCATTGGCAGGCACCAACTTGACTGTGGTTCCTGCTATAGTGCTGCTGGTGGCCCAGTTTGGTGGCGTGTTCCAGGATGAATTTCCTGGTGCCAGCCTGGAGCCCATGCCCACTGCCTTTCCACAGACTTTGTAGGCACCCAATTATCTAGATTAAATTCCTTTCTGGTTAAGATGAAGTGGTTTCTTGTTCTTGCAGGTGAACCTTGATTGACAGTGATATATAAGATATCAAACTGCAATTTGGAGATACAGTGCCAAAGAAGATTAAAACAATGCACTTGTTTTAAATAAATATTTAAAAGAAAGGAAAAATATCATAGATAACTCATTTTTTATTTTCCCCTTCCAAATCTATATGCTAGTCAGTATCGGCATAAATAAAAGTATCGAGAGTGACAGCACAGTTCTGGGAGCATGTGGAGGTGGAGCATGCAGAGGTAGCTTCCAAGATGGCCAGGAACGATTGGGAGTCAGGAGGAGGCCCTGCCAGGCCCCAGGAAAACCTTATGAATACCCAAGAGTCAAATACCTCTGGTCAAGAGACTGGATACTTACCTACCACCACCACCACCACCACCACTGCTACCAAAACACAAAACCAAACCAAACCCTTTTATTGTTGGCTGAAAATCTCAGTAAATGATTTAAAAGCACATCTGATTATATGCCCCAATAATTACCATGACAGCAAACTGTAAGAAATCACCATGGCTTCACATGAGAATTGTTTTTGACCTTGCTAAGAACTTCCTGCAACTTTCCAGCTATCTTTTGGGCTGCTATTTATATTCGAGAGCAAAAGAACTTTATATAGACCCACGTGTTCAGCTGCACCAGATACACAGGAAAGGCTGTTGCTTGACTAATTTACATACCAGATTTAAACATTTGACATTAATATTAAGTATTACACATTAAGTCATTTTAAATTTCTCCAATCGAAGGAAACTGACCAAATCAATAACTTTGTATAGTTTAGATAAGTTAAATAATTTTTAATAGGGCCTTATTTGTTGACCCTTAGAGCAGAACAATGCAAACTCAGGCCCAGCTAAGATTTGTGGCTCACTTTGCTACCCACTGGTTCCACTTTTCTCGACCTAGACTGGCTGCCTAACCTGCTGTGTACCTAATCTTGTATCTAGCTGAGAGAGGAGGAAACAGCAAAAAAAAGAATTACTATAGCAGGTCCGACTAGCAAACTTTAACTTGCCAAAAGACTAAGCTAGACTCTATGGATATCCATATATTAAAAATAAATCTACTTTATTGACTCCTCTTCCTGGAAATCAACCAAACTGCTATCCTGGAGATGGAAAGTAACTTAAAGCATAAGAAATTCTTCACCTGCATAAATCTGATCTTGATTCTTGAGAGCTAGGTTTCAACAATAACTAGTCTAATATTTAGCAAATAATTATTATTTTACTTATTTTTTAAAATTTTCTATTTTTATAACATTTTATAGAACTCATAAAATGGTGCTTATATAAAAATCCACACCAAGTTGCTAGAGAGCATACAATTTCCAAAAATCTTATAGGTTACATGAGATATTTTGATACAGGCATGCAATGAATAATAATCATATCAGGGCAAATGGGGTATCCTGACTTCTGCTTCTGATGTCGTGTCTCCTTCTCTGACTCTGACCCTTCTTCTTCTGTCTTCCCCTTACAAGAACCCTGTGATTATATTGCGCCTATCTGGATAATTCAGGATACTCCTCCCATTTCAGGATCTTTAATTTAATCCCATTTGCAAAGTCCCTTTTGTCATATAAGGTAACATATTCACAGGTTACGGAATTAGGATGTGGACAGCTTTGGGGGGGCGGGCATTATTCTGTTTACCATAGTCACTAAGATCACACATACCAAAAGAGAATATTACAATATCTTTGCAGCTACCTGTGTAATATTAACTAAGAGTACTCACTCTGAAGAAACCCATTCCTAAAAAATTTACTAAAATAAAAATGAAAGATTTGTCTTCTTCCATTGAGCCAAGTATATAATTTCTACATGACATAATGGTCAACTGTAAAGAAAGATCATGAGGGTTTTCCCTCCAATGTTCTTTTGCCACAGCAAAAATCAAGCATGTTCTCTCTCCGACTTACGAGGCAGATGACAGGCACATGCTGGTTGCTAGAGACGTGTTCTCATTCAGAGACACTGGTTCAGGCCTGATGTTGACGTGGTAACAGCCTGATGGGTTATTTGACTGCACTAAGTATTACCTGTTTGAATAGAGTGTAGGCCTGTCGTGTGGATAGTGCTCGTTGACGTATAAGGAAGAAGATGAAATTGTGGTCGCCAAGGAAGCAGCTTCAAACAGTGATGGAGTGCTAGGCACCAGATCTGGCCTGTGTCGGGATCCCAGGGCTGGGAACGAAAGCAACACACACATTCATGAATCTCAAGAATAAATGCAGCTTTAGTATCTATAATAATCAAAATGAGTCAAAAGCATTCATTTTACCTATCAGGCTGCAAATTCAATTATGAATTAACTGCACTTTTTTTCTGAATTACAGCAGAAATGTAAAATAGCTTCTTGCAAACAGGTTAAACAGAAAGGAAATTGCATTAATTTACAAAATGGCTCATGGAAATGACATTATGAATGCTCTTTTAAAAACCTAATAAAGTGATTTACTATTTCAAAAAGATGGCATGCAAAAATTCATAGGAGTTTAAGCAGATAATTTGACAGAGATTAAAAGGATGACTGGCAAGTGTATAAACAGACAGCGAACCTTTCTGCCCTCCCTGTGATACGCACATATCTATGATTCTCAGGTTGGATCTAAGAACCCATGTTTTTCAAGAGCCGGGAAACAAATACTTCAACAGACTAACAGTCAGCTCTACCTTAACCCCATCAGAGCCCATAAATACATTTAAACATTATCCAGGATTCTTCTTGACATATTTTAACATCAAAGTTGCCTTTTTTAAAATGAGAAAACACTTATTTTTTCTTTAAAACTTAGGGGCCCATGAAATCATTTGTGTAAGAGCCCACCCTTGTGAGGAAGGAGGAATGTTCAAGGCTGAGCAGTAACCCCTGCCCATCTCTCTGGAGTCTATGTGGACTCTTTCCATCACGCCCCCAGACTGACCTAAAATAGATGCTAATAAATACAATTATAACTTTAAGGTGTTCCTGGTATTCCTTTATAAGCACAACAAATTGAAAATTAGATATTTTTAGTGTGTAAATATAAACCGACCGTAATAGGGATTCTCGTGTGAGTGTGAGGTTTTGGATGTTGGATGTGAAGGGTATAGATGGTGGGGTAGGGAGCAACATGGAGGGGAAGCCAGGCAAGCACAGGAAAGGCTGGACTCTGGTCTGGGAAATCAGATGACACACTGGGATGGTAGAGCTCCACCTCTCCACCTCCAATTCAAGTCAAAATAGAAAACTGCAGCGATAGATAAAACATATAAAACCACGAATAACCAAAGTGCTCAACGTTCAAAAATTAGAAAGGCTTCAACTTTAATGTGACACCTGGCTTGCAATCTTCAATATTCTTGATCCCAACGTTTCATTAAACGGAAAGCAAAACATGAAAACTCTCTATAACATTGAAAACTCAGTGTCAAAAATAACCTGATATCAGATTCCAATGAATTGCCACTCCTTATAAGGCAGATGGAGCTGGTCTTCAACCTAGGTTTTGGGCATACCAGCGTTACTTCACAAAGTAGACATGACCTGAGTGACAGAGCAAAATACATCTGTACAGTGACTCAGTCCCAGGTCACACATCATCAGGAAGGTGACCCCTCAACCCATAAGGAGCAGCTCTTTGAGGGAGAGAAGTGTTTCTTCCTGCTCCCGTATCCTTCCGTTTTTTTCTAAAGCCAGTGTGGTAGGCAGAACTCTAAGATGACCCCTAATGACCCACACTCCTGTAAATTCTCCCTTTGTTGTGGGGCCTGCAAACATGATGAGCTGTTATTCCTGTGGCTATGTGATATGACCTAGCAAAAGGGATTTTGCAGATGTAACTCAGGTTACCCAGAGTTGGCTAACACTGAGTTAGGCAAAGGGAAGATTATCCAGGGGAGCCTCACCTAATCGTATGAGCCCATTAAATCTGGGTCTAGAGGTCAGGGACAAGAAGTCAGAGAGAAAAAGTGTTGGGGCTTACTTGCAGGACATTCTGTGTTTGAAGATAGAGGGGCAGCATGGTAGGGAATGTGGATGGCCCCCAGGGCAAAACACGGCTCTTTGTTGTCCGACAGCAAAGAAGCAGGGATCTCCGCCCAACAGCTAAAATGAGCTGAATTCTGCCGACAATATGAATGAGCTTGGAAGAGGATTCGTCCTCTGCACTTCCTGATAAGAACTCAGCCCAGCTCAAAACAGCCAGCTAGCATCATAATGACAGGATCAAATTCACATATAAAAATATTAACCTTAAATATAAATGGGCTAAATGCCCCAATTAAAAGACAGAGGCTGGCAAATTGGATAGAGTCAAGACCTATCAGTGTGCTGTATTCAGGAGAACCATCTCACATGCAAAGACTCAAAATAAAGAAATGGAGGAATATTTACCAAGCAAATGGAAAGCAAAAAAAGGAGGAGTTGCAATCCTAAAATCTGATAAAACAGACTTTAAACCAACAAAGATCAAAAGAGACAAAGAAGGGCATTACATAATGGGAAAGGGATCAATGCAGCAAGAAGAGCTAACTATCCTAAATATATATGCACCCAATACAGGAGCACCCAGATTCATAAAGCAAGTTCTGAGAGACTTACAAAGAGACTTAGACTCCCACACAATAATAGCAGGAGACTTTAGCACACCACTGTCAATACTAGACAGATCAATGAGACAAAAAATTAACAAGGATATTCAGGACTTGAACTCAGCTCTGGACCAAGTGGACCTAATAGACATCTACAGAACTCTCCACCCCAAGTCAACAGAATATACATTCTTCTCAGCACCTCACTGCACTTATTCTAAAATTGATCACAGAATTGGAAGTAAAACACTCCTCAGCAAATACAAAAGACCAGAAATCATAACAGTCTCTCAGACCACAGTGCAATCAAATTAGAACTCAGGATTAAGAAACTCATTCAAAACTGCACAACTACATGGAAACTGAACAATCTGCTCCTGAATGACTACTGGGTAAATAACAAAATGAAGGAAGAAATAAAGATGTTCTTTGAAATCATGAGAATGAAGACATAACATACCAGAATCTCTGGGACACATGTAAAGCAGTGTGTAAAGGGAAATTTATAGCACTAAATGCCCACAAGAGAAAGCAGGAAAGATATAAAATTGACACCCTAATATCACAATTAAAAGAACTAGAGAAGCCAGAGCAAACAAATTCAAAAGCTAGCAGAAGACAAAAAATAACTAAGATCAGAGCAGAACCGAAGGAGATAGATACACGAAAAACCCTTCAAAAAAATCAATGCATCCAGGAGCTGGATTTTTGAAAAGGTCAACAAAACAGATAGACCTCTAGCCAGACTAATAAAGAAGAAAAGAGAGAAGAATCAAATAGATGCAATAAAAAATGATATAGGGGATATCACAACTGATCCCACAGAAATACAAACTACCATCAGAGAATACCATGAACACTTCTAAGTGAATAAACTAGAAAATCTAGAAGGAATGGATAAATTCCTGGACACGTACACCCTCCCAAGTCTAAACCAGGAAGAAGTCGAATCCCTGAATAAAACAACAAGTTCTGAAATTGAGGCAGAAATTAATAAGCTACCAACCAGCAAAAGTCCAGGACCAGACAGATTCACAGCTGAATTCTACCAAAGATACAAAGAGGAGCTGGTACCATTCCTTCTGAAACTATTCCAAACAACAGAAAAAGAGAGAATCCTCCCTAACTCATTTTATGAGGCCAACATCATCCTGATACCAAAATCTGGCAGAGACACAACAAAAAAAGAAAATTTCAGCCCAATATCTCTGATGAACATCAATGTGAAAATCCTCATTGAAATACTGGCAAACCGAATCCAGCAGCCCATCAAAAAGCTTATCCATTACGATCAAGTCAGTTTCATCCCTGGGATGCAAGTCTGGTTCAACATATGCAAATCAATAAATGTAATCCATCACATAAACAGAACCTAAGACAAAAACCACATGATTATCTCAATAGATGCAGAAAAGGCCTTCGACAAAATTCAACACCCCTTCATGCTAAAAACTCTCAATAAAGTAGGGACCAATGGAACGTTATCTCAAAATAATAAGAGCTATTTATGACAAACCAACAGCCAATATCATACTGAATAGGTAAACACTGGAAGCACTCCTTTTGAAAACCAGCACAAGACAAGGATGCCCTCTCTCACCACTCCTATTCAACACAGTATTGGAAGTTCTGGCCAGGACAATCAGGCAAGAGAAAGAAATAAAGTGTATTCAAACAGAAAGAGAGGAAGTCAAATTGTCTCTGTTTGCAGACGACATGATTGTATGTTTAGAAAACCCCATCATCTCAGACCCAAATCTCCTTAAGCTGATAAGCAACTTCAGCAAAGTCTCAGGATACAAAATCAATGTGCAAAAATCACAAGCATTCTTATACACCAATAACAGACAAACAGAAAGCCAAATCATGAGTGAACTGCCATTCACAATTGCTACAAACAGAATAAAATACCTAGGAATCCAACTTACAAGAGATGTGAAGGACCTCTTCAAGGAGAATGACAAACCACTGCCCAAGGAAATAAAAGAGGACACAAACAAATGGAAAAACATTCCATGCTCATGGATAGGAAGAATCAATATTGTGAAAATGGCCATAGTGCCCAAAGTAATTTATAGATTCAATGCTATGCCCATCAAGCTACCACTGACTTTCTTCACAAAAGTGGAAAAAACTACTTTAAACTTCATATGGAACCAAAAAAGAGCCTACATAGCCAAGAAAATCCTGGGCAAAAAGAACAAAGCTGGAGGCGTCACACTACCTGACTTCAAACTATACTACAAGGCTACAGTAACCAAAACAGCATGGTACTGGTACCAAAACAGATATATAGACCAATGGAACAGAACAGAGGCCTCAGAAACAACACCACATGTCTACAACCATCTGATCTTTGACAAACCTGACACAAGCAATGGAGAAAAGATTTCCTGTTTAATAAATGGTGTTGGGAAAACTGGTTAGCCATATGCAGAAAACTGAAACTGGACTCCTTCCTTACAACTTATACGAAAATTAACTCAAGATGGATTGATCAAAGACTTAAACGTAAGACCTAGGACCATAAAAATCCTAGAAGAAAACCTGGGCAATACCATTCAGGACATAGGCATGGGCAAAGACTTCATGACTAAAACACCAAAAGCAATGGCAGCAAAAGCCAAAATTGACAAATGGAATCTATTTAAACTAAAGAGCTTCTGCACAGCAAAAGAAACAATCATCAGAGTGAATAGGCAACCTACAGAATGGGAGAAAATGTTTGCAATCTATCCATCTGACAAAGAGCTAATATCCAGAAGCTACAAAGAACTTAAAAAGATTTACAAGAAAAAAAAAAACCCATCAAAAAGTGGGCAAAGAATATGAACAGACACTTCTCAAAAGAAGACATTTACACAGCCAACAGACATATGAAAAAATACTCATCATCACTAGTCATTAGAGAAATGCAAATCAAACCCACAATGAGATACCATCTCACACCAGTTAGAATGGTGATCATTAAAAAGTCAGGAAACAACAGATGCTGGAGAGGATGTGGAGAAACAGGGATGCTTTTACACTGTTGGTGGCAGCGTAAACTAGTTCAACCATTGTGGAAGTGTGGCGACTCCTCAAGGATCTAGAACTAGAAATACCATTTGGCCCAGTAATCCTATTACTGGGTATATACTGAAAGGATTATAAATCATTCTACTATAAAGACACATGCACATGTATGTTTACTGCAACACTATTCACAATAGCAAAGACTTGGAATCAACCCAAATGTCCATCAATAATAGACTGAATAAATAAAATGTGGCACATATACACCATGGAATACTATGCAGCCATAAAAAAGGATGAGCTCACGTCCTTTGTAGGGACATGGATGAAGCTGGAAACGATCATTCTGAGCAAACTATCAGAAGAATAGAAAACCAAACACTGCATGTTCTCATTCATAAGTGGGAGCTGAACAATGAGAACACATGGACATAGGGAGGGGAACATCACATACCTGGGCCTGTCAAGGGGTGGGACAGCATTAGGAGTAATACCTAATGTAGGTGACGGGTTGGTGGGTGCAGCAAAGCACCATGGCACGTGTATACCTCTGTAACAAAACTGCACATTCTACACATGTACCCCAGAACTTAAAGTATGATAATAAAAAAAAAATAAATAAAAAGCTTATTTCTGAGAGAAAAAAAAAAACAAAAAAACTCAGTCTTGCTGACACCTTCATTTCAGCTTTTGAGACCCTGAGCAGAGAACCTGTGTAAGTTGTACCCAGTCTTCTGACTTACAGAACCATCGGCTACTAACTGGGTATTATTTTAAGCTGCTAAGTTTGTGGTAATTTGTTACATGGCAATAGAAAATATAATCTGAACATACTGAGAATGGCAGAAAACAAACTTAAAAACTAGAGGGAAATTCAGTGATGACTTGGTGCAGGGGGAAGTTCCCCAAGTACAGAGCATTATTTAGAGACTAAACATTGTGCATGAAGAGGATAGCAAAGATAAACTCATTTTATAACATTATGTTACGTTTTCAAAGAATATGCTCAATAGGATTTTCTTTGACCTTCAGAGACCTTTGAAGGTGTTGTGTCTCTAAATTTGAAGCAATGAGTCAAATACTTCATTTGAAAAAAATACAACATACGCCCTACTTCCCATGTTTCCAGCCTTTCTAGATGCTGTGTGGTGTATTTATTATATATTTACCTTTTTTTTTTTTTTCCAAATTAACAACTGGATCCATTGCTTTAACTTTAGAGGTCACATTGAGCATACTACTTGAAAGCTTAACTAATATAATTTTAAAATACGTTTATCCTATTTCCCAGACTACAGACACCTGCGGTTTTGCATGTGCTATCAGAAAATCAGGTAGTCTAGGGAGGGAGATGCCAGTGCCAGGGAGCTTAGGAGAAACGGGTGAATGTCTACCAGGAATTGGAGACATCAGTTCAGAGAGGATCAAGGGCACCTCTGTAACTCTCTTGCCGAAATCACTAACTCCGGGTAAAAGTTGGTTTATGGGAAGATGAGAAAGAAAGAAACCAAACATAGCACGTATGGATAAGTGCTGCTGAAGAAGGAATAGAAATAACACCGCATCCTAAAGACACTGAGGAAGAGAAAACCCCTAGAGGAGGTCTTCACTCCTGTAGAAAGTAAAAGACATTTTCAGGAAATGCTGAGATTCTCCAAAGATAGAAAATCTAAAATGTCATTCTCCCATATTTGATTAGAAGGGAAAAAATAAATGATTAACTTGGCAGATAGAGAAAAGTATTTGATAAAATTCAGTACTCATTCCTGATTAAAAAAAAAAAAAAAACTTTCAGCAAAGTAGGAATAAAAAAAGGAACTTCCTTGGCTTGATTATGGGTATCAAATACAGCAAACTTCTTTTTCAATAGTGAAACATTAGAAGCATTCCCTTTAAAATCAGGACAAGGCAAGGCTGTCTACAATCACTGTTTCTATTCATCATTGTACCAGAAGTCCTAGCCAGCAAGTTAGAAAGAAAAAAAGACAAAAAGGATGTGAAGTCCATACAATAGCAACAAATGGCCAGAAAACTCAATTCTTAAAAAACGTACTATTTTTAAAAATCCAGAAAAAAAATCTATATCAATATCTCTGCATTTATCCAAGAAATAAATCTAACAAAAGGTATATGTACAAGCCACACAAGAAAAATATTATAAAACTTTATTTAAATTCATTAAAGCAGCCGGGCGCGGTGGCTCAAGCCTGTAATCCCAGCACTTTGGGAGGCCGAGACGGGCGGATCACGAGGTCAGGAGATTGAGACCATCCTGGCTAACACGGTGAAACCCCGTCTCTACTAAAAAATACAAAAAACGAGCCGGGCGAGGTGGCAGGCGCCTGTAGTCCCAGCTACTCGGGAGGCTGAGGCAGGAGAATGGTGTAAACCCAGGAGGCGGAGCTTGCAGTGAGCTGAGATCCGGCCACTGCACTCCAGCCTGGGCAACAGAGCGAGACTCCATCTCAAAAAAAAAAAAAAAAAATTCATTAAAGCACTCACTTTGGCAGCACATATACTAAAATTGTAACGATACAGAGAAGATTAGTATGGCCCCTGTGCAAGGATGACATGCAAATTCATGAAACGTTCCATATTTTTCCTTTCTGCCTCTTTTCTTTCCTTCTCTTGGTACCTGCTCATGGTTATGAAGCTTTCAAAGTAAAGAACATGTAGTACCTCCCGAGTATTACCAGTGGGTACCCCAAAAAAAAAATCATTAAAGAAACCTAAATGAAGAGACAACTTGTTGTTCCATTGCATGTATGTGTGTGCATGTGTACCTGTGCATGTGTGTATGTGTACCTGCACAGAATAAGGTCTAGAAGTAAAAGCAACAAAATGTTAGTATTTGTTACCATCATGTAATGAAAGTAGACATTTTTCTTTTTGAATTAGTATTGTCTAATTTTTATCATAAACCATAAATTGTATTTTTTATGTGGTAGTTAAAACTTGCATGAACCGCATCTTACTGTAGCTATCCTATTTATTTATTTATTTATTTATTTATTTATTTATTTATTTGAGACAGAGTCTCGCTCTGTCGCCCAGGCTGGAGTGCAGTGGTGCAATCTCAGTTCACTGCAGCCTTTGCCTCCCGGGTTCAAGTGATTCTCATGCCTCAGTTTCCTGAGTAGTTAGAATTACAGGCGCCCACTACCATGCCTGGCTAATTTTTTTGTATTTTTAGTAGAGACAGCGTTTCGCCACGTTGGCCAGGCTGGTTTCGCACTCCTGACCTCAAGTGATCTGCCTGACTCGGCCTCCCAAAGTGCTGGGATTACAGGCGTGAGCCACTACGCCTGGCCACTGTAGCTATCCTTTAAAAACTTAATAGATTTTATTTCTTAGAACAGGTATTTTTAAATTTTTCTTCTGCAAATTTACTTGTATAAATAAATCACAAGAACTTTTGTCTTTTTAAAAAAGTTACACATCTTTACCTTCTTCATCAAGGCTGCTAAAACTTTGTCCTTCGGTCAGCAAATCTCGCTTCTCATCCTTCCATTCCTGGCTAATTGAGGATACGATCTCCTGTGAAGTCGCCTTTAAGGCGGCGATGGAATTGCACCGTTTCTTAGAAGGTGAGGCCTTCAAAGCTAGACAGAAAGGAAAAGGACAAATACAGATATTTATTGTAAAATCACATTAATATTTTATTTAAAAGTGAATATTTTATTATTTATTAACATTTTAGTTATTATTTGAGTAGAAGAGGCTTATTTTATACATATGGAAAGGGAGATGAAATTGTTTCATCTGATGAATATGACAAATTGGCTATTTGTCTAAATGACTTGACTTAAATCAGAATATCCTAGAGCAAATTAAGAGTTAAAATTTATCTCGGCTGGGAGCGGTGGCTCACGCCTGTAATCCCAGCACTTTGGGAGGCGGAGGCGGGCGGATCACGAGGTCGGGAGATAGAGACCATCGTGGCTAATACCGTGAAACCCCGTCTCTACTAACAATACAAAAAAGAATTAGCCGGGCGTGGTGGCGGGCGCCTGTATTCCCAGCTACTTGGGAGGCTGAGGCAGGAGAATGACGTGAACCCGGGAGGCGGAGCTTGCAGTAAGCCAAGATCGTGCCACTGCACTCCAGCCTGGGCGACAGAGCAAGACTCCGTCTCAAAAAAAAAAAAAAAAAAAAAAAAAAAAAAAAAAATTTCGCTCCAGATTTTGAAATAAAGTCTTACTTGAGGTAAAATTCAAATGTTTTACTGCTGAAGAATAATTTTCCCCCCTCCAAACAATGTTTTTCTAGTGCTGGAAGGAGGATGGGTGAGTTGATAAGCACAGATGGTAAAGTATAGAGAATTCTCACGACCCTGGTTTTATTAACTTGGGACTGGGGATTTCTAAACATGCCAATGTTTAATCTTATACTCATGTTGCCCAATTTAGCCAAGTTACTTCTGGTTGTTTTTTTCTTTCTGTGACTTTCCACTGACATTTCCTACCCTTTAGGTCTTTTCTAGGTCATGGTTTTATGTCAGACGTATAATTCACTTCCAATCTTTGTCTAAACAGCAGTCTACAACTTCAGAAGTGTGTTGGGAACCTGAACTAATGAAAATGTACTTCACCATCAATCATGCTTGCTGAAGCCTGGGACTTCATGGAGGACACGTCCATGGAAGTTGCTTAAGTGGCAGCTGGGCCATCCTTATTTACATTCACTCTTTGCTGCAGTAATTCTTCTTGGCTTAATACTGCTAGAGAATTTCCTTGGAGGGAGGGGGAGAGGGAAGTTGAGGCCTGTTTATGCTTTTCCCTGAATATGTTTTTGGCAGTGTTTCTCTTCCTTTAGAGGTTTGCATAAAGGGGTAGTCTGATAGTAAATGTATTAGAGTAATTCTGTTGAGCCTTGGGAATCTCAAAGCTTAGATTACACAGCTCATCTGGGGCCTTCCCAGAGCCTGCTTGCAAGAACTTAATTGGAGAAGGACTTTGGGACACACAAATGAGGGAAGAATGGAGGGCAATCTCTCCACTTAAAGAGAAGGGAAGGTTTATTTGTCCCTCGAGCAGTCTTAGAATCATAATAATATCATCATCCTAATAAATAACATTTGTGGAGGGCTTTAGAGTCTGGAAGCCAACATTCACATTGCATATCTCAAATCATCCACATGTATGAGGAAGAGGAAGGCCTTTTTTTAGGTCCAGAAACTGAGAATGGAAAGATTGTGGCTTGCCCAAGGTCACAGAACTAGCAAGCATGAACCTCAGGTGTCTTTCTTTTCTTCTTAAGTTGCTTTCTAGGTGGTTCATTTTCTAGCTCTTTAGTATTCTGTTTTCTGGTTAAACTGAGGGGAAAAAAAGATAAACCTTGAATTTGTTTTTCTTTGAGAGGAAGAAATTTTTGAATGTTTAAAAAATAAGTCATGTTTATCTTAATTCTCCACTCTCTCAAATAGTGGTCACACTTGTTTTACGAGAAGCTATTATTATCACACTGGCCTCTGCCTTAACATTCTATCTGCTAACTTTTATTTATTTTATTTTACTTTATTTTTCTTTAAGTTCTAGGGTACATGTGCTGAATGTGCAGGTTTGTTACATAGGTATACATGTGCCATGGTGGCTTGCTGCACCCATCAACCTATCATCTCTGCTAACTTTTATAGACCTTTAATAAACTCCTGTCTTTCAATATAGTATTTTAAAACAACTTCTTTTTTTTTTTTTTTTTTTTTTTTTTTTTTGAGATGGAGTTTTGCTCTTGTTGCCCAGACTGGAGTGCAATGGTGCAATCTCGGCTCACCGCAACCTCCACCTCCCGGGTTCAAATGATTCTCCTGCCTCAGCCTCCCAAGTAGCTGGGATTACAGGCATGCACCATCACGCCCGGCTAATTTTGTATTTTTAGTAGAGACGGGGTTTCTCCATGTTGGTCAGGCTGGTCTCGAACTCACGACCTCAGGTGATCTGCCTGCCTTGGCCTCCCAAAGTGCCAGGATTACATGCATGAGCCACTGTGCCTGGCTGTATTTTAAAACTTCTAAATCAGAGGATCTCAGATGTGGGTTGGAAACCACTAGGGAGTCTCGGAGACCCTTTCAGAAGATCTATGATGTTAAAATTATTTTCATCATCATCATAAGACATTATTTGCCTTTTTCACTTTCATTCTCTCACATGTGTAGAGTTTTCTAAATGTTACATGACTGTGATGTCACCACATATTGAATTCAGAAGCAGATGTGCGACTCCAACTTATCTTCTATTAAGCCAGACATTAAGGATTAAAAAAAAAAGGTAAAACAATTCCACTTTTCTCACTAAATTATTTGTAGAAAATATAATTATTTTTTGTAATTATTTGTTAAAAATTGATATTAACATGCAATTTTTTTCTTAACTGGTAAGAATTAATAAATATTTTAAACTTTTCTCAATTTTAATTTCTAATATGTGAAATATAGGCTATCACCCACATAAAAGCTCTTTGGTATCCTCATAATTTTTAAGGGTGTAAGGTTGCCCTGAGACCAAAAGGTTTGAAAACTGCTTTTCTACATCATAGTTCTTAGGTCAGTGTTATTTCTCTAAACGAAGAAACAGCTATGATCAAAAGGTTTTTGGCAGTACCAAGGAAATGTGATCAGGGTGAGAGCCGTGTAATGAGGAAAAGATACTCAGGAGACCTATACTCATGGCATTTCATGGAGTGAGGGCCAAAAGCCTGGAAAAAGAAGTAACCCTTTGTTCTTTATCAGCATCACATATAATGAGGAGCAGAGAAGACCGGAAAACAAACCTCTGCCAAGACCACATAGCACCACAACAAAGAGTTCACTTTTGTCTCAAGTGGTGAGTTTCTTCCTTAAAGGAATGATCTCACTCAGCAGACAAGAGCTTGGATTTTGCAGAAATTCAGTTCTCAGGATCTCTTTTGATTGGGTAACCTTGAGAGCTGGTTTGGGTGGCTGGGTGCTTCCTTTTGTGTGACAGAAACACGTGAATTTGTCTTTGGCTCAACCATGGCTGGCAGTAGGTATCCTGTGCCCATTTCCAGCCTTGCATTCTGCCACTCGACTACCTCTATGTTCACTTTTCAGCTCACCCTTCTGCCATATTGGAACCTACCATATTCATTCTGCCCTTAGGCCTTTGCACATGCTGTTCTTTCTCCTTGAGATGCCCTTCCTGTCTCTCTTCTTAATGAACTCTGGGTTACATTTTCAGGATTTAGTTGAAATATCTTTTTATCTGTGAGCTCTCTTTTGGAAGAATTGGTCTTTTTTTTCTCTTATTTCTCTCCATGTACCCATAGTAGCATATTCGGAAATATTAGCAACTGTTTCATTATAGATCTGTCACATGTTTCAATCTCTGGCTCAAAACAGACTATTAAATTATTGAGGGAGGAACTAATCAATATTTAAAAAGCTTTCTATATAATCAGTGCTTTGTGTGGTGCTAGATACATAATAGGTGCATGAGTGTTTGTTGCATGAATGCATTATTGTTCTGAAATCTTAGAACAGTTTATTTTCTTTAACAAATTAATTTAACTCTTATATTCTATGCAGAAAACTAAGCTTTAGTACTTTAGACGAATTATCCGTATGGAGAATTTCAGTGAAGTTTCAACATAATGGTGACTAGTATTTCCAGGAAATATTATAGGATTTTGTAGACATTATTACACTGGCAGAATGACTCACTTGTGGGTGGGATGTAGGGATTTAAAAAGGTTAAAAAACACTGACTTCATAAAAGAAACTTGAAGACCAGGTACTACTTTCTTGGTGGGAGGGGAGTATGCCTCTAGGCATGAAGGGCTTTGAATTAACCATGGTTGATGAAACATCTTAAAGTTGTGTTTTAAAGTGTCTACTTTTCTAATAATTTAACTTCCCTTTGAAATGGTGGTATTAGATAAAAATTCCATTCATTCATTGCATTATTCATCAAATAACGATTGAGTGCCTACTGTGTGCCAGGAAATCTGCAAAGTAAAAGTTAAGGACTTTGTGCACCAGGGAATCCATGGACGTTTATTTCCTTTAGCATTATTATTATTAGCATGGAAGGGTTTTAACAGAAATCAGCAAGAGCACATTTATATTTTAAACTGATTCCTCTAGCTGTGGTGTGTGTGGGGAAATTGGATTGAATGGGTACATGATGGGAGGCAAAGAGACCTGTTTGGGGCCACAACTTTATGCAAAAAAAATAAAATAAAATAAAACCTGTAAACCAAAAAAACACAGTGGCTGAATCAGGAGAGGTACTGTGAGAGAAGGGCTGCACTCCTGATACTGCAGAGTGAGGACTGATAGGTGTTGCCGAGTGACTGCACGTGGGTGGTAAGCAGAAGGAAGGGGTCAAAGGATGATGCCAGCGTTCTGGCTGGATAACTGGGCAGATTGTGGTGGCCTTCCATAGGACGTCGACCCAGGTAGAGAGGCAGACTCTGGGGTGGTAAGCAGCTAAATTCAATTTTGGGCATGCTGAGCTTGTGGAATCCAGTGGATGCTTAAGTTCGGGGAGTGGACAGGCAAGGGGAATTGCTAGAAGAGTGGGGAGTAAGTTGCAAGTACACAGATGGTAACTGAACCCTTGGGAGAATGGGGAATTACCCAAAGTGTTGTATAAGAAGAGACCAAGTCAGAGCCTGGACCCTGAGGAACAACCACAATAAGAGTAAGCAGGGATGAAAAGGTTCCAAAGGATACCAAGGAGGAGAAGAGAGGCTGGAAGGCAACCAGGGAAGTCCTGAGTTACGAAAGACAAGTGAAGAGAGTATTTCACAGAGAACTGATATCAGTGGTCTCAAATGCTGGAGAGTTTTAAGAAGACTGAAAGTGGCTGGGTGCGGTGGCTCACACCTGTAATCCCAGCAATTTGGGAGGCCAAGGTGGGTGGATCACTTGAGGTCAGGAGGTCGAGACCAGCCTGGCCAACATGGCAAAACCCTGTCTCAACTTAAAATACAAAAATCAGCTGGGCATAGTGGCACATGCCAGTGGTCCCAGCTACTCAGGAGGCTGAGGCAGGAGAATCACTTGAACCTGGGTGGCAGAGGCTGCAGTGAGCTGAGATCGTGCCACTGCACCCCAGCCTGGGCAACAGAGAGAGACTCCACCTCAAAAAAAAAAGACTGAAAGTTGTTCAATGGCTTAAGCAATGATTGTTGATTACCTCAAAAAGAACATTTTGAGAGAGTGGTGGGATCAAAAGCCACTGGAGAACACTGAATAGTGACAAGAGATAAAAAAGTGAGACACCAAGTACATCCAACTCTCATCTCCAATAGGGTGATGGTAAAGGAGGAAAAAATATACCAGGAACTGGAGAGAGATAGAGTGTTGAGGAGCCTTGTTTCTATGATATAAGAGAATGAGCAGATGGAAGGATGAGCTGTGGAGCCAGAAGAGGGAGTGAATGGTTAAAATTACCCTGTAGCGGGGATCTGTCCTGGACCTTAAGGAGAAGATCGGACCCAGTATACATGTCATGGTATCTTCATACATTCAACAAATAAAAATAACAATATGTGCACCCTCCAAACCCACACCCCTTCACTAAGTTCTGGGGATACAGCAGTCGGCTTACAATTTTTTTTTTTTTTTTTTTGAGACGAAGTCTTGCTGTGTCACCCAGGTTGGAGTGTAGTGGCACAATCTCGGCTCACTGCAACCTTTGCCTCCCGGGTTCAAGTGATTCTCCTGCCTCAGCCTTCCCAGTAGCTGGGATTACAGGCACCCATCACCACGCCTGGCTAATTTTTGTATTTTTAGTAGAGACGGGGTTTCACCATGTTGGTCAGGCTGGTCTCGAACTCCTGACCTCGTGATCTGCCCACCTTGGCCTCCCAAAGTCTTGGGATTACAGGCATGAGCCACTGCGCCCAGCTAGTTTACATTTAAATAAAGGAGATAGGCATTAAGTAAAACCTATAGCATAGGACCTAAAGTACAGGTCATTATAGGTCATGATAAATGTTAGAAAACATAAAGCAAGGAAAGCAGATAGGAATCGCCTTTCCCACTGTAGCAGGACTATAAGCATTATCATTACTATCTACGCAATAAACAAAAGTGATGAAGTACTTGACTGTGCTTTGAAGTGAAATATCTTATTCAGTAAGTGGTATTTAGGACAACAGTTAACTACCTGGGAAAAAACAAGGTTAGATCTCCCTCACTTCATACACCAAAATGAACACAACCTAGATTAAAGAAAAAAAAAAAAACCATAAAAAACAATCTATAAAAGGTAAAAGAAAAATATGGGTGAACATGTATCTGATTCTTCAATGGTGAAGTCCTTTGTAAGCATAAGACTTAAATAAAAAGAATCCCACATTTATGGGATGTAAGATATAAGATGACAACTCTCCCCAAATTTAACACAATCTTTATCAAACTACCAGCTACGCTTTCCCCCCCAGAAATTAACAAACATTATAAAATTCAGAGGGACATACAAGGACCCAGAATAGCCAAAACAGTCTGAAAAAGAGTAGTAGAAGGACTCACACTTCTTGATCATGAAACTTAACAATACAAACGAGAAGTAATCAGGATAGTATGGTACTGGTATGAGGGTAGGCATATTGATCAATAGAACAGATGCAAGAGTCAATAAGTAAACCCGTATACTTGTGGTCAATTGACTTTCTTTTCTTTTTTTTTTTTTTTGGTCTGGTTTATGTTTTCTCATGATGATTTTCAATAAGAGTGCCAAGATAATTCAACCGGGGGAAGGAACAGGCTTTTCAACAAATGGTGGGGAAACAACTGGCTATCCACATGCAAAAGAATGAAGATAGATTCTACCTCCTATCATATACAAAAAAATTAAATCAGAATGAATCACAAACCTAAATGTAAGAGCTAAAACTATAACACTCTTCAAAGAAAACATGAGAGTAAATCTTCATGACCTTGGGTTAGGCAATGCTTTCTTAGATCACACCAAAAGCAGCAGCAACAAGAGGAAAAAAATTGGACATCAAAATTAAAAAATGCTGTGCTTCAAAAGACACTATCAAAAAAGTAAAAAGACAACCCACAGAATGGAAGAAAATGTTTGCAAATCATATATCTGATAACGGACTTGTTTCCGGAATATACAAAGAACTCTTACAACTCAATAATAAAAAGACAACTCAACTAAAAATGGACAAAGGGTTTGAGTAAGCATTTCTCCAAAGAAGATATAAATTGCCAATAAGCACATACAAGGTGTTTAATATCATCAGTCATTAGAGAAATGTAAATCAAAACCACAGTGAGATACTAGTTCATACCTACCAGGATGGCCAAAAGAAAAAAAGGCAATAACATGTCAGTGAGGATGCAGAGAAACTGGAACCTGTATACGTTGCTGGTGGGATTGTAAAATGATGCAGCTGCTTTGGAAAAGAGTTGACAGTTCCTTAAAATGTTATCAGAGAGTTACCATCTGACCCAGCAATTCCACTTCTAGGTATATATTCAGAAGAAATGAAAATATATGCCCGTACAAAACCTTGTCCATGAATGTTCGTAACAGCATTATTCATAATAGCCAAAATGGAAACATACCAAATATCCATCAACTGATGAATAAACAAACTATGGTATATCAATATAACGGAATACTCTGCAATAAAAAGAATAATTACTGATACATGCTACGATGCTACAGATAAATCTCAAAAATATTCTGTTAAGTGCAAAAAGCCAAACAGAAAAGTTCACATTATATGATTTATATGAAATGCCAGAATAGGCAAAACCATAGAGACAGAAAGTAAATCAGTAGTTGCCAGGGGCTGGGAAGAGGACGGAATGGGGAGTGACTGCTAATGGGTATGTGGTTTCTTTTTGGGGTAATGAAAATTTTCTAAAATTAGAAAATCGCCGGGCATGGTGGCTCATGCCTATAATCCGAGCACTTTGGGAGGCTGAGGCGGGTGGATTACCTGAGGTCAGCAGTTCAAGACCAGCATGGCCAACATGGTGAAACCCCATCTCTACTAAAAATACAAAAATTAGCTGGGTGTGCTGGCTCACGCCTGTAATCCCAGCTATTTGGGAGGCTAAGAAAGGAGAATCACTTGAACCCAGGAGGCAGAGGTTGCAGTTAGCCAAGATTGCACCACTGCACTCCAACCTGAGCAACAGACTGAAACTCCATCTCAAAATAAATAAATTAATTAATTTTAAAAATTAGAAAACGGTGATGATTGCATAACTTTGTGAATAAATCAAGAATCGTAAGCCTGTATGCTTTAAAAGGGTGAAGCGTACACATCTTAATTCTATCTCAATAAAGCTATTATTAAAAAATAGATAATAAAATCAAAAATCAAAATGGGAAAATGTCAATAGATTTGATTACCTATGAGTTAAAAAACTTGTTCCATTAAAAACCTGATACATTCTCCAAACTGGAAAAATCTGTGACACATGCCATATTTTATGAAATTGAAGATGCCATTGATCGTACCATTAATTTATATGCCCCTAAGAAAGAAAAACCTCCTAAGGTGGGGAGTCTCCTAAGGGAGGCTCACCAAAGCTGGAACATTAAAGGGCTGCATCCTCCAAAATGCACCGGGGGTTGCAGTGAAACCCATGTTTTTCCAATCTTGGCACAGGGCTAAGAAAGGTGAAAAAATCTTTCTTAAAAATTGGAACCACAGCAGGGCGCAGTGGCTTAAGCCTGTAATCCCAGTACTTTGGGAGGCTGAGGTGGGTGGGTCGCTTCAGGCTAGGAGTTCAAGACAGCCTGGCCAACATGACAAAACCCATCTTTACTAAAAGCAAAAACCAGCTGGGCGTGGTGGTGCATGCTTGTAATCCCAGCTACTCGGGAGGCTGTGGCAGAAGAATCGCTTGAACCCGGGAGACAGAGGTCGCAGCGAGCCAAAATCGTACCACTGCAGTCCGGCCTGGGTGATAGAGTGAGACCCTGTCTCAAAAAAACAAAACAAAACAAAACAAAACAAGGAACCACAAGCTGGTATTCATGTAAGCTTGCAGTCTCAATAAACACTATCTTATAGTCTATTCTAGGCCAAAGAAACCTTGGGCAAATAATTTATGGTGATGTCAATTTGACAGCAATTTTAAGATACCATTGGGAGAGTCAAATGTGGAAGAAAGTTTCCCTTAGAGTGAAATAAGGTTAAAAAAGGGGTTAGTATCTTTAACACATGGAATTGATATTAATAATTTGGAAAAAAAAAACCACCCAATATAAATGGTCAAATGTTACAAAGCTCAATTCTCAAAGGAACTACAAATGGCTAATAAATATGAATAAGGGTTGAACCTTACCAGTACTTAAGAAATGCAAAATAAATCAATCAGATAACATTTTTTACTTATCAGAGTGGCATAATTTAAAACCACAGTGCTGGCTGGTAAAATACAGGCTCTCATGGGAGCCTTCTGTGGCACAATCTCTCTGTGCAGTTACATGCATTTTATTACCCTAGTACCCCTTTCTTGGAATCCATTCTACAGAAATAATCCTAAATTTGGACACAACATTTGTCTGAAATTATGTTCATAAACTAGTAAGAAATAGAAAAAGGAGAAACAATGTAAATGCCCAATACTGAAAGAATGATTAAATAGATTCCGGCAAAAAAAAATAGATTATATCACACTCATATAATTTTAATGTGTTGCAATTTCAAATGGTGCCCTGTAGAATATACAATGATATGGAAAATATAACATTATAAACTATACGTGTTACAATGCTATGTGAAAAAAGAGTACTATACCTAAAATTGTGTACCATTATGCTATCATTTTAATGTAAATACACAAAGCATAGAAATAAAGATTGGTAGAAAGTACATCAAAATATTAGCAGTGGATATCTCTGGGTTGTGGCATTTCAAGAATTTTCATTTTTTTTCATCTTCTTGTATTTTCCAAAATTTTTACATTGCAAGTATTTGACTTTCATTAATTAAAAAATCTCCAATAAATATTACCAGGAAAATTCATCTTATTTAAATATAAAACATGAACATTCTATTTTTTCAGTTGTGTGTGGCTAAATTATCATGTTTTAGTTTATGAAATTGGATCACAGAATAGCAAAATGATAAAACAACTATATATAGGGTTATTTTCTCCTTTCACATGTCTTAAAAACTTCCCACAGATACGATATATTAATTGTAGAAAATTTAATAAATATCAATATAAAGGAAAATAAAAGCCCACATACTCCCTTGATCTGGAATAAGCATTGTTAGCTTTGGGTTTAGTTTCCTCTTCTGTTTCTAGTTACTCAAGGTTTAAAGTTAGGGTATTGATTTGATATTTTTCTTTTTTCTTTCTTTCTTTTTTTTTTTTTGATATGCAGTCTTACTCTGGTGCCCAGGCTGGAATAGAGTGGCATGATCTTGGCTCACTGCAACCTCTGCCTCCTGGGTTCAAGCAAGTCTCTTGCCTCACCCTCCTAAGTAGTTAGGATTACAGGTGCACGCCACCACACCTGGCTAATTTTTGTATTTTTAGTAGAGACAGGGTTTCGCCATGTTGGCCAGGTTGGTCTTGAACCCCTGACCTCAAGTAATCTGCCCACCTCAGCCTCCCAAAGTGCTAGGATTACCGCGCCCGGCCTCCTTTTTTTTTTTTTAAGGTAAGAGTTTACAGCTATAAATTTTCCTCTGAGCAATGCCTTCACAGCATCCCATAAATTTTTGGTAGGTTTGTTTTCATTTTCATTCATCTCTGAGGTTTTTCTAATTTCCTTGTAATTTCTTCTTTAACTCATTGGTAGTTTAAGAGTGTGTAGTTTAATTTTCAAATACTTGTCAAGTTTTCAGTTTTCACTGTTTATTGATTCATTCCATTGTGATCAGAAAAGATACTTTGTATGATTTCAATCATTTAAAATTTATTGAGACTTGTTTTGTGGCCTAACATATGATCTATCCTGGAGAATGTCCCATGAGAATAACTGCTGTTTTGTATATTCCATTAGAATTCTGCTGTGCATTTAAGGTATACACACTGATAACTACATATAAGGTGAATACATCTATATTTAACAAACTAAATGTGCTGCTAACACATCTTTTTTATTGGTTGCATACTATTCCATTATTTGACTGTATCATAACATATTCAACCGATATATTATATGGTTGGACATTTAGATAGCTTCTAAATTTTTTCACCACTAAACAGGACTCTAATGATTAGGACATCAATAAACACCAGACTGGGTTACTTAACCATAATTACTAAGTGATAACTGCTGCAGCGAGAGAAATGCGTTAGTTCTTCCAATAAAGATTTTGCAAAGATACATAATGAAATTAGCTGCTAAAAGTAAAAAAAAAAAATTTCATAAGAATCTTACCTTGAATTTTCTTGAAAACTCTGGAATTCATGAACTTTAGAAATCTGTCTGCATAAAAGCTTGGTCTATGAACGGAAACAGTGTCCTGAAAAGACAAAAAAACAGGATCACAGGGTCACCTCTTAGTGCTCATCTCAAGTCAGAAGAGAGATCTATGCAGTTGGTTCTCTGTTAGCCAACATTCTTAACCAAAGGTGGCCCAGAGATAGAGAACAGGAATGCCCTGTGTCCCCCGGGGCCCAGGAGTCTGGGGCTGAGGGAGGAGGGCATAGACTCAATTGGAACAAAGATTCTAGACACTGAAGACCAAACCGAGCAGGGGAGAGTCAGCAAAAAAACTGTGCTACATCAGTCAAAACAGCTGTCCTCATTCACAACATTGTGTCCCGGGAGAAGTTTTTAATTTCTTTTTTTACATACAGGCAATCAGTGCATCAAGTGTCATCTGGAATGAAGGGTAACTCCCTTAATCATGAACAAAAATTGGGGGCATAAACAAAACTATCCTAATGTAAGAGTGACATTGACGTTTAAGCTAAAAAATAGTTCTAGTCTCATCTCCCAATAACAAGGTGAGGAGATGCTAGGAGGATTCCTAGGAGACAAGGCTAACAGATGACTCCTTTGCCCTGAATTATCTGCTGATTGTGTAGAGTTGAATTGAATTAAACTGTTAACTCCATTCTTCTCTCATGCTTGGCAGGAGTCTTTAGGGCTGAAGGGTCATTTGATTACAAATTCAGGAAAGGGGGTGGATGAAGGGAAAGGGGATGGATGCAGGAGCTGATTTTCTATGTTTATTTAGTAATCATTTATCCAAATCATGTATCTAAGCTGTACACTTGCAGACATAGTAAATTTGCTTCTATAATGCTTCATTTTGAATTCAGGTTTATGGACTCCAATAGAGAAATTTCTTTTTTTTTTTTTTTTTTTTTTTTGAGACACTCTTGCTCTGTTGCCAGGCTGGAGTGCAGTGGCGGATCTCGGCTCACTGCAACCTCCTGCCTCCCGGGTTCAAGTGATTCTCTTGTGTCAGCATCATGAGTAGCTGGGATTACAGGCACCCACCACCGCACCCGGCTAGTTTTTGTATTTTTAGTAGAGAGGTTTTGACCATGTTGGCCAGGCTGGTCTCAAACTCCTGACCTCAAGTGATCTGCCCTCCTCGGTCTCCCAAAATGCTGAGATTACAGGCGTGAGCCACTGCGTCTGGCCCTGCTACATCTTTTAAAATGTACTCTTTCTGGCCTGAAGTGGACACATTCTTCCAACAAGGCAGTAATTTAGAAATATCAGTAGAAGGCAAGAGCCTAAGGGGTATCCATAGAGGATCAAGGTTCAGCCCTTGCCTATAAAGAGAAGTTACATAGAGAAGTTACATTGTTGTTCCCTTTGGAATGAATAAACACTGTTTAAGTAAGAGCCATGTCTGAAGAAACAAAAATAAGTTCGTGATATATACAGCACAGAAATTTTCATTAAAAAAATGAAAAACAAATGATAGGTTGGTTTGTTTGTTTGTTTATTTATTTATTTATTTAGAGCTGTAGTCTTGCTCTGTCGCCCAGGCTGGAGTGCAGTAGCACAATCTTGGCTCATTGCAACATCTGCCTCCTGGGTTCAAGCGATTCTCCTGCCTCAGCCTCCTGAGTAGCTGGGATTACAGGCATGTGCCACCACGCCCGGCTAATTTTTTATTTTTAGTAGAGACAGGGTTTCGTCATGTTGGCCAGGCTGGTCTCGAACTCCTGACCTCAAGTGATCCGTCCGCCTTGGTCTCCCTGCAATGTGTTCAGTTTTAAATAGACAAAGGTGGGGGAAGCTTAGAAGCACCTGGTCAGTACAAGACTAGACGATTCAGATCCATCTGGTAACAGGAAACTGAAACGGTCTCAGAAAACAGAAGGGGAATGGAATGAGGGTATTCACTCTTTCCCCTTCAATGTTCAAGGTACTATGTATGCAGTCCCTTCCTTTCTCAGCTTGAAGGAAACCTAAAATTAACCTACCATATTGACCTTCTTTCATAGGAGGAATTTTTTATTTGAGTAAGATCGAGGTTAATTCTTTTTTTTTTAATTAAAATTTTTCTTTTAGAGACAGGGTCTCACTATATTCAAGACTGGACTTGAACTCCTGGGCTCAAGCGATCATCCTTCCCCAGTGTCTTGAGTAGCCAGGACTACCAGCACATGCCCCTACACCCAGCTTAGAGGTTACTTCTTGGAAATAAATGTGTGAACCTGCTGTTTAAAAGTGCATTCTGACTGCAGTCAGTCCTTAGCCAGTGGACAAAATGTAGATCTTTCATGCTGAAAGGTTATTAACAGTCTTCCACAGAACTGAGAAATTATGTGTTCCTTTCCAAAAAAGAAGAAGAATATCATCTATAATTTATTCTCTTTCAAAAGAAAGTATCTGCTAACATCTTAAGAGGAAATGTGTGACCAAATCCTTGACAAAAATATTTTTTGGAATTGCCACTTCAAGTTATTAACTTAGGCCAATAAATGTTGTTAGTAGCAGGAAGTAGAAATCTAATGTCTAGATGGAACTCTGTGTGTGTGTGTGTGTGTGTGTGAGAGAGAGAGACAGTGAGAGAGAGAGAGAGACAGAGACAGAGACAGAGACAGAGACAGAGACAGAATGTGAGAAAGGAGAGAGAAAGATGGGAGAAACTGCTCTTTGATAACTGATGTTTTTCTTCAGTTACATCAATTAAGACATTCTCAGCTTACACCTGCAATCCCTGCACTTTGGGAGGCCAAGGCAGGTGGATCACCTGAGGTCAAGAGTCCAAGACCAGCCTGGTCAACATGGTGAAACCCTGACTCTACTAAAAATACAAAAATTTGCCAGGCGTGGTGGCACACGCCTGTAGACCCAGCTACTCAGGAGGCTGAGGCAGGAGAATTGCTTGACCCCGGGAGGTGGAGGTTGCAGCAAGCCGAGATCGCACCACTGCACTCCAGCCTGGGTGACAGAGCAAGACTCCATCTCAAAAAAAAAATAATAATAATAATAATAATTAAAAAAAAGACATCCTCAGGCAGCTAGCATGTATAAATGTTGATGCAGAAACACATACCAATTAAAAAGTTTTCACTTTCTGTGTCTGTATTTGTTAGGCATTGTGTTGAACACTGAAATGCATTATTTTGTCCCATGCTCACACCAGGCAGGTGTCATTACCATCCCCCTGGTATAGGTGATAAACAAGGGTAAGAGGCCACATAACCAGCACTGTGCCTGGTCACATGGCTAGTTCAGCAGTGAATGCAGAGTTCAAATCCAGGCTGTCCACCATCAGAGTCAGGGCTCACATTTACCGTAGCTTGGTTGTGTGAGAACTTCATTTCAACTGCCCTCCTAATCATCCCTACAGAAAAAGACCCTCTCAAAGTTAGGTCCTTTGGATTTCACACAGACACAGATATCATTTTGTTTTTCTGGCCGCTAGGCTGGATGTCATATATTTGAATAGTTATTCAAATTTATGTTGTCTTTATTCTCAAATTTGAACTGATCTACTAGCCTAAGATTCTGAGTTTATAAAGACCGTTGTTTCATTTCCTCTTAGAGTGTAGCAACACAGTTTTCTGCACATACTCTGAAGTCTCTGAGAAAGCAGAAATATATACAGTGTAATAAGGAAAATAGGTCACTTACCCCATCATAAACAAGAGCTTTCCAGGAATGTTCTAACTTCTTCATTAACCTAAACATCCATGGAAAAATTAAAAAGAGAATGTAACATCACTCTCATTTGGTGATTTTTCAGAAGCTTTTGTAGATTGATTTTGAAATAATAAAAGACTACTCCTCAAACTTCTTACCTATACGATTGTAGAATGTCAATAATGCCCATAAATAAAAGTAGCTTTTCTCCCCTATGGCTTTTAGCTGGAATGCCTCCCATTCTGTTGATAGAGCAAAAGAGAAAATATTTGATTACATATTATAAGAATAGAAAGTTAAAAAATCATTTCTAATAAATAGACTGAAAATAAAAATAGACCGTTTTTAAGAATTCTGGGCTATCTCCCACTTATCTTTTTTTTGTTTGTTCTTTTCTTTTTGTTTTTTGGGCATCAGTTAAGGTCATCCTGGGAATCCAGAATGATGTATTAATACTTCCCTACAAAGGAGAATAATATGATAACTGCTAACTCTGAAGAGCTGGATGGGAAGAATTCAATTTAAAACTTGTTCCTACTTTAAACTATGAGCAAGAATTTTTAGACCATTATAAAATATTCCTTTTAAAAAATGCAATACCTTTTTTTCTGATCAAAAGAGTAATGTATATTTACTTTAAAAAATAAAATACAGAAAAACACAAAGGAAAAATATAATTAAACAGTTATTCCTAGGATGCAAAGATAACTACTATTAACATCCGGTACACTTTTCTAGTATATATGTGTGTGTGTGTGTGTATTAGTCGAGAAGGGGTATTATTTATTACATTTTTTACTTGCTAAATGATAAACATTTCCTTATATTCAATGCTAATGTGGTTTTTAATAGCCTTATTGTATTTCACTGATACAGGATAATTTAACTGATTATTGGACATTTAGATTGATTTGCAAGAAATAACTTTTCAAAAGATTTAATATGTGTTAATGTCCTTTACAAAAGTGAAACATGCCCATGGTTTAGTCACTGTTGGAGAATTCTAGAAGGCAGGCATTTATGGCCGTGGAAAATGATTTCTTTCTTCCAGTCTCCTTGCTCAGCTAGTACGCATACCTGATGCAGTCTACCATTTCAATAACTTACTTTGGTTGCAATTGTTTCTGCTAGTCAATATGCACTTTATACATGCAAATTAATCCTGTAGTTACTATCACATCTGGCTGAGAGAGACCACATCTGCCAGGGTGCAAGACTAGAACAACAGAATCCCCTTAGGCAGATAAAAAGCTCTGAATTGCAAACATCATTCTCATTGTGTATTTGCTTAAAACATCTTTATTCAGGCTGGGCTCAGTGGCTCATACCTATAATCGCAGAACTTTGGGAAGCCAAGGCAGGTGAATCACATGAGGCCAAGAGTGTGAGACCAGCCTGGGCAACATGGTGAAACTCCATCTCTACTAAAAATACAAAAATTAGCCAGATGTAGTGGTGCATGTTTGTAATTCCAGTTACTTTGGAGGCTGAGGCAGGAGAATTGCTTGAACCTGGGAGGTGGAGGTTGCAGTGGACTGAGATGGCACCACTGCCCCCAAGGCTGGGTGACAGAGGGAGACTCTGTCTCAAAAAAATAAAAAAATAAACAATAAAACATGTTTATTCAAATTCAAAGTTTATTCTTTCCTCTTGCAGTGAATGTTTTGAATATGTAGTTAACGGGGACAAAAACATTTTCAGCCATTGTTTAAAAAAAAAAAAATGGAGCCATTTTAAAAAAGAAACCAAGTGGATGAAGGAGTAATAACTGGAGGAACTGCCACTCATCTAGTTATCTTTAAATGAATAGAAATGGAGACCAGTTTAACCCATTTTAGCACCAAGTAGAAATTAGTTCCTGGAGTCCCACCCTAAGGTGAATGTGACTGTCTATAATTACCCAGTGACGTGGGCTACCACAATCAAGAGGGTGGGTGGGTGTGTGGCTATACTTACGTGTCTGGGTTCTCTGTGATGATCCCATCTCCAGATTTCCCTGGACCCTGGATAGATTCCATGGCTGTTGAGTAGAGAACTTTCTGCATCCCAGGCCGCTTAGCATCAGGCACATTTTGTGAGGTCTCCTCCTCTTTCTCTTTGAGGGAATGGTCCAGGAAATGAATTCCCAACAGAAGGCTATAGTCCATGATCTTGAAGCTTTCCAGCACCTGAATGAGAAAAAGAACCAGGAAGCCAGTCAACCCAAAGGCCTGTTCATCTCATCTACTCATTATCAGAGAGCTCTAGATATATAGACACACAGCTCCTGTTATTCCTCCCAGGGGGGTGGCTGAGAGATGAAGAATCAAAATAAAATCACTTGAGGTTATTATTAGGCCACATGCAGGAAGGATTATCATAATGGCTCCAAGATGGGAATTTTATGCAAATCTGAAACAAGCACATGTTTTCTCAACCCTCCATAAAGGTTTTGCTAATAGCACGGATTGAGTGCTTTCCATGTGTCAGTGTTACAAAGCTTATTTGCATTCAATCTTCTCAACAACTCAATAAGCTAGGTAATACTATTATCTCTGTTTTACAAATGAAAAACTGGAGGCACAGAGAGACAAGGTAATCTGCTCAATATCACACAGCACGTAAGTGACAGAGACCCAAGCAGTCAACTCCAGAGTCCACACTCTTAAGCAGTAAAGCAGAGAAACCAACAACCAATAGTTTCTACAAGCTTGTATCTTTCTCAGCATGAAGACACAGCTAGAATGTGTCTTTGTCTGAATTCTGTTCTCATAATCTTAAACTTGTTGGAAGTTAGTGGTTTTCTTCTCAAAACCTTTTTCTTTTCTTTTTTTTTTTTTTTTGAGACAGAGTCTCGCCCTGTCGCCCAGGCTAGAATGCACTGCTCACTGCAACCTTCGCCTCCTGGGTTTAAACGATTCTCCTGCCTCAGCCTCCCGAGTAGCTGGGACTACAGGTGCCCGCCACCGTGCCCAGATACTTTTTGTATTTTTGGTAGAGATAGGGTTTCGCCATGTTGGCCAGGCTGGTCTTGAACTCATGACCCCGTGATCTGCCTGCCTCAGCCTCCCACAGTGCTGAGATTACAGGTGTGAGCCACCGCACCCGGCCCTCAAAGTGCGTCTTTCGAAGGTGCCGTTCAGTTTCCTGTCGCAAGTCCTTTAAAAACATATAATCTCAACAAAGCATAGTACTTCATGTTTAATTATCCACTCAGCAGACAGTAGGGAGGCAAGGGAATTAAAAATAGTTGGATGCAGCCAGACAAAAGAGATGGCAATGCTCCGAAAAGAAAATGACAGGAGACAAGGTCTAGGTCCGAGTCTGTTGAGATGGCTTCAGGGTATAGGTGGGGCTTTGACACTCAGGACCTTTTCAGTGTTCAGGAAGAATGCCTGCAAACGGGGTGTTTTCCTCTATGATAAAGTTCTTTTTCTACTAGTTTGTATGACTCTCCCCTACAACAGACTTCTTAATACCTGGTATTTCTCACACAGACAACCCTGGTTGTCAGAACAGCTGTCTCTGAACCAACATGAGAAGCTGTTCCTATACTTTAGCTAGGAAACACCTTGAAGGATCATAGCCTATAGATCATTGTTGAGGGATAAAATAATCCAGAATTTCTTATGCTTCTTGTTCTTGCTCAGCCCAACTGCCTTTTGATATTTATAGGAAAGAGGGGATCAGGCCTGAAGATTCAGTTACCTGTGGCTGCCACTTCATGGATGCCACCTGAGAAAAGGCTTTGTGAACTATGGCATGTGGCCTTCGAAAAATATGGTTATTCTGCATTACAGGCATCTTTGCCATCAATGAGAACTGAGAGTGCGCTGCAAATGAGTATCGATTATTCCAGAGGGTTCACGCTTCTTCTCTCAAAAAGTCAAGTTCAGAAGGGAGTCAGGCAGGAGCTGAGAGTAGAATCTTATCACTTAAGAGGGGTGGGCTGTGGGATTTTCTAACCCAAGTGATCTAAGAGTGGCCTGATAACAATGTGGAACCAGCCTTCCTAATCGAAGGAGGAGTGATGTCAAGATTGGAGGAGGAAGGGAGGGGTGATGGGAAATGCTTCTTACCACCGATCCAATGCTTGAGTACCAGACCCTTTGGTTGGTTCTCTATGGAGGTGTATCAGTGCCTCACTGCACCATACGGTAGCACAGACCATGGGAGAGAGAAAGACTGTTTTACATCAGGAGCACTGAGGGCCAGACTCTTAAAAGAAAACACTAACAGATGTTGGATGCTTTCTTGGCAGACAGAAGTAAGTGGTAGAAGGGCCTTAACCTTTCTAATTCTCAATCATACTGAAATGATGGCTTGGGAACAGTACCCACCCAGACAGCTTCAACAACTCTTCACAATGAATGACCATCTGCAGATGCTAATTTCCCTACTCATATTTATCAGTGCTAGTGCTTCCTTTCTCAGAGAGACTTGGATAAGGACATGGGGGATAGGCAATGAAGAGCATGGACTCTATGACCTTAGGCAGGTCACATCATCTCCTTGTGTCTCAGTTTCTTCATCTGTAAAATGCTGACAATATTACCTATCATATAGGGTGCTTGTAAAAGTTAAATGTGGCAATGCAAGTCAAGTGCTTAGAAAAGTCCCCACCATAAAGTGTTTAATTAATTGCTAGCTCTTATCACTATGATTATTATTCACGGTAACTTATCCCTCACACTCGCTCAAGAGACAACAGGTGTGAGCTTGAAGTAAACATTCCTAGAATTACACTTCTGAAAACAAATGTCACTAAATTAGCCAACAAAAATAGAACTGTATTGCTGGTCTGCTTACCAGTGTCATTTTGGCAAATCCCAATTCCTTTAGAAGCTCTGGGTTTGTGGATACCAAGGAGTATGGCCTGGATGGCTGACAACACAGGAATTTTCAATTGGCAAAAACACAGTCTTGTGCCCTGCACAGCCCAAAGCACCCATTTGTCAATGTTTCCTCCAAAGCAGTAAGCTGGCTTCAAAAGCACGTTGTAATAAGACTCTGACAATACTGTGGATGCTCCTAACAGGCACCCAGAATCATTTATTCAAGTTAGGAGTGGTCAAGCTTAAAAGCATTCCTGACACCATGATTTTCCTCTGCAGAGTATCCATGAATTAATTCTGCTTGTTAAAAAGCTTTTTTTTTTTTTTAAAAAAAATGTTTTTCTTATATTGTCATGCAGTATTCAACCTCTGAAAAGCATTTTCCTCAGCAAAGCATCCATAAATTGTTAAGAAGTTTTTTAAAAAAATGAAATACTTTTTCTTATATTTTTCTTGCAATATTCAACCTGAACCATATGTTTTGTACTTGCAGTCTTTTTCCCTGCCCATGAACAGGCCTAAGAGAACTGGGCAATTTTATAGGTGAGACAAAGTCAGGCTGTGTCATCTAACCTGAAGTATTGGATAAAGTAAGACACTATTCTGATGCTGTAAGGGGCCCTTTTTTTTTTTTTTTTTTTTTTTAAAGAATAAATTCCAAGAGAGAATTAACTTTTGAAAAAGTGATAAAAAATATTAAAAAGAGCTTCATCTCCTCTGTGCTCTTCTACTGGATTGCCAGCATCTGGAAAGGGGGCTGAGTCGTCCTTGTGAGGCCAAGACCCCTACTTTCAGAGTGGAAGGCTTAAAAAAAAATTCTATCCCCGTATGTGGAAAGCTCACCATTGCAGTTAGAGTTTGGGTTAGGAAAAATCACCATTGATTAAGAAATCTTAAGGAACAAAAAGAGAAAGGTATATGCATATATCTTAAAACAAATTAAAAGGCTTCTGTAATGAGAACTTCTGGGAACAGATTTTAGTCACGATTTTTAAGATTTGCATCAATTAGGAACAAAATAGTTCCGTTACTCATATCATCCTAGTCCTTTAATTAAAAGAATTGATAAATCTGCCAACAACTTAACATGTGTGAGCTTTAAGAGTGAGCGACATTCTGCAACATGACAGACACCAGTTGGTCCAGTTCATCATTCAGGTGCACATTTCCAGAATGTCTGGCTGACCTTGCTGTTGCTGGTGGATCTTGTACCTGTGCATTTGCTATTCAAAACTCAGGTTAAAATGCAAATACAGGTGCCTTTCCATCTAGCTCTGGCAGGACTTTACTTCCCCACTTGTTAAAAAAAGGAAACAGGAATGATTCACAGAACTATTTAAAACTGAAAAAGCAAGTTGGAATACTGCAAGGCTTTTTATTGCCAAAGTCAGATTCTTTCTTCCTCCTCGCTCAAGGACTAATTTAAGTCAATAACAACACTGGAATGTAGTAAAAAAGTCAATGTCAAAGTCAATGTCAAAGCAGCTGCTAGAGTACCCTGAAGACATGATCAAAAACTACCTGTTCCTGAAATAAGAGCATATTCCTCAGGTTTTCATGGCTGGTGATACATGAGTGCTCTTGTAACTTCTGTAGATTTGGGGACCTAATGGGGAAATATCCTAACTCAGAATCATAGGCATTGCCATCCTCTCTTTATGACTAAAGACTACAAAGAGCAGCTGGTCCTCCTTTTGCTTTTGCATCTTTAATACCACACTCCTTAGCCCACTAAACTATCTTCTGTCCTGTTGCTAGCAGGAGCTGGTGTGGCTGCAGGGTGGTTAAGACTCCTGGTTTGACTCATGGCTCCTCCACTTGTTTGTTTTTGGGCTAAGTATCTAATATTTCTGGTGTCTATTCTCACCTGTATTATCTCTATAATAAGGATTCCTACCAAATAATTCCTACCAAAGTTATTGTGAAGATTAACTGAGTTAATCCATGCCAAGTCTTAGGCACACAAAAAGCACTCAATTAATGTCAGCTATTCATGTTATTCCTCCATCCGCAGAATCAATCCCTCTGACCACCCCACCTTGAATCTCCCCTCTCCCTTAGCTATTGTGCCCTGGCTTCTCTTGGTTCTTTGTCTTTCTATTTGACTTTCCCACTTTTTCTTCCTGTGCCCTAAAGGTGTTCACTAAAGTTCTCTCTTTTCTCTACTTTCTAGTACTTACATTCATTGACTCTTTTGTTGGAAAAAAAAAAATGTTTGAGTGCCACGCACTGTGGAAGTTGATGGATCTTCAGGGATAAATACAACAGATAACTATTCCATATTGAACATTAAACAAGCCTGAATTACACATTGTAATAAGGTCTGGAGGGAAAAAATCAGGGAGCTGTGGGAAGATCCCACAGGAAGTACCTACTTTCGACTGGGAGGTATTTCAACAGTCCAGGTAAGAGATGGTAATACTTGAATGAGTAGGGGTAGCTGGGGAGCTCAAGGGAGAAGTGGATAGATTTGAGAGCTTCTTAAAGGTAGATTCCAATTACCGTCTTTCTACAGAAAATTCCTAAATTGTTGCATTTAATCTGACTTCATTCCTAAGCTGCAGCCCAATATATTTCCTTCAGGACATCTCTAAACTTCTTTTTTAAATTAAAAAAAATTTTTCTGAAACAGTGTCTCACTCTGTCACCCAGGCTGGAGTGCAGTGGTGCAAACATGACTCACTGCAGCCTTGACCTTTTGGGCTCAGGTGATCCTCTCATCTCAGCCTCCCGAGTGGCTGGAACTACAGGCACATGCCACCACACCTGGCTAATTTTCTGTGGAGACGGGGTTTTGCCTTGCTGCCCAGGCTAGTCTTGAACTCCTGGGCTCAAGCAATCCAACCACCTTGGCCTCCTAAAGTGCTGGGATTACAGGCGTGAGCCACCATGACCGGCCTTCTAAATGTCTACACATGGCCGTGCTACAACCCTAAATTCTTATCTCACTCCAAAGCAGTTCTTTTTCCTCACTTTCCTCTTTTATTTGAAATCATTCTAATATGATTTCATACTTCATGGCTCCTTTCCTTCATTGAGTCACCCAAACCTGCAGCTTCTTAATTATCAAAACGTTCGTTCTCTCTAATGATAAAGAATTAATTTCAGTTTCCCATTCTTCTTTTTTTTTTTTTTTTTTTTTTTTTTGAGATGCAGTTTTGCTCTTGTTGCCCAGGCTGGAGTGCAATGGCATGTTCTCGGCTCACCACAACCTCTGCTTCCTGGGTTCAAGCAATGTTCCTGCCTCAGCCTCCCAAGTAGCTGGGATTATAGGCACATGCTGCCACGACCCGTTAATTTTGTATTTTTAATAGAGATGAGGTTTCTCCATGTTGGTCAGGCTGGTCTTGAACTCCTGACCTCAGGTGATCTGCCTGCCTCGGCCTCCCAAAGTGCTGGGATTACAGGCGTGAGCCACCACACCTGGCCCAGTTTCCCATTCTTTCCTCATGAATCCATTTCTGACATCTGTGCTTGACCAGGTCACATCACATCCCTATTCAAAGCCTTGAGTCTCTCACCACTGCTTGGTGCCAGTGCTTCAATTTGACATAGAAGGCCCTCACTAATATGGCACCAGCCAATGTTTTTTTGTTACTTAATGCCTGCCTAGAGACATTTGCCAGGCTAGTCTAACTGGAGCTCTTTACCCCTGAATGTGCTCTGAAGATGTAAACTCTGATGCTTCTGCTCATGTCATTTCTTCTAGATGGTCCTTATCATCTTTTCAAATCCTACTGTTTTTTCAAAGCCTGTCCCTACTTCATGCAAATTTACTAATGATTTCAACAAACTATTGGGATATGTCTCCCCTCTGAAGACCCAAGCATGTTATTAGTGTCCCTCTGTCATATGAAATTCTACCTCAGGTTACATCTGTATTCTTTGTACCATACACACAAGACTTCATGTCTCAACAAAGACTAGTTTGATTTAATGCATCTTGCTGTGTGCTCTGAACACAGTAGGGATGAATATTTGTTATATTGCTTTCCACAGGTGTAAGTGAGTGAAAACCAAAATATTCAGCAGCAAAGAATGTAAAACACTACACCTTGTATCTTAAATATAAGAACTTGATAGCTGTGCATCATGATTACAATGCCCATGACAAATTTTTGGCACTGAAAACATTTACTGTGATTATGTGCTCTGTGTTGTCAGAAAAATAAAGATAAAAGCCTACAGTGTTTTCAAACCTACCCACACCATAGGTATTTTATATACACTGTGTCAAGGGCAAAAATCAAGCTGATATTTATAGAGACTCTTTCGATTTAGTGTTTAGTAGGCATACAGCTAAATGGCAGATAAAAGGCAAGGTTGTTTTGCCATAAATTAGGCTGAGCTTTGAGTCTAGTAAGACTATCACATTTTTCTTTAGGAAGCCTTTGCAAGAACAGTATGTCACAGGCTTGGTCAATTGCAAAGGCTCTTTAATCATCCAAGAATGCTTGGTGCCGGACCTAAGATGGAACACATCTCAAGACCTTCTTAGCTTTCCTGTCCTCTGCTCCCTTGTCACAGGGGTTCTTATGGAAATTAACTCATTCAATACATATTTTATTGAGCACCTACGATGTGACAGGTACTCTTTTGTTTAAAATTCCTTTGTGCAGTCTAGCAGACATATAATAAAATTAGAACATCCCCATTTTACAACTCCTGATAAATGAACGGGTCTAATCAGTGGTCATCAACAGGTACTAACATGGCAGAAAGAAAGGCATTCTGACATGATATGCCTCCTGAAGAGGGGAGACACCAAATATGAAGTCAGACCTAAATCTGACTCAACCTGTAGGATCCTACAACTCATTTACAGAAAAAACACACAAGAGAGGAGCGTGTTAAATGAAACAATGGGATATAATCAGCAAAATCCAGATGCTCTGGGATAAACAACCGAATATCGTCAACAAATATTTTCAAAATGAAAAAAGCAGAGTGACAAGGAACTCAGCAAGTAGATTCTATTTAAATCCTGATCCAAACCACAAAACACAAAAAGTCATTTCTGAAACAATTAGAAATCTGAACACTGACTTTTGATGATTAGTAAGAATTATTAATATTTTAATCCATTATAATGGTATTGTATTTTTTTTTTTAAGGAGCCCTTAGCTTTTAGGGATTCCTACTAAAATACATACGAGTAAAATGATGTGATGTCTCGGATGTGTTTCAAATTATATGGGAAGAGAGGCAGTAAAAAAAACCCAAAAAAACAAAAAACTAGATTGGCCATGAGTTAAAAATAGAGCACAGAGTATATGTGGATTCATTACAATATTTGGTCTACTTTTATATATTTTCATTGTATAAACTTTTCAAAATTAAAGTTTAGTGTGCTATTTTGAAATGCTTAGATAAAATGCATATCTATACCTGTTTAGCATTAACTTACTCTTTGCCAATGATGAGCTAGAGATGGCAGAGAAAAAAACAGAAATTAATAATTTGGGATCTTAACTAAAGTGTTAAGTTAAAGCAGAAAACTTGCTATGTTCCATCTCACTTGATCAATCTTTGACAGAAGATCTGAAAAACAACCAAATTAACAAACTGTGGAGCTGAGAGGAAGATGTACCAAGGGTCCTAGTAATGTTTCCAGTTGGCCTAGTATCTAGTTGCTGAACAAGGAGTTAATGATTGGCAAATACATTTTTGTTAATTCAATAATGTAAGAAAACTCAAAATAGTGTCCTGGAGATTTTATGCAAATAGACATTTTTGAAAATACTGGTTGAGGGAAAAATGAATCCAAGGGCCTGACATTCCTCACAAAGTAGACCCCTCAGAGCACAGTTCTAGAATTCCTTGTATTGTGTCAGTTTAGTTAGAGCCAAACACTTTCTTTTCAATTTAATTAAATTTCCTCAATAAAGCTCAGTGTTCTTTGCTAATGTCATAATGAGAAAATACAGGCTGTGACAAGCCATACAATTTTGGCTGGTAAAGCAGAATGAAATGAATATTAAATCCTTAGCCTAGTTTTGGCAATAATGTGTTTTTCATGGTGTCTATGCCATGATTTAGAACTTGGGCTGTACTGGATTAACCTGTATCAAGGCTTTTTTTTTTTTTTAAGTTAAAAAACTTGAAGTAATAAAAATATACCTTATATGCATTAAAAATAGTCATCCATCATTTAAAAAGATTTCATATACATGTATATATATATAATATGTGTGTGTGTGTGTGTATATATATATATATATTCACCGGATTCCTACACTGGATGAATTTGGTTTGTTTTCTTTATAAACACTTCATTTCTTCAAATAAAAATGTCTTCATAAATTATTTTGTAAACAGGCTTAAAACTAATATGTTAAAATGTCACGTCCTTCTCATTATATGATATATCTTCTTGTTGGCTTTACCACGAGTGATTTACTTCATTGCGGCTTAACTGCTATGACAGCAGAGAGCCCAGGCACAGGCCAGCTGTCTCGTAAGACTCAGAGGCCACACTTGGTCCAAGCCCCCACATCCACGTCCATGTGTGAAGTAAAATTCTGGAACCCTCACCACTGTCTGCTACAGCTCACCAACTCTGGTAAATTGCCTTTCTTAGTAAAAAGCAAAAAGTACTTACCCTTCCCCTTTCATGTTACTCTTATGGACAAAGAAAGAGAAGAGGAATGGAAGAATCTGTCCATGATAAATAAGACCTCGATGGTTTAGACTTAGTGTTTAAACTCTAAGCTTCTTAGAAAAAGGACTACATCCTATTCATTTTTTGTACCTCCCACAGGTCTTAGCACAGAGCCTTCTGCAGAGAGAAAATTCGGAACTGTTTGCTGAACAACACGTAATTAATTTGGCAGGAAGATAAGGCAGAATTTATCAACTGAGATTCCTGTGGTGGTTTAAGGCTAAAGAAAACTTGGCTGATCCATGCTCTAGGATTGTTGACACTTTCACAGAGCAGGAAAAATCTGAGGCCTGGAAAGTCACCATCAGTATTGAGAAACAATATGTAAGAACAGCAAATACCTACAGAGTGAGTTTTAAAAGAAGTGATGGAAAATCCAGGTTCTGAGAAGTATCATCAGAAAAAAGAAATCCTTTGGGGTCTTGAGTTATTTTACTTTTTGAATAATAATATATGTACATGATCAAAACTAAAGAAGGTACAAGAGTGGCTCAACATGACACAGTTGAAAGCCGCACTTGGCATGAGGGCGACAGTTAAGGCAGAGATGGAATGCATAAGTATGGGGAGGTCTGTGGCAATGTTCTCAGCTCTGTGTGTCCACATGGGACAAGGACCCTATGTTTCCAATGGTGCTCACCTAAAAAATGGAGGATAAAACAGGGACAGTTCACACATACCCTGAGAGAGTTCAACTTTGAATAAAGAGAGTATTTAACTGGAGAGGTGACTGTCTAAACCAGAAGAGTCTGCAATGTTATTAATTGATAAGTTGAAGTTTGAGGAAGTGGATGCTAGTAGGGAAAAGTATTGATAGATACTTAAGTAACTACATTTGCCTGCACATCTGAGTGGACAGAGAGTACATTTGCAACCTGGAATCACTGCTTTCTCTGATCTTTGAAAATGTGACTGTTGACCTCTTTCTGAAATTGCTAACAAACTAGAAAAAAAAAAACAGTTGGATAGCCAATTCAGAAGGAGGACTGTCAAAGGATGGAGAATCTCAGCTTCTAAAGAACTCCCATCATCATTTGAAGAGAGATTACCAGGTGCTTATGAAAATGCAGCAAACACTGAGTTGGTCATTATAATGGTTTGTCTTTGGAACATCTGGAGCTGGCTGAATATGGGCAAAGTTTACAAATGAGGTCTTTGTGTGCAGAAATGAAGAGAGGAAGTTAATGAGATGTAGAATAATTCCAGCCAGCCAGGCTTGCATTAAGGCTGGATGAAGACATTTTAAATAAACATTCAGTTTTAACTTCTCTGCAGCCTTAGTAGCTATGGACAACTGATCTGTCCAGTGAAGTACACATCCCTTTTAAAAGATATTTCTGATGCATATATTCGCAGATATATCCTTTTTATAAAAGGTTTGCAGATGTATCCTTTTTATAAAAAGTTGCATGTCATATATCAATTCATGACAGAGTGGCCTTGGCCATTTCATTCTTATGGAGGGAGATATCCCCCCCATGAACATTTTCTACCTTGTCACTTAGAAGTACAGTATTTGAAGGGACAAAAATGAGGAGAGAATAGTTATACTTGCTCAATCAAAATACTAAATTTGGCCGAGTGCAGTGGCTCACACCTGTAATCCCAGCACTCTGGCAGGCCAAGGCAGGTGGATTGCTTGAGCCCAGGAGTTCCAGACCAAACTAGGCAACATGGTGAAACCCTTTCTCTACAAAACATACAAAAATTAGCTGAGCGTGGTGACATGTGCTTGTAGTTCCAGTTGCTTGTGAAGCTAAGGTGGGAGGATTGCTTGAGCCCAGGAGAGAGGGTTGCAAGTGAGCCATGATCATGCCACCACGTTCCAGCTTGGGCAACAGAGTGAGACTCTGTCTCAAAATTTAAAAAACACTAAATTTAAAAATGTTTTTGAAGGAAGAACACTGGTGATATCAAAGGGACACTCAGTTGCAGGGTAGAAGGGCATGTAAAGAGTGCGGACTGATACTGACAGGGATGAAGAGCCATACACGTGGCCCCAAATGTCTCAGAAGCCAGTATGCGGTGATCTTTTCTGAAAGGTTCAGAACCACTGGATGTCCAAAGAAGTACTTTACTTTTCACAAAATAACATGCAGGCCCTGGTCCTACAGCACCGTGGGTACTCCATAAATGTGCCCTGGATGTTGAATGAATGAAATTAAGCCCTATAAAATCAAACTGATTTTACTCTTTACTGTTTAAGCCTAAGTTGAAAGCTTCTGGGAGGAAGACAAGGTCATGTTTGAAAAGTATACAATGCACTGGGTAATGTATCACAAGGCACATTTCTGAACCATTTTTTAAACTTTGTAATATTTTCCTGGACCTTGGAAACTCTCAAATATGCCTTAAATCTCTGTAACTCAGTCCTTCACCAGCTTCCAGAAGTTCCTCCCAAGGTAAGGAGCCTCAACTGCATTTTGTAAATCACCAGGGTTTGCCGCCCCTACATCTTTGGATTGGCTGTTGGCAACCCTGCTCTGTTTTGCATCACAATCTGCATGACTGGCTTACGTTAGAATCCACAACCAGATCCACAGCAGCCAACCTCAAAGCCTTTCCAGAGACATCTTCAAAGCCAGAGTTGCTATCATCAGGCCCCGTGTGGCCACTTCCCCTTCCTGCCATAGCTGTTCTCTCTGCACTCCCAGGATTCTCAACAGGGAGGAGGAGAGGGGTCCATGGGGGCATTTCCTTCCCTTTGCTCCCTCCCCCAGATACTTTGTGGGTCTTTCCATTTGGGGCCTATATCAACCTTACTCCTACACTTAGGGTCATCTAATCAGAGACCAGTAGGTTCTGTTTACAAAAAAGCCAGAAACTCTAAGTAGTAGATATAGCATTGTTCTATTTTATAAGCCCAAAGATTTTAGCTTTCCTTAACTTGAATTATTGCATATATAAAGTTCTGTGGGACAAGTTACTTAAAACGAAAACTTGCTAGACATATAACAACAAACTCAGGAAATGCTTCAACTCTCCAATATTTAGGTAATATCTCTTTTTAGGAAGAAAGGAAAAGGAGTTTACTTCTTAGAACCAAGGAAATTACTTTCAGTCTCCCATTTTCATTCTTTCTGTAGAGATTTCGATAATACTTCGGTTTGAAGTGAGAGTTTAAAAAAAAAAAAAAAGCAAACTACTGACTTGATAATCCTTCCGTTTCTGTAGTGAATCAGAATTCTCAAAAGCTGCTCACACAGGATTCAACGTCACACATCGAGTCCCTAATCTCCTCCCCTGCAAGATTTCAAAAACAATCAACCCCCCTGTAACCATCGCATTGCTCAGAAGGAAGCCTCGCTTTTGACTTAATAGGATTTCGTGTGCATGTACCTTGGTAACAGTTGGCAAATGTCAATGGGCTTGATTATGCTTTTCATTAAATTTTTAAAATTAAATGTTTGGATTATTTATTTTACTTTGTGTTCCTTAGTCACTTGGCACTGTGTTCCTCTGTTCCTCCTTCCTTGAAATAGGCTGCAAGATTTCATGAACTCATTGTTCTGTCCAAACCAAGCTCTCCACTAGGATTGAGCCCCTTCCTGACTCCTACAGCATCTGCCCCTACAACTCCTTGTCAGAGTTAGGGGACCAGTCATTGAGCACTTCTAGCCCATGCTGCCTGTATCTGTCCATGTTACTACTTAATGTTTTCATTTCAGTGGCCTTACCACCATTACACATAAGCTCCTTAAGGAGAGTGTAATGATGAAAGAACATGGGTTTGGAGTCAGACAGACCTGGGTATAAATTCTGGATGCAGCACTGTGAGCTCTGTGGACCTGCAGAAGCTGAACCTCTCCTGAGGATTCACTTCTTTATCTGTCAAAAGGGAATCATACCACTCACTTCACAGGGCTTTGTGAAGATGAATGAGAGAACCTATATGTAATAGATCGTCTGGTTCAAAGTAAGTCTAAATAAATGTTACCTGAACCAACACACTAAATAAAGTAAGCCTTGGAAATGCATCCTTATTGTCCAAGAAATAAAGTATTATGTATTGTATTGTATATACATATTTGATGATTACATATTACATATGATTTGTTTTACATGTTAAGCTACTTTGGTATCTATAGGTTATATCCAAGATGGAACCCTCTCTCCACCAAAACCCAGAAGAGCATATTCTGTAAAATCTGGGAACTGTCTTACTTAGTAGAAAGTCAGGCGTGAACAACATAGAGTATTTTGATTTTTGTAGCTACCCTGACACTATCTTGCACAGATTATTGTGTTCCTTCTGTTACTGCCAGCAGCTCATTTCCATTCCCCACCTTCAGCAGAACTAAGCTGCAGCAAGTGGCACCAGCCCCTCCCAAGACTACTGAACAGTTGTGGTGTAAGGATGGTCTTAAATGGGGACACCAGTCGCCACCTAAATAAAAACTGAGGGATGAAGAGGTTAACACAGTTGCAATTTAGTAATTTACTGGCCTTTAACAGACCTTGGCCAAATGAGCAATACAAATGTACTCCAAACAATTATCCACAAATTCACAATGTTGACATGATTTACTTTGGTTCTTTCAAGACGAGCCATGTGTAGGTTATTACTAAAACCTGCTTTTATTATGTTCATTGATTAGGTAAGATTCACTATTCCAAGAATGTTTGCTGTTGCTACTTCCTAGGCTCCATCAGAAGACTGACACCAAGAGAAACACTGTGTAAGAACTCTGGAGTGAGCTAAGACTGGGAAAATGAGGTTCCACAGTTCCCACAGAGCAGATTTTTAGTAGCAAACGTTAAACATGTAATCAAGTAATTACAACATAATGAAGCAATACCTATGGCTGTAGAATAGATTTAGATGAAGTCTCACAGGAGTGCTTATTATTAGAAACACACACGTTAAACTCCTGTATCGTAGGCCTTTTCTTAGGAATCTTGTCAGTTGCATAGTCTCACGGGCATATTACCAGGCATTAAACTTAACCATTGAGCTTTTCTGCTGTCTTTTCACCACTCTTTTCTATATCCCCAAACTGCTTTATTAGATTTATCTTTTGCTTTTCTGGGGCATATACTCAAGTAATTTTTTAGCAAGAGACTTAAATACACAGTTATCAGAGTGGCTAAAATAAAAAATAGTGACAACAGCAGATGCTAGCGAGGATAAGGAGAAAAACGGATCATTCATCCACTGCTGGTGGAAATGTAAAATGGTGCAACCACTCTGGAAAAGAGTATGGCAATTTCTTAAAAAATTCAACATGCACTTACCATATGACATAGAAACTGAATTTAGGCATTTATCCCAGAGAAATGAAAACTTATGCTCACGCAAAAGGCAGTATACAAATGTTCACAGCAGCTTTATTTGTAACACTCAAAAACTAGAAAAAACCCACATGTTTGTCAGTGGGTGAATGTTAAACTGTGATACATCCATACCAAGAAATATCACTCAGCAATCAAAAGGAGCACATTACTGATACAGGCAATAATTTGGATGAATATCAATGGCATTATACTGAGTTAAAAAAAAAAGCCAATCTCAGGGGTTATATACTGTACGATTCCATTTATACAGCATTCTCGAAATGGCAAAATTATAGAGATGGAAAACAGATTGGTGATTGCACAGGATTAGGAAGGAGTCGTCAGGGAAGGAGGTAGCTGTGGCTATAAAAGGGTACCATTAGCATCTTTGAGAAAGAACTGTTTTGTACTTGACCATGGTGGTGGTTATATAAATCTATGTATGTCTAAAATTGCACAGAACCTGCCCCACCACACAGGTGCATGTAAAACTTGTGAAATCTGAAAAAAGCTGAAAAACATCAGTAGGTTGTATCAAAGTCAATTTCCTCATTGTGATACTGTACTAAGGTTGTGCAAGATTGTGCACGATATTACCACTGAGGGAAACTGGGTGAAGGGTATGTGATATCTCTCTGTGTTATTGCTTCCAATAGCATGTGAATCTATTATCTCAAAATACGAAGTAAAAAAATTTACAGGTAGAAAAATTTATAAAGCCCTTGCACACATGATATGATGATGTCATTATTTCTGTTCTCACAATAAAACCTGGCTTGGCTAGGTAAGTCCAAAATCATTTTTTCTCAGACCAGAGAGTAGAAGGCATTCTTTTACTGTTTCCTAGGAAATCTTAGGATTCCTTCCAGCTCAAATAATCTTTGATTCTATGAGTTGGTTTTATTTGTTCACCAACTTTAACTTTGCCTTATGCTTATACTGCTGTGATATCAAACTATTATAGATAGAAAAAACTCGTAATTTTAAGACAATGGAGCAAATCAAATATCTCATGGGTTTACAGCATTTGTAAAACACACTTTGAAACACAGAGGATTTGGCTGGGCATGGTGGCTCACACCTGTAATCCTAGCACTTTAGAAGGCTGAGGCGGGAAGATCACTTGAGGTCAGGAGTTCGAGACCAGCCTGGCCAACAAGGTGAAACTTTATCTCTACTAAAAATATAAAAATTAGCTGGGTATGGTGGTACACGCCTGTAGTCCCAGCTACTTGGAAGGCTGAGGCAGGAGAATTGCTTGAGCCTGGGAGGTGGAGGTTGCAGTGAGATGAGATTATGCCACTGCACTCTAGCCTGGGCAGCAAAATGAGACTTCACCTCAAAAAACAAAAACAAAAACAAAAACAAAACAAGTAATTTAGGTGTGGAGTCAATGATGTCCCTGCACCCTTTTCATGTTTTGATTGAAGTCTAAACACAAAATCGAATTCCTTATTGATTAGAGGATAGTTTAAATTGAAGTATTCCTACCTTCAGGATATGTACCTCTCCTTTCTATTAGGTCTAAAGCACTTTTTCTTCCCCAGTGATAACTGAGAAGGCAAGCAATATCAAAAAAAAGAAAATAAACTATCTGAACAAAACGTAAAAAGTTTACTCCTAGCAAAATTATAGCTGAGTGGTAAGCAATAGCCATAATGTTAAATTAAGTATTATATAAAATAACCCATTTTGTAACCCATGCAAACATGCCCATAGCTGATATAAGAATCTGATCCATAAATTTAGAGCTTGCCTTACATAGAAAGATCCCTCTTTGCACATCAGAAAGCTTCAGTATTCTTCAGACTGGTTTCATTAAATTCTGAGAACCTATTAATATTTATGGTTACAGTCATTTGTGTGAAAAAAGAAAATTGGTTCCACACTCTTTAAAAATTAACTTGCGGCTCAACGAAAAAGATAATAAATGTAAAATAAGTCAATTAGGTCATTAATTATCAAGACTGTCTCTGAAATGACTCTCACTTGAAAGAGTAAAAATATTTGGGTTGTAAACACAAGTTCTCACTAATATACTTTGTCTCAAAGTCATTTCCCAGAGTTATTAATAAATATTTCAGGATATAATTTATCAAATTAATTAAATGATATGGGATTCTAGATTTTACATAGATAACTTATGTCAGAGAAAAAATAATCATGGTAAATTACAATGAATACAAAAATAGATCCTAATTGTTCTTTTAAAATTAATACATGGATTTTCAATTCAAAAGAGTTTTCAATTACAATCTTGAAACACGTACTGAGTGTATAGAATAAGCCAGGTGCCGCAGCTGCAGAGAGGTGTAAAGAATGAGCTTTGCCCTTGGAGACATTTAAAGTCTCGCTGGAGAGACAGTACACACTCCTAAAGAAGACCAGGGTCAGTGCTAATAAAATAAAGTCCATATTCACAATAGCAAAGACATAGAATCAACCTAGATGCCCATCAACCGTGAACTGGATAATGAAAATATGGTACATATGCAACACAGAATACTACGTAGCCATAAAAAGAGTGTAATCATGTACTTTGCAGCAACATGGATGGAGCTGAAGGCCATTATTCTAAGTGAATTAGCACAGTAATAGAAAACCAAATACTGCATGCTCTTACTTCTAAATGGGAGCTATACATTGAGTACATATGGACATAAAGTAGCGAACGACAGACACGAGGGCCTACCTGAAGGTGGAGGTGGGGAGGAGGAGGGTAGGAAGTTGGAAAATTTACCTATTAGGCACTACGCTTATTACCTGGGTGATGAAATAATCTGTACACCAAATCCTTATAACAATTTACCCATGTAACAAATCTGCTCATGTACTCCTGACCTTAAAATAAAAGTTGGAAAGAGAAAAAGTCTAATGACCATTTACAACATTGCTTCCATGGGAAAACTCACTGCAATATAAATGTACTTTTGTTACACAAATGACTCTTGATAGGAGGACAACCAGTACAACTTTCCAAATAGTCTGAAGTGATTCAAAACGGAGATAATCTGGGACTGGGCTTGGGGAAGCCAGGCAAAGGGACTCAGGGGTTGCCACAAAGATGCCAGGAGAAGATGGCATGTGTCAGGAGGACTCAGTGCAAGATGAGGCTGTTCAGGTCTTTTCAGACACAGAGCTCAGAAACAGCAGCTCTGATTGGCAGTCAGGGAAGCAGTCCACGGGGAGCGGGGAATAAGGTTGGTCAAGCTGGCCCTTCCGGCCAGCACTCACGCTAAAGGAAATAGAATCCTGGGGTCTGAGATGTCAAGCCAAAATATGAAAGGAGAGGTAGGGGCACCAAGAAGCAGGGAGAGGTCAGCCATAGGTTAAGAGGCTTAACAAATCTGTCTGGGAACAACAAAGAAGCTGGGGTCCAAAGGTCTGGGATTCTTGGATTTGCTACTGCTAAGCCCTTAAGAGCTCCCTGGCACCACCAGAAAGGGTCTTCTGACAATATGTGGCTCTCATATTATGTGGCCACTTTCCTCTTCTGCCCCACATGCTCTCCCTATTAACTGCCCCCAAACCGAACAACTATAGCTCCCAGAACACGTTGTGCTATTTCACACCCATTGTTTCATACCTATTTTCTTTTCCTAGAAATATGCTTCTACTGCTTTGCCTACCCGGAGAAAGCTTCTCATCCTTTAAAAGCAAGCTACAATGTTCCCTACTCTAATCCTCACAATATAATATCATTGCACATACTAGACTGTATGGCAATTGATAAAAAATAAAGGTCATGCACCTCATGCTTGGCATGTAGTGTGCTTGCAATATGTGCTGATAAGTGAATAGAAGCATATATCCTAATATGGGTCTAGTTCACCCTTCTCTGCCTGGGGTGCTGACACAGTAATACATTCCTCTAACTGGTTTGTTTCCAGAGCCTTAGCCATACTGTCTAACAGGCATTTTAGCAGAAAAGACTCCTGATTGATAGGTGCTGGCCTCAGCTCAGACCAACCTTGCAGCCCCTCTGGGTCTCTGCAGTCCCTCAGCCAGCACAGAGGCTCAGCTCTGCAAAGCAAAGGCAATAGTGGGACAATGTCAACCACATATCCTACTGCAGTCATCCAGTGAGTTGGCCCTTCAGAGGATGACCTGAAGAGAGAGACGTAACTCTAGGAAGGGGATTCTGAGCCTTGGGGGAGGAAGAGGAGGAACAACGGGCTCCAAGAGATTCATGATCCATCACGAGGATGGGCATCTTTTGTGGGGAGGACAGTTCACAGCATTCATATGATTTACTAAGAGGCCCTTGACTATTAAATATTAATATTCACCATTCCAGAAATACGCTTTGCTTGAGGCAGCTCTGCTCAGAGCAGCAGCTGCTGAATCCAGATCCCAGAGGACTTGGTCATGGTCAGGACTGATCAGGGAAGGAAGCTGAGTTCCCCTACAGCTCAGCATTTACACACTCCCATACCATCCCAAGAGAAGCCTTTCTCAAGGCAGATGTACATATTTTAAAGAATGTCCATGATCTGTGTCTTGTACAACTTCAAACGCAGTGAGTAAGAGGGAGTAAGGCTCAGGATACCTCTACCTTGACCTTTATGTTCCTTAGAACAATAAACCTGCCAGAGAATAAAAAATAAAAGGCAAATCTCCAGGGTCTCATTCGTGATGAAAAGTTTGGTTTGACCTCGCGGTCTCAGTCCTGAGCTCAGGAAACGCTAATAAATAGACAAATCCTGAGTAATGGCTCTTTTACATTTGCCTTTTTTTTTTCTGGCAGAGAAGCATGTGGTATTAGAAGGCAGCAGATAAAGGCTTTCCATACTAAAGGGGCAAGAAGCACACACAAGAGAAAGCAAACCTAAAACTGGGGAGGCTGACACTAGACTCTGGGGAATTGAGAGTCACTTTTTACCTACATTCTGTAAAGGGCAGAAAAAACACAGGAAAAAGTTTCTACTAAAATATGTGTGTTTTGTTTTTACGTTTTTTGACTAGAAAAATATGCATCACTCAAATCCACTCAGATATCTGAATATCTGCTGGACGTTTTTTGTTTGTCTGTTTGCTTGGTTCCTACTGTTCCTTCCCTGAGTTCTGAAAAGATAATTAAAAAAGAATCCTCAGAGTGAACCTTTAAGTTTTAGTTGTTAGAAGCACATACCTTTGTACCCAAACACATGTGGGCTCTGTCATTGACTTGCTAAGTAATCTGGATAAGTTTCTGAATCTCTTTAAGAACCCAATTCTTCAGCAATGAAAATGGAAGTATGAATAGTACTGACTTCAAAGAGGTGCTGAGGTAATTAAGTGAAATGATGCATTAAAAAATCTTAGACTAACCTGGCATACTATAAGCATTCAATAAATGGTAGCTAAACAATAGAAGTAACATCTCTGTCAATAAAGAAAAACAATTCTAAGGACACATTTTTGTGCACAATCATGCAAGCTGTAACAAGTAGAAAGGAAGAAAAACAAACAAACAAACAAAAAAACAGAAACAGTAGGCCTGCGTTCTTTAGTGAAAATTCCCTGCTTTATACCTTAGAAGGGGTGTCAGACTGTCTTCCTCACCTTCACGTGAGTTCGGGTCCGGCAGAGAAGTGTCCCCCCTCCCCTATAACAACATGGGTCATCCGTCCAGGCCCATGGAAAGCACAGAAAACCACAGCCTGTGCCATCGTGCTTTCTGCCCACCTCCACTACCCACCTTAGCCAAGTGGCTGGACGGTTCTCCCATGATCATTATCCTTCAGAAGCTATTAGCACTGCATTTGTCTTTTCTCCAAAACAATTTTTGTCTCTTTTCACCATGTTAGAAAAAATCTTCCCTTAGTTTTTCTTTCTTTTTTTTTTTTTTTAAGCATAGCGGCTTGGGGGAATTCCTCCACACTTTGGACAATCACTCCAGCTAAGTTTGCAGGGAATGGTGTCTGCCCTAATTGGCAAGCTTCATTCCTGCTCACCTCTTATTCAGACCACAAAAAATAATTTCAGCAAACGTTCTGCTCACGTCATAGTTTTGCATCCATGCTGATCTCTAGGGAGCCATTATTAATCCCAAGTACGTTTTCTCTAAACGTGTCTCCCAAATTCGAGTCCTACTTCTTCCAAGATTTCTATATGGCTTTTCTTACTCAACACTACGTTAAACCAAAATTCTATTTCTTTCTAGTTAAACTATCTTCCCCATAGTGGAGAAAGAAAAGAAAACAAGGCTTTCTTGTTTCATTTTATCAAAGAAAGCTGACTTAGCTTATTAATTATAAATAAACAACAGAGATGTAGGTTAAGGACTCTAGATAACTCCCTTATCATTTACCAATTCCTTCAGTATCAGGGAAGCATGGCTTGGCACCAGGATTGGGAAAGATAGGATTCCACATGTCCGCCACTTTGGACATTCCTTATTTCTATGCTTTCAATAAGTGGCAGCCACAGTTTACACGAGCACAGAGTTCAAAGAAAATCACAACAATCAAACTTCCTTACCCGGCAGTCTCTCTGCAGTGTTTTCATAAGCGCGTTGTATGTTTCTGTATCAAAATACAACCCTTCGTGCATGTCTTGCAGGAAGTCTAAGTCCTTAAACGTGGGGTTGGATTTCTCTCTCTCTTTACGGGATGCTCTCCGCTTATACGTTGAGCCTTTCAAGTCATATGTAAAGTGCATTCTCATGGAGCGTGGCAAAACGTTGTTCATCACCACAATCCTGATATTAATGCCTCCTGATTGCATACAATACAGTCCGTAAAATTTTGGCAAAAGAGTCCTTGGATTCTGGTTTAAATTCTAGAAACCAAAACAAGAAAAATATATTTACAATCTTCTATTTTGACAAAATAATGTTCCACTAAAGATGTGTTTTCATGCTGATATAATTAAAAATGGAATGTGATTATCTTTATTAATGTCCATTACTAAAATTTTGCTGTTTTTAATCTATTTCTTAAGTCTGCTTATTGGACAGCAATTTTATTATTCTAAACTCAGGGCAGTGAAAGTGGCTGAATTGAAATTGGACATAATGTCCCAAATTGGCTCCAACTAAAAACAGGCAAGGAATTGACTGGTGCCATAAGTGACTATTCTCTAAGGTAGCTAAAGAGAAAACGAATTGCCAAGGTATAAGGGATGAACATTTAAAATTTTAATAGCTCCTGCAAAACTGTCTTCCAAAATGGCAGACCAATTTACAACCACACTATGTAAGATTGTACATAGATTTTCCCATCACTCTTACCAGTGCTGAATAGTACCCAAACTTTAAAATCTTTGTAAGCATGATTAGTGAAAAATGGAAACCTGTTTTTAAAAATTTGAATGCCACTGATTATTTATGTATTTTTAGTCACCTTAAAGATAATTTTGCTCATTTTTTCTCTGTAGGTTTTTGTCACTGTTGAAATTCTTGATATATTCTGGATATTTATCATTTCTCTCATCTATATGGGGTAGTTTCTTCCAGTCTGTTGTCTTTTTTATTACTTAAAAAAATAGGGAGGCCAGGCGCTGTGGCTCATGCCTGTAATCCCAGCACTTTCGGAAGCCGGGGCGGGCGGAACATGAGGTCAGGAGTTCGAGACCAGCCTGGCTAGCACAGTGAAACCCTGTCTCCACTAAAAATACAAAAAATTAGCCTGGTCTGGTGGCATATGCCTGTAGTCCCAGCTACTCAGGAGGCTGAGGCAGGAGAATTGCTTGAACCTGGCAGGCAGAGGTTGCACTGAGCCGAGATAGCGCCACCGCACTCCAGCCTGGGTGACAGAGCAAGACTCCGTTTCAAAAAAAAAAAAAAAAGAAAGAAAGAAAGAAAGAAAGAAAGAAAAAAAAGGGAATACATACCTATTTTTGTTCCCTTTTGAAGTAGATAAGAAATTAAAATAGTTTACAAAAGGGCATGTATTCAATGAAAAGTGTCTCCGCTATCCTTGATTCTTCCCCCAATTCTCAACATTTGAGAAAACCACTGCTCTCACTTTATTTCATTCCAGAAATATTCAATGAGCTTATATTAATTTTGTGTCTGGTACTTTTTGTTATATAAATGTGTTGCCTTTAAAAAAAATTTTTTTTTTAAATTTTTTGAGAGACGGAGTTTTGCTCTGTCACCCAGACTGGACTGCAGTGGCATGATCTTGGCTCACTGCAACCTCTGCCTGCCAGGTTCAAGTGATTCTCCCGCCTCAGCTTCCCAAGTAACTGGGACTACAGGTGTGTGCCACCACGCCCAGCTAATTTTTGTATTTTTAGTAGAGATGGGGTTTCACTATATGTTGGCCAGGCTGGTCTCGAACTCTTGACCTCAAGTGATCCTCCTGCCTTGGCCTCCCAAAGTGCTGGGATTACAGGCATGAGCCACTGCACTTGGCCTAAATGTGTTGCCTTTTGATGTGGTCATATTTATTTACTTGTTTCTTATTTTTGTGTGTGTGTGTTTGCTTTTTATTTTTTTTTTGAGATGGAGTCTCGCTTTGTCGCCCAGGCTGGAGTGCAGTGGCCGGATCTCAGCTCACTGCAAGCTCCGCCTCCCGGGTTTACGCCATTCTCCTGCCTCAGCCTCCCGAGTAGCTGGGACTACAGGCGCCCGCCACCTCGCCCGGCTAGTTTTTTGTATTTTTTAGTAGAAACGGGGTTTCACCTGGTTAGCCAGGATGGTCTCGATCTCCTGACCTCGTGATCCGCCCGTCTCGGCCTCCCAAAGTGCTGGGATTACAGGCTTGAGCCACCGCGCTCGGCCTGCTTTTTGTTTTTAACAAAGCTTTTTTATATCCCAAAGTCATAAACTTTTATTTTCTTCCAAATTTTTAATAGTTTTGGTCATTACAGTTGGTCTTTACTCCCTATGGAATTAATTTTGTGTGTATGCGAAAGATCTGAAATAGAGAATTTAATTTTTTCCTCAAATGGATACTTATTGAACAGTCTGACATTTTCCAATTGAGTTTAAATCCCCCCATGTCAATACAGTAAGTAGACAAATTCACATAGATCTATTTCTGAACACTTTATTTGAATCCATTAATTTATCTGCCTAAAACTGTACTCGTCCTACATCCTTAACATTAGTTACAGCCTTACAGATTTTTGGTATATGCTATAGCAGGCCTACTGTTTTTCTTCTTTTTCAAAAATGTTTTCTCCATTCTTACAAACTTTCTGTTTAATTGTTCATTTTAAAAAACATTCATCAAATGAGACTTGCTCGCACTTTCACAGAAATCGGCTTTGTCAAGCTATGTTGAAAAATCCTATTAGAATTTTTGCTTGGAATTAGACTGGATTTATAAGTTGATTTGGGAGCAGTTGAAATCTTTACAATACTGAGTTCAGGAACAATGCATATTTCTTCATTATTTCAGATCTTTTTTATGTCCTTCAATAACATTTTGTAGTTTCCTTCATATTGGGTTTGTAACATTTGTTTTTATAGATTCAAGTATTTTAGCATTTTTCTTATTACATTCTTTCTGAACTGATTATTGTTTGTTTTCCACGTACTATATCTTGCTTTCCCAATCAGAATTACAGTACTCACATGACTTTATTTACTTATTTCTTTATTTTTCTAATAATGTTCATTATAAGTTGTTGTCATCATGAACAGGATCTCTTTTTTCTCTTATATTCTCCTACTCTATATCATCTATATAATGGAATATAATGGATTTTGTAGATTTATTTTTTATCCTGCAAATCTGCCACAGTCATATCACTTCTAGAAATTCCTGATTTATTTTCTTGAAGGTTTGCTCATTTTGAATTCTGTCATTTAAAGAGAACAGTGCTTGTACTTATTTTGTATTTCTTTTTGTACTCAAGACTCAATGCCAGAATTTCTAGCAAATTTATCAGAAAGGACTATTGATGGGAGGGTCATTCTGGTCTATTCCTATTGTTTCTAGAGAAAGGATTCTTGTTTTTCTCCATGAGCTATTACATGAACTTTTGGAAGACTGATAAATGTACAACTCGTGTATTCATTTATTTACTATGTTTTTTTTTAAAAAAACTCCCCTGCGACTTTTTAGAATTTTAATTAAGCAAAGATGTTGAATTTTGAGGGCCTTAGCTTCTCCTCATCTATTTGGGTAACCACATGATGTTCACATTTTTTCTTGTTAATGGGATGGATTATATTGTTATACCAGCTTACATAATTGGGATAAAACCACTTGTTCAGCTAAATTTAATTTTTCTTTTTTTTGAGACAGGGTTTTGCTCTGTCCCCCATGCTGGAGTGGCTTGATCACAGTTCACTGCAGCCTCAACCTTCCAGGCTCAAGTGATCCTTCCACTTCTCAGCCTCCCAAGTAGCTGGGACCACAGGTGTGTGCCACCATGCCTGGATAATTTTTTATTTTTCTTGTAGAGATGCGGTTTCACCATGTTGCCCAGGCTGGACTTGAACACCTGGGCTCAAGTGATCTACCCACCTTGGCCTCCCAAAGTGCTGGGATTACAGGTTGAGCCACCATGCCTGGCTCTTAACTTTTTTTCTAATTTTAATTAAATATAAGTAGTCACATATGGCCAATGCAGTTTTACAAGAGGACAAGTATATCTGAGCTCAGAATTATGGAATTTTAAGATTTACTAATTAAGCAGGTTATAAAATAGTATTATATCAATTTGATCCTAATTTCAGATAATTTTAAAATGTGTGCACAAACAAAGTATAATTGAAGGCACATATACCAAATTTTAGTAATATGTATTTCTAGGAAAGAAACTATAGTTAGTTGAATTTTTTTTGGCTTTTATATATTTTCTGTTTTCTCTAAAAAAAAAAAAATACTTGTTCAGCATTGAAATCTTTTAAAATCTGCCTGCAGGCCACTAAGATTTTTATTGAGATTTTTGATTTCTATACTTCTATATGAGATTAATTTAAGTATTTAATGCTGTGTCTAGCAGATTTTGGAATAAAATTATATTTTTACATAAAATGATTACATGGCATCTCATGAATGAATTTTTAAAAATAAAGATGACATTTATCACCACTCATAGCAAGTGACTGGCAGAACTTGAGCTTCTGAAATCCAGACAGCTTCATGTAGCCCTTCCAATCATAGAAAATTAATAACTGTTATGAAAGTACAATGAAACTGGAGGTATGAAAATGACTGGACGATTTAGGAAAAGTGGGGTTAGTTTTGAAAATTTTGGAGTAAATGTATAGTAAATCCATCCAGGCTAGGTTACTGTTCCTTTGTCTCTAAAAGATTACATGAAAGGTGATTTTTCATATTATCATATTTACCTATGAAATTATAAATTCTGAAGTCTAGTAGCTGGGAAGAGCTAACATAGAATATGTGCTGGTGTATTAGTGTAGGGGTGAAAAATGCATTCTCTGGAGCCCTTTCCGCTTCTGTAGCACCAGCTCTGCAGCTCTCCAGTTGAATCACCCATGGCAAGTTACTTAATTTATCTTTGCCTCAATTACCTCTTCTATAAAATGGTGATCATTGTAGTATCCAAGGTTGCTGTGAGGATTAAATGAGTTAATGAATGCAAAGCACTTAAGGCCTTGCTTAACATGTAATAAGCGAACAATGAAAGTTAACCATTTGTACGATTACTGCGTACTGGCTGCAAAGAGCTTTGCAACGCATTGCTTCCTTTATCTTTCCTTTATTATATATCCTGTATCCTTGCTTTATCACAACAACTATGTAAGATAAGTCTTTCTCAGCTTTCAAAGACTGAGGGAGCTAAGGCTCACCAGTTATGCTGCTTACTCAGGGTCACACAAGTAATTATTGGCTGGGTTGGGATTTGAACTCAGGATTGTGGGATTCAACAACTATGCTCTGCCATTCAGTTCTAGTTTACTTTAAAACATCTATTCAATGAATGTCATAGCATACTTTAAATGCAGAATAAAGCTTACCAAAGAGAAAGAAACATGCCTGAGTCATTGAAAAAACAACAGAAAAAAACTGTTGAGGAAAGTAATTAAACTTCAAGTAGAAGCTTTCATGATGTGCAGTTCCTTACCATGTAATAGCCCGGCAGGAGCTTCTGAAGAAACTCAGCTTCTTTGTGCTGAACTGTTTTGATGATAAATTCATCATCACTGGTCACAAAAAACAAGGATCCACTGGCTCCAGGGTTAGACAGTTCTATTAGAGGTTCACTGCAGATGGAATACTAAAAGAGTAAATGAATAAACATTAAAACATACACTTGATGTATGTGATACCTCCAAGGAGGACAATCATAGCACTGCACATCTTGGCTATGTTGAAACAAGAAGCTCTCTCTATGGGCTTTAAAAGAGGCTCCAGATATACCAAGAAGGCTCTCTGTGAGATTTCTACAGATTTAATTGGTCTGTTTATCTTAATAATTCTATGATGAAAAACAGACATACACTCTTTACCCCCAGAGTCATGCAATAGCATCATGAATCATCCTATCTGTCCAATGAGATAATTCAGTCGTGTTGACTAAGGTGCTTTGTTTCCAGCAAATGTCCATAAAATAACAAGCGAAGATGTGATCCACACTGTGTTTTATCCCTTGAACACCAACCCTATTCTCTTTTCATGATTTTCCCAGAAGATGTCATCTACTCACGGTTTCAACAAGGAGATGACTTCAACATCTGTACCTCCAGCCCAGATCTTTCACTAGGGTTCAAGACCTGTTCATCTAACACTTTAATAGACATTTCTATTTTGGTTATACCACAAACAATTTATATGCAAGAAGTTCACAATCAAGTTAATCTCAAGGCTGTGGTTAGCCCATATGGTGCCTTTGTGGTAATTAGAGAGATGCAGCTCCGGGCCAGGATACAAAGTTGGTGAGTAGAAGAAAGGCTGGGGCCAGGCGTTGTGGCTCATGCCTAAAATCCCAGCACTTTGGGAGGCTGAGGTGGGTGAATGATGAGGTCAGGAGATCGAGACCATCCTAGCTAACACAGTGAAACCCTGTCTCTACAAAAAAATACAAAAAATTAGCCTGGAGTGGTGGCACACGCCTATAGTCCCAGCAACTTGGGAGGCTGAGGCAGGAGAATCTCTTGAACCTGGGAGGTGGAGGTTGCAGTGAGCCGAAATCGCAACATTGCACTCCAGCCTGGGCAACAGAGCGAGACCCCACTCAAAAAAAAAAAAAAAAAAAAAAAAGAACGGCTGGATTCCAGTCTCCACTCCTTCCCCTCGGCCAGCTAGGAGAGCTTGAGCAGTGCACAGCCTGCACAACTGCACATGGTGACCCTAGATCATCTGCTCCCTGTTCTCTGCCTTTTCCCTCTTTCCCTTAGAGAATGGAAGCATTATTTGCCTTGTTCCCCAAACCAGAAACTAGGGCATCATCCTTGAGTCATCACATTTTCCCATCTTTCCTATCCAGACTGTTGATGCTACTTGCTCACTTCTGCCAACATCCTAAGTTCAAAAGTTTCATCATTTCATGCCTGAATTGTTATGGCAAGCTTCTGGTCTTAATTTTCCACGCTCATCCCCTCCAGTACATTCACCAGGAAACTAGGCATCTTTCTGAAATGCAAATCTCTTCATGTTTTTCTGGCCTTTCACATCTTTTGCAGAAAGACAAACATTGCACGTTCTCACTTATTTGTGAGATCTAAAAATCAATGGTTCTTAACAGAGCTTTCAAAGGCCATGAATGACCCAGCCTCCTCCCCAGCCTTCCCTCTCATGACTTCCTCCTTCAACTTTAGCTCTAGCCCCAGAGACTGACTTCTCATGTTCTTTTTTTTTTTTCAGTTTTTAAAAAATTTATTTATTTATTATACTTTAAGTTCTAGGGTACATGTGCACAACGTGCAGGTTTGTTACATATGTATACATGTGCCATGCTGGTGTGCTGCACCCATTAACTCGTCATTTACATTAGGTATATCTCCTAATGCTATCCCTCCCCCCTACCCTCTTCCCACGACAGGCCCCGGTGTGTGATGTTCCCCTTCCTGTGTCCAAGTGTTCTCATTGTTCAATTCCCACCTATGAGCGAGAACATGCGGTGTTTGGTTTTCTGTCCTTGTGATAGTTTGCTCAGAATGATGGTTCTTAAAAGTGCTGCATACTCTCAACTCCCAGGCTTTTGCGTTGTCCTGTGCCTGCGACAACCTCCCTTCTACTTCCACCTGCCTACCACTCATTGTATTTAATCAGCATTTAAAAAATACCTATTGAGCATCTGCTATGTCCCAGGCATTCATAAAGCTTATATCCCAGGAGGAGGAAACAGACAGTAAACAAGTAAATACGTTACACATCAGAATGTGGTAAGTGCAGGGGAGAAAAAATGGATCATGGAAAAAGCAGCAGAGAACACCAGCAAAGAGTGAGGAATGGGTTGCAGTAAATTCCAAATAGGGTGGTCACTGAAGGCCTCCTTGCAAAGGTGGCATTGGAGCAGAGGTTGAGACCAGGCAGCAAGCCACATGGCTATCTGGGGAACGGGCACTTCAGCAGCGGGAAGAACAAATGCAAAGGCCTGAGACATGGTGGGTTCAAGGCACAACAGGAGGCCAGTGGCTGGAGCAGACAGGGCGAGGAGGAGCCCTGAAAGGGATGGAGCCAGAGAGGTCAGGGGGACAGACCACATCCAGTGCTATAGGCCACTGGAAGGACTTTGTTCTTTTTTCTAAGGGAGCTGAAAAGCCATTGGAGGGTCTGGAGCAGAGGACCTCTCTGTTGGGTTAGGAAACCACTGGAGAAAGACAAAGGGAAGATGCAGGGAGCATAATTCATAAGCTGCTGCCACAGCTTCAGCTTTCAGTGCCTGCTGAGACAGCACTTGCTCCGGAAAACTCTTCCTGGTTCCATGGATAAAAGATCAATTGCTTCCTGGCCCTGGATATTCTCATCACAGAAGTCACCACAAAATCCTGCAATTGCCTGTTTCCTTTTCCCCGAGTTGCAGAGATTGTAAAACTCTGTGCAGCAGAAACTGTGACTATCTTACACCGTGATACAGTTCCAAGACCTGTGCCTTCGAACATAGTAGGTGCCTACATACGTGGTAGGTACTCAAGAAATTTCTGTCAGATGGCTGAACTCCACCAACAACTGTATGGCTGTAAATATCACTGTTTTTGGTTTTATTAAACTCAGTGTTTATTAACTAATAATCCACATCATTGACTAGAGAAACACTGGGTGGCAAAGAAAAAGGTAAAGAGGCCATGCAGGTGTGAGATAGACCCAGCCTGGCAGAAGCAGGAGCTTAAAGAACCACATCGTCTTTAAATTTTTCTATTTTTAAATTTTTGATTGGCAAACAATGATTTGTTTAATTTCAATTTTTTTTATTTCAATAGCTTTAGGGGTACAAGTGGTTTCCGGTTACATGGATTAATTGCATAGTGGTGGAGCCTGGGTGCTTTAGTGCACCCATCACCTGAGTAGTGGACGTTGTACCCAACAGGCAGTTTGTCATTCCCCACCCCCTGCCCACCCTGCCTCTTCTAAGTCTTCGATGTCCATTATACCACTCTGCATGTCTTTGCATACCCATAGCTTAGCTCCCACTTAGAAGTCAGAACATGCAGTATTTGTTTTTCTATGAGATGTAATAATTGTATACATGTATTGGGTATGTGACATTTTTTGATCATGAATACACTGTAGAATGATCAAATCACGATAGCTAACATATCCATCACCACACACACTTCTTTGTGGTGAGAATATTTAAAATCCACTTTAAAAAATTAATTTAGAAAGACATACATTACTATTAACTATAGTCACCTTGCTATACAATAGATCACCAGAACTGATTTCTTCCATCTAACAGACTTGTATACATTCGCCAGCATTTTCCTTGTTCTCTATCCACGTCCTACCACCTCAGCCTCTAGTAATCACCATTCTCCTCTACTTCGATGAGTTCAATTTTTCTAGATTCCACAAGTAAGTGAGATCATGTGATATTTATCTTTCCGTGCCTGGCTCATTTCAGTTAGCACATTGTCCTCTACGATCATCCATGCTGTTCTAAATGACAGAATTGTGTTGTTTTTAAAGGCCGAACAGTATTCCATTGTGTATATATATCACATTAAAAAATCCATTTATCCTTTGATGAGCATTTATGTTGTTTCCATCTTTCCCATTGTGAATAATGCTGCAGAGAGCATGGGAGTGCAGGCATCTCTTCACTGTACTCATTTCCGTTGCCTTGGATAGATACCCAGTGGTGGGATTGTTGGATCATATGGTAGCTCTATTTTTAGCTATTTGAGGAACCTCCCTACTGTTTTCTAAAATGGCTGTATGAATTTACATTTCTACCAACAGTATATGAGAGTTCCCTTTGCTCTACCTCCTCATCAAACACTTGTTATCTTTTATCTTTTTTGATAATAACCATTCTAACAGGTGTGAGGTGATATCTCATTGTGGTTTTCTCTCATGATTAAGAATGTTGAACTTTTTTTATGTATCTATTGGCCATCTGTCTTTTTTTAAAAAAAAAGACAAGGTCTCGCTCTGTCACCCAGGCTAAAGTGCAGTGGCCTGATCACGGCTCATTGTAGCCTTGACCTCTCCAGGCTCTGGTGATCCTCTCACCTCAGCCTCCTGAGTAGCTGGACTACACGCATGTGCCACCATGCCTGAATACTTTTTTGTATTTTTGTAGAGATGGGGTTTTGCCATGTTGCCCAGGCTGGTCTCAAATTTCTGGGCTTAAGCAATCCACCTGCCACAGCCTCCCAAAGTGCTGGGACTACAGGGGTGAGCCAACATGCTTGGCCTGTATACACACACACACACACACACACACACACACACATATATTTTGAGAAATGTATATTTAGGTCCTTTGCTCATTTTTAAATAGGGTTATTAGTTTTCTTGTTATTGAGTAGTTTGAGTTCCTTATTTATTTTGGATATTAACCCCTTACCTGATGCATTATTTGCAAATATTTTTTCCCAATCTGTAGATTGCCTCTTCACTCTGCTGTTTCCTTTGCAGTGCAGAAGCTTTTTAGTTTGATGCAATCCCTTTGATCTATTTTTACTTTTTTGCCTGTGCTTTTGGGGTCACATTTAGGAAATCACTGCCCAAATCAATACTGTGCAGTAGTTTTTCCCTATGTGTTCTTCAAGTAGTTTTACAGTTTCTGGCCTTCCATTTAAGACTTTAATCCATTTTGAGATGATTCTTGTTTATGATGTGAGATAAGGGTTCAATTTCATTCTTCTGAATGTGGATGGCCAGTTTTCCCAACACCATTTCTTGAAGAGACCATCCTTTCCCCATTGTGTGTGCTTGCCACTTTTGTCAAAAGTCAATTGACTACAGATGTGTGTGTGTGTGTGTGTGTGTGTGTTTATTTCTGGACTCTCTATCCTATTCCATTTGTCAATGTGTCTGTTTTTATACTAGTACCATGCTGTTTTGATTACTACAGCTTTGTAATATAAACAGCCATATCTTGAGGATATAGGCATCTGAAAAAACATCAAGGCTAAAAAATCCCAAAAGTTTTGTTCTGAGCTTGTGAATACTTAAGTCCCTATCATAGAAAAACCTGAAAGGAGGGACAGTGAAAGAAAAAGTGAGAGGAGGGAGAGAGGAACTAGCAGAAACATGATTAAAAGGTAGTTTCTAGATATGACCTTTTACATTATTCTGCTTTGAAAATACTGAGGATAAAGGAAACAAAATTATCCAAGAAAAGAAAGAAGCAAGTGTTTGCTGGCCTCCTAAGTCACTGGCAACTTTCATCTTCCACTTCCCCTTCATTCTGTTAGCCTTGCTTCTCAACAATCTCTTACTAAACAGCATTAGAGCCTAAGCCTACAGATGAGTTGAGGATAAGTTAGGAAAACAGAAATAGCTATCAGACTGCAGACAGGACGCCATAAAAACCAAGAGGAATCAGAGAGCGCTTGCCCAGCCATGTGTGCAGACAAAGTGTTCTTGTGGAAGAGTGACTCGTGAAAAGGGCATGAGATTTGTACCAGCTGCTAGTTATGTGATCCCGAGTAAGGAATTTAGCATCTTGGAGTTTTAGAAGCCTCATTTCTAAAAATAAAGGTAATAATATCTACCGGAAAGTTACTGGAAGTTTTTAAAGTGAATGCTTTTGAAATCCCTGGCAAAGAGTGACCATGTATTGCTGTTGTTAATTTTATGACATGATCACACACAGGTGAGAGAAGCACATGGCCTACAATATACTCATTCCACAGGCAGGTAAGAAGAGCTGACACCACCCTAGGATGCACTGAGGTTCTCAGCCTACTGCCCATGACTTCAGGGTGATCCAAAGAGACACGAAAGCATTCTGAGTGAAGCAAGAAAATGTTGGGTTTCTCATTTACTCACGAATTTGGGACCCTGGAATATAAAGGTGTGGACTCCAAGCTCTCATAAAAAGTGAAGGCAGACCCTAGACTCTCTTTAGGAATTTGGATTCTTTGCTCCATGGCATTTGAATTCCTGACGCAGAACTTCCTTATGAGTAGGAGTTTATGTTGTGAAAATATGAAAACAACAAAGGATGCAGCAATTAGAGGCTGCAAATAGAGAAATTAGGGGGGTGATCCAGAAAGAGGTGTCTAGAAAAAACTGGATTCAGACCTAAACATCTGCTCCCAATGAAAGTCTCCAATTCTTCTATAAGCAGTGACATTAAAAAAAAAAAAATGCAGTGACATAATATGAAGGCTATTTCATTGGTTACTACACTGTCAAATATTCTTTTATTATGTCATTTATATATAACATGAATGAAATAATAAATTGTTTTGATCCATTTTAATAACCCTTTGGGGGCTATTCATAGCCCAGCATCAATGTGCAATAAACTGTGATTATGATACTGAACAGGAGTACCACCATTATGCTGTAGAATTCTATGGTTTCTCACTCTACAACTCAGTTACTACATTCTCTTCTAAGCCACCTTCTTTGCAACATTGCCTCTTAAGAGCAAATGAAGAGGAGAGATGGGAACATTTTAATTAGTCATGATCAAACGCCCCCATGCGTGCTCCTGGGTTTTATGCACCTTCCAGGCACTTGTCATCTGTGCAAGCTGTTCTAATGTATTCATGCTCTTGCTTCTATTTCCTGCAGGGTCTCCCTGCTATACCCACTGGAGAAAAAGAAAGAGCAAAGCACAACCCAGCTGGGCCCTGCCAATGTAAATTAACAATGTAAACTTGCCCCATGTGGCGGAGATAATTTTATGTGCCATTTCTTCCCCTGATAGTATGAAATATTCACTCTGCTCGCTTTCTTATTGGTGCAGGTGAGCCTGAAAAGACTCATGTAAGTTCTACTGGATTTTTGAATAACCAGGCACATGATGGAGAAGGAAAGAACCCATGGCTGGTTGCCCAAGCAGAGATGGGAATGCTCTGGGGCCATTTGGCTTTGCCTTGGGAGGTGTTTGTCTAGGAAAAAATAAGGAAGAAGGAAAGTTTGCACTGCTGCGTGCAGAAGCTCCTTCACCATGCTGTTTCACAATCCAAATTATGCATGTTTCAACATGAAACTTGTTATCAGCATGCACACGGTAAATTTTAATGGGACTGAACACATAAACAGAATAATTCAGGCAGGAATCCAGATGCAACAGCAAAAAACTAAGTAGAAATACACACAAATCGCAGGTATTCAATATTACACCTAAGTATGGAGTTACCAACGGCTAGAGATTGTTCCCACACCCCCGACTTACATCACTATATCTTCATAAGTGTGGGTTTGAGTAGCCCAAGTTTGCCAGCCACCATGATGTACTTTGTGACTGGCACTGTATCCTTTGTTTCTTCACAGGGTTTTTCAAGCAATGTCTTATTTCCTATTTCTGTGCTTTCCTTTAGCTAAACTCTTCCAAAATGTGTTTTGTTAAAGGTGTTTGACTTCTTTCGGCTGTGTTCTTCAGAATGGACAATCACAGGTCAATGGGCTAGGGAGAGGCTAGCTTGAGTACATATTTGCTAAGAGATCTGTGATTCTCATCAAATATGGGAAGCATGAGGCCACCTGGTGAAGGGTCTTCAAGCTCTTGGGGAGACCACTGTTTGATCTAGGCTCTGACCCCACCAGTGTGTGTAACCTTGGGCATCTCCCTTTGCTGATCCCAGCTTCAGATTCCTCATCTGTAAAATGAAGGATTGAGCTAAAAAGTCACTGAAGGTTATTATACCTGACACTTAAGCATGCTGTGTCATGTAAACGACCCTTTCCTCATCGATCACACTCCAGATCATTAGGTGTGGCCCCAGATAGAGCGGTTTGGAGGTGAGCTTCCAGAGACTCCAAGGTTTATTGGGGAATCGCCTCAGTCCTGTGCTACAGGTGTCTCCAGTGCAGGCACAGGTGGGTGGCAGCTGCTGTTGGGGACCAGGTAGTCATGTTTAGCTAGGGCCACTGCCTTTGTTCTGTTTCTTGCAAGCCCCAGAGATGTGTCTAGTTACTGAACCATGTGCATGGTGAATGAGGGAGGTGGACAAATGGAATCAAACAAAAACACACTTACGTACCTGGCTCTATCTTTCCCCCATCGTCTGTGGGTCTGTGTGTGTGTGTGTGCATGTGTGTGTGTGTGTTTCAGACGCAGTCTTGCTCTGCTGCCCAGGCTAGAGTGCAGTGGTGCAATCTTAGCTCACTTCACCCTTTGCCTCTGGGGTTCAAGTGATTCTCCTGTCTCAGCTAACCAAGTAGCTGGGACTACAGGCTCATGCCATCATGCCCAGCTAACATTTTTGTATTTTTGGTAGAGATGGGATTTCGGCATGTTGGCAAGGCTGGTCTTGAACTCCTGACCTCAGGTGATCCACCTGCCTTGGCCTCCCAAAGTGCTGGGATTACAGGCATGAGTCACCACACTTGGCCTCTCTCTACCTTTTAAGTTATATTTACATATATAAAAGTGAAAAGAAATTGTGAAATTAACACTCATGTATCTATCTTCCAGCATCAACTCATGAATGGTAAACTCATTCATGATCAATCAATGATCAACTCATGGCCAATCTTGTTTCTTCTAGACCTCCAACCACTCTGCTGCCTTACTTCCCTCAGATTTTTCTTTTGGGGCTGGGGGCATTCAATTTATTTATTTTTAACAGTTATAGTGAGATATAAGTCAGAAAGCATTCAATTCACCCATTTAGAGTATATAATCCTTCCGATTAATTTTTGAATTGATAAATAAAATTGTATATTTTTATGGTATACAACACGATGTTTTGATGTGTGTATACATTATGGAATGGCTCAATCAAGTTAATTACCATATTCTTCACCTCACATATTCATCACTTTTTTTGTGGTGGGAACTTTTTCTTTTTTTAAAAAAAATGATATATAATAGTTGTACATATTTTGGAGGTATATGTGATATTTTGATACCTATACACAATGTGTAATGATCAAATAAGAGTAATTGGGATATCACCTCAAGCATTTATCTTTAAAATCTACTTTCTCAGCAATTTTCAAGTATATATTATTATTATCTATAGTGACCATGTAGAATCGATCTCCCACATTTATTCCTCCTCTCTAATTCAAGTTTTGCTATTTATTTATTTTTATTTTTGTTTTTTTGAGATGGAGTCTTGCTCTGTTACCCAGGCTGGAGTGCAAAGGTCTGCACTCGGCTCACTGCAACCTCCGCCTTCCAGGTTCAAGTGATTCTCCTGCCTTAGCCTACCGAGTAGCTGGGATTACAGGCACGTGCCGCCACGCCCAGCTAATTTTTGTAGTTTTAGGGTTTCACCATGTTGGCTCGAACTCCTGACCTCAAGTGATCTTCCCACTTCAGCCTCCTGAAGTGCTGGGATTACAGGCATGAGCCACCGTGCCTGGCTGTCTAATTCAAATTTTGTATGCTTTGACCAACTCCTCAGATTCTGTTGAAGTACATCCCAGATATCAAACAATTTTATCCATAGGTATCTCAGCGTATCCTCTAAAAGACAAGGATTCTCCTTTTAAAATAGAACCATGATATTATTATCCCACCAAAAAAGTTATTTCTCAACACCATTAAATATCTAGTCAATCTTTATATTTCCTTAGTTTCCTATAATTTAGAAGCTTGTTTATTTGAGTGGCCTGGACCTATCTGTTAATGTTAATAATGTTCCTGATAAAAACTCTTCCCTCCAGCCATATTGGTCCACTAAATGTCCCTCTGAAAACTGAATACATCCTCATCTCTGGTTCTACAGTGCCCCTTCCAACCCTTCACCCCTGAGCATCCATCTCTTTTCTACCTTTTAAAATCCCTTGTAATTTTTAAGGCATGGTTAAAACCACACCATGCTCATAAGAAGACCTCCTAATCATCACCCCAAGAAAGAGAAAGACCTCTACCTCAACCCTAGAGTATTTCATGTTTTGCTTCAGTTTCTACATTTATTGCCTGGTAGAGTTGATTGGTTTTCTACATAGACAAATTAGCATTCCAGTTTGATTTTAAGTTCTTTGTGTGTCGTGACTTGTAGTTTTTTGAATTTCCCTACAAGTATTAGCAAAGTGTTTTAGATATAATAGGTGTTCAAAGTGCCCACTGATTGATTACGTTTTGCCAGCTACAGGTACAAGGACTTCTCTCGTGAGAAGTGATGAGCTAGATTCTTATGCTCCTTTGTAAATACTCTAACCACATTATGAAAATAATTTTTCCAGCTTAAAGACTCATTAGGAAACTCAGGTAGGCTGTGTGGGAAGTTGTTCAGAAAAGGCTCTTCCCAAAGAAAGCAAATTTGTGAGGTCTGAATGAATGAAAGAATGGACGTCCAGCCTTTGGGGCAATGGATATGGGAGGGCTAAAGACAGGCATCCATCTGGTCATACTGACTGGATCAGCAGTGTGAAACGTAAGTCTAAGGCATCTCTTCAGCTGGTGAGAAGTTCAAGGAAATTCAGAAAGAGAATCCATTAAATTTGAGTGTGTGGCAGAAGATGAGAGATCTATCTTGTTTTCCATAATATAATATCGAAACCCCATTGGGGGTATATCACCAGTATAACCACATTGTAAACCCCATCTCAAACACATCACTCCATTATCATCAGTATAACCACATTGTAAACCCCATCTCAAACACATTTTCTGAATGATGACAACCTTCAGTAATTACAGAATGGCTAGAAACCAAAGGATGTTCTCTCTCTCTCTCTCTCTCTCTCTCTCACACACACACACACACACACACACACACACACACACACACAGAGATAGAGAACAAATGTGTGTGCTTGTGTACTTGCATTGGTAGTGACGGGTAGAGGCACCTGAGGCTTCAACTAAAGGGGAGTGGTAAGAGAAAAAGAGCAATATATACATTTAAGGGCAGCAGGATGCCAGGGACTTTCTACCTTGCCCTCACCATTCTTTGGAGACTTACTGATGTGCCTTGAGAAAGCAGTATTGCTTCATTAGGCAGAAGTCATATGATTTTCTTACGGACCAAATAAAGAAGATCATTCACAGATTTTCTTTTTTCTTTTACAAGATTCAGAGGAGACATAACAGAGTCTTCATCAGCACAGAGTAGAATCAACTTTTAATTATTTACATCTTATCCAAAGTATAAGATGCATATTATATACTCTTTGTTACACGTGTTGCTATACTTCCTCTGAAAAGCACTGTCCTAGGATCTGGCTCAAGTCTTATTAAGATCATTCAGAATGGGATGCACAATAAATATTTGATGGCATTCTTCCTACAGTCTTTTGGAAACCAATTTTGAAGAGCCCCAGGGCGTTAACAGTGATCAAATTATGAAACAAACCATTTTTTCACTTGCAACAGAAAGTTCCTGGCTCCTTGAACAGGAATGAGGTAAAACTCTGAGGTCACATCAGACTACCTCTCACAAAAAGGCTGTTGTGTCTGTACCTCGTGTGCCAGAAGGCAGATGAAGAGCACAGACAAATCTGAGGATAAAACATGCCCTTGTATCAAATAAAAATATGTTTAAAAAGTCTGCCTGAAGAGATCTTGAGAACAAAACTATCCAGATTCTTTAAAATGTTTATTCAAATTTGTAGGTCAAGGTGAAATGGTTGTGGGCCAAGGTAGTTTAGAGGAATGGTACAAATAAGGCAATTAACATAGAAAGGCTTTTGAATAGAATCTAATCAGCAAAATTCACAGGAGTATTTAGAACTAATTATAACATATCTGTTAGAATAATTATCTGAAGTCACAACTGATATTATAGTTATTTAAATATCAATTACCATCGCAGATTTTGCAGTTATCAGTAAAAGCTACATAGTCACATCAACATTTCTTGAAGCTAAATTTATAATCATTATAAAACTTGGAACTTTTACTATGCCCCAGAGCTTTATAAAATGAGAGACACAAGCCACTTGTTGCTGTTGCTACGAGACAAATGTTTACATCACACATTTCTATAGAAGGAAGAAAAATGACAGGTTCTTACCAAGTAATCATCAGGCTTGATACCAAAAAGTTCTCTGAAATATCGGAATGCTAATGGAGCGTATGTCTTAAATCTAAAGTCTGGGTAGTGATGTGCTGGGGTCAGATTGCTCCCTTCGCTGAAGTCAAAATATTAAAAAGAGAGAAAGAAAGAACACATTAGCAAGGACAATTTTGACTGCAAATTCTAGCTGTATTAGTCCTGGGCCAATGTTACCTCTAGAAAAATCATCCCCTGAGAGTGGGTTTCTCAAAGTTCATGTCATAAAGGCCAATGATCACCAGGTAGAAACAGATGCTAGTTAGTGAGGGTCACTCTGTGCAGGCATTCCCTGTCAATCAGTGTCACTAGCCTGAAAATTCATTTATCTTTTTGTGCTTTCTTCCTGGGAAGATCACTCCATTATCACCAGTATAATGACATTGTAATGCTTTGGGTAAAAGATCTAGGCCTTAGAGTGTGGAGCAATTTCAAAAATGCATTTTTTTTAACCATGAAGTTTGGATATTTGGCAAACATTGTTAACCAGGGATAAGTGAAATTAATTCTTAAAACATCCTACCAACAAAGAGAACCATCACACGGAATAGGACCTCAATCTGAACTCTTTTATTTACACTTTAAAAAAAAGAGACCTTACATATTAAAAAAATTTAAAACCTGATTTCCATTCCCCAGTATATCATTGTCTTCTTTTCCTTTTTCTGGGTTCATTTTGAAAAATTATACACAATACTTATGATACATAAAATGTACAAAGAATAAACCAGTGCATATCAATGAATCCAAAATGCTGCTTAAGACATAAAATATTATCCATACAGCTGAATCCCCTTCTGTACTTTTTACTGGTCAGATCCATTGAGGGATCCACTGGCCTAAATGTTGATGTTTATCAGTCTCATCCTTTTTATTCTTTGACTCCATACAGTATTACGTAATACATGAGCTCAGTCAAACCACCTAAGACACTCATTCTTAAATTTTTCAGTGTTTTCATTGTTAAAATTTTCAGAAAAATTAGAACAATGCAATAGAATTTTATGTAAAGGTTCAAGATCCCTTTGATCTACATTCTAGGTGGGACATTGAGAGCCTACGCAAGTTTATCATGGTCTGCTTTTTATGGATACCACACAAAAAGGACTGGGCAAATGACAAAGACTTTCAGCACAGAATAAACACTTTGGATCTACTACAGTTTAAGTTGTTGAGATCAATCAGATTCTTGCATCAATGCCTGGCACATAGCAGACACTCAATAAGTATTTGTTGAGTGAAAGAATGAGTCTTCAACATAATGCTAATAGAGAAGATGTGATTTTTACATGGAAATTACATTAGAAAATCAATGTGTAAGGCAGAAATTCAGCATAGTCACAGGTCACCCTTGAAAACTAGGAAGTATCTATTCAATATATCATATGCAACTAGTTTTTCCTCCTGCACGATTACCGATGACTGTTTTGTTTTTTTTTTGTTTTTTTGCTGAGTACCAGAGGACGGAGCTGGCTTGTGTTGTTAGGGGTTAGCACCATATAATAAATGGTTATCTTGAAAGGCAGGATTACACTCAGGCAGCAGCAAGGCTACACACTAGGAGAGGATACAGGGACTAAGACTGCCTGAGAGAAGAGCAGTCACATTGTAAGGAATGACCCCCAAATCATCTGCTCATTTAAATGGTTATTGTTTCTCTAAGCAAGCATAGTTGAATATTTAGTACTAATGTATGATGCCCTGGTGCTGTATCCAACCATTTTCTCTTTCTATATTTTGGGATTTAGGAGGGGATTCGATCCCATGGGACTGTCAAAAGGAATGATTCTGAAACGTATATGGCACGTGATAATTTATTAATATAAATGTAGATTATATAGAAATAAAGGGTAAAAGCAAAGAGGCTCAAAGAGACCTATAACATCCTTCGTGACTCAATTTTGCAAGCAAGTAAATATAACCACAGTGCCTTAGGTTCTGAAGCAGGCTGCTTTCAGTGGGCTAAGAGCGTTGCCAATTTCTTCTCTCTTTTTCACCTTCTATCTCATACAAAGGAACTCATTCTATTGGAGCAGATTTCCTTCAACATTCAAAGAGGTAAGATAAAACACCCATGTTCCACTTAAATGGAGTTTCTCTCATATTTTTGCAGTTTTGGGCCCAAGATTTTATCAGAGAGGATGCTGCATTTACTATTATTATTTTCATTTTGGGTTAGTTCTGAGCTCCTTGGATTATTCATCTTTCCCTGAAGTTTCCATTCATTATAAAAATTTTCCTTAGATTCACATCTCTCTGACTACTGTGATTTATTCAGTTATGGTGTAAAAATGATAGTGTTAGGTTTCCCTGGAGTGAGACAGACACACAAACACATGTTCACACATACACACAAGAATGCTCATGTACACACAGCAGAGCAGCTTCAGGTAAAGAACAGGAACCTTTATTTCCTTAGGCATACAGAAATAATAATAGGTATTTGGTGGTTTAAAAAAACACTAAATCATTCCATGAAAAAGAATTAAATCTAGGTAGCTTTGGGCCATATTAAGATACAGAGAAGTATGGGCCAACTGTGAGGAGGCTTACCTACATGGGACAATCAAGAAAATATATTTGTGTAAACAGAGAAAATGAAAAGGAGTGGGCATAATACTTAATGGAGGCATCATACAGAATGGATGTTGCTTCACGGTGTAATTAACATATAGGAAGTAACAATTAATTGCTGAGGTTACACAATCTTGAACCTCTGTATTTGTATGAATGGAAAGGAAAATTCTCATATAGTGGCTTCTATAAATTAGGTTCATAGTACATCACAACTCTTTGTTTGTTTTCTCTCCTAGGAGATTTTATTTTATGGCTTCTATTTTCCTTTGGTTAATATTAAGATTGGGCTGTACTCTCTTAAGTCCTACTGGATACACTGTGTGGTAGTTAAGATGGTGGATTTTATAGTCCAGGGAGACCTCGGTTCAAGTTGCCTCTGTAATTTACAAGCTGAGTTTCACCAGGCCCAGTACGGAACCTCTACAAATTAAGTGGCTTAGTACATGAAAAGGTGAAAGTTAAAGTACTTTGAATGCAGGGAGCCATCAACACATTTGGATGATTGAGGCTATATAGGAAACAGCCCTGAGCCAAACACTTCACATGAGGAATGTGTTGAAAATGTAGTTAAAAAGAAAAATAAATGACAAAATGGGAAAATATTTACAACTCATATCACAGACAATGGGCTAATCTCCTAATATAAAGAGCTCCAATAAACTGCATAAAAGTCCAAAAAGTCCAGCCAGGGCAATATGGTGAAACCCTGTCTCTATGAAAAATACAAACATTTGCTGGGCATGGTGGTGCACACCTGTAGTCCCGGCTACTTGGTGGGCTGAGGCAGAAGGATCGCTTGAGCCCAGGAAGTTGAATGTGCAGTGAGCTGAGACTGCGTCACTACACTCCAGCCTAGGCAACAGAGTAAGACCCTGTCTCAGAAAAAAAAAAAAAGAAGATCAAAAAGTTAACTTAAAAAAATAGCTGAGGATACGATCAGGCACTTCACAGAAATGAAAAGATATGACTCAAACATAAGATGCTCAACCTCATTCATAAAATAAATGTTACTGAGAGACATTTTACCTGGAAGACTGGTGAAAATCCACAACTGTGATATAGCTTGAGGAGAACTGGTATTCTGAAATATTGTTAGTGGGAATGTAAATTGAGATATTTTTTCCCATAAAGGACATTTTCACAACTGCTATCAAAATTACAAACATGTAATTCCTTGATCCAGCAAATACATGCCTATGTTGTTCTATGGATAAACTAGCATTTGTCCAAAACAATATATGTGAACATGGTTACTCATTATGGCAACCTGGATGGCCTTCAGGAGAGGACTCATCTAATTAATTATGATTCAGCTACACAATGGAATTTTATGCGGTATTAAGAAAAGAATAAGAGTGCTTATTACGAACTGACATGGCAAGATCTCTACGATAAATTGTTAAGTGGATGAAACGATGCAGAATGCTGTGTATGGTATGTCACCACTTGTATAAAAAAGAAAACAAATATTCTTTTGGCACGCATATTCATAAAAAATCCTTGAAGGAAAAACAAGCCACAAGTAACAGTGATAACTGGAGTTGGACACTGAAAAAAGGCACAGGGACAAAAGAAACTTTTCACAGTATTCCTTTTAAGAACAGGACAAACCTTGCTATGTATTATCATTCACAAAATTAAATAGATTTTAAAAGTTAGAGGTTAAAAGCCATAAACTGATCCCTCTTCCCCCAAATAGAGCCCTCCATGCTCAGCACCACAGCAGAAGGTTTGTTTACCTCCGCATATTTAAGCTGCTCCAATGAATAACAAATACCAGCTTGACATGAATGAAGTCTAGTGAAGGAAATGCAAATTAATGAGATCGCTGGCCCCTGCTGGGCCTGGATATTTGTCAGGGGAGCACGAGTGCAGAGAAAACAGCAAGTCCAGTGAAGGTCAGCCAGCAGGCAACAACCTTGGTTCTCTGAGGCCTCACGCGGGCACATTTACTGTGTGTAGATGTGGGTGCCAGCCCACAGACGTTCCCCACAGAATCTCCACAGCACAGGTACCAAGTGCTTAGCAACTTCCAGCATGGCCGAACTGCCAACATTCAAACACAAGGACTGCAATCAACATTTGCCTGCTGAAGTCCGCAGGCTTTCCTTGCCTGAGACTGGGGTTACCTGTTGGGTAATTGTGCTCAGCATCCAGACTTAGCAAAAATGAAGTCAGAAAAAGAGTAGACCTCCTAACAGTTTAAGATTTACCTTATATTTCTTCAGTGCACTTATGTAGGGTATAAAAAAAAAACCACCCAACAACTGACTTTCCTGTCTTGGCATAAGTTGAAGCTTTGGAAATCTCAGCTATGGGGTTTTAAGCAGTGGTTCTAGATGCTTGGATCCCATGGGCCAGTAAAATTTCGATAACAAAAATTTGGAATTCAACCTTGGATTTCCAACTTTATTTTGCCAAGTAAGAACCTAAACAATTAAGCAAACACACGTTACAATCCCTATCACATCACAAAAGGGCATTTTTAGCTCCAAAAAAGGAGAAAGAAATTTCAAATAAAGAACAGAAGTTTCTCTGTCCTCTTCCCCACTTATTCACTAAGAAGCAGTTAAAGTTCAATCACAGACCAGCTCTGGCATTCCGATATTCACCTATTCTGAGGCAAGTTCATTTTTAAGGCCAAAGCTACTGCTCGTCTTAGTCTAAAAATACATATATCTTAATGGCAACGTATGTTCACAATTACACAATGTAGAAGTTTGAGGAAGCATTGGCCACCATCTGGAATTCCACATTTAGCAGATAAATCAAAGTCCAGGGAGGGAAAATAATGGCCCAAACTGATCAGGAACAAACATGATTGGGAGATGAGACTCACATCAGGAGAAAAGTCACAAGCAGATAGGAATGGCTTAACTCAGACTTGACGTTCCTCTGTTATTCTTTTCAGGATTCAGTTACAAGTTTCAGAGGTTTCTCCCTGCCCAAATACCCAATTACTTCCACATGAGGCCCTCACACCACAGGGGCTAGTGGGTAGAATTTCACTTACAGAAGCTTTGGTCAGCTGGTGTTCTCCTCTGTGTGTACTAATAACATCACGGCTTTGTTTATGGGGTTTTAGAGCCTGATGACCAAGTGCTAGTTTTGGTGGCACTGGACTGAGAGATGTGGTGGTAAGCAATGGGGTTAAAACTAATTTAGCATCTCAAACTAACACAAGGGGTCCAGTTTTGGAGCTGAGACTCAAAGAGCTTTGTTGTCTCTAGAGCAGCATTTTCCATTTAGTGAGTTTCGTTTATTTCAGATTATAACCAAATCATCAGTAGCGGCTCTGGGGACTTTTGACAAAACTAGTACTTACACAATTCCTAGGTGATAGTGGTCAGTTTCGCTAAAGGATGCTAAACGCCCTCACTTTTGTTCAACAAATGTGACCTTACCCTCTGTGTGACGGGATAAATGAAAGGTGCTTTGTCTTGATGTACAGACATTAGGAAAGCTTAAGGGGCACTACAGTTGGATGAATGCCACTACAATCCAGTAACAAACCACTGATGGTACCCAGTCTTCAAGCTGGACCTTCGTACACAGCAGTTGGTAAAAGTGGCTTTAAGGTATTATTCATTGCCTCTGCCAGTTCAGCCAAGGTGGAGATCCCTTGGTTTCCACATACAATTCTTTACGTTACTAGAGAGAGAGACAGAAATTGGTCCTCTCTTTTGCCAAATTAGATAGTGCTCATGAATGGAAAAGCAAAACAAAGCAAAACAAAAGACACACTCCTTGCTGGTGCCAACCTCCCATTGCTGAGCAGTTCTGTGATGGGTACACATGAACTGCATTGTAAAAGAGGAGGCTGCACCATCTTCAGAGACCAACCAGCTGACAGCCAATCTTTAAAAGTCAGCCTCTGAAGACAGCTTAAATTCCCCAACCAAATAGTGCATTCCGGGATGTTATTTACTGGGAACATGTGACATCATCGGTTATCTAAACATTAAACCATCCAAGAAGTTATTACCATACTGGAAAACTGTGCTTGAAGATAATTTCAAACAAAGTAGAATACTGTATAATATCTAGTGCATGCAATAAATCCTTTATTTTGAACTGAAGGAAGAGGTATATATGGCTTTTATTAATAGGAAATCAGTTTCTCCCCATCCTCACCAAATACACATTGAACAAAGACGTGAAGAGTTTTGATTTGAAGGAGCATCATATTATGGGCTTGCCCAGCAGCAGTCGCCTCTCATTTTCTCCCAAGAAGACTATGCTGGTATCTTTGTTTTCTACCCACATGTACATAAAAATTGGTGCAGAATGTTTGTATAGATCAGGAGTTGGCAATCTTTTTATTTACTTTTCTTTTTATTAAAGGCAATCTTTTTATTTATTTTTCTTTTTATTAAATATAAAGAAATGAGATCTCCCTATGTTGACCAGGCTGCTTTCAAACTCCTGAGCTCAAGCAATCCTCCCACCTCGGCCTCCCAAAGTGCTGGGATTATAGGCGTTAGCCACTGCACCCAGCCTTGGCAATCTTTTTCCATAAAGGGCCAGATAGTATTTTGAGCTCTGTGGGCCATACGTTCTCTGTAGCAATTACTCAACTCTGCTGCCATTGTAGAATAGCAGCTGCAGACAATGTGTAAATGAATGGATGTGGCTTTATTCCAATTAAACCCTATTTACAAAAACGGGCAGTAAGTGGGGCCTGTCCCATAGGCTATTGTATGCTGACCCATATGGTATAAAACAGTGGTCCCTAACCTTTTTGGCACCAGGGACCAGTTTTGTGGAAGACAATTTTTCCACAGACAGTGGAAATGGGGGGATGGTTTTGGGATGAAACTGTTCCATCTCAGATCATCAGGCATTACATGCTCATAAGAAGCAAGCAACTGAGATCCCTTGCATGCACAGTTCACAATAGGGGCTGTGCTCCTATGAGAATCTAATGTTGCCAGTGATCTGACAGGAAGGGGAGCTTGACCTCCTAATACTCACTTGCCCTCTGCTCACCTCCTGCTGTGCTGCTGGTTTCCTAACAAGCCACGGACCAGTACCTGTCTGCAGCCCAGGGTTTGGGAATCCCCGGTATAAGATGGACTCTTGGATAAGTTTATGTCATTATGCCTTGAAATGCAGGCAGTTGGCTAGTTTGTCAAACCTGTAACATTGAGTTATGATATGAGGCAATATTTTATATGAACCTTTGACATATATGTTTGTTTATCATTTAGGATAATGTTTTACCCCTTTGCCACAGTTTCTTGGAATTCTTTTTCAAAAGGTGGGTATTCCCTGGCTGTCCAAATAAATCCTGAAGTGCATGTGGGTCAAACCCAAGGGCAGTCTGTTTTCGTAACAATCTTTACATCAAGGTAAACTCCTGTTTGACAAGTGAAGAGACTGAAATATAGGGGCTTTAAAAATTCCTCAGCTGCATAATTATTCTTGAATATGGAAAGATTTTAAACTTTTACCACCAGCTTTTAAACCATTTTTGCCACTTCCACAGATTAGGGCTGGTTCTGAGGGGAACAAAGAAGCAGATTGAGGTCCACAATTCTAAGATAAAAGCTGGACACTTGTTCTGATTCAATAAAGCAGAAATACCATTCCCATGCTTTATTGCCACAATGTAGAGAAAAACAAAACTCTGGGGCCAGCTAACCCTGAGTTAAAATCTTGGTTTTGCCATTTATTGGCTGGATAGCCTTGGGCTAAGTGACTTAATGTCTTAGGGCCAAATTATTTCATATACCAAATAGTGTTCTTATAAAGATGAAAGATAATAAAAATTAATATATGTTATATAAGCCAATTTACTATATGAATAAAACTATGCTTGGTTCAGTTAGTTCTTAAAAATTTTGCCTCCCTTTGCCACCTTAGGTTCTTGTTTACATGGTACAAGCATTATAAACCATCCTCCTTCTTCTTTATCCTATCAATGCATGAAAACTATCTACAACCTTGAGCTTCTGATCCTAACACAGAATTTGGGGTCAAAATATTAAGATATGATCATGATTTTCTTACTTATCTACTTTGAGATTTTGGAACACATTTTGGAAGATCATGGAGCCAGACAGTTAAAAGAGATTTTTATATCCTCTTTCAAATCTTAAAAAGGCCCAGGGCTTTTTCCATCTACAAAATGAAATAATTCACAGGACAAATTATGTACTTGATATTTAAAAATAACTTTGAGCAGCTTCAAAATATATAAATAAGAAAGAAAAAAAAAAACAATGCATTTGGTTGCTAGGGGAAATGGATTCTGCAACTTCAGAGAGCAATAAATTAAAACATCTCCAGGTACCTCAAGTAATTAGTTCTATGACCCAGATAGACTCGTTGAGTTCTGGAGCCATCAGAGACTGCAGAGTGTTTTGGATGCTTACAACCAGGGCCTGTCCTGCCCACCTACCCCTTTCCTCATCCCCATATGGGCTTGGAAATACTTGAAGAGAGAAAGCATTATTTGACTGATTTATTCAAGTTTATTTGACATACAATAAAGTATACAATTTGTTACTTTTTCACATGTGTATATCCACCTGTGGAACCATCACCACAATCAAGATACTAAATTTACCCATCACTTTGTAGGGGTTTTTTGATTGCTACAGCAACTAGGAGATATTACTGGCAGGGCCTGGGGACCACAGATCTTCTGAAATGTACTGTCTTGCACAAAGAGGTGTCTTATCCAACAAGGCCAATAGCACCTCCATTGAGAAACACTGGGCCAAATCCCTTTGCTAAATCCATGAAGACACTGAGTCCAGATGATGAAACTGAGGCAAGACTAGTTTCTTCTGTTTACTGTAAATCCATCTGGTGTGCCTGTGTTACTTAACAAACAAGATAGCATCTGCTGAAAGAAATTCTTGGTCTGAATCAAATGTTGAGGCCGGCACGTGCCATGGTGGCGTGGGAGTCCGAGTCCAGGGGCATAGAGCCAAGCCGGGACAATAATTCTTTTTAATTTAAAAATAACAAATAAGAAAAAAAATGCATCAAATGTTAAATTTTGTATTGCCATTTTTGTTTTGAAGGCAAGATACAGACTTTCATTTTCATGGGGTGTTTTTAGTAAGGTCGCTTGAATGAATAGAAAGCATTTCATGTATACTTTAAATAGTATGGTTTGTTACATGAACCTGAAAAGACAGTCCAGTCATCCCATGTGGCAGCAGAACCATGCTAGGACCCAGGCTATTTTTCACTCTGGTCAATTTGATTTTTTGGTTTTGACCCCAGCAATATTGCCTCACAAATCCATTTTTTTGTTTGTTTGTTTTTTTGAGACGTAGTCTCGCTCTGTCCCCTAAGCTGGGGTGCAGTGGCGCCATCTTGGCTCACTGCAAGCTCCGCCTCCGGGGTTCACGCCATTCTCCTGCCTCAGCCTCCCGAGTAGCTGGGACTACAGGCGCCCGCCACCGCGCCCGGCTAATTTTTTGTATTTTTAGTAGAGACAGAGTTTCACCGTGGTCTCGATCTCCTGACCTTGTGATCCGCCCGCCTCGGCCTCCCAAAGTGCTGGGATTACAGGCGTGAGCCACCGTGCCCGGCCAAATCCATTTTTTTTTTTAATTCGAGTACCCACCCAAATCCTACCCATCTGCACCTTTTTCCCTGGACTGGACTCTCGCCTGTCTTTCAGAGTAGATTCACGCCTTCGGTCCATGAATCTCCAGCCTTTGTCTTCAGTCACACAGAACATTCCCTCACAAACTCTGCTATCTTTCCACTCACCAGTCCCCACCTTCCTCTTCCTACAAATCATCACTAAAAGGTAAGGCAGACAGCATGTCATTTTTTGGTCTAATATCTGATTATTTTAGACAGCCCAGAGAAAGGGTTGATTTGTAATTATAATTGTATGCACAGTTCTCTATCGCACTATTTAAATCTAACTTAATCCAACTAAATATGCCTATATGCAAACATCTATATCTATTTAGCCTTTCTATTTCATGCATCTATTTTAAATAGTTTTAATCTATATTTATTATGTATTTTCATTACTCCATTGCATATGTGTATATATATATGTGTATATATACACACACACACACATATGTGTATCACTTAATACTTTTCAAAGTTCTTCTTATAGACTTTTACTCATTTTACACAATACTATTATAAAGAAAATGAGGGAGGTAATTTTTTTCTTTTTCGTTCTTTTTTTTTTTGAGACAGAGTCCCACCCTGTCACCCAGACTGAAGTACAGTGGCAGGACCTCAGCCCACTGCAACCTCTGCCTCCCAGGCTCCAGAGATTCTCCTGCCTCAGCCTCCTCCTGAGTAGCTGGGATTACAAGTATGCACATTTATAGGCTGCAAATACTCTAAAATGCTATATTTTAAATGTGACAAGGGATACCTCTAAATAAAGGAAAGTCAGCTAGCTACTCCTCTGCCAGTGAGACACCTGCTGCTGCTACCTTGGATGACAGTGAAGGCCAAAGACACAAAGTGCTAATAGATGTCATTTGGATATTTAAGATGCTTTTAAAAAATGATTTGAGTTTTATTAGTTGTAAGAGACGTGTGATAACTCCAAGAACAAAATTTGTTATCTACCAGAAAAGTTCTCTCTCTCAAGTGGAAAGTCATGGGCGAGGCCAGTGGTTCTCAAACCTTTCTGTAATGAGAATCACCCCGAGGGCTTGTTAAAACAGATTCCTGGTTCCCACCCACAGAGTTTCTAATTCAGTTGGTTTGGGTGGAGCCCAAGAATCTGCATGTCAACAAGTTCCAGGTGTGCTGGTATTTAGGATTTGGGGACCTCATGCCTGAGCTACGCTTTCCTCAAGAGCCCGTCAATGGCTGGCTATGTTGATTGGACACTGGAAGTAGAAGAGGTCAGTCAGTGAGGATGGGGGGAGCACATGAAACATCTTTATACCCCCACATTCAGCTGTAATGCCCTCAGCACCCTGAGCTCACTGTCTCCACACTCCCACCAAAGTCCTCCATTTCTCCTGTTCTTTGTAGCCAAAGAACAACAAAGTTGAAATCTCTGGGTAGAGACCTTTGGAGACCGTGAGAACTCAAACAAACATCCTGCAAACACACAAGCATTATGAGCCTAAAAAAATCATACCAAAAGATGAAGATAAACTCAAGACCCCCTGGCTTTTAAGAGAAAAATATGTACTTAATACATACTTTTTTTTTTTTTTTTGGAATGGTAGACTGTTAAAAACAAACACAAAGAACAATTCCAACTATAGAAAGAAGAGTAGGATCATGAGCAAGGATTATACCTTGGGCCTTGGAGTTGTCCATTTTCTGCCTGGAATCTGGTTCTCATGGCTGCTAGAGGACCCTAGACAAGTAGACTTCAAAAGGCCAGTAGACCAACTGTATTCTGCAGCTAAGAGCATTTAAAGTAAAACTAGGTAGCTGACTTTTAAAAATTTATGGGCTCCGGTCCTTGGTGACTATGTGGGGGTTACCGCACGTCCACATACAAGTTTTATTTTTAGGCAATTGACACCTGCACACAGAGATAAATGTGTTAACATAATTCTTCTAAAGATACATATAGATTTTTAATAAGGTGATGGGGACACTAGTGGTAAACAAAGTGTCACTTTAGCCATGTTTACCCAAGCCTGGTAATAACAAGGCTTATTTTGAAGAGAAATGTTGAAATCAATTCTCACAGCTTCAAAGACAAAATAATTACCTCCAAGTCCCCAAATTGAACATCTTTATTTTTATTTTTCAGATCATTTGAAAAATTCTGTCACTTGTGGTGATTCTTTTTTTTTTTTTTATTTTTTATTTTTTATTTTTTTAATCAGTGTTGACCAGGTTGACCTCGAATGCGTAGCCTCACCTCCCTGAGTGCCAGGGCAACCGGCCTGAGCCATGATACTTCTTATTTAATGATTACTTCTTCTCTTCCTAAATGAAGGTAGTAATATAATTTTTAATTAATTAGTTTTATTGTGGTAAAATATACTGAACATAAAATTTACCATGTTAGCCATTTTTAAGTGTACAGTGCTGTGGCACTAATATATTCATATTACCATCATCCATTTCCAGATGCATTCGTTTTTAAATAATTGATCCCATCACCCTAAAATGATGAAAGCTAGAGATAATATGTATGGGTAACCTTGGTATTTTTGCAAACAGCAGGATTCTCTATGTTTTCCAGAGGAAAGTTAAGTTAAAGTCGTCATAAAAGAGAATAGATAAGACTAGACTCAGATTTGAGGCCCAATTGTGGGCCTAGCTCATGCTTTTAAATTAGGGGGAGCAAAAACCTAGCACCAGCTGCTGCTTCACGGAAGCCTTCCTTCTCTAAACCCTTGGTGGACATTACTCTGTAATTACTGCACTCTTTCCCACTGAACCTCAAAATCTTTCTCCATATGGTCTTCCAGGTATTTATCATAACTAATTAGAACTGGTCCATAGATGAAACCTATTTACCATCTTCACATAAAAATTGCGAGGCATCAGGAAGTAATTGCGATGAAACAGGAAGTAAACATCATTTGGACTGCCTTTGGCCTGCCAAAGGCCCAATATTCACATCTGTACATGTAAACATGCACATAGTAGAAAAGCCCTTCAATATGGGGTTGTCACAAAGAAATAGCATGGAAATCATCACAAATAAAAATGTTCTTACCTGGGTAGAAACACACTTTCCACCACATAAAAGTCTTGCATAAGAACATCTCGTTCTGGCTTGGAAGTGAGATTGCCCACCGTGTATCCTATTCCCAGCTGAATAGCACCTTTAATAGCAGATGATGCAGTCTGCAAAGAAAACAAGGGTCTCAACATTAGTCTTAAGAGTCAGGGCCTTGTTCAATGGTACAGGCAACAAAACGTGAGTGAGGTTCGATTCTCTTTCTTGCTCCAAAACAATGACGAGGCTGAGGTTTGGCAAGATGATAAGTTGCTTCTTTTGATGCAGAATCTATTCCAAATGTTAAAGCTCTTTCTTTTCATACATTTTTTGTGATGTTTTTTATAAATGTTTAAAGGTCAAATTATAATCCAATTGCTCATCTTCCTTTCACTAAGAACTCAGAAACTTGAAGGAACACTTTGAATAAATAGCATTAAAATTTCTACCCAAAGACAAATGGTACATTCACATTTTAAAAAATAAGAACTTCTATAACATATTTATAAATTAGTAAGAGTATTTTATCTTCATAAGAAATGAGAGAGTAAAAAACAATTTGAATCTTTGGAGTACACAAATAATTTGGAAATTGCTTATTAGTCTCACTATAGATCCGTAATAATTTCTTACACTGATCTGTGCTAAAACATACAGCATGGGGACATCAATATTTCCCACTTACTACTTTTCTGGTATCATCCAATAATTAAGCTGATGTAATGTTAACTTTGAGAATAACTACCGTAAATATGTATATGTGTGTGTGTGTCTGTGTGCGCGTGTGCACGCGTGTGTGTATGAGCATACACATATATAGTTTTAACCAACATAATAGGAGAAATAACAGAATAACTCCATTTAGGACAATTAGAATGTATTTTTTTATGGTGAAGTGTGTCATACTTTTTATGCCTTGCACTGCCTAATGTAGTGCTACATACATGGTAGGAATTAAACACTTAAATCAGTGGTTCTTCACCAGGGACATCTGATGATATCTGAAGACATTTTTCAGTAATCACAACTGGCGGTGGTGGCATTATGTCTAGTGGGTAGAGGCCAGGGATGCTGCATGGGCCAGTTTCCACCACAAAGAATCATCCAGACCAAAATGTCAATAATGCCGAGGTTAAGAAACACTGACTTGAATGGAGGTAATAAAGATCATTGACTTTATAGAAAAGATACTTTCTTTCTGATTTAATGTTTTTACCCAGCAAATCTAAGATCCATCCCCACCTCCCCACATGCTTTGTATCTTTTTATTTCTTCAAGCTTTTAACACCAGAGAACACCTGTCTATTCTGGAAAAAATTTCTTCTCTTGATTTCTATGATAGAATATGGTCCTGGAGCCACTTCTATATATATAGAATACACACACACACGCACACACACACACATACATTTTTAAATTAAAAAAAAAAAATTTTTTTTTTTGAGACAGGGTCTTGCTCTGTTGCCCAGGCTGGAGTGCAGTGGTGTGATCTCAGCTCACTGCAATCTCTGCCTCCCGGGTTCAAGCAATTCTCATGCCTCAGCCGCCTGACTAGCTGGGACTACAGGCATGCACCACCACGTCTGGCTAATATTTGTATTTTTAGTAGAGATGGGATTTCGCCATGTTGGCCAGGTTGGTCTCAAACTCCTGGCCTCATATGATCTGCCCACCTCAGCCTCCCAAAGTGCTGTAATTACGGGTGTGAGCCACCATGCCCAGCCTACTTCCAGCTTTTCTGATAGTCTCGCCTGTCACTTCTTCACTGACCTCTCATATTGTATTTGCTATAATTGCAGTGTCCCCAGAATTTGGTCCTTGATCGTCAGGTCTCCTTAATTACCCTGGTAATCAATTCATTTCCTAATGGCTTAAATACGGTTTCTATTCAGATGGCTCGCAGATTCTTTTCAATCAATTGGGATGCTGTTCTGTCAACACAAATGCAGTGTATACAGAGCCAAATTAATATCTTACAACCTCTCCACACCACTTCTAGATTGACTTCATTTCCCAAGGCACTGTCATCTTCAGTTATCCAAACTTGACCTCCAAACAGACTACACCTAGAACAGGGCTAGGTCTCCAGTCCATTTATTGACTACTTTCCCATAGGGGCATCATTTCATCACTTTGCTTATTCCACAATAAAGGTTATGTCACCTTTAGTGTGAGGACAACTATCTACATCCTTGACACTTAAGGAGGTAGAAAAATGTCTTCGTGTTTTTCTTTTTTCACGTGCCCTTTTATTTAAGATCCTAGGACAGCAAGATGGCAAAAGACTAAGACTTAAGCCCACAGCGCATTCAGTGTTTCTTTAAAAAAAAAGAAAAAAAAAACCCCTGCTATTTTAATGCTCCCTCTCTGAGCTCTGCAGTGTCACCAATTGGCGTCAGTGACCTTTTGTACCAGTAGCTCTGACTTTTAAAGGCTGAAATGGATTTTCTTTATTTTAACCTTGCATAAAAATTCAAAAGACATCTCTTCTCCCACGCGTCACTCAGACTGGTAAGGCACAAGAGGTGACATGAGCACTTCCCAGAGGGCCCAATACGCCACATTGTTCTAAGCCAGATCTATCAACAGGTTCACATGCTGCCCAAGTGCTCTGCACCCCCCGTACCGTACCCACCCCCCCACCACACCCCTGACCCTGCTTTCCAGAACTACCTGTATCTGCTTAACCCACAAAACCACCACGATAACATCATTTGAACACTTCTTGGGCTGGAACAGCCTGCCAGAGTATCCAATTCTTTGTTGTCTCCATCCTGGCAATAGAAGGTAGTCAAAGCTGTGACTAGTCTATACATAGTGATATCAAACTTCGGGAGCATGAGAATCACTGGGTACACTTGCTAAAACAGATGATGGTCATGTCCCCAGAATTTCTGATTCCAAAGGTCTGGAGTGAGGACCAAATATATGGTCTTGTTCTAAGAAAAAATCTTTCTCCTCTAGTGTGAGGTTAAGTTTTGAGCCCCTAAGGAGTAAGATTTTGAAAAGAACCCTGCTGTTATATATTTAGTTAAATCAAAAACAGACTGGTAATAATATTACTTTCCATTCACAGCATTTAAAATTCAGGTGCTCTGATGGGAGAAATAATAAAAGTAGTTATTAATCTTTTCAGACCAACTAATTTATGCCAGGCACTTGATATATGAATAACAACAATTATGATCATAATCTGTCATAATCATAGCACATACTAATGTAGTGTTTACTACTAAATGGCAGGCACTCTTCTAACTGCTTTCTGGTTATATTAACCCTTTTATCCTCACGACTCTATGATGTAGGCACTCTTACTGTTTCCATTGCCTCAGGAAGGTTTAGCAACTTACACGAGGTCACACAGCTACTGACAAGGTGAAGCTGGGACTCACCTCTAGGAAGGCTGGCTTCAGAGTCCCAAGTTATACTCCACTGCCTCTAAATCAGAATCTCCTCACTCATTTGACCCTCTCCAGAAACATGAAGCATCGTAACAACTGTTCCCATTTTACAGGGGTGGATTTAGGCTTAGCAAGGTTAAGTGACTTGCCCAAGTCCCTTTGCTAGTGTGTGGTGGAGTCTGACTGCCAAACCCAGGCTGCCTCCACATCCATGTTTGTAAAATGAGCCTAGAATCAAAGTTGGAAGTTCTCTTTTAAGTTTAAATGTTTGACTTCAACAAAGCAAAAGCTCTGAGAGAGCCATTCCTTTTGGTGAAAAAAGGGTAAAAATGTTATTTGCTTCCAATCATACCCACCCACGGGTAAGCCAAAGAAAAACTTGTAAACCTCTTGGTAAAGCTGTACAAACACCATCGTTAATGTCACCACTGGTAACACGGGGACTATTAACAAAAGGCGTTATTTTGCTGACATACTAGGAATGACACCTCAAAGTTTCCTCCTCCCCAGGTCTGTGTAAAAATTAAGTGCTTTAATATTGATACATTTGGGTATCGCTAAAAAGCATCTTATATATGGAATCTAAAAATGTTGAACTCGAAGTAGAATGCCAGTTACCAGGGGCTGGTTGGGGGCTGGGGGCTTGGGGAGATATTGGACCAAGGATAAAATTTCAGTTAGATAGGGGGAATAAGTCCAAGAGATCTACTGTACAATGTGGTGACTACAGTTAATAACATGGTCGTATTTTAAAAATCACTAAGAAAGTAGATTTTAAGTGTTCTCATCACAAAAAATAACTATGTGAGGAAATGCACATTGCCTCAATTAACTAACTCCACTGAGTCATCTCACAATGTATACATATTTCCAAACGTCATGTTGTACACAATAAAGATATATAATTTTTACTTGTCAATTAAAAAAATAAAATAAAAAAAGCATCTTATTTACTTTGTGGAAATGTCTGAGGCACATCCTAATATTAAGCAAGATGTACTTTGAAACTGTGAAAAAACCCTTTGAAACACTACCTGGAGTGTCTCTGATGAGATTAGTAAATCATGATGATGACAAAGAACCTTCTGTGTGAAGTGCTAGTGATTGCACTAATAGAACCAATAGTCCTTTCCCTGATAACTCTAAGCCGCTAGAGCTCCCTTCCTTCCTCCAGGATGCCTCCAGGAAAGCTTCTCCGCTTTCCTCTGCATGGCTTGGTATGTGCTCTAAAAGTGCTAGGACAGGACTACTGCCCCTTTGAGTGCCAAGGGGAACCTTTGACTCCTTTAAAACATATAGGTATAGGTTTCAGAACACAGCAAACAGAGTCTATTTTTAATTCAGGTTTTTGCAAGGGCTAAGTGGAGGCAATATGTTGCCTGGATACTAGAAAAACCTCTAAAAGCATATGATACTTGGAGAAAGGGAGAACCATATAATATCACAAAGGCAAACCACAAACATTTAGTTTCACAGCTCCTCTGTATTAACCCAAACGTATTCAGATATGATGGTAATACTAAGAGGAAAATGAATATCAGCTTGCATTTGGGTAATATGTTATGGTTTTCAAAGCCCTGTCTTTTAATGATCACATTTGATTGTCACAACTGTTACATAGGTAGGGTTTCTAATGCCATAGTATAGATAAGGAAACCGTGGCTCTGGGAGATGAACTTGGCCTAAATCCCTTGGCTAGTGTGTGCATACTCTGGTCTTCTAGAAGGCTCCCAATGCAGCATTCTACAATTTTGCTTTACTTACCTGAGTTTTTTCTGCTAGAGATGGATCTGATAAAAGCTGAGAAGCAGTGAACAATGAGATAATAATGATGAAAGTTACAATAAGACCAAATGCCTAAGCAAACCCACTCTTAGAAAAGCAATGATCTGACAAGATTTTAATGTCCTTACAGGAAACTGCTTTCTACAGTACACATCTATAAAATTAGGTAACTTAATATGCCATCTGGTATCACTGGCTTTAAAAGGAAATACTAAAACATTTCATGTCAACAGCATTTTTCCACCTAAGGTGAACTGATGAACTAATTTTGGGATTATGGCCAATATAGATGTTTGCAGAGTGATTGTTTTCAAAAGTACAAATCTGATCATGTCAGTGCCTTGCATGAAGCCCTCTCATGGGTTCTCAGCACTCTCCCTGGAGGATTAGGATTAAGTCCAAACCCCTTAGCTTAACACTGGAAGCCTATCTTAGAATATTACTCCCTGTCTGCTTCCTGCTAACTCCCACACATGATACATATTTTAAAAACCAAATACCCTTTGAGCAAGCTGACCTTAGGAACCCCTAAAAATTACATGTGAAAAATTTTCCCTTGTGTGCATTTTTACCAGGGATGAGGTCCAAGGCTGTCTCTGTTTCTGAGATCTATTTTCCCAAAACCATAGACCTACAGAGTCTAATTCTAAATCAGAGATATTTACTGACAAGGTGCCTTGGACCAGGCCATAAAGAAATGGTTCAGTATCACCTGTTAACAGCAAGAGAGAGCCAAGTGCAGTGGCTCACGCCTGTAATCCCAGCACTTTGGGAGGCTGAGGAGGGTGGATCACTTGAGGTCAGGAGTTCGAGACCAGCCTGGCCAACATGGTGAAACTCTGTCTCTACTAAAAATACAAAAATTAGCCCGGCATGGTGGCACATACCTGTAATCCCAGCTACTCAGGACGCTGAGGCAGGAGAATCACTTGAACCCAGGAGGCAGAAGTTGCAGTGAGCCAAGGTGGCGCCACTGCACTCCAGCCTGAGCGAAACAGCAAGACTCAGTCTTAACAACAACAACAACAACAACAACAACAACAACAACAACACAGCAAGAGAGTAATTCTTGTATGAGTGTGTGGGAAGGGAGATGCTGACCAGCCTCCCCATTTATTTATCCACCGCTCTGGCTCTACAACGTACACTGGAGCGCAGTGGTATGATCACAGCTCACTGTAACCTCAAATTCCTGGGCTCAAGCCATCCTCCCACTTCAGCCTTCCAAGTAGCTGTGACTTCAGGTGTATGCTACCATGCCTGGCTAATCTTTTCAATTTTTTGTTGGGATAGGGTCTTACTTTGTGGCTCAGGCTGATCTCAAACTCCTGACCTCAAGAGATTCTCTGGCTTCAGTCTGCCAAAGTGCTGAGATTACAGGAATGAGCCGCCACACCTGGTCCATGTTCCTTCACTTCTACAGCTCAAAGCCAGCTCCAGGTTCTCCCTCCTCTCCCTGAACCTATACTCAAGAAACAAGGCATAGTCCACTTATTTGTCCCACTGAGAGAATTAAGGAGAAAGAAAGAGGGATAGATTCCCACTGAGAGAATTAAGGAAAAAGAAAGAGAGATTGCATGAAACTGATTGTAGGACTATTGAAATGACACAGTTTGTGGGTAGGCAAACCTCCTCCTGTTTGAGAGGAAGTGGGACCATCTCTTGCTTCTGGGTTCTTCAAATCATTTCTCAAGTTCTTTCCTATATTCGTTTTCTATTCCTTCTATAATAAATTACTACAAGCTCAGTGGCTTAAAACAATGCAAACTTATTATCTTATAGTTCTGGAGGTCAGGTTTTAGGACTTTGTTTTAGGACTTCTGACCTAAACAAGGCTGCATTCCTTCAAAGGCTCTAGCGGGGAGTCAGTTTTAGGACTTTGTTTTAGGACTTCTGACCTAACAAGGCTGCATTCCTTCAGAGGCTCTAGCGGGGAGTCAGTTCCTAGAGTCCACCCGCATTCCTTGACTTGTGGCCTCTTCCTCCATCTTCAAAGCCAGCAGAATTGTTAAATCTCTATCTCCCTCTGACCTCTGCTTCTCTCATCACATCTCCTTCTGTGACTCTGATCTTCTTACTTCGCTTTTGTAAGGACCCATCTGGATAATCTAGGATAATCTCCCTATCTCAAAATCTTTAACTTAATCACACTTGCCAAGTGTGTGAAGTTATTGGCAATGTCTTCTTAATAGGTTCCAGGGATTAGGACGTGGACCTCTTTAGGGTCCCATTATTCTGTGGATCATACTCCACTACTTCGGGATTAACCCTGGCATTTTTTCCAGTGTTGCCCCCAGCAGAGAGGAGAGGTTCCCTCAGAACCCCATTCAGTCAGAGGCTGTTCATTCTGCTAGCAAAGATCTGAGTACTTGGTATGAGCCAGGCATTATTTTAGGCATTGTGGGAAGCATAAACCAAAAAAGAGACATGGCTCTTGCTCTCATGGGAGTTTCTAGTCTAGTGGGGGAAAGAGACATTAAACAGACAAAGATACACACGCATAAAGACAAATGAAGTCAGTGACAGAAAGAACAGGGTGAAATAATTGAGGTCAGAAGGGCGGAGACCCACTTAAGAATGATGGAGTCTCAGAGGTCTCTCTGAGGAATGATCTGTAGGCTGAGACCTGAAAAGTGAGAATGGGCCAGTCAATAAGTCATGTCAACAAAGACTGGCTGTGTGCGTTTGTACAATGGGGACACAGAGGTGACCTGAACAGAGTCTTGCCCTTAGGGAACTGACATTTTGGACTATTATGTGTGGTGGGGAAAGACAGAAAGCACATTAGGAGATTAGGGGAGTTGATTTTCAGGGATAGAGAAGCAGTAAGGTTCAGGGACCTGAAAAGCAAATCATACGGGTTAATTAGTGGGGGTAACAGGGAAAGTGCCAGAACTGGAGGCTGGAAAGACTGGAGAGACCTAGATCTGGGCCTCACAGGCCATCGTAACAGTTTGATGTGTTTCAATGAGGGAACAGCATTCTTATTTGAAAAGGTTCACTCTGGCTGCTACTGAGAGTAGCAGGAACTGATTCCTCACTAGAGCCTCTGAGGGAACGCAGGCTTGTCAACACCTTGATTTTAGGACTTCCGATCTCCAAAACTGTAACATAATGTTTGCATTGTTTTAAGCCACTGAGCTTGTAGTAATTTGTTATAGAAGCAATAGAAAACTAATATAGGAAAGAACTTGAGAAATGATTTGAAGAACCCAGAAGCAAGAGATGGTCCCACTTCCTCTCAGAGAGGAGGAGGTTTGCCTACCCACAAACTGTGTCATTTCCACAGTCCTACAACCAGTTTCACTGAGGGATTATAGGCAGGAAAGTGACTGGGGGCAGTTGTAGTGGTTCATATAGGTTTAGAGAAGGGTGATAAATGAGGATAGGCAGAGGAGGTAGATTTGAAATATATTGGAGGGAGGGAGAGAGAACTTGCTACGAGCTAGAAAAGAGGGAGAGAAAAGTACCAGCAATGTCTCTTGGCATTTTCCTTCAGCAGTTGAGAGGACTGAAGTCACTTTACCAAGTTGAGGAAGCTGAAGAAGGCACATATTTTGGAGCAGAGACTCAGAGTTCCATTTAAGATGCTACTGAGACATCCAACTGGAGATGCTAACATACAAGTCTGGAGCTTGGGTTAGGGGTTAGAGAGAATATTTCATTTTGAGAGTTGTTAGCATATAAATGATATTGAAAACCAAGGGGTTGAATGAGAAAACCAAGAAAGAGAGGGGAGCATCTGAGGAGAGTCCTAAACCACATCAACATTTAGAAAATAGATGGAAGAAGAAAAACCTTTGGAGGAGACTTAGGAGTGACTAATGCAGTAGAACAAAATCAGGGAAATATGGCTTCATTGAAACCAAGAAAGGACAGTTTGAAGAAAGGAGTGACAACCGTCTCCACAAGCAGCTCGTTCATCTGATAATAATATAAATATTACAATTTGATGGAATATCTAAAGCTATGAGTCAAATTATCTATATTTTTCTCATTCATATTGTTAATTCATATACAAATCTACATCTGGATCTAGAATATTTGACAAAATTATTTGATGGACTCATCAAATTATGCTATCACTTAAATCATATTTTAAAAGTGATCCTTAACTTAGAAAAATAAAATATTATGTTAAGTTTAAAAAGCAGGATACAATACAGATCATAAAATTTAAACAAGAAAAACCAAGTGCATGTGTACACATCCACAGAGGAAAATAAGACATGAAGGAAATATACCAAAATGTACAATTATTTCTGGATAGTGGGATATTAGGTGATTTTTGCTTTCAAGTTTTGTACTTCCCAAGCTTTCTAAATTTTATGTTTTATATATAGGAAAGGAAATGTCCTCCAATGAAGGTATTGTTACTATGTTTTAAAATACATTTTGAGGGATGACAAAGGCATGTTTAGGCATTGCTCATCTTTCTAGCTTTTTCTTTTAGGTCAAGGCCTTAATGCAACAAACCTATGTAATGGTGGTGCTTTTATAAAATGTAGTCATAACAAGTTTATTTTTGTCTCCCACTGTTCCTCTAAATGTATTCTGGGGTTAGATTTTTTTCTTCTGCCCCAGCATGAAATGTACGGCAAGTCTATGGCCCTTCTGGTGGCTTCTGGAATAAAAGGTCCTGTCCAGGTATGGTGGCTTGCACCTGTAATTCCAGGTTTTGAGAGGCCAGGGCAGGAGGATCACCTGGACCTAGGAGTATGAGACTAGCCTGGGCCGCATAGTGAGACCTTTTCTCAACAAAAAATGAAAAAACTGGTCAGGCATGGTGGTGGCACCTGTAGTCTCAGTTACTCAGGAGGCTGAGGCAGGAGGACTGCTTGAGCATAGGAGGTAAAGATTGTAGTGAGCTGTGATTGTGCCACCGCATTTCAACCTGGATGACAGAATGAAACCCTGACTCAAAAAAAAAAAGTCTTCTGTTTATTCCCAGCCATAGATCTGTATAAAGGGTCTCATCTAGACATTTGGTACGTATAGTCCTGCTTAATAGTAATAATAATAATAACTTATATATGCTTTTGGTAGCCATCTCTCTCTTCCCCCAGCTTGCCTGGCACAAGCCGGCCTCCAGCAGTGGGAGGGGCTTGGAAGCCTCTCTTCTCTTCTCTTTTCTGACTGGTTGCCGGAGGGAGGGGAAAAGAGGTAGGAAAGGTCTTTTTTGAAGAGTACAGTTGTTAAATGTATCAGGCACTCAAAAGGCTGTCCAGGTATGCATCTTTTTTTTCTTGTGAGGTGCTCTCATGGGGTCTGCAGTTCTCCCCTCCAAATGGCTATTGCATTCCTCTGCCTGGTAGTTTCCTGTTGTTTCTCCAGGTCCTGACATAGACAGCACTGGGGTGACTCCACATTAGCTCTCTCTAGAGCTCAGTGCCCTCCACTGGTCACATATCATTTGCCTGGAACACCCAACCTCCCCAAGAAGACTTTTTTGCTTTTGCCATCATCAGAGCAGCTGACCAAAACTTCTCTTCTGAAAACTCTGACTTTTCAGAAAAATACTATAGTCGATTGCATCCCCCAGGCTCCACGGAGCACACAGTACACTCTTCAGTGGTCTCACAGAAGCTCCCTTCCCTAGGCTTGAGATCGTGGGCAGACCCTCTCCCAAGCCTCTTCCATTTGTGGGTTACTCAAGACATATCAACAACTCTGTCCAAATTTCCTCTTCCATATCTCACAGTGGGCCAGCCAGGCCCTTTCATAGAGTGGGGTGATCATTTGACTGGTCTTAGACCACCTCCTTCCCCAAGTTCTACATGGCAGGCTGGCACCTGACCTTGGAATGTGATTAATATGCTTCCATCCCTTCGGCCTGTATTGTGTGGGACTGATTCACAGGTCCTGCTGATCACACGGGGTTTGGGCCAGCTGCATCAATGGATTACTCACTGTGTTCCATTCCACCTGCCACGTGACTGCCAGACTCATCATTCCAAGGCTCTCTTTCTCTTTTTCCTTTTAAAACCACCTCCCAGCATAGAAGCCTCCACTAATTTTTGACCATCTGTAGAAATGAATCCAAATTCTTTGCTTGGCCTTCAAAACTTTCTACAATTGAGTTCCTGTTAATGCTAAATGCTGTAATAAATCAATTCTCAAATGCCAAGTCCTATTAAAAAAAAAACACCCTTAAAATTCAATGTCTTGATTCAAGAGTTTATTTTTTGACATGGCATAGTCCACAGTGAGTGTCTCTGAATGATGATCCACTTGCCTTTGTCACATGATTCAGAGAGCCTGGCTCCTGCATCCTGTGGCTCTAGTAGCCCCTAGGATTGTAAAATCCCCCCAGTCCAGCTGGCTGATAGGAGAGGTGAGAGAAGGAAAATCCACTTCTTCCTACCTATGCCAGGAAGTGACAGTGCAGGATATCTACCCCAGGCCTGTCCCTCAACCCTCCTTCACCCTGCTCTGTGCCCTGGGTTACCATCAGTAAGGCTACATCAAAGGACTCCCTTGCCCTCTCTGCCTTCTAGTTGGGTTTGGCCAACGCGACACCATGGCAGAAGACTGCAGGGAGGTTTGAGAGTGAGGTCAAGGTGTTTACTTCCATCCCTCCCTCCTTAAGGGTTTGACTCGGTCTGGTTGTATCCTTCTGAAGGTTATAGCTCTTCTCTGTGGATCTTTCCAGATGATTCCTACTCTGGGATCTAGAAATAGTACTGTTCTCTTACCTCTTTATGGCTCGGGGGATGGTGGGGAGAGGTGGGTAACAAGGTACATTTTGCCTCAGGACACCGAACTACTCCTTATGGTTTCCCTGCATTTCTCCCACATCTTTGCAAACAGAGTCTCTCTTTTTTTTTTTTTTTTTTTTTTAATTTTACTTTAAGTTCTAGGATACATGTACAGAACATGCAGGTTTGTTACATAGGTATACATGTGCCATGGTGGTTTGCTACACCTATCAACCTGTCATCTAGGTTTTAAGCCCTGCATGCATTTGGTATTTGTTCTAATGCTCTCCTTCCCTTTGCCCCTCACCTGCTGACAGGCCCCGGTGTGTGATGTTCCCCTCCCTGTGTCCATGTGTTCTCATAAACAGAGTCTTTCTTAAATTCCCTTCAAATTATCTGATTTAAGTGTGCCATCCTTTTACTGCCCAGGTCCTCCATACAATGACTCATTCATAGTACACTAGCAAGGATGAGCCACATGTCCTGGCTCAGATGCAAGGAGGGCTGGCTCTGCGGCTGCTTTCCAGACCCAGCTGTGCTTTGGAAGAGGGGGCACAAACTCTGGTGGACTAGTTACTGTTTCGGCCACAAGCCAGAGATCCTCTTGCCTCTACACAAATCCACCACTTTAGCCAAACTGTCCCACTTAAACTTGCCTTGCAATTTCTGGTCTCTGCATCCACTGATCTCTGGGCTTTCCATGCTGTCCTTTTCCATTTTCTTTTCAGTATCCTACCCACTCTTCCAGCTCCAGCTTTACCAATCATCCCTCCAAACAGCCCCTGTTCATTACAGCAGCTAAAAATGGTTACTCCCTTCTCCCAGTATGAATCATTTAATACGTGACTTTTGGGGTATTCCGTTATTTCCATGATTGGCAACTACATTTCTGATATAATTTCTGCAGCATCTGCATTTTCAAAAATAAGAACACTGGAGTTCCACTAAATGATGGCCTTCCCTAGGCTTGCACGAACACTCCATGTGGTGAAATTGCCTTATAACAAGGTTATTCTAACACACTAGGCACTAAACAACCTTGGAAGGAGACCAACACAGATCCACTTTATATTTAATTTTCCCTTTTTATCAAGCAGCCTTTTAACAAGATCCCAGTGTATCTGTCTGTTTGATAGAAGATTTGCTTCTCAACATTTAATAGGAAAGGCAGAATAAAGAAAAAGTGTTTCATGGTTTCTTTGAAAAGATCTCTACCTTAATTTGATTGGCAGTGAAGCATGTTCTCTCACTGGAAAGGAAGAGCATGTTAAGTAAACACTCTTCATTAACAGAAAAATACTGTACTCTTAAAGTATTCATAATACAGCAGCATCAAATTATGCATACTTAATTGCCCTAAAAAGAGACATGCCATCAACTGCAGATGAAATTCTTGATTTAGGATAGAGCTGTTATATTTGCTGTATATATTTGCTGTTACATTAGTCTTCCAGAAATATTACCCTTTAAACTGAGATGTTCATTATAAATGTAACACAGTATAATATCCTTAATGCTATTCTTACACACTAGGGAAGAATATTTCATTTGTCTGTGTACTCAAATAAAAATTGTTATTTATTTGATATAAGTATCGATTTAGATTCAATAGATTAAAATAAGACAGGATTGACTTTTCATCCTAGAATCAACCAAAATAAAATTTCACACAAACTTAGGATATTCGATTTCCTGGTAGAGGACTTGCTATTGGAAAGGTGAAATATTAGTTCAGCTAAGCACTGTTTTGGGGGAAATAACACAATGCTTACAGCGGATGTTACTGGTTGTCTCCAGCATCTATTCTCTCTTCTTACTTAGCAGTTGTTCTTCGTGAGGCTTGACTTTGCCCTCAGGGACATCTGGCTGTGTCTGGAGACAATTTTGGTTGTCACACCTGGGCAGTGCTCCTGGCATTGATTGGACAGAGGCCAGGGATGTGCTAAACATCCTACAATGCACAGAACAGCCCCCTCAACAAACAATTATCTAGCTCAAATGTCAATAGTGCTGAGGTTCAGAAACCTTGTGATATAGTAACCGAGATTTCAACTGGGTATTTTGCCTGGTTCTCTTTTAGGTAGGTATCATCACATTACTATTTTCTGGCTATTGAGATGGGACAGGAAATGATGTGTCCAACTTCCAGGTCACACCCTCACCAGGAAGGGGTCTGCTGTGTACAGATGTGATGGACAGAGATGAAGCAGGCTTCTCTAATCACTTCTGTTAGCTATACGTTAAGAATGGTAGAAAAACAAGATGGAAACCTAGGCCCCTAAATACCCTGCAGAAGCAAGTAAATGACCTCTGCACTTCATGCGTGTGAGAAATAAACTTCAACTTAGTTTAAGCCACTGTCATTCTGGTTCTTGTTTTTACTTATATTCCAAGTGCATATACCCTATGGATCTATAACCAAATGCTCTTTACCTGAAAAACAATATAAGCTCAAAAATATATCAGACTGAAAGATAAATATCCATAAAGATACCATTGCTCAATTTAGAAAAGTAAATTGTAGCCCATGCTCATTGAGAAAAAGTTAAAAAAAAACCCTCAACTATAGAAAGTGAAACACCAATGTGCCCTTCTCATGCTTACTCTTCATGGTTAACTGTTGTCAACTGTTTAGTGTTTGGGGCTTTTTTCTCTACACACTGAAAAATACATGCATGTATACAAGCATTACAGATAAAAGTGAGGTTGGGCGTGGTGGCTCAGGCCTGTAATCCCAGCACTTTGGGAGGCCGAGGTGGGTGGATTGCTTGAGCTCAGGAGTTCAAGACCAGCCTGGGCAATGTGGTGACACCCTGCCTTTACAAAAAATGCAAAAATTAGCTGGGTAAGGTGGCTCGTGCCTGGGGAGGTTGAGGCAGGAGGATCACTTAAGTCTGGGAGGCGGAGGTTGCAGTGAGCTGAGATTGCACCACTGCACTTCAGCCTGGATGACAGAGGGAGACCCTATCTCAAAAATAAAAATAAAATTGAAATGAGACTATTCATGCTTTGTTTCAGCTTGCTTTTTTTCTTTTTTTCAAATACTATCCTTCCATCTATAAAGATCTCATTTTTTAAATGGTTACATAGATTTTCATAGTTTGTATGTATCACATTTGTTTTAACTACTCTCTTATTGATAGACACTAGGGTTCTTGTTCTGTCTCTTTAACAGAAAATAATGTGGTGATGAATATCCTTGTTCATATATTCCTATACACTTATTTCTTGAATATTCCTGAAGCTTTGATTCCTAGAAGAACTGCTGAGTTAAAAAATATGCACAGTTATACTTTTGGTAGGTACTGCCAAGATGTCTTCTACAGATTTCATCAATTTATATACCCACCCACAGAGTGCTGGGTAAGAATGATTCTGTCCTCATACTCCCACCAACACCAGTATCATCAATATTGTTAACTTTTGCCAGTCTTGTTGTTTCAGTCCCCATTTTCCTGATCACTAGTGAGATAGATTCTCTTTTTGTGTATTAATTGCATTATTTGTTCTTCACTTTATAATTTTCATTTTTTATGGTTATACACTAATAGTTATGTTCAATTATTTTATAGCAATTAAAGTTAAACTGCATTTGTAAAATAGCCCCCATGGAAGCTCTAAAACAATAAAATTTCCATGACTTCTCTTATTAAAATTGTATGCTCTCACAGGGCAGAGACTACAGCTGTTCTACCAAATAGCTATAACCTACCAAACAAGGTTCTTCTTTTTCCTTTTTATAATAAAATTTTACACTTCTCTAGCCTTTTTCATTTAAAATTTAAAATAGTCCTTTAGAAGAATTTACACCCATATTCACCATTAAATATACACTTTTGCAATAACAAATAAGGAGTGTGTTCCCTAATTGGCTCATTGGGATGCTGGATTCTTGGAGGAATGTGTAACAGCAGCTTGTGGGTGAAGTGGGGGTTGAGAAACACACCTAGGCAGAGAGATACGGAGAAACTGCAATTGTGCCTGCCTACCTATGTCTTTAAAGTCTTACACTGTAGGGCCAGAAAGGACCTGTAAGACGGGCTTCCTTGAAGTAAGAAATGATCAGGTATCTTTAGGTGGAATCTTTTCACATTACAGTAGTTCCTTTCTTGCCATAACTCCACTCACTCTTCTTTTGATGGGGAATGAATGGAATATGTTCACGGCTCTTTTCACCATTCTATTAGCTAGCTGGCCTTTCCTGAGTGCTTACTGTAGTCCAAGCCTTGTACAAAATTACTTACTCTTGATTTACATAAGATAAAACTGGCCCAGAAAGACAAATCAGCTTATCCAAGGCTACACAGTGAGGAGGTGGCAAAGCTGGCCCTTGAACCTAGATCTGTTAACCCTGAGTCCATGTTCATAACCATCATACCTGATGTCATAACCCAACATAGAATTACAGAAATAGTAGCTTTGTAGTTTTATATTTCAGTTTAGCACAGGCCCAGCTAAACTATGTAGCTATTCCAACTGCTTGTTTCTTGACTACATGGGCCTGTTTCCAAGCAATACCAAGCCAGCTTCTACTCTTTTAATTTGCATTCTCCTTTGACTGGCAAATCCATGGTTAACTCTTTGCCCATAGGTGTGGAGATGGGTCAGGGCCAAAGTCACACCTCTGCACTACAGAGTTCTCCAGGAGCACATCACAGCCCTCTGCCAAGTCAGGTGCACAGACACATGGGCACTAATTTAAAAGGTATCCTAGATGGGGCCAAAGTGGAAAGGTTTCACTATAACATTGGCACTTGGGAATCTTTAGAATAGGAATTAGAATCTAGGCTGTTTACCAGCTTTAAGTAAAACAAGATTAGGACAACCAACCAACCTCCCCTCAAAGAAACCCTCAGCAACCTCCACCCTCTCATCCATCCCTTCTGGCCTTACGCTATTCCCACCTACTTCGAGAGGATATTAACCCCTAGCCACCAAGCTCTTGCTTCATATGAAGTCACACACACACACACACACACACACACACACACACACACCCCACTGCTGTTGTTGCTGATTTAGGGAATGAAAGGGGATGATTATAACTCCCTTAAAAAGGCTGAAACCAGCACGGAAACTTAATATACTCTGGAAATATCAGTGACATACAAGATCTGGTTATCTTTTACTACCTACCCCAAGAGACTGCAAACGTTTCCTTTTCATCCCACCAACTGACCTCTTCAGTTTTAAAAAGAAGAATGTATTTAGCTAAGGAGGGGAAATAAACCAGCATCTCTCAGTGTTCTGATAGTGTTCGCCAAGCCACTGGTCACTATTTTGCAGTTAATTTAAGAGATAAATCTCTGACTTCATAAGACAAGAGGAGTTAATTGCTATCCCAAACAAAGAGAAAAAAATAGAAATGAAGCTTCTTCTTGGGGTAGGGATCACTGGATTTTTTTTTCCCATTTGTGCCTCAATTTGTATTAGTCATGTAGCTTTTTTGTAACTAATCTTCTTGATATATAAAAGACATAATGAGGAATATAATATATGATACTGAAACAGGCCTAGAAGAAATCAAAATAGTTTTTTTCTTCCTTTCAAATCTCTCCCAGTTTAATTCTTCCTCCTCTTAATTTTCATAATAAGCTCTAAGGGTAGATGATAGGGAATTATACATACATGTATGATATCACAGATGTAATTATCTATGTTAGAGGAATAAATAACACTTATGAAACAGAAAAGCAAAGCTCAGGGATCCAAGATATAGAAGGAAGAGAGGGGCAGGGTTACTGTTGCTAAACGAGACGGAATCATACATAGAACAAAAACACTTTCAAATTGACAGTGCAGTGATTTTATAGACTGACAGTGAGAGGCATCACTTGCTGTGACTTGTTTACCAATCTCAAATCACTTTTCCATATGCCAGCCCTAAACACTCCTTATTACAGAATATAACCAGCAGATGTAAGGACTAAGGAATGACGTCAAGAAGGGATGAGGAAAATGGCTTCTCTCTAAATTCTTATGGCCAAGCTGTCTGTTCTGAAAGAATGGGGGTGAAGACATCCCTCCTTTAATAACTGAGTTATTTTAAATGACTGGCATAGCAATTGTTTACAGTACCATGTGCTTTGTAGTTCTGGCCATATTTCTGGAAAGCCACAGAAGAACAATGCCAAGAGAATTTTAAACAAAACAATCTGAAACATTAATATCAGTATTTACCTAAAGGGGCTTTAAAATTTAGAATGTAGGTGTTTCCTGGGTAGAAAAAGACTGGTTTTGAGTTTTTGAAGACTCTAATGCAATGATTTCCATTGAGATATTTTAATACACATATATTTTATTAAGTGCTTATTTTGTGTAAGATTAAGTTATTTGCAACATTTATTTCTCACCATAACCCATCTATTACCTCCACAGATGAGGAAACTTACATTCAGAAGGATTGTACACAGGAAAGATAAGTCCTAGATCGTGTTATACAAAAAGACTATTAAATGGAACTCTTCCTAATGTGTACATAGACTAATATACACAAAGTTCATTTACATGTTTTTCAATAATCTCCATAACCTGGGTAAAGCACTGAAGGTGGGGGATAATTTTGAATATTATGCATACTTTCAAATATGGATTAAGCATTTTTTGTCCATGTAACCTCACGTTTCAAGATCTAGGATTACATTGTAGTCAAGATGCTATTTTCCCCCTACACACTTTCTCTTTTAGAACAGTGGAATACAGTTTCCAAAATCCTCTATTTCTGAGCCCTGTACATTTAAACAAATAGAAGAGCCATGTTAGGCCCTCGGCTTCTCCCACCTGCCTGCAGCTCCCACGCTCCAAACTCACTGGCTTTTCCTCCCTGGCCTTCTGGATCCCTATCTTCCCTTCCTCATAGCCTTTAAAATTACTATGTTTCTCCTATTTCTAGAGGCCAGCATCAGCCCTTCTGCAAGGAAAGCAACTAAGGTCTTCGGAGGAGAGGCACTCTCCTCCAAAACCCAGCTGGCTACCCAAGCTGCAGATAGGATGAAAGAGAACCCCCACGGCTCCGTGGCCCCGGCTCTAGGCTTCTAGCTCTTCTTCTACCACCCAGCTTTTTGACCAAAGGTAGAAAAAGAGAAGTATTCACAGACAACAACTATGGCCCTGATTTCATAAGCCCCACCATATTAATTTACAAACATGGACAGATGTTTGGGATCATCAACGTGCCGCAACATCAGTTTCAGGCCCCTTCTGCCACCAGGGGGCTGTGAGACTCTGAGACAGCTTCATTATAGCATGGGGGCTTGCTTTCCTCCTCTAGAAAATGAAGGCAGCTGGCTTAGAGAATTGCCAAAATTTCTTCCTCCTCTAAAATTCTATACGATATACGACTTTCTGATTTCATTTATTTTTCAGTATAGATAGTCACTGGAAGCCACTTGTTTTGTGTGGTTTAACATATTTCATTCCACCATTTTCTCGATGTCTGGTTTTTTTTTTCCCTCCCACTTATAGTTGCTGCTCTAAAAACGTAACAGAAAGTAATTGCATTTTGCCTTCTCTGGATTACAACTCTTAGAGACCAATACCAAGAAAGGAGAACAGGCAGTCATTTTTCTCACAAGTGGAGCAGGAGGAAGCAGCCTTGCTTCACCCATGTGCAATCTCCAGAAGTGCCAGCTGGGTATAGGCTAGGCTGCTGCTTAATTCTCTTTAGCCCTTTTCTCTTGAACTCTGAGAGAGCATTATTAAATTGTTTTGGTTGTTGCCCAGGTCATAAAAGTTGGTGTCAGAGCTATCAACAAACACCTTTGAATCGCCCCCATGGGATCCCCCGCATTGGATCTCCCTCATTGGATCTGGCCACCAGACTTGGACATCTTTCTGGGCTGTCAGGTGATGGGCCTGTTCTCAGCAGGTTTCCAAGAACCCCTTAACTGGATCCCCACAAACCAGTCTTCCAGTGGCCCAGTCCCAAATGCACCACTGTTGGCTCCTGCTGCTACAACACAAGTGGAAGTGCCCGATGCACAGCTGATTGCTCAATAGAGGGCTGCTTCCTTCCCCCTTCCCCAGGCATGGTTAGAGGAAACTGTGGTGGGTTTCTGCAGCCCAGACCTCTGACCCCTCACTCTTTCCAACAACGCTAACCTATCTGCCATCTAACCACAATGCCTTTCTCAGAGCTTAACTCAGTGTTGGCTGAATGACTGAGTAGATGATATTGAATGAATACAGATCATCTCAATGCCAAGCTTCCATGAGCCTATGGACACATAACCCCTACTGTAAGGCCTCTCTCTTGTTTAGGCCCTGCAGCAGTCAACTTTCAGGATGCACACAAGTAATCAGTTACCTGTCTAAAAATGTTTTCTTCTCTTACATGTTTCTTGAGTCCACTGCACAAAAGGCCTGGCCGACTACTGACTTTATCTTCACCTCTGATATTCTGTGCTTCCTCTAACAACCTCTGCCTGTCTCCTGAGCCACAACTCCAGCTTCCCCTCTTTCAGGCCCATATTGGTAGGGCCTGTGTCTGTGCAGAATCCGTTCATCTTTCTCCAAGCACCAATATCGGATACTTGGCTCCAGAAGGTTACAAGAAGGGTTGCTTGGAAACAGGATGGCTTGTGAAAGAAACCTGGCATGGTATATGCCTGGGGGGAATTTTCTACAGTCTGGTTGGGTGAGGAAATAGGTTTTTCCAAGAGGAGTAGGGTGGCTCCCTCTCTGAATTGAAGTGAGTGAAAGAGGCCTCAGTCTCCTCCATCTACCACCACCAGTCGGAGCTGCCCAACAAAGGCATGGGTGGTCCTGATGCCAGACTTCCGGTTGCTGATACTTACGGGCTTGCGTGGTTATGATGTGTTGCCATGGAGGGGAATCACCTTGCTATCAGCCCTACACAATGAGCATGATTGGAAATATTTGTGTCTGTATCCCATGATATAATTGGTTTGGAATGTAACCACCTGGCAATGGGGAAAACCCCCCAAAAATATGGAAATTTTCTTTTGAAAATTTAAAAGGGAAGAAGGAAATACAAATCATTTTGACTACATTGGTCCCTGAGTAGAACACGGTGCTGAGGGAAGGCTCTAGCAGCCTCCTAGCCATTTCCTCCCTCCTTGGACCCTTCTCCTTTTTCAGACACTGCTGCCATAGTGGTCTTTGCCAAGACTTGCCCATGCTGAGGCCCAGTTCCTCCCCTGCCATAGGGTTCCCTGACTGGGGCTCCTTGTGTCAAGAATGGATCAGGGTAAGGCATTCCTTAGTTCTTTAGATTCACAATCATTTTTTAAAATTCTATGTTTGGTTATCTAAGCTATATCAGGACCCCAAACAAAAATAATACATAAAAATCCTCAACCATAGGACCCACAGATGTGAAGAGCAGAGGGAAGCTGGTTTTTAACTCTGGTCCCTGAGAACAGAGATCTCAGAGAACAAGCACGGAAGCAATACTAGGACCACCTTGGCTCACTTCAGTTCACGGACTGTACCAGGTATGTTTATTCCACAAGTCAAGCTATTTCTAAGTTAATCAACTTTCTACATAGCCTTCAAAGCCAAGTATCAGATAAGTCGTAAATTCCTGTAGGCCAAGATTTCTCAACTTTGGCACTATTGACATTTTGGATTCGAGACTTCATTGTTGTTTGGAGCTGTCCTATACATCGTAGGATGTTCAGCAACATCCCTGGTCTTTACAAATGGTGCCTGTAGCACCACTTCCTCCAGATGTAACAACCCAAAATACTTGCAGACATTACTAAATGCCCTCTGGAGGGGTGGTGAGCAAAATCAGCTCTGGTTGAGAACTAAGACTTTGTCTAAGTGCAAAACTCTCATACCAAGGTACATTCCCCTTCTATCTGTAGGTGGAAGTACAGCATCAATGCTTGTTGTCTGCATATATGCTATCCACATCAATGGAATGTCTCATACTGCAGATGTGTCAAGAATAATGCTTTAATATTCCACAGTTATAACTCACATTTTGTTTCACCAAGCCAAGTCCAAAACACTTGAAGTGATATTACTATTTTTAAAAAGCAACCTTAGGTAATTTGGAAAAGAAAGTGCACTTGCTGTTGCTTTTGTCAGGATCCTTGTCCTTAAAAGTGCTGCTGGTGTAGTGTGTGTACAAACATGTCTGTCCACCCTCCCTGCCTCCATGGACACATGTGCACATAGACACTGACGTAAAGGCTACTGTGTCCCACAGCAGATGAAAGCCGGGTTCTCAAGAGTAAACCAGGCAGGAAGTATATTAGCCATCCAAGCATGAGAAACGCTCAAGTGGAAATCGACATGAAGGCATCTTTGGGGCACATGGTTTGATGGTGTCACCCCAGTGAGTCCATCAGAGATGCTGGAGATGAGTGTAGTGGGCTGAGAAACGCTGAGGGCCAGGGCCTGGGACACGAGCTACAGTGTGGCTTTCTGCACTCAGCATACTCTTGGCCCAGGGACTTAAGGTATTTGGGCCTCTGTTTTCTCATATGTTAAAGAACAGTTTTATCAGAGTACTTCCAACTCTAACAGTCTAAGTTTCTAAGAATACAATGCAGAAAATGCCACTTCCACCCACCCCACAATCCTTCTTCTTTCTAAATTAATCATTTCTGCCATTTCCACCTCAAATGATGGTCACTATTCTCAATTCAGAAAAACTGCAAAAACACACAGAATATTCAATTACTTTCAAGTAAAAAGGTCTGTCTAGTCCTGTCATCAGAAATGATGACTTTTATTCCTATTTTTTGTCCAAAGTTAAATATCTGTGGATAACTAATGTTCCATTTTCAAAGAACTATTAAAAAATCCATCTAAGTTTATCCAAACTGTGGGCTGAAAGATGGAAAATACCAGTCCCATGGTACATATGAAGTCACTGGCCTATTTATAGTTCTTGATTCTAACCTAGGGATCACTTGACTCTATACCCCATGTAGAGATTTTCCATATATCATTTCCTTCTTCTGGACATGCTTCATAAACATGATCTGCTTCTGTAAACACCAAAGAAATAATATAGCAAATGGTTCTGTGGGAGAGGCATAATAATCCAGGAAATGAAGGAGGCCACATTGTCTCCAGCAGTGAGTTCAAAATTTGATTTTGAAAATTCTGTTCAAACATGAATTGCTTCATGTTAACAGTAGTAACCTGAGCCACATTTGCTTTTCAGTCACAAGGTGTTGCATCTGAAGCCAGCTCCATGCTTATATCCTAGAAAATGATCTCTCATTTATGTACATTGATTACAGGGAGACTTAGGTATTGAAGGTACATTTATTGAGCACGTTGATTTTATGGAGGGATTGAAGTAGAAAAGGGAAAGAGAGGAGGAGAAGGAAATACAGACCTGAGACAGTGATGTCTATACCTCAGGATCACAGTCAGTATCTACTGAGAGTACCAGACAGACTGATAGTAACGACAAAGGCATAACAAAGAGCTGCAGATGCACAGAGGTAGACACTGTGAAATTGTATGGTGGCAGACAGAACAATGTCTCCCAAAGATGTCCACATCCTAATCTCTAGAGCCAGCAAATATATAACCTTAGAAGGCAAAATATAACATGTTACCTTACAAGGTTGCAAATACAATCAAGGTTGATGATCAGTTGACCTTGAGTTAGGGAGATTGTCCTGGACTGTCCAGGTGGGCCTAATGTAATAATATGGGTTCTTAAGGGTTAAAAAAAAGAGAAGGCAAAGGAGCAGGTGAGTGAGACATAATGTAAAACGGATTCAATCTGCCATTGTTGGCTTTAAAGGTGGAGGAAGGGGCCATGAGCCAAGAAATGTAAGTGGCCCCTAAGGAAAAGGCTTCTCTCCTAGAGCCTCCATAAGGAACACAGCCATGCTGACACCTTGATTTTAGCCCAGCCAGAAGAATATTAAATGTCTGTTCTACAGAACTATAACATAATAAATGTTTTAAGTCCCTAAGTGTGCAGTAATTTGCGGTGGCAGCAATAAGAAACTAATACATACAGCAAATGTGAAATATTTTCTTTTTCTTTTCTTTTCTTTTTTTTTTTTTGAGATGGAGTTTCACTCTTGTTGGCCAGGCTGGAGTGCAGTGGTGCGATCTCGGTTCACCGCAACCTCTGCCTCCCAGGTTCAAGCGAGTCAACTGCCTCAGCCTCCTGAGTAGCTGGGATTACAGGCATGCACCACCACGTCCGGCTAATTTTTGTATTTTTAGTAGAGACGAGGTTTCACTATGTTGGTCAGGCTGATCTCAAACTCCTGACCTCAGGTGATCCGCCCGCCTTGGTCTCCCAAAGTGCTGGGATTATAGGTGTGAGTCACCGCACTCGGCAGTGAAATGCTTTCAATACTTTTAGGTCCTGTTCAATTGAGGCACCCGAACATTTTCACTCTTTGTCCCACTAGCCCCAAGAGTTGATGCTAATTGGCACTGGGCTGAAATGAAGGAGACTGGCTTGCATCTCTGTGGTCTCAGTATGTGGTCCTAGAGGACCATTTGCTGAATAAACGAATGGGTGATGAGTTTATAACATGGAAGAGTACACACTTGGCCTTCTGGGTAGAAAACAGTCTTGACAGGACCTCTCTGGAATGGAGACGACCATGGTTGGACCTAACAGAAATACAGCACCCTGGCATTTCTCTTCCTCTTTCTGCAAGACCACATCTCCATCTCAGGCTCTGGTTACATCAGGGCTCCCCTAGGCTTGAAGGGCCGGTGGGATGGAAGCACGGTGTCATGCTTTAGGCACATTCGAGTTAATTTTCCTAAATTCAAACTCTGATGACAGACTTCGATAATTTTCTGTTGTATTCATTTTGCCAAGAACATAGAAAAGGGGGAGAAAATCTCTACTTGTTCCCACAGAGGATTAATCTTCCTAAACCGATGGAGTCATTTGAGATCCTAATCCACAGGGTGTTTAAGGAAGGGTGGGAAAATATGCAAGATATTATTGCCTTTGCACCAAAGGGAAACTAACTCAGGTTTTCTCAAAAAGAGATGTAGCCTTCTCTCCACTCTTTACCTTCTTCTCTTTTCCCTCTCCAAGGCATCCTGCCTGGCCTTCGTAAAACGACTGCTGCAAGAGATGATCACAGAATCAAAACAAACAAAACCACCACCACCAAGAAACCAAGAGGCTTCAATGGCATTTAGCAGTCAACCACACCCCAAGTTTTGCAAATGAAGAAGCACAGGCCCAAATATAACATGAAATTATATTAAAATTCTCGACAAAAGGAAAACGGAGATGAAAAAGCACAGACTTTCAGGTAAAAGAAACACAAGCTTTTCTCCCCCCTGCCAAAACCAAAATTTCTCAATGATTTCAACAACCTGCCCACCCCAAAATAACTTGCAAAAAGCACTAACTCTTAGGATAATTTCCACACATTACTCTGGTAAGGGGAAGTGATCCGTAGACTCATAGGAAGAAATTTTAAGACATTCTCCAAACTATAAGGAAATAAAAAGATCCCATTCATCTAAACTGATATAAAATCTGAATTAAATAATATTTTAAGAGAAACACGATTTTATTATTTGCTAGTACTTGGAGTATCTCAAAAAGCTAACCGTGTTTACAATAATTGCCTTTCCATGGTCAGCTTAAATTATATGAAAAAGTGAATATTCAATAAAGATTTTAGTTAATTAATTAAAAAAATTATTTCAACTTTTATTTTAGATTCAGGGATACAAGAGCAGGTTTGTTACCTAGGTGTAATGTGCGATGCTGAGGTTTGGGGTGCAGTCAATCCTGTCCCCCCATCACTGAGCACAGTATTCAATAGTTTTTTTCAACCCCTGCTCCCCTTTCTTCCTCTCCCTTCAATTATGATTTTGAAAAAAGTTTCAGTAAAACTGGAGGCAGAAAGAAACTTTCTTAATGCAGAAAATAATTTTTCAAGCTAAAGGACAACAGTATACTAATGGAAGCACTAGAGTGACACTTCCCAAATGTACGTGACCAAGGGATTTTTATTTATGTATCTATTAATAACTTGTGTGTACAAAGAATGCACTTTGGGAAACAGTACAAGAGCCATTTCTTTTTTAAAACACAAGTAAGACAAGGCTGTGCTATTATCACAAGAATTCTTTGATACTGTTTTTGAATATCATATTAATAAGACAAGCCAATTACAAAATATTGGTTAGAAGGAGAAAAATGATAATTTATACATTATATGATTGCTACCTAGAATACCCAAGAATCAGTTATGAACCTAGTAGATTGGTTAAAAAAAAAAAAAAAAAAAAGGTGTCAGTTTAAAAAATAAACTCACATGAATTAAGATCTTATGTATCCCCAGTCAGAAAATGTAATGGAAAAAAAATCCCATGCACACAAGAAAAAAAAAACAAAACTCAAAACATTAACAACAAAAAAACCCCATATAAGTTACACAGACATATATTCAACTAAAAATAGGTACAAAATCTATGAAGAAAATAAAAATTTACTGAGGAGCATAAAAGACAATAAATATATCAACATTTAATTCTTGGAAGGAAAAATACAAGTTTAAAGATACTTCTTCTTTCTAAATTCATTAATATAATTTCAACAAAAATCACAATCGAAATTTTTTTTAGAGATAATGACCTTATAATTCCAAAGTTCAATCAGAGGGAAAAAAATGTAAAAACATCACTAGGAAATTTTTGAAAATTAAGAATACCATGGGAAGTCCTGCATTACAAATTATTAAAATTAAAGCAAGGCATTACTAGCACAAAATTACAAAAGAAGAGCAAAGATAAAAGCCTTAAGGGAAGTATTAACAAATTTGACTATATAAAAGCTTGGGTCAAAAAAAAAAAAAAAAGTAAGGAAAAGTAAAAGTCTAATTTAAGACTGGAAAAGCATCTGCAACAAAAATGCAAGGCCCTAAATATATTAGTGCTTACAAATCAGAGAGCAAAGGGTATTCATAGATAATAATACACATAAATTATTAAAAGTCTGGAAAGTCTAACTTAACAATAATAATGCAAATTAAAGTGAAAATTAAGGCATTTTCACCTATCTAGCTGTTAAAACATTTTTAAAGGAGCAGTGCTTACTGCTAGTGAGGACTCGGAAAAACAGGGCTCCCCTAATTAGCTGGGGGACGTCTAAGATGGGATAACCATTTTTAAAGGTAATTTAGTAAAGTGCTAAAATGCACAGACCACTTAACTTGGTTTCCTGAGGTCATGGGCCAAGTTCCTTGTGTTCACTGCTATATCGCTGCCTAACACAAATGAGTGCCCAGATATATCTACTGAGGGAGAACATGTAGGGAGACAGGCATTCTGAGGCTGGAAAGCTGGAAACAAAGATACTGTTCCAGGCCATCTGGGTGCCGAACGCTTTCTGGCCCAGGTGACCTTGCTGAGGCTGAATTTGGGTCAATAAACAGGAAGGGCATGGATGTCTGTAACATTTCCTATTCCCGGAGTAAACTGCGGGTTTAAACTCATCTCTCATGGAAATGGAAGCCTGAGGGGAAAGGGCTTCGGCCTGGTGCCCCAGATTTGACCAGACTCTGCCTTGTGTACCAGCCATTGTGTGTCCCCGCTAGGGACTCTGAGGGCAAAGGGATGCCTAAGACATGTTGCATCTGCTCGGCATAGCCACCTGGCTTCTGGTAAGACAGCCTCCCTTTGACCAGGTAAATCAGGAGCTTTATCATAAAGTGTAGTTTCTTCCCACCCATCTATAAACTCATCTGAAGCAATTCATGACCCTCATAATAAAAAAAAAAAAAATGCACACTTAGAAATAAGCTCTATATATATACGTATATGTATGTGTGTGTGTGTGTGTGTATATATGTATGTGTGTATGTAAGTATCCCATATGCCCAAAACAAAATTTCCTCCAAAAAATGAATAAAAAGCATGGAGATAAACATCAACGTAGTTTGAGCTGGCATACCCCAAATTCCAAAGGAAATGGAAACGTTTGATGTTTTTATTACATTGAATGCTTCCTTGGAAAACAGGGTCTTGTTTTGTTTTTTATAAAGCAGAATCTCAGAAGACTCCATCCTTCGATTTTGTTCTGAAATTAAACTTTACTGCTTTAAATCTCTTTTGTATTTACAACTTTAAAACCCCTCTAATTTGTCATCTTAAAGTTATATCCAAATCAAATATTCCGAAGAACATTTGGTTGGGGGACAGGAATGGGGGAACTGACTTGTCTCTAAGATTAGAATAATTGATAAATAAGTTAAAAATAAAGAAATAACCTGGGGCGAGGGACTGTGCTGATTGTGCAGCTTAGTTTGTTCATGATTTTCTTTAAAATCCATGCAATGGGTTTTAGACGTTGTCTGCCCACTCACACCTTCCCTTATCTTGCTGTCTTCAACCACACGCCCTCACCCCATTCTACTGCACTCTCTGTCCTTAGAGAGGGTGGCACTTGCTTCTTCCCAGAAAAACTCTGTTGTCCCAGGAAGAACAGTTTGAATGTGTAAAGGCAGAGACAGATGAGGAAAAAGGGTTCTTGAAGTCCAATATAGCTTCCTGAAACTAAATCAGACACTGAGAGATGATAAAGCTACAACAGAAAATTTGCCATTTTTATTTATTTTTTTGCTTTCTAGGCAGTCTTTTTAAAAAGGTATCTTTAATGCATGAAGGTCAGATTTCCTTTTGCCACAGAATTCCACTGTCTTTTGAAATAACCTTTGACCTTCAACACTCAATAATAAGGACTACCATAGAAGGAGAATGGGGTCCCAATCTGTAATTGGAATGGGTTTGAAATTTCCAATTCCATACTTTGAACAGTGTCCCAATATGGAGAAGGTGGCAGTATTATTGTGGCCTTTACTAAGTATCGAATTCTATTAATACCTGGACTGCCAAGTCCCTATTCTCATAGGGCTTAAATTCCATTGGGAGTAGGTGGGGAGCCAGCATCAATAGTAGCAATTTGTTATTTGTACAGCCAATTACCATCTCCCTGGTACTTTCTCACATAGTGTTAGATTTAATACTCAAGCCACACTATAGTATTTCTATGCTCAGACATTCTCTTGTATAAGGTTGAGCTTATCAATGGCACAACCAGCCTGATGACCCTGCCACACACTCCCTTCTCAGTCCACTGCTGTTGAGGAAGGAAGAGAAAGAGTTGGGTCCAATGTTCTGTCTGTTGTCATCAATGCCTGTTTGTGGCTCCTAAGTGCAGCTTTAAAGTCTACACTCCTTATGATTTTGAGAGGGATACAGTTGCTTTTAAAACTGCTAGGCTATTGTTCCCTCTCACTCTCTTTGAAACAGCAAACCTGAACCACCATTGATCTTGTTTCTTTCATGTTCCAAAGAAAAGGGCATTGACTACGATGTTTGTTCTGGAGAAATGGGCTGCCAAACGATCCCATATCCTGACCTCCCCTGACAATTACTGTCATCTATCTAGGGGTTGCCTTTAACTGAGCGAACATCTGGAAAGAACAGAACCTTTAACTGACAGTGTTGGAAAAAGACTGCCTTTTAAAATTCATTGCTGAAGTTCTTCCAGGAACGGCTGATCACAAGCCATCTGTAGACTACAGATGAGGGGACTTCAGGATGCCACACCATTAAGAGCCAACTTTCAAATGCCTGTACAGTGACCCACAACTCAGGTAATCACTACCGTTTTGAAACAGAAAAAGCCAAGGGAATAGAACTGAGCTCTTTCAAAGTGTTCTTTCTGTGAACACCCACAGTACAAATTCCATCCCTCTTCAGCCCTCCAACCCTACCCCGTATCTCACCTCTAATTGCACCTCCAGAACTATAGGCTCAAGAACATCTCTTTGGAAAGTCTATAACAATCTTAGAATTAAGAAGAAAAAAGTGATACATCCCTTGGATGCTGTACCAGACGCTATGTGGGAACCTATGGATGTCAAAATAATTGGGCAAGACCCCTGCTCCCCAGCCACCTACAGTGCAGTTGGCATGACATAACTGCCAACAATTATTACAAAACAAAGTCATCTGTGACATAACAGAGTTAAGTGCAGCCAAGGGAGGCTGGGGAGGGTGACTGACAGTCACTGCCTGGGAGAGTGGACAAAGGCAATGGCAGAGCTGTTTCTGGAATGAAGACATCACAGAGTGATCAGCTTGTGTTGGAAGGAATGGGGATGGAAAAGAGGAAGGTGCAGCATGCAGTGCGGCCAGAGTTAGGTGCGTGTCAAAGATAATGGCAGGGCATGGTTAAGACACACCCACTGGGGATGGCTGTGAAGGACTCACATGCCGTGCTATGGAGCAAGGATATTTTCTGAAGGTACCAGAAGGCCAATGGAAGATAATAAGGCAGTGACTTGGCCAGCTTTGTGTATTTTAGGAATATAACTGTGGAAAAGGATCTTAGGAGGCAACATCAAAATACGGATATTCCCCCTTCCTGAGGCCTCTTCTGCATCCATTTCACCAATGCCTATGAATCTGCAATTTGACAAATTGAAGCTGAACCCCAGACCTCTCCCTTGAGTCCCAAATCCATGTCCAACCACCCGCTTGCCTGACATTCTCAAACTCACATGTCCAAATTGGAAGACTTGTTTTTCCCTTACCATGCATCTCTATCTCAACTGATGGTCATAGCATCCACCCAGGTGCTCAAATTAGAATCCCGGGATCATCAATCATTCCTACCATGCCCTCACCCCCACATCCAACCATGGTCCCATCCAGTCAATATCAACTCTGAAGTGAATCTCAAACTTGTTTCCTTCTTTCTCCTCTAGTCTACTACCTTTGTCTAGGCTGCTGCCTATTTCTCTAACTCAGGGCTTCTCAACTTAGCACTATTGATACTTGGGGCTGATGAGTATTTGTTGTCGGGGGACAATGTCTCTGGCCTCCTACCTGGTGCCAGTAGCACCTACTCCCCTCAACTGTGACAGCACTGTCTAATGTCTCCTGGGGGACAAATCTGGCTCCCATTGGGAACCGCTGCTGTCACACTACTTGGCCACTCTTCCTTGCTCAGAACCTTGCTTCACCCCTGGCCTCCTGCTCAGTTCCTTGAATCCACCAAGCTCCTTCCTGCCTTGGGGCTTGGCAAAGGCCATTCTCTCTGCCAAGCACATTCTTTCTTCCACTCTTCTCTTGACTGCCTCCTTCACACACTTGCAATCCCAGCCCCTGTGCCGCCTCCTCAGGGAGGGTCCCCTGAATACCTTATCTAAAAGGTAGCAGTACCTTTGCCTATCTTTATTTTCTTCATAGTACTTTAAAAGTTAGTATCAGATTGTGCATACTCTTTCTCATCTGTCTGTACTATGACAATGAAAGCATTATTAGGGTCAGGGACTAGGTCTCTCTTGGCCTCTGTTCCACCCCTAAGGCCTAGCACCATGCCAAGCTAAATAAATACTTGTCAATTGGAGAAATGAATGAGTACATGGACGTAAGTCAAATGTACGTCGTACATTCTAGGCACTAAGCACACCCATAAAAATGGCAAGGTCACAATATGAAAACTTAGCTCAGGAAAATTAGAATGTTACCCAGACAGCCTACATTTCAGCTCTGTGCTCAATAACCAAATGCTTCCTGATCTGCAGTGAAGCGGACAGCAGCACATCCTGGATGAGCAGAAATCACTGATTTAAGAGGAAGAGTAGCTCATCAACTCTGCTAGAAAGAACTGCAGCAAGACCTCATGAATAGTTTAGAAGTCTCCTTCTAATTGAACCCAATTTCTGTCTCTGGGTGTCTGGGTGTACATGCATGTCAGAAGTTGCGCAGAACTGATACAGCGCTGAAAGTCTTAATTTCACAGCCCCCACAGAGACCACAGCCCATCTTCTTTTCCTTCCTTAATGATACGCTGAAGGGTTGCCTCTTTCATGCAGAGGACTGAGCTGCCACATCTTCCTTTCACTGGTGTAATAAGAGCAGCTGACACAGGACCAGACAGTAAATAGAACTTGCCAGAAAATACAGTATACCATTTGGGAGAACTGGATTCCCAAAGAGGAAAATAACTTTCAAAATAGTCATCCTCCTACCTAATGCTTTCTTTACCAGATGTTTTTAAGCGGTTGAGAAGATTATTATCGAGTTGTGACTCTTTCTGTGACAGTCTACAGAATTGCCAGAGAGTACGTTTTAAAATGTGTTCTTCTCCTAACTTGACAATCCAAGATATGTCACCACTGTCAAGTAGATCTCATCCTTTACTGTCAATTTTGAGTTCTGCATTCAGCGATAATTTTTGAAATGATCACTTTAGTCATCTTCTCATTTCTAGTGTTCTACACAGTGCCCAAGGGATTTTTTTGTTTTTGTTTTTCATTTTAAAATCACTACATACTTTCTAGAAAAAGTTATTCTTGAGGCTACAGTTCAGATTCTGTGTTCAGAAGTGAGATACACTTTGATGAGAAAAATGGCTTTGGAACCACTCAATCAGGGAAAACATTTTAAAATTGTTAAATTCTAGGCCGGGCGCGGTGACTCACGCTTATAATCCTAGCACTTTGGGAGGCAGAGATGGGTGGATCACCCAAGGTCAGGAGTTTGAGACCAGTCTGGACAACATGGTGAAACCCCGTCTCTACTAAAAATAAAAAAAATTAGCTGGGTGTGGTGGTGGGCACCTGTAATCCCAGCTACTCGGGAGGCTGAGGCAGGAGAGCAGCTTGAACCCGGGCAGCAGAGGTTGCTGTGAGCTGAGATCACACCACTACATTCCAGCCTGGGCAACAAGAGCAAAACTTTGTCCAAAAAAAAAAAAAAAAAAAAAATTGTTGGCTGGGCACGGTGGCTTACGCCTATAATCCCAGCACTTTGGGAGGCCGAGACGGGCGGATCACAAGGTCAGGAGATCAAGACCATCCTGGCCAACATGGTGAAACCCCATCTCTACTAAAAATACAAAAATTAGCTGGGCGTGGTGGCATGCGCCTGTAGTCCCAGCTAGTAGGGAGACTGAGGCAGGAGAATCACTTGAACTAGGGAGGTGGAGGGTGCAGTGAGCTGAGATTGCACCACTGCACTCCAACCTGATGACAGAGTGAGACCCTGTCTAAAAAAAAAAATTGTTAAATTCTATTAATTTGTTCCCATTCCAAAGCTGTCTGAGTTTATCTTACTGCCCCCTGCTACTATTGCAGATAATTGAGAATCACTGTTTTAATGTCATAGGCAGCACTGCCCTCCAGACACCAGGGCATTCAGACAATAATGCAGTGGGTAGGGTCTTACAGCACCTGAAGAAAGACAGTTGGGGTTAAAATCCCAGACTTACTCTGCCACATACTTGCTTTATGCCCTGGAGCATTTAGGTAACCTCTCTGTACCTCAGTTTTCTCATCTGTAAAATGGTAATAATAGTATCACCTCATAGGGCTGTTAGGAAGATTAAATGAATTTTCCAAAGTGCTTAGAATGATCGCTGACATACTCTAAGCACTTATGTTAACTCTTATTATTAGCATTGCTTTTAAAATTGCTTTTGATTGGTAACAATTAGGCTTTAATTCACTGAATTAGTAGGCTTTTGGTTAAAATAAACTCAATATATTTGATAAATAAAATTCTTCCATCAGCCAATGATTCTAACTCCATAAAACAGCAAAAACTCTGAATAAGCACATGGTATGTTCCCTATGATTATTGAGTAGATGTACGACTAGAACCTAAATTACATTGCTGTCATCTTTTCCCAAATTCAGAACAGAGAACTTTAGAATTTAAAATTTTTATGTTCTTTTGCAACTTCTTAAGAGCCACCTTTAAAAAATCTCTTTTATGTGCTCAGGCAAAGGAGGGCAGGTAGTGAGTGGGGAAAGTGGAGGAGCCACAGGCCTCGGGGAAACGGGGCCTGCTGGCCAGATCAGAACCCGGCTGGCTGAGCTGCACAGGGAAGCGAGTGAACACCTGCTTATATTAAGCCTTTTAATTGAAAAACAAAAGCATCGTTGTGCCCTGAGAACAGGGACCACAGTTCAGACGGCCCCACTGGCGGCAGTAACACTCAACACCCCAACCTCCTCGCCTGCCATTCACACCAAACTCAACATTGTGGGGTTTTTTGCCCCTGAAGGAAGCCGTGCAGTAAGTTTTGGGTGTAGAATATGATTTCCTATAGTTTGTGTTTTAGAGACAGCAATGTGATGTTTATAGGTATTAGGGACCAAAACACAGCGTCTACAGTTAATCAGAAGGCAGAAGTACAACAAACCTGGGGAACTTAACATATGGAGGCCCCCTCCAAAGCGAATGCTGAAAGAGGTCACTTAAGAATGAACCACTCAGGGCAACAGGCTAATGAGAGGGTTAGCTTGCTTAGCTGTTTTAAATCTGAAGCTGCCAATTCTTTTTGCTTAATTATCTGTAATGTCCTGCTTAAAAGTTGTAAAGGCAGATTTGTGATCACCTGCTTTAGTACTTAGTGAGGAAGAAGACAGAAGCGCAAGTGTTTGGAGGGGTGATCTGCCAGGGCGGGGGGTGCATGGTAATGTGATGTGATTACACATGCTTCTAAGTGTAATGGAATTATTTTAGAAATGTTCCTTCTGTAAATGATGCAGCTCACCTCCTTGCTGCTTAATTTTTAAAAACACAACAGCAGTTTACTTTTTTTTTTTTTTTTTTTTTGAGATGGAGTCTTGCTCTGTTGCCTAGGCTGCAGTGCAGTGGCACCCGTTTACTATTAAGAGCACATCTTTCTCTCTGATTTTAGACACCTGTTGCTGTTGGGACGACTACAGCGTCATGCCCCAGTACTGTCAGCTAACCTCCCATGCCCAGGCTTGATTGCAGCTGCCCCAGGAGGCTAAGTAATCCTTCTCCCCAGGAATCCAGTGCTCTGTCCCCACAGAACTAATCTGGAAATCAGAGGCTCAGGGACTGCATTCTTGCTAATCAAAACAGTGACTTCACTCATTAGTATTCTACTTTTCCCAGTATTTGCTCATGCCTGTTAAATTGTTTGATCCTCACAGTACTATGAGCCAGCTCGGGTAGATATTAATTAATTACAGTTTATCAATGAGAAAAATTAAGGTTCACAACAACTAGGAAAAATGCCTACGGTTATCAACCAGTATCTGGAAGAGCTAGACTCACATCCGCCCTCCTCTTAGAAAGGGTAGTTTGATTTGAACAAGGCTTCTCAGCCTTGGCCCTAACAACGTTTAGATAATTCTTTGTTTTGGGGGTCCATCCTCTGCATCGTAAGACGCAGCATCCCTGACCTCTATCTCCTAGAAGCCAGTAGCGCCAGCCCTCACATTGTAACAACTAAAAATATGTCCAGACATTGCCAAATCTTCCCGGGGGTAGGGGCAAAATTGCGGATTGAGAACCAGCAGGTTAGCGTGTTTTGGATTAAGGTGGATTAGGAATCACACTTAGAATACCAAAGGGTCATTCATCCTAGAGACCAGCATAGCTGCTATTCATGACAATTGCTGCTTAGCACAAACGAATTTGCTTGTTTCATGGAAGTGGTGGCTTTCCAGAATCTGAAGGAAAAGAAGAACGGTCAGGACAGAGAACACACTCCAGCCCCTCTTCCCTCCAAAATCCTGAAATGTTATTTGTTCAATTTTTGAATCAGTATTACCGTCACATAGTTCAAAATTAAATAGGCATAGAAAGATGTATTTATTTATTTATTTTTTGAGCCAGAGTCTCCCTCTGTTGCCCAGGTTGGAGGGCAATGGCGTGATCTTGGCTCACTGCAACCTCTGCCTTCTAGGCTTAAGTGATTTTCCTGCCTCAGCCTCCCAAGTAGCTGGTATTACAGGCTTGCACCACTGTGCCCAGCAAATTTTTGTATTTTTAGTAGAGATGGGTTTTCACCATGTTGGCCAGGCTCATCTCCAACTTCTGACCTCAGGTAATCCAACCATCTCGGCCTCCCAAAGTGCTGGGATTATAGGCGTAATCCACCGTGCCTGGCCACAGAGCCACCGAGCCACCATGCCCGGCCATAGAAAGGTTTACACAGAGAAATTTCCCACCAACTAAGGACCCTACTACCTGGTTGTCCCTGGAGACAGCCAGTGTTACCAGCGGTCAGAAATATTTTATAAAAGATCTTGTATTTAAAGAAATACTTCATCTTAGATCAAAGTGTCTCTGAGCCATTATCTTACTCACATTGAAAAAGCAATAAAAGGTATCTTTCCTTGGAATGTGGTCGGGGTCAGATACTATTTCCTCCTGCCTCACCGCTGCCTGCCTCCACTGATAGGAAACTGTCTCAGACACTGGAATGAAGCAACAACCAAGGTCTTCAAAAATAAAACAAAGTGAACAAAACTGGGCATTTGGGTCAAGGATTCTGTGGGTGTCCTGGTCTGGTCAGTTTCTCACTGGAGCTTTCTGAGTGCTGTCAGCACGTGTGCCTGTCACGATGAAAACTAGCTAAAAAGACTGCACAATGTAGGCGAGGCATTGGTGCCACAGGCAGGTGGCCTCTGCCCCCACAGCAGCCTGCGGTCATCAAAACCAGAATCTCCCAGTGGAGGCCTATTGTGGGGAGGCCCAGAAAGGAGGGAGAAGCAGAAGAGGAAGGGGTGAGGGACCTGGAACCACAACCTCAGGGTGAAGAGGTGAGACAAGAAGAAAAGCAAATGGCAGTGCACGTTTCCCATGACAGTCTAGGCCCTGGTGGTTGGGAAACAGTGACCCAGTCCAATGAACAAATCACAACATGGGACATCATGTGACTGGAGCTTCTAATCATCTCCCTAACAAAGAACTGCAAGGTAACCCGGCATATGTCATTGAATTACCCTGACATCTGTTTGTTTTGGAGAAGTGGGGCTGGGTCATTTCTTCACATATAAAACAGACAAAACTTGAATCTCTAGCATCAGTATTTTACTTGCATTGAAACCATCCTCTTTCAAGTAAACTCGTGCTCTGCCTCCTGCTTCCTTTTAAGTCTCTTGTCTTTTTAAACAACAAACAAACAAAACCCCAAAATAACACAATACTCTTTCCCAAACTTCCCTAGTTCCACCAATGGCAGAAAACTTCTGGTAGTCACACTGATTGGAAATGTAATTTTCTTTTCAAAAATATTCCCCACATCTTTTCCTACTCAACTTTTCACCCAACTTTGTTGCTCAACTAACACAAAAGTCTTCCCGTGTCATCTCCCCCAACCCTGTGCAACTTGTGCTCTGCCACTGGCTTTGCACAGGCCTTTCATTTGTCACTAGCCCCTACAACAATGTTACAGTGCATCACTGTCTGAAAACTGCACTCCCCAGCATGGCAGTCATCAGCCACGTGTGCTTATTTAAGTTTAAATTTAACTAAAATTAAGATAAAAAATACAGTTCCTCAGACACACTGGCCACATTTCAAATGCGCAACAGCCACACATAGCTTGTGGCTATTGCACTGGTGCAAATTATAGAACATTTCCATTATTGCAGGAAGTTCCACTGGACAACACTGGCCTAGAACATAAAATCCAAACACCTCAAACCAGCACCCAAGGGTAGCTGTCATTTACAGCCAGCCCATACTTCCAAATCTGCCTACTACTTTCCCCAGACACTGCCACTTAGCTTTATCCAGGCCAGCCTCTCCTGTGATGCCAACAAACTATGCTCCTCCCTAATTCTGTGCCTGTGCTCATTGGACTCCCTGCCATCAAGACAAATAGGTAAATCAGAATGCACAGTCACTTAAAAAGTGGAATTTTTGGCCAGGCGCAGTAGCTCACACCTGTAATCCCAGCACTTTGGGAGGCCAAGGTGGGTGGATTGCCTGAGTTCAGGAGTTCGAGATCAGCCTGGGCAACACAGTGACCCCATCTCAACTAAAATACAAAAAATTAGCTGGGCGTGGTGGCGTGCAGCTGCAGTCCCAGCTACTCCTGGGAGGCTGAGGCAGGAGAATCGCTTGAACCCGGGAGGCGGAGGTTGCAGTGAGCCAAGATCGTGCCACTGCACTCCAGCCTGGGTGATAGAGTGAGACTCCAACTCAAAAAAAATAAAAGTAAAAGAGAAATACCAATTGTTTTGGCACTTACTGAACACCAATTTGGGTCAAGATTTAATTTTTTCACGTGGGTCCATCTTTTTTCTCCCAAATAAGTTGTAAGGTACGGGGAGGCAGAGACACGTTCTCACATTTCTTTTGCATCCTCCTTCTCCCTTCTCACTTTTTTATACCAACAGGGAGGTCACAGGTTGTAAACTGGCCACTGCCTAAGGGCCAGATAGGGTCCACAGGCAAACTGTTTTGTCCAGAGTGTATTTTTAAAAACGTTTGAATTAGTTGCTGTCATTTAAAAATGGCAGATTTCACATCAAAATTTTCATCTCTGTTTTCTTGAAAAACATTATAGTATCTGGCAACCCCGGGCGAGCATTCATTCATAGCTCTGTTGGCTAGAGCTGACTGCCTGCTGCCCCTTTTAAGGAAGGTGCGGACTCTCCTGTTTACCATGGTCCCCTCGTTCTTTCACTCCCTTCTTAGCTGCCGGGCCCCAGTAGGCTTCTGCATTTACAACTCTTGCGGAAAGCACTCAATAAATTAACTGATAATGGCAATACTCCACTCTGTAAATAAAGCCAGGCAGCCTTTAATGCCTGTCTTAATGGGCAGCTTGTTTGTTTTATGCAGCTAAAATCAAACTTCTTATTTTAGCCATTAGCTGAAGACATTATTAACCTCACGGCCCAATGTTAGCTGTTCTTCCTGAGCTTGCCAAGAACTGAGAATGGATTCAGGAAATGGTCAACTGCAAGACAAAAGGCAGCCAGCCTCAATAATCACATGCAAATAGCTGAGACACAGAGTGTAAAGCTGTCCCATGAACACTGAGTGTTCCCTAATAACACGTGGAAATCATAGCACTCATGACGCTGAATGTTGCTGGCAGCTGCCCAGTAAATCTGGGGCTCAATACAGAAAGCCTAAACCTGCTGCTTAATTCTAACAATATTGGTTTCTTCCCTTTTAAACTCCTCATTATAGACTACTGTGTTCTAAAATTGTTTTCATGTCTTGCCTCTCCCACTCCACTGTAAGCTACTTATAAACTCCTGTGGTATATTTCTCACTCCTAGAATAGAGGACCAGAGGCCTTAACCTGGGATCCATGGATTGGCTTCAGTCAAGGCAAAAACAATAGGTTATCAAAGCTTCTTAGTAAATCTGTGCATACCTGATGGTCAGGGCTTCAGGACTGGGAAAGAAATTTAACTTTAAGGTATTTGTAAAGGGAGTAAGATGTATGGTGGCCTTGACAACGCTCGTGTAGTCTGTTTGCTATCATTTACAGTTTTTTTGTCATTTGGATTTGCAAAGCACTGCTTTTATGCTTTCATTAAGGTCATGGGTGAGCATGGTAAGCTACCCAGGGCCAACTCAGGCATCATGCTGGTAGAGACTGAGTGAATAGGGAGTGAAACTGCCAGTTTTTGAGACCATTAGTCCAACCAGATACAAACACACTAAACATAATATTCAACCCATACTTATCCACCTTGTCTGAAAGGAGACTAGTGAATCTTTTAGATGCCTTTAAATCAAGACTCATTAAATTTGAACATACTTTTTATGAGTAATTTAATGACTCTCTCAAAATTGGAAATGCAGTTAGTTTGACATAAACTACATCTTTATGAACTTCTCCAGGTTTGTAAAAGATATGTTTCTTCTCTAAATATGTATAAACCATATGTACAATAATAATGCTCAAATTATACTGGGGAATAATGTCTCACTTATAATCTGGTTTCCAGAATGTACTCTTCCTCATTTTTGAAAATAGGAATAATATTTGCTATGTCCTGTTTTCTGACAATTTTCCCATTCTCAAATTTGTTTAAAGCTCACATTCAGAGGTTTTCCCATTCTAGCTTTAAATTTTTTCGTCTGGGAAATGGTTTACCTGGGCCTAGAGATAAACATATTTGCAATAGCTTATGTGCCTCTTATTATTACCTCTCCTAACTCTGAGATAAACACATTTGCAATATCTAACTTCTAAGTCCAGCATTAACACCTTCTTCAGTTTGAAGATCAGAGAATTAAACTGAATAATTCAGCTGAGCTTTTACCTCTCAGTAGAACAACACTTTCTCTAAGTGATTCCTTCTTCTTGCTATGCATATCAATACCATATTTATTAAGGGGTGAAGTTCTAAGTGCTGTGCTGGTCTTCTTGGTGCTTTTTAAGGAGGCTATGTGCATCCCCTTCCATTGCTTATACCTTTTAAAACCAGAAATCATTAATAAGATCCTGATATTATTACACATAAAAAACTGTTCATTTAAAAAAAATTTCTGGTCCCTTTAGGTTTTCTGTGTCTTTCCTTATTTCTCCTACCATAGAATTTGATTTTCAGTTTTTACAACCTAAAAAACATTGCTGAGTTAAATATCCTACTAGAGACATTAATCATAGAATTACCTATACTAATTATTGAAAACCTGCTTGACTAAAGAAATTCTTGGGCAGGGTACAATTAGCAAACTCTGAGATGTCATGGTCACATTTTTTCTACAACTTTTTCAGCCACAAAGCCTCTCCTGTAAGTCAGAATTCAGTCAAGAATTTCAGTGCATCTTGATGCTGACTGAGAATACTACCTGAAACTGATCTGAAGTAATAACAGGCTAGCAATGTAATCATCTCCGTGTTGGTCCATGCTTGAATGAATGTACATGGAATCTTGGGTAAACGAGACAGGATTTGGTTTTTCACCTGTGTCTAAAAATAAATAATAGTGTATTGTTGCCTTTGGCCAGATGTACAAATTTTATAAAATATACTGTGACACTTCTGAGCTCTTGAATCTTTACCCAACTCTTTTCCAACCACACCATCACTTTGAATGATAACCTCTTGGTTTATATTTCAAGGTTTGGCTGAGTGGAAAAGTCAGATAAAAAAGATCAGGAAAAAGTGCATATTCCCCCACATGAAAATGGAACAGAAAATACATCATGCTAGTTCCATGACCTGAATATGTGGTCGGAGCACATAGCTCATATACTTTATGACTAAACGTCTTGCAGGCTATCCATCAAAGTATAAAGGGAAAAATTAAGAAATAATAAACCCTCAATACACAAACCTCCTACTCTTAAGAGGGTGAAATAGCAAGAACTTTGAAAAGCTAAAATGTATAGTCAATTTATAATCAGGAGTAGAGGTGCTTGGGAACATATTTCACCCAGTAATGTGTTTGAACATCAGCTTAATAGCTGGGAGTCAAGTCAAAGACTGGTAAGTTAAGATACACTAGGAAGTCTGGAAAACGAGTTTTTGTGAAATGGACTGAAGACATAAAATCTGAGCGACTTAGAAAAGGCGGGGAAGAGGAGCATCTCATATTTTAAAAGTTTTAAAATACAAAGGCAGGAAATGTTTTAAATGTTGGTGGAAAGTAGCGAGTCCATTAAAGGATTTATATATTATACACAGAACACTGCATGCCCTCAGGAGCCTTCTTCTTAGGAATAAGAAGGGTCTTCAAACAACTATCTTCACTCAATATTCTGTATTATGGTGAATTGACCCTCAAAGATCCCCATGCCCTAATCCTTGGGACCTGTGAATATGTCACCTTATAAGGCAAAAATGAATTCAAGTTGCAGAGGAAATTAATGTTGCTAATCAGCTGATCTTTTAGATAAAGAATATTACTTTTTATTAATATTTTTCCGTGTTTCTGTGAGCCTAGGAGGGCTCAATGCAATCACACAGGCCCTTTAAAGTGTCAGGGTGATACAGCCTGGGAACGACTCCACCAGCCATTGCTGGCTTTGAAGATGGCAGGGAGCCACGACACAGGGCACGCGGGGAGCCTCTAGAAGCCGGGAAAGACAAGGACCGGACTCTCCCCTGGAGTGTCCAGGAATGAATACAGTTCTGCAGACACGTGGATTTCAGCCCAGGGAGACCCATGTTAGGCTTCTGACTTACTGAACTAGAAGATAATGTATGTATGTTGTCTTAGCCACTAAATTTGCAGTAATTAGTTACAGCAGCAACTGGAAACTAAGATAGTAACTTATAACTGCTTTGGAGAAAGAAAGGCCTTTGATAGTATTCATGTACCAAACAGCAACACAGTGTTCCTCTTTAGAAAATAAAATGCACACTCACCTTTTTATAGGTTTTTTCTTCATTTTGTTTTCCAGGTGCTGCCTCTCCATTTTCAGCAGCAGACGACATCTACAAGAGAAACACATTGCCATTTGAACTTGAATGCTACTCTGAAATACAATATATTAATAATATTGCTAACCAAAGGATCTATTTTAGTTAAGCATGTTTTTGTTATGGCTATTGCTGTTGTTCCTAACAAAGGAAGAAAGAAAAATTTCAAAATACTAAAAAAGAAATCTGCATTCCTTAATCTTTCAAAAATAAATCCAAAACTTTTTCGTAATATATTTTATCCCATATGCTCTAAGAAAGCATGTACATGTGTATAAGTTTCTGTCTACAAAGCTTTTTTTTTTTTTTTTTGAGACAGGGTTTCATTCTATCACCCAGGCTGGAATTGGAATGCAGTGGTGTGATCATGGCTCACTGCAGCCTCAAACTCTTAAGTTCAAGCAGTCCTCCCACCTCAGCCTCTCGAGTAACTGAGATTATAGGCATGAGCCACGGTGCCCAGGCTACACAGCTTTTTAAAAAACTTTTCTTCTGGTTATAAATGCTCACTGTAAAAATATGTGGGAAGTACAAAAAAATATGAGTCAGTACAAAAAAATTACTCAATTCACTACCCTTGGGCAACTCCACTATTGATATTTTATCATATTTTTATTTTGTGTATTTTCATATGAAAAAACTTACAATACTATCTTACCCAGTATTTTTCACTGAACATTTATGTAATCAATATTTTCCCATTTGATTACAAAAATATCTTTGTAAGAATAATTTTTTTCTAGTTGTAAGATATACCACTCTGAACACCACTGTGTGTTAATACTTTAGTCAATGCTAATCTTGAAGGATAGTTGAGGCAGCTCAAAGAGTTTTGCTCCCGCAAATAGTACAATAATTATTTTGTGCTTATATCTTTATCTAACATCAATGTTTTCTTGGACTAGATTCTTGGAATTGCTAGGGCATCCTAGGGTATTAAAAATTTAAATTATTAATTATTATTAATTATTTAAAAATTATTGGTAAATTTATTTCCAGAAGAATATACTCATTCACACTGCTATCAGCAGTGAGTGAGGGCTCGTTTCATTACACATTTAGTAATGACTGTTATCATCTTAAACAGCTTTGCTAATCTGACAGGTAAAAGAAATCATCTCCTGGTTTTAATTTGCATCTGTGAAAATTACTGGTGAAGGTTAACATCGTTTTCACATCATTTTTAGTTCTTCGTATTTCCTCGAGTTTTCCATTGTTTCGTCCATTTATCTATGGAGGTTTCCATTCTATTAATGTTTCCATATCTATTAATGTTTCCATTATTGATTTTTACCTATTATGGTTATTCATACTAGTGGTTTGCTTATTTTTATGATTTAAGGTCATTAATTGCTTGCCAAGTATATTACTAACAGTCTTCTGTTATTATGTGCCTTTTTGTTTGTTTCTGAGACAGGGTCTCACTTTGTCACTCAGGCTGGAGTATAGTGGTGTCATCACAACTCACTGCAGCCTCGACCTCCCAGGCTCAGACAATCCTCCCGCCTCAGCCTCCCAAGTAGCTGGGACTACAGGCGCTCATCACCATGTCTGGCTAATTTTTTGCAATTATTTTGGTAGAGACAGGGTTTTGCTATGTTGCCCAGGCTGGTCTTGAACTCCTGAGCTCAAGCAATCCTCCTGCCTCAGCCTCCCGAAGTGCTGGGACAACAGGCATGAGTCACTGTGCCCAGTCTACCGTGTGCCTTTTAACTTGTTTCATAATTATGATATAGAAAAGTTTTACATTTTTACACACTCAAAACTATTACATATCTTTGTGAATTCTTTTAATGCCTTAAGATAAAATATATTTTTTCATTGAGAGATCTGATCTTCAAATGTGTTTCTCTCTTTTCCTAATGATAAGATTTTCACATGTAACCTATAATTCATCTGAATTTTTAAAGCCAGTTATGTTACTTCTGTGGTAAATAAGGGTAACTTCATAATTAGGGAACCACAATATTTAAGGGTCTTACCTTAAATTGCATGCAGAACATTTAATACCAAGGAAGGGTAAAGTTTCTGACTTTCTTTTATGCCTTTGAAGCATGCTTTAAATTCTGGGCTTTTAATAAACACAGCATATGCTAAACCTAGGAATTCATCAACTATTTCTCTGCCTTGGAGCTAAGTGACTGAGTTTACCCACACTGCCATGAGCTTGATATGACTAAAAACCATCCAGGAAAATAAATGCAAGAATCACGGTGAGCCAACCTCACTAGATCTAGTACTGCCCACCAATCAAACCACCCTTTTACAGAATTTTGCAGTTCTATTTGTGTCTATTTAAACTGTCTGTGTTAGAATAGAGTCTTCAAGGACAGATGTTTCACAAACTATTGTTTTTCATCTGTATCTGCTTAAATTGACTTAAAGAATAATTCATTTTTCTAGTCTCTTTATAATAATATTTTGGTAAGTTTTGAATAAAAATGCCAGAAGAATTAAAATGGTTTATGTATCATGCTCAGGGTAAAATACAGGCCTTCAACTGTTTAACAGAGCCAAGACCTCCCTAAAGAATGCCATTCTAGTAATTTCACCTTTAAGACTTTGCAGCTTTTAAAACCAAAAAACTACAAGAGCAACTCTGAAGGGTGCTTAAAAAAACAACCTTAATGAGAGGTTAACTAACTAGCATGAATGAAGGACAGAGGATGAGATGGTCTTAAAGTATTTTTTATTACTTTGTGAATCACCCCTGACTTGACAGTAGGGAAGAGGAGAAAAACATGTAAACTTCTATTTTTTTAAAAACACACTTCCTTTTAAGCAGCACAACATATAATAATGATAAACGAAGGCCATGAACTATCATCTGGATTCAAGGGTTATTTATTTGTTTTTCCTATAGAGTGATGTTTAACAAAGTTCACATGAACCTATTAACCAGGGACATTGGAGTCGGAGAGGCCATGTAGCAGGGACAAAGAAGATGCTTGGGGATGTACTGGTAAACTGCAAAGGGCTATTACAATGGTCGCAATGATGACTACTGTTTCTTCTTAGACTTGTTATGCTTCTGCACCACATCATCTGTAACTAATGAAGCCAAGGTAAGTATGAATTAAAAACGTCATTTTAAAAAACATTATATAATCAGGTTGGGCATGGTGGCTCACACCTGTAATCACAGCACTTTGGGATGCTGGGATGGGATGATCACTTGAGGCCAGTAGTATGAGACCAGACTGGGAAAAACAGTGAGACCTCATCTCTATAAAAAATAAAAAATTAGCCAGGCGCAATGTCTTGCACCTATTGTCCCGGCTACACAGGAGGCTGAGGTGGGAGGATTGTTTGAGCCCAGGAGTTTGAGGCTGTAGTGAGCCATGATCACACCACTGCACTCCAGCCTGGGCAACAGAGGAAGAGCCTGTCTCAAAAAGAAAAACAAAAGCAAACACTGTGTCATTTTAGATAAGAGACTTGAGTATATTTTGGTATCCACAGGTCCTGGAATCAATCCCCGGCAGATACCAAGGGCTGACTGCACTGAATTTCCTTTGGGGGTGATGCAGATGTTTTGGAACTGCATAGAGGTAGTGGTTACGTAACATTGTAAATGTACTAAACTGTACTAAAAATGAACACACTGAATTGTTCGTTTTTAAATGGCTAATTTTATATTATATGAATTTCACCTGGGAGACACAGCAAGCCATCGTCTCTAAAAATTTTTTTTGAAGTTATAATCATATGTATTTTTCATGTACACATAAAAGGAAGGAGGAAAGATATTCTCAGAAGTTCTGGTAATTATCTACAGATGATGGGATTATAAAGGTTTTAGGTTTTCATTTTTATATTTTGTTAGATTCTCCAAGTATTCTACAGTGAACACTGCTACAGTTAAAAATAAGGAAAATACTATTTAAAAATTTAACCACACATAGTAATTAACAACAGAGACCACATCTTGGTTTTTTTTAACCCTTCTAGCATGCCAAAATTCATAAAATTTCTTGTTTCTATTTGCTTGATGTTTGTTTCAAATTTGATGTCAAAGTTAAAGGTTATGAGCTAGATATATGTTTTAGAATATTTGTAAAAATATTTATGATAAAAAGCTAAGGGCTCTATACTGATTTGATCAGAATTAATTAAAAATATAGACTATATTCCTTACCTTTGTAAATGAAATGGCAAGTCATCTGCAGTTGGTAGTGATGGGTGGCCTACTCATTGTTGAGACCGTTTTCTTTCCCAGGTTTCTGTTAAAATAGAAATTTCTGGTCATTATTTATTCATATCCCTACTACATCTCCCAAAAAAGATGAGAGGTAGCTATCAGGATACATGCAATATAAGCAGTTAAAATTAAAACAAAGGAAGGAATGTGGGTGAGGGAAAGTAAACGTGGAGAGCAAGATGATTCTATCAGCAAAGGCTGTGCATAGAACATAAGCCACAGGGCCTGGTATGGTTGTTGAATAAGCTTTACAGTCTACAACTTGACTCTGAGATTCCTGGTTTCCAGAGGAAAGGAAAATATGATCAGTTACCAGATGCATAATGAGGAAAAGATAAAAGCAGAGCAGTTGCTCAAATGAACCACAGGTATCCAGAGATTCAAGCTGGAGTGGAAATTTCTCCCATGGATCTTCATAGAGAAGACAACATGTGACATGTGGACAATTTCTCAATATTATCCCTATGACAAATTACCTGTGATTTCCATAAGGGTTGATTAGACGACACAACTTCAAAGAAAAGTTCAAAAAAGTTGTTGTGCTATAATTATGTTTGATACAGAAGAGATACTTGCTTATTGTAATCAATTAAAAAATGTAAAGAGGTATAAAGTAAAAATGAATTAGACTGGGCATGGTGGCTCACGCCTGTAATCGCATCACTTTGGGAGGCCAAGGTGGGAGGGTTGCTTAAGGCCAGGAATTTGAGACCAGCCTGGGCAACATAGTGAGCCTCTGTCTCTTAAAAAAAAAAAAAAAAAAAAAAATTTAGGTCTTACTCTTATGTCCCCTACCCCACGATAGCCAATATGAACAGTCTGTTTGTTGTATAGCCTTTCAAAATCTTCCCTATGCTTTTTCACACACACATTTATTTCTGCCACTTGCTCTTATCAATATATTTTTCAAATCTATATATCTACCTCACTTAAAAATGACTGCATATATTCACAAGATGGACATACCATTGTTTAACCAATCACTCCTCCGTGGAAGAACATTTAGACTGTTTCCAAATTTGGCTACCTTAACCACAGCAGGAATAAACAGCCTTATTCAAACATCTTTAATGTTCTAGTACTTTTATTTTTGTGGGAAAGAATCCTAGAAGTGGAATAATTGTGGGGCGAAACATGATAAGCATGTTAACTACTTGAATGACTATTGCTACATTTCTTTCCGTGCAAAGGCTGAAGCAATCAGCCCAACTGTGCATGGTGAGTGGCTGCTTATTGACACACTGATCAGCACTGGTGTTCACCATCTTTAAAAGTGTTTGCTCACCTGATGGGCATCTCAGTGGTTTTAATTCGCATTTTCTCACTACTAACAGGGTTGATTCTTTTCACAGGTTTATTGATGATTTACAATTCCAGTTCACGCCCTTTGACTATTTTTATACTGGGCTGTTTTATCTTTCTTTTATAATCAGTTTGTGAGACCTCTTCATATTTTAAACATTAGCTCTGTCCTAGAGATTGCAAGCATTATTCTTCTTTTGGCTTTATTGTGTCTTGTCATTACAGACATTTTAAATTTTACACAGTCAAATCTGCCAATTTTTCCTTTATGGATTATAAATTTACTATCTTGGAATTATTCCTTTTTGGATGATGGATTATGAAAGAGAGCTCCCCCAACCTGATGTAATACATGTATTCTCCCATATTTTCTCTTAATACCTTTATGGGTCCATATTTAATATTAGATCTTACTTCAAATGGAATCTAATCCAAATGGAATATTGCCTCAGATGGACAGCTAATTGCCCCCAAATCATTTACTTTATGATCTTTTCCTTACTGGAAAGACAAACCACCTTTAGCATACATTAAGTTTTCCTACATACATTGATTTAGTTAAGGCATCTACTCTGTTCCAAACACTGACTTGTGGATTCCTAAGTCAATGTCATATTGCTTTTAAAATGCAGTAACATGATCATATGCTTTGATGCCTGCTAGCACAACTTCCCAATGTTGTTTTTCCTTCAAATTTGGACATTTTCTTGCATTCATATTTTTATATGGCCTTTAAAAACATGTTGATTGGGCTGGGTGCAGTGGCTCACGCCTGTAATCCCAGCACTTTGGGAGCCCAAAGCGGGTGGATCACCTGCAAAACCAGCCTGGCCAATATAGTGAAACCCCATCTCTACTAAAAATACAAAAACTAGCTGGGTGGGGTGGCAGGTGCCTGTAATCCCAGCTACTCAGGAGGCTGAGGCAGGAGAATCGCTTGAACCTGGGAGGCAGAGGTTGTAGTGAGCTGAGATGGGGCCATTGCACTCCAGCCTGGGTGACAAGAGCAAAACTCTGTATCAAAAAAAAAAAAAAAAATCATGTTGACTGATCTGACAACACTTTTATCTTTCAAGTTGGGATTCTGACGGGATTATATATAGTTATTTTAGAATAATTTTTATCTTTAGGATCATAAGTTTTCTCATTTGAAAAGACAGTATAGCTCTCCACTTCTTCAAATGTTTATATCTTTTACTACAATCTTTTTTTTTTTTTAATTTGTCTTACGTCTTACTAAATTCACTCCTGGATATTTTCATTTGTCACTCTTTTAAATAGAATGAAATATAAATGCTTATCTTTTTAGAAATGTAAAAATATAAAATTAAAACTCCTTATATTTCTAGAATAAATCTTAATGTTGATTTGATTTCTTAATGTTTTTAAAAGCATATTTTCATAAGTGATATTGAACAATTGTTGTGGCCATCTTTATCAGTTTCGGTATGAAGGAATTTATACTTTTCATAAAATTGGAAGGCTTTCTTTATAGGCACTCAGGTTTTTTTCTGTTTATTATTCCTCGCGGAATTTATAACCTTTCTTTCAAACAAATTTGGGTAATTTATACTTTATTAGAAAAACATCAATTTCCTCTAGATTTCAAAATTTATTGCCATAAACCTGAACATATCATTGTCTTATTGAATTATTTTAATCCTTCTGGGATCTGGGCAATTTTTTTCCTCATTCCTAATGTTGCATGTGTATATATGTCAGATTATCCCGTTTTAATTGCTTTGTGTTCAATTACATTAATTTTAGCTTTTGCCAATAATAATACCTTTTTTGTTTTGATTTTTAAAAAAATTTCTTAGATGCAATAATATTTAGTTTATTTTTCATTCTTTTTTTTTTTAATAGTACCAAAAGTATTTAGGCTATAAAGTATTCCTAAATGCATTAACAATTTCTTTGTAAGTTTTGATGTGAAATATTCTCTTTAATTAACTTCCAGAGAATTTGTCATTTTGTATTTGATTTTCGATTTGATCCAGGAATCATCTATAAGAAGGCTTCTTAATTTCAAGCATTCACATTTTATTTATTATTATTATTACACTGTCAGTTTTTTGTTTTATTGCAGTGGGATAAAAAAGGGGATGAGTAAAATAGCTTTTCCCCCCAAATTCATTTAGTTTTTCCCTGTGGCCATAGAAATAGATTTTTGTAAGCGTTCTATAGACACAAGAGAAAACTGTAGATTCTGTGTTTAGAAGGCATGAACACTATATACAAATACTAACCTGTATCATTATTTACTTTGTCAAATTATGAAAGAATTATTATTATTAATTTTTTTGAGACAGGGTCTGGCTCTGTTGCTGAGGCTGGAGTGAAGTGGCATGATCTCGGCTCACTGCAACCTCCACCTCCCAGGCTCAAGCGATCCTCCCAACTAAGCCTCCTGAGTAGCTGGGATTACAGTTGCACGCCACCACACCTGGCTAGTTTTTAAATATTTTTGTAGAGATGGGGTCTCACACAATGTTGCCCAGGCTTAAGTCTCAAACTCCTGAGCTCAAGTGATCCACCTGCCTCAGTCTCTCAAAGTGCTGGGATTACAGGCATGGCCACTGTGCCTGGCCAAATTATGAAATAATTATATCAAAATTCCCTAATATAATTATAGTTTTGCCATGTTCTCCTGTATGTCTACTTCATTTTTTTTTGCCTTATACATTCCAGAACTACATTGGTCAGGAAATAAAAGGCAATGCCTATAATAACATTTTGTTTACTATTAATTACATTGGTTATTACTATACTTACTTTTACTCATTATTTATTTGCTGGTTTGCTCGTATTATCTTTTTTATTTTAAATCATTTAAAAATCTGTTTTTCCATTAAAAAAGCAAAATGACTATACACTATCTTCACTGCTCAGACATTTTTCCCTTGGTCTGCTGTGTAGACATGGAGATGAGCTACCCAGATCTCCCTCTAAGGGGGGAAGACTGCCTTACTGCATGCCTCTGCAGGGAGCCACTTTAGCCTAGGTCATGGTCTTCCTGGGGCAGCCACCTCTTGTGACGGAGTGGCACGGTGTCACTCTTCCTCCAGCTCCCCACCAAGGTGGCCCAGGCTGTGTGTGTCCTGCATGGGACTTTGATTTTGTGCTCCTTCCCTCATCTTTTTACAGGTTTTATCAGTTTCCTAGGGCTGCCCCTACAAAGTACGAGAGTCTGGGTGGCTTCAAATGACAGAGATTTATTTTCCCACAGTTCTGGAGGCTAGAAGTCCAAAATAAAGGTATTGGCAGGGCCATGCTCCCTCTGAGACTCCATAGAATTCTTCCTTGCTACTTTTTGCCTTCTGGTGGTAGCCATCTTTCTTGGTGCCTCTTGGCTTGCCACTGTGTTTCTCTAGCCCAGGCCTCTGTCACCATATAGCACTTCTCTCCATGTGTCTCCCTCTTCATGTGGCATTTTCCTCTTCTTATAAGAACACCAGTTTTACTGGGTTAGAGCTCACCCTCATGAACTCATCTTAACTTGATTATATTTGCAAAGACCCTATTTCCAAATAAGGTCACATACACAGGTACTGAAAATCAAGACTTCAACATATCTTTCTGGAGAACACAATACACAGGTGTTAATTCCTAGTAAGTATCTTGAAACCAAAACTGTGTCCCAGTACTTGCTTCCAGAGAACCCAATCCATGACATCTCTTTTCTCTTTCTTGTCCATAGGTAGAGACACTTGGAATATTTTTACTCTTTCATTGCCTGCTCCACTCCAAACTACTAAATATCTCCTCATAGTCAACATGTCTCTTCCATTTTAAGACATCTTAATGTACAATTTAGACTTCATAGTGACCCTATGATCATTTATTTAGACTTGACCGTAAGTTTTGCAATGTTTGTTGCTCATCACTCTTTCCTTGGCTCTTCATCTCCTCCTACCTTGACACCTATGTCCTGATTCGTTTCTCAGAAGTGGCATGTAGATGGCCCACTCTGAATAACTCCATGTCCAGAAATGTCTTCCTTTTGCTCTTATGTAGGAATAGAGCTCTTGGCCATGCGAGATTCTTGGTTCACAGGTCTTTTGTCCCATCTCTCTATAAACACTGTATTGCTGACTGCTTACTTCCCACTTTGTAGATGAGTAGTTTCATGTTAGTCTGATGCTCCCTCCGTTGGAAGCATGCTGGTTTTCTCTGTCTGGAAACCTCTGAGGGTTTTCATTTAACACTGTTCAAAATTCCATAATGATAGATGTGCCTTTTTTTCATTCATCTTCCCCAGTAAAGAGAAACTGACAAGAAGTAAATACATGGAGATCCAAATAGGCAGCTATGTGATGACCTGACTTAAACCACAAATAGAATTTAGGTTATCTCAATGAGGAATGAACAGGCTGCATATCTTTCAGGCAGTCCTCCATGAATATTATTTCTCCTAACCAGCCTTTTGATAAGAATTGGACAGTGGAGTACTCAAAGTTGTAGTCTCTGGCAAGAGCCTGGAATGCAGAAATTCCAATGGCCAAGTAAGGACATATTCACAAGGTTCAGGTCTCCTTAGAAGATGTTACTAGGTAATCTGACACAAGAGTCCCAGTTAAAACTTATTTTCAAAAATTATTTCTGATATGAAAGAGAGCTAACCTATGGTGTCATATGACTGGACTGTTGAGCACCAGGCTCAGTGAGGAATAATACATGCCAGGCAATTACTTGTTTTTTTTTTTTTACTATGTGGTTACTTATCTATTATTTCTGGTATTTAGTATCTGGATTCTGTGACCTTAAGGAATAATTCATACTGTTTCATAGCTTTCTATAGTTCTATGTTTTCACTCGATTTGAGAGAAGGGAAGATCATTTATCGAGCAACTACGATGTGTGAAATGCTGCCACATACATGATCTCATTTATTCTTGCAAATAATCCCTTGGCACTCCCCAATTTAACATGTGCTATTTTGACACTTGTAACTGTCCTATACAGTCCATGGGATGCCGTCATTTTAATTTTGCTGAGCTGGGCTCTCTTGCTGTGAGGCTGCTTTGTAAAAGGGAAGCCCTTAGTTGGTGAATGAACCTAGCAACCATCCACTCCCACCCCACGCAGCTCCATCTCAGCCTGGCTTTGCCATTCTCTAAACCAATGCTGGGCATTACAACCACCAGGGAAGTTTTTTGAAAATTCAGCTTCTGGGGCCTCACACTGAAGCCAGGGAATCACTACCTCTGCGTGGTAGACCTAGGGAGTCAGTATTTTCAGCATGCTTCACAGGCTTGGGATCATCTAAGCTACTCTGTCTAGTAAAGGCAATAAAGAGAATTTATCACTTCAGGAGTGCTTTCAGGGTCTATTAGGGAAAACAGAAACCATTCTGAATATTAAACTACTCTGAATATTAAAGAGGGGAAATTTAATACATGGAACTGGTTATAAAAGTGATGAGTGAGCTGAAAAGCTAAGCAAGAGATGGTGATGAAACAGATTAAAATCAACATGATGCCACTATTGCTTTTAGGGCTGCAGGCACAAGAGGAGGTGGTGTTAACAGACCTCAAAAGCAGAGGTCAGCTGGGATCAGAACATCACGATAGTGGTTGACTGGCAGAAGTTGGAACTGCAGTAGGAGGGGTATGTTTAGAAGCATGGAGAAGACAGTCACTATTGGAGATGCCACCCAAGACAGACAGGTTGGGGGAGAACATCCTGGTTTCTCCCATCCACCTTCTACCCACCAATCCCTGTCTATGGCTCCCCGGAGTCAACCTCATGAAAAGCATCTGAGCCCATAGGAAGCCTGAGAAATGCATCGTATATGGGATGACTTCCCTGTGATACAGAACACGGGAAGAGTAAGGAATGACTCTGAGGACAAACAAGCCAATGATGGGCCATAAAACGAAACAGAAATTATAATGAAAGTGGGAAAGCAGCGGGGGAATAAGCCTGAGACACATGATTCTCGATGGAAATGTGGATTGGCGGGTAGGCTAGGAGCTGGTACACACGTTTCTATTGTTATGGCTCTGGGAATCTGTTAAGAGCTTAAATAGATCACTACCAAGCAGTCAGGGTCTACCGCAGCCCCTGCATTAAGTCTAGGAGGAAGGAGAGGAGCGAGGTTGTGACTTGGGATGATTTTCCTGGAGTCCAGTCAAGTGGTAGGGCTAAGATTTGATTCAGGGTTGTTAAGACTTCAAACCTAATGCTCTTTCCACCATACACCTCTCTTACTTGTTCTCTCCTACTTAAAAACAATGAGAAGACTGTCTAATCAATATTGCACTGCATTTTTCAATTTGTAAATGCAATCAAAAGGTTAGCCAACAATATTAATTTACATAATTATTTCCTATAAAACTTGTTCTACATCAGTGAGTCTCAACTCAGAGGAAACATCTTAATTGAAAAGGTGGTAGAGGAGCTTTTCAAGACTCTACAGTTACTGAAAGTTTTAGATATATTGTGCCTGGGGGCCCTATGTGAGTCAGAAGCAACCCTTTCAACCTCTAATTCCCAAACTAGGGCCATACAACTCAGTATTTTTAATTTGTCACAGATGAGTTTACGTCTCATACATGGCCAAATAAGCGGGAGAATTGCTAATTACCTAATCACTTAACTAAGTAGGCCAATCTGTAGACACAAGAAGTAAGGGACACTAGCCACGAGTCCTTCCTCATCTTCCCATAAAAACAAATACTTTATTAAACACTGATAAAGTGAAGCAACAAGAATTAACTGGAAGAACACTGGGATAGACCTCTGAAGGCCTGGTTTCACGTTCATCTCTGCTGCTGTCCACTTCTCTCTGATTATAAATTGTGCTGACTCCATTAGATAGTGCTTCTGCTTTGGTGCCTCTGCCAAGTTTCTTAGGTAGGGTCTCACCTCAAATCCTCTTTGGAATAAGGAGAGGACTCATTGATTATTTGGTCATTATGAGTGCAACTTGCCCCACTGGAATTGGACTTCCAATAAGATAGCCATATTCAAATATTTTCATGCCATTCAGGCTGTGTATGTTAACATTTCCTAGTGCATTTCCCAAAAGACAAAGCAATTGGAAGAGAATTTGGGCCTTGGTCACACCTGCATGTTAAAGTTAATCGTTTTTGTTTTATTTATGCTCTTTTTGAATTCATTTGTATTACCTAACACCAAATAGATCCACTCTTTCATTCATTCAGTGAACATTTATGGAGCATAACATGTCAGGTAGTAAGCTAGGCCTGGGGCCATAATGACAAGGACAGGTTCTCGTCTTTAAAGAAATCCTATTAGCAGGAGAGACAGGCATTGCAATGGCTACAATTTACATAGTGACATGTCCTTTACTCCGGGTTTTTGGAGGAGGAACTGCATAAGTCAGCCTGTGGGGCTCATGGAAAGCTTCACTTATGAAGAACACTGAAATTGGACTTAGAGCCATTTGCTGGGGACATAAGGTTGAGAGGTAGAGAGTGGGAAAGAGGCTGGACACTGTGTTGGCTTGCTTACAAAAAGACCCAGCACCATGAAGCATATTTAAATTTTCATGGGTGTACTCAGAGATCATGAGTCTTGCATTTTAAGAATTTGCCCGCAAGTAGCCTGAGGTTTAGGATGTTACTTAAAGGGTTACCAACAGACTTCCTCATTGCTCCTTCCACCTATGATTGTAAGTCCCTCTTAAATCTTGTGCAGAATAAAAACAAATGCGTGAAAATTTATATGGATTCATGAAAACCTAGGGAGCTACTCCTAGGAAAATGTCAGCCTGGTAAACAGTTTTGCAGGGAAGATAGGAAGTATTACAGTTCTTCTTCTAGTGCCCTTAAAAAGAGGCGTGGTATTTTTTTTAATGTGGGTTTGGCAACAAAAACAACAGTGACAACAACAACAAAAGTAGGAAAAAGCAAAGGTTTAAAATGTGCTGGGTTATTTACTGAGGCTTAAATATAAACAAAACTATACACCAAACTGAAACAATCCTTAACGTAGTTTCCAAAGCAGAAATGACTGTATTTTTCAGACCAGAAAAAATTATCTTATATTAGGAAACCATAGGCTTAGAGTTTTTTTAAAAGAATATTTGCATAAACTCTCAAAGACATGCAGAAAATCTGTATGTTAAATATTTGTACAATGGAGGCCACTTCTACATACATATGTTCAGACATATGGTACGTTACACATTTGTATGCTTAGAAGCTGTAAAAATAGAACTATGGTGTCTTACATTCAATGTAAAGCTCTCCTATTCTTACTGATGAAAATAATTTAAATGAGGTTTCACTTCATGTATCTAATATTTACATAACCAAGCCACTGCCAAAACCAATTCCAAATGATGGCACCTGCTTGCTATGAATCCGAATGGAGACCAATCAAAACAAATTGCAGGGCTCTTATATTCTCTCATAAAACACATTCATCAATTCTCAGAATGGCTCTCACAAAGTGAATAAACAGAATAGCTATAAATGGCTATGACAAAAGGATCAGCATCAAATGAACCACTTGTAATTCATTTTCCCAACAAAGGTTGTGCTAAAAGAATTCATAAGCCTTTTCAAGCCAAGCCTTCACTGCAAACATTAGACAGAAGAAAGTCGCCAGTGAAAACAGCCATGATGGATGTGTTGCTTTCAGACCAATGTAACTCACAGTCTTTCATGAAAAACACCATTACTGCATGATCTTCTCCTGCAACGATTTTCATTTTACATATACAAAGACATAGTATGTGTCTATGTGTATTTGGTGGTAGTGTCAGGGGGTGGTGGGGAAGATGGGAGTCGGGGGGAGTAATTAGGTAGATAGTCATGAAATTTGGCATGGAGGCAAAGAATCCATGGAGATTTAACTACCACTGTCACTTTTCTGTCTCTTCCCAGTCACATCTGGGATAATCACAAATAATCTCACATAGTTGAACTTCTTGCCTCTATAACTTGCTTACATTTCTTCTTCTCTAGTTTTTGTTTTGTTTTGTTTTTGAGACAGAATCTTGCTCTACCACGCAGGCTGGAGTGCAGTGGTGTGATCACCGTTCACTGCAACCTCTGCCTCCCAGGCTCACGTGATTTTCCTGCCTCAGCCTCCCAAGTAGCTAATATTACAGGTGCACACCACCACGCCAGGCTAATTCTTGTATTTTTAGTACAGACGGCGTTTTGCCATGTTGACCAAGCTGGTCTCGAACTCCTGACCTCAACTGATCTGCCTGCCTTTGCTTCCCAAAGTGCTGGGATTACAGGTGTGAGCCACTGTGCCAGCCTCTTCCCCAGTTTTTACCATACATTTGATATTAAGTAGACTTCACAATATTGTATCTTTACTACACGGCAATATTTCTCATTTTTCATTCACCAGCTCATGCTTTTTGTCCACATTTTATTTCCAAGCTATTTTCCTCTTTTTTCCTAAGAGTACATGCCTCAGGAATTATTCAATTATTACAACAATTTATTATATACCATATGCAAATAAAACCAGTTTTGACTGGCAGAAAAATGTTTGGTCTCAGAAACAAACAAATCTGTTTGCCTTTGTTCCTGTAGCAGCCGGCAAAGTATTTCTGGGTTTATGTCATTTTCTATTAAGAAAGCCAAAGCCCCACAGATCCCCTATATGCCCCAAATACAAAGAACAGCTGATAGTTTACCCTGCCAGGTGTCCGGGGTCTCTGTGCCTGCGGGGAAGTCTGAAAGGCCATAGCAGGGAAGCAGGAAGAACTGTTAAAGAAATATAATGATTGGAGGGGATGGCCAATGCTGTTATGGGCAGAAAAGGACTGAGCAGGAGACAAATTTTGTCCAACCGAAAAACTTTTAAAAGCCTTTCTGTAGTTTGGGTGAATAAGCTTAACTCATTGCAAGTAATGAAAGCGGTTTCAAACTAGGCACAAATGTAAATAAATGCCTAGATAGAAGCAGTCGTGAAATGACCACTTAAGATCTATTCTTCAATGAGGAGGGTATTCATTTTCTCAAACATGTATACCCAGATGTCTTTATGTGAGGTACTTCGAGGTATACAAGATGAATGAGATGGTCCCTGTTCTCAAGGCACACAAAAGAGAAGCCAAAACTCAAGCACACGTAATAATAGGAAAGTCTTTAACAGAATTAGGAGTTAATACCTTTACTTGGCTTTGCCTCTAACAAGTATTCAATCATCACAGTCAGAGAGCTTATATGGAATGTTCTTTAAAATGTAATAGAAAATTAAAAAGAAAAAAAAAAAAAAAACCAAGGCCAAAAGAAATCATAAATCAGCCACTAGACACTGAATATTAAATTTTCCAAGTGTTTGATATGTGCTTGGCTGTGTGCAGGTTTAAGACATACTGGGCAGGCAGCTGCTTTCAACAAACCACAATTTCCCTGGAGAATCAAAACTAAAAGGAGTTCAGAGGAGACGGAGGTGACAGTGGTCTAGTGTCAGGGTCTACAGTCAGCATTCTTAAGTCATGGGTGAGATCTCAGAGCAGGAGGGAAGGAGCAGGCGTGTAGAAGGGAAAGGCCATGACATGTCTGGCAAGAGAAAATTACCCTGTGCTATTATGGTGGGAATTCAAGGGAAGAGGATGATTAGTGGCAGGCTAGATGGCCTTGGGAGACAGCCATGAATATGACAAATTAAGGAATATCTGCTGAAGGCTTTTGAGTAGGAGGCCAATACAAATTGTAAAAATAATATTGCTTAAAAGAAGGCAAGATAAAATGGGAAGTGAAGACCAGATCTGAAGGGTGACTCTAGAGCCTGCTGCAATAGTCATAAGGATGAAGACCTGAAAGACCAGGGCAGAGCTACAGGCTGAAAGGAAGCAGCCCCACGAGATGGTTACAACAAAAACACTGTCAGAACCTGAGCAAAGCCAGGGACTGGGGAGTGCAGGGTTAGGAGTTAAGTCAAGATGGCGAGGTGTGCAAGCTTCACTAACTACTGAAGATCACAAAGTTCTCAGAGCAGCTTTCTCCCCGCCTGGTCATAACCTGTGCCACCTTTATCCCAGCTGCAGAAGGAACTAAGGAGGAACACTTGAACTAAGCTAAACCAGCAGATTATCCAAAGCAAGAACTTTATCTACAACACAGGGACTGAGTGAGTCAAGTGGTTTTGGCCCTGGACTTTTCAGGTCAAGTAGGGCCAGGACTAGCCAAGGTCATGGGAGAATGAAACTAGGAAAGCTGCAATTTAATCAGACTGTAGAAAGATGCACGGAGAAGGCCTGTGTTTCCAGACATACAGAGATACTGCTCCAGCCTGACAACTCTCCAGCCGTGTGAGGTCTAGCCATACTCCCTAGCTAGCAACTGGGTTCTGGGAGGGCCCCTGTATCTTCGCAATCCATTCAGCATTCACTTGAGTTATCTGCAGGAGTTTCTCGTCCTTACAGCCAAACTCTCCTTGACTAAGACAGAAAATATTTTATCAATAAGCTGCCATAAGCCTAGCAGAGGTCATCACTCCAATCTCCACTTGTCACTACCCCCTCTGGAGAGCCACACCCTATGTGACACGTGATGACAGCTTGGTGGTCACGGGAAGAGGCTCTGGTGTCACAACACTGCCCAGCTTCACTATTGACTCTACCGCACACCAGTTGTACGGCATCCTCAAGTGGCTTAACCTCTGTGTGCCTCAGTTTCCTCAATTGAAAAACAACAAATAACAGTACCTCTCTCATAGGGCAGTTGTTAGTAATGTCCAAGATTTACAGCACTCCAGTGTTCTTGGCACACCTTACGCAGTCCCTGTATTCAGCATTGTGATAACTATTTTTAGCTACTCTCATCAGAAAGAGCACCCCAAGACAAGAGTGGACCCTCACTGCCCTCCCAACCTTCTCGTGGCTACAGGAGAAACGCCAGGTATTCAAGGCCTTGCAAAGTGTGGTGCTCACCCTCTGCTCTGGCTGCTCCTCTGCCATTCTTCCCGCCCTCAAGGTGAAGGAGCCTCTGCATACAGGGCCTGCTGTGCCCCACGGGCTCCCTCTCAAGTCTCAGAGGGCGCCTTCCTCTGCAAATGTGGCAGGTGCTCTGACAGCCTCTTGCCTGCACCAACAGTGTTTGTTCTACCTGAGCTAGCCTCTCCAGGGCTGTGCCAATCTTAAATGACTCTCCCTGAGGACTTCCTTGAAGAATGCAGTGCTTCCTCTGCTGTGCCCTCACAGCCCTCGGTCAACACACTTCCATTCTGGACTATTTAGGTGTTTAGGTGACCCTGGACTGCATGTGCTCTCAGTCTTATCAATAATCATTATCACAGCCAATGCATATGAAGCACTCCTTTGTGCCAGGCACTCAGACAAGTACTACAGGAATTAACTCATTTAATTCTTCCGACAACTTCAAGTAACAGGTTTCTGTTATTATCCTCATTGCTTGGTTGCAGAGGAAAATGAAGGCAACAGAGAGGTTAAATAACTTGCCTCTAGCTGGGTGAAGTGGCGCACACCTGTAGTTCCAGTGCTTTGGGAGGTCAAGACTGGAGGATCACCTGAACTCAGGAGTTCAAGGCTGCAGTGAGCTATGATCATGCCATGCACTCCATCCTGGATGACAGAGTGAGACCCTATCTCTCAAAAAAAAAAAAAAATTGAAAACTAGAAGAATAAAACATATAAATAACTTGCCTGAGGTCATACAGTTGGAGCCAGGATGGGAATGCTGTCTCAGTTCCAAAGTGGCTCTTACCCTCTCTGCTAATACTGCCTATTTGAAGACTTCGCTTATTTCCTTAAGTCCGCTACCTGACAATCTCTGCATCCTGCCCCCTTGCCTCCCAGAGGAATGGTGAGCCCTTTGTTTCCTGCCTTCCCACCCGTAAACTGTGAGCGTCCATACCCATCCTTGTCCCTCTCTGATGCACAGCTAAGGTATGTTCTCTGCTAACCACAACTCATACCTGTCTGGAGCTCTATCAGATATTCTTTTTCCTGAATCGACTACTTCCTCTCATCTGGCTCTTCACCCTGAGAATATGAGCATGTGAACTCCTTCCTGAGACCCTTCCTCCTGGCTCCTGAAACTTCTTCTTCACCCTGATGCTCCCTCCTGGCTGCAGCATCATTCCACTCCCTTTATGCTCAAAGTCAACTCCTCAAAAGACTATTGTCCATTCTCCATCTTCATCCACACCCCTCCATACGCTCATGGAGGCACAGCAATCCGGCCTCCTGGACAACCACCCCAAGTTCACAGGTGGATTCCTCGTTGCTTCACCCAAGCAGTCATTTCATTCATGACCTTCCTCAACTTCTCTGAAGCACTGACACTGAATACCCTGCACACAGCAGGCTCTCAAATCTGTGCTGAACTGATGAATGACCAGTCCTCTTTCACTTACTGTCCCTCTTCCCTTGGCTACCTGATGTGGCCACCACTGTCATTGGTCTACCCCAAATACCCCAAATCTCTTTTCCCCATGTGCTTTGTTAACAGGATCCTAGTTTTATTTAGGAAGGTAATGTTCCCAGTTAAACAAACAAGAAACTTGTATTCCCACACATTCTAGCAGTGAGGTACCAACAGACATTTATGTCTAGAGAGACTTGTCAGAGGCAAACTCAGTTGGGACATGCATTTCTGCCACTTGGCATTTGCTCTTTGCCTTTTCTTCCACAGATGATGAACTTGGGAGACAGCATGAGCGGGGCCTCCACATATGCCTGGTTTTCCCTTCCTGGTATGTCTGGCTTTCCTCCACTTCTCTGAACACTTTTTCTTGGGCTCTCTGGCAGGTTTCCACCTCTTTGACTGTTTCTTAAATGTTCCTCTTCCTCATGGTCTTCTGAATTATTTTCTTCTCACTGCTTCTGAATAATCTCTTCCATCACCAATGGGTTTATCTGCAACCTACTTGTGATGACTCCCAAATAACTCTTTGAGCCCAGACTTTCCTGAGCTCAAGATTTATATTCCCAGCTGCTTTTAGGGTTTCTACAGTATCTCGCAGGCACTATAAATTGAAAATGCTTCAACTGCAGTTTATCATATCCCATCTTGCTCAAAGAATGCCACCATTAACACCCAGTTGTCCAAGCCAGAAATCAAGGGAACATCCCAATTCTTCCTCAATACACCATCCCCACAACCCATCAATTAAGCTCTTTCCAATCAATCTCCTTGATGTTCCTTGACTCTGAGCCATTCTCTGCATTTTCCCTTATACAAACTTCATTGAGATTTCATCATTTCTAACACAGATTGCTGCCCTAGCCTCCTAATTAGTCTGTCTTGTTGGTGAACAACATTGCTAAAGGGACTTTTCTATATGCAAATCTGTCTAACCACTCTCCTTCTTCAAAATCCTGCAACGGCTTCCCACTACTTCAGGGCAGACCTCAGAGTTTTTAGCATGGCATATGACCTCTCACGACTCTCATTTCTCCTCCCAGCTCACCCCAACACAATTGCAGCCATATGGGATGACTGTCAGCTCTCAGAATGCATGATTCTCTCTGCATCTTACCTTTGTACACACTTTAATGCCTGGCATGCACATCCCCTTCACTCTCGGGCTAAGTGCTTTGTCCTCCAAGATGCAGCTCAGGCATGACTTCCTCCTATTAATCCTCTCTTACCCCTTCTGAGGCAAAGGGCAGCATCTCTTCTCTATGCTCATGTGCTCTGGGACTACCTCTATTGTGACAATTACTGACTATATTATAATCCTCAGTTTAAATTTCTTCCCTTTCTTCTACACTATTGGCCCCTTGAGGGCAATAACCTCTATCTATCTATCTATTCATCCATCCATCCATCCATTTTCTATCACAGTGCCTGGCATATGGACAGACTCAAAAATGGGAAGTTTAATGTGTATATGCATATTGCTGTTGTTCTTAGATAAGCTACCTTGAGTTCAGACAGAATGTCTCATATTTAGTCCTTATACATTAAGTAGATGCTTCATAAATGTTTTATTCCTTCCTCTTTTAGCATTGGATAATCAATGAATGTTCAAGCAGCAAACTGAAATGAAAAACTAAGGATGGCTATCAATTTAGTATTTCAAATACTTCCATAAGGTATCTTTTTTTGCTGTTCCAGGTTCATTTCATAAAGTTTCAGTTTCTTTGAATAGTTTCTCTTTTGGGGTAACTTTAAAAATCATTATAAATGCAACTCATATCTATTTTAGAAATACTAGAAAGAGACAGAAAATCACAAAGAAAATAAAAGGGGCCATCAATCTTCTCATCCAGAGATGCCCATCATTTATCTGGTGGGGTATCTTCTTCTAATCTGTTTTCTGTGATGGTCACACACCGACTTCACTATCACCTGCTTCCAGACTGGCACAAGGGCTGAAATGGGCTGTTAATATGCTGGGACAAACCCCCGTCATTCATTCCATCAGAATTCAACCTAACAGTCAAAAACAAAACAAGGAGAGCCTGTGTGGTGGCCACTTTAAATGATGAAGGCTTCTTAACCTGAGATTGGGCTTATTTTGGAGCATGCTGTTCTTTGGCTTCAAACCATACTCAGGTGTGTCTTCTGGACTTTCCCTTATCTCTTTGATGAGATTCGGTCCAGCCTGACCAAATGTACTTCTTTCAAGTGGTATATTATATTCACAGAAGGAACTGTGTAATCTTGTTATTAAACTCTGTCAATTCCCATTGTTTTGAAAGTAGGAAAAAACAATCCCAAATCTTTAGTTTTGGAATATATTTCAAATCTCTCCCACCTGGCAGGGTGCCTCAACACCCACCACTGTGTGGATGTCTCAGTATTACACGTACCCTCTTTTCTCAGCATCAAGGAACAGCATAAACCTATAATTCTTAAATTCAGCCCAACTGAAAGAAATCCAGGAAGTATCTAGCATTGTTGTGATTTTTAGCAATCCAATAGGAAAAAAAAGAAATTGTGCCCTTTACCTAGTGTTAATACCACTAAGTCCCCCTGGAATTCTAAGTTCTCTCATGCCCGGGCTTGTTATTTTCCCTTGGACAGCCCTCCTCTGAGAATTTTCAGCAGAATATAAAGGACTATATCCTGGCTCAAGCAAAGCACCCTCTCCAACCCCTCCTCACACACACAATTTAAATTTGCCTTATCAGAAGGAAGGCAGAGGCATCTGGGAACACAGCAATGGGTTAAAATATCTACAGACCAATCTACCTGTGTGGTAGCAGCAGGTGCTGACTCAGAGCGGTCTGAGAGCCCTAGGAATGGGCATGGAAGCCTGCAACCCGGATCAACACTTTTCCTATCTGGGATTTCTATATAAGGGGGAGAAGAGATGCAAGCACAGAGAGACAGCTGCTCAAAGTATTCCGACATTTGGAGTGCTTACAGCTCAAGTTCCTCAAGAACTTAACAGTCATAGAGAATTTGGAGCAAGGGTACCTTGCGTGACCTCATGTGACCTTGGGCAACCTAGGACACCTTTGTCTGAATGACAAAAAGGTACCCTTTCTGACTTAGCAAATACCTAAGGCCTTGTACCTAAGGCCTTGTAGAAAAATGAGAAAAAGATACTCTGGGCAGACTTAACCCTGCAAAGAAAAAGGCCCCTTTTCAACAGCAGATACAGAGCATGGCAGCTGAGAATAGGTTGGAAATCAGCCTCCATCTACCCCTCAGTGGAGCCCCTTTGTGCACTGCATTAACTGTAGAATCACACATAAAGCTCCGACATCCTCTTGACATAGACTTTATCCATGGACGATTGACTGGGATGGGTCTTCAAGGCCTTCTTACATCAGGAGGAAGGAAATGGTGAGGTCTGTAGAACCCAAGGTACTTCAAGCTACCCATGTTTCATCTCCAGGCCACAGAAACCAAGGAAAACTGGAATACTCATCCATTTAACAAACACCTGGGCATGTGCAGACCCTGTCTAGATGCTGGATGAAAAGCATGGTACAAACCTCAAGGACTAGCATTCCAAAGGAAAGGTCTACCCCCAACATTCGCAGAGCCCAAGCAAGAGAAAAAATGGTAGCCACATACCACATGCTGTGTGTGAGGCTTCTCCTCACTTGCTGGCCCAGACTGGGCACCTGCTGCCCACAGGTATCTCCACTAGCCCCTTCACCGTCACTATTTTCAGTTTCTCAAAGGAACCTGATATGGAAAGGCCAGGCTCATGTATGTCTTCTTTGGAGAAATATCTATTTAAGTCCTTTGCGTATTTTTGCCTATTTTTCAATCAGGCTCCTTATTTTTTCTTTTGCTATTGGGTTATAGGGGTTCCCTATATATTTTGAATATTAACCCATTTTCAGATGTATAGTTTGTTAATATTTTCTCTCATTCCATGAGTTGCCTTTTCATTCCGTTGATCATTTCCTTTGCTCTTGAGTTTGATATTGTTCTAGTCCTATGTGTCCACTTTTGCTTTTGTTGCCTGTGATTTTGGTGTCATATCCAGGAAATTGTTGCCAAAACCAATGTCATGAAGCTTTTCCCCTAGCTTTTCTCCTAGGAGTTTCACAGTTTCAGGTATTATGTTTAAGTCATTAATCCATTTTGAGTTGGTTTTGTGTATGGTATAAAAGTCCAGTTTCATTCTTTCACATATGGATATCCAGTTTGCCCAACATCATTTGTTGAAGATACTATCTTTCCCTATTGTGTATTCTTAGCACACCCATTGAAGATCAATTGACTGTATATGCATGGGTTCATTTCTGGGGCCTCTATTCTATTTTATTGGCCTCTATGTCTATTTTTATGAGGGTGCCATACTCTTCTGTTTACTGGGGCTTGTAATATATTTTGAAATTAGGAAGTGTGATGCCTTCAACTTTGCTCTTCTTTCTCAAGATTGCTTTGGCTATTTGGGCTCCTTTGTGGTTCCATATGAATTTAATTTTTTTTTCTATTTCCATAAAACAGTACCATTGGGATTTTGATAAGAAGTGCAACTAAGAGGACTTCATTCTTTTGCACAACTGTTGTGTACCCTGAAATTAGTCACTGATGAATAGAAGATATGTACTATCAATAGAGAGTTTCAGTATTTTCAATTATACTCCAAATGCTTTTTAAAATTAAAGCCAACATATTGATGGAAGGTGTGGTTACCTCAAATACAATTTTAGCTGCATCCAGATTTCCCTAGCTTTGAACTTACATATCCAACTGACAGCTCCCTTTAGAATCCTCACAAGCATATTAGAGATAGGTCCTAAACAAAACTCAAACACCTCTTTATTTCTGCCCCTGCAAACTTTCTCATCTCATTCAATGTCACTTCATTCCCATTTTTACTCGTCAGTAAACTTCATTTACAAAAATCAGTCATTCTTGATTTATCTCTCCTTCTCCTTAGTATGCCCTCCCCCAAATCTTGCTGATTTCTCAAAACCATCTTTTGCCCTCCCTCCTAATTTGTACCCCTCAGCCCAGTCACCAATATCTCTTGCCTAGACTAACATAACATCCTCCTACTTGGTCTCCCTGCTTCCATTCTCCACAAGGCAATAATGGTCTTAAGAAGGAAATCAGTTCAGGTTAGGCCTTGTGTAGAACCCTTTAATGTCTTCTCATGGTGTCAGAATAAAATCCAGACTTCTGACCTTGCCCTATAAGACCTTGTGTGGTCTGTTGCCTGCCTGGCTCTCCATGCTCATCTGATGCCATGCTTCCTCTCGCTCATCAGCCTCCTTTCAATTCCTCAAGTGCATGCACATGCCTCCCCCTTGCCCATGATGATTCTCCCTGGCCACTCTACCCAAAGCAGGTGCTTCTCTGTGGTTCAAGTTCTCAGTCCATTGTTTATTTCCTTCCTAACATTTATTGTAACTGGCAATGATTTTACTAACTACCTTTTATTTTTTCTGTCTATTTGCTCTCACTATAATGTAAACTCCACGAAGCCAGCAGCTTAACATGTCTATTAGGAACTAGAATGAAAGTTAATTCAGTTCAATGTCCGGTCCATAGGGTCTATAGTAAGTGCTCAAGAAATATTTAGCAAGTGAACAATCTTACAACTATCTTAGAAATTCACCCCAATTATTGCTGTCCAGACTTCCATCAATTAGACTTCTAAAGCATAAACGAAAATTCCTTTCTTATAAGACAAACTCAAAACTTTCATTATACTTTGAGGACATTTAATTCAAATCTGGGCTCCAATAGATATTTTCCTCAAATATTCACATTGGCTATCAAGTGGAACTCCATGGGGAATGAAAAAAAAAAAAAAAACCTTCATGGATGCAAATTCAATTATTAAAAAAATAATAGCAGTAGCATAACAGTACTCATGCCTTAATGTGGAAAATATTTAAATAAGATCATTATGGCTCTCTCACAACATATCTATTTAGTCTAAACTTCTGGTTCCTTTCCACTATAAATCTACTTTGTTTGAAATCTCAGAATGTACAGCCCAAGACTTTTCTAATGCTAAAACAAAACAACAACAACAACAACAACAAAAAAGCACAGTCATCTTTATCATATTTTGGAGTATTAATTACTAACAACACAAAAAATTTAGCAGATAATTTGAACTATATGTTATTCATCTATTCTTTCTTCCAAACTCTTTGTGAATCTGTAGCCATAATTTCTAAGCAATTAAATCCAAGACAGGAAAATAGTATGTCACTGAGACAAGAAGTAGTTACAAGAACTCCTTAGTAAACCATGTCCATTTCATCTGATTTTTCAGGGTCAAATGGTTTAGTAATTTCCTAAAAAGGAATAAACAATGAAGATTTTTAAAAACTCAGAAATATAGAAAAATAAAAACAATTAGCAAACACTACCACCATCACCAACAAAAAAAATGAACCCAATACTTACTCCAAATGTTTTAAATCAACATTGCAATTCTTGTGTGCTGGAAATTCCTAGAATATACTCTGTTCTTTGAACATATTGAATGAAACTCATCATGCACCCCTTGTCTCCCGGGGGAATGCCTATCTACTTATCAACCTGCTGAAGAGTTGCTTCCTCTGTAAAAACTTTTGCATTTCCTTCCTCTGGGTTCCTGTAGCATCTTGGACATATGTCTTTTACACAGCAACAAATAACCACAAAGCATTATAGACATTAAAAATATATGTGTGTACCACACCAAGAGCAACTTAAGGACTTGTCCACTCGTCTTTGTAAGCTCAGGCCCCAGCACAGTGCCAGGTACATAGTAAGTATTCATTCACCAAACATTTATTGCAAAAATGAGCAACTCATCTCTTTTATTCCTTTTCCTAAGATCTATATATATGGTCACCATATTTTATAACCCTAAAACTGATAATCATGATGTCATAAAGGGTTTTGGTGTCATTTTTAGGTGCATAAAATAGAAATATGCTAGTTTTGATGTCCAAATACTAGAATTTCTAAGATGTTTCAATGGGCAACTGGAGGCAATATTTGGTAACTAACCTAGAAAACATGTGATCTCAAGTTGCCATAGCTATGAAAGATGGAAACGGTGGTGACCTTAAATCTGTGGAATAGATATCTAACTCTGGCTTCTTCCTCATCTCCCCACTCCCTATGCTCCAGCCTTTCTTTCATTCAAATGACACAATGGTAAAGATCACTGACTTCCCAGCAACCTCACTAGCCATGAATTACAGGTTGCTCTGGTTGAGGAGAAGACAACCTCGGAGCACCAATTCCTGATGACATTATCAAAACTCTCTAGTTTTGATCAAATGAGGAAAATGCTGTCTTACATTCATGAAAAAACCTGAAATGCAGATTATTTTCAGAAAACTACACTTCTTTTTTTTTCAGTCACACACAGGAGCTCCAAACATGACCATCAAATAAATAACAAAACTGGTTCACAAAGGAATGTTTTAAGAATGAACAAAATTGAATTAGGTATTTTATACTGGCAAATCTAAGAAATGTTTATGGTCTTTAAATTTTAAAAGTTTGTTCAGATGTACATCAGAACATTGAAATTGAGGAAAAAATCAAAAATAAACTAAAGAGTAACAGTGGATTAACTGTAGTACATCCACAGAAAAAAAATAAAATGCAACTATCAAAAAAATACAAAAAAAAATCATGCAACTATCAAAAAAATGCCAAAGCATATTTAAAACATTCGCTGTATATTACATGGGGGAATAAAAGCAGTTTATGGAGCTGAATATACAGCAAGATGCTATCGTTTTATGAAATCACATATGCATATTTAGACATAGGAAAAGACTGGAACAATATACATGAAGTGCAAACAATGGCATCTCAGTGAAGTGTACTGCTTTTGCTTATCAGAATTTTCTACAATTTCTAAAATGAACCTGCATCGCTTCTCTCATTAGAAGGTGTAATTTGATTGTTTCAGTATATTTCGTTCTTCTAATCTTTTTTTATATGATTAAAATACATGTCTTATGCAAGTTTGCTCAAAAGTAAATGTCATTTAACTTCTTTTCCTAATTATAGAAAAGGTCGATTGACTGTGTTAAAATTAAAGCAGACTTCTGAATTCTCTAGGAAAATATGAATGAAATAGGTGAAACCCAGCAATTTGCATGAATGTTAGGAAAACTAAATGGAAAGCTCGCTGACTTCATATACCATCAAAATTGCAACATCATTTCCCTAGCAAGAGTTTTAGTCTGGAAGATTTCCTAAAGTCTAAAACATTTGCTAATGTGCAAATACTTTATGACATACATATCACAGATTTCTGTGAGCAACCATTCCACATATTTTCCCAGTGTTATCTATCACCGTTAATAAACATTCACTGACTTGTTTCTCAGTGAACTGGTATTAGGAAAGACAGAGAAACTATTGTCTCTTTCCTTCAGAAAATCTGCCCTAAAGATAGGGGTTTATTCCATACATTACATATATTCTTCGGGTTTCCATTTATTTAAGTTACCAGTTTTCTGAATAAATAACTTTACAATTTTATAGAGAATTCCTTTCTAATCCTCACTACTTTTTGTGATAAGAACTACTCCCATTTAACAGATGAAAAGACTAAGACACACAAAGATTAAGCAATTTGCCTAAAATCGGAAAGCTTGGAAGTTAGAAGGTTAGGTGTGGAATGCAGTTCTACCAGCCTGTAGAGACACACACAGTTGTTTTAACCATTAAAACATACACACACACACACACACACACACACACACACACTCTCTCTCCCCCCCCCACTCTCTCTCTTCCCCCCTCCCTCCCTCTCACTCTCTCTCTCTCTCTAACAAAGTAAGGAGTACAGGCAAAAGGTAGTACACTGATTCAGAGGAAAACCAATACTACCTACAGCCGGAAGGATCAGAGGACATTCCATGGAGTACACAGCACTTGACTGACGTCTTGAAAGAAAGAAACGCATCATCAGGAGAGATAAGTAGTTCCAGGAGAAGGCATTTTTTCCCTGCTGCTTACAAATATGGCTTGGATGTCCCTCAGTCCTCTTTTGTAAAGGATCCAGACAGACTTCCCAACCCACAAGAAGGAACCTGACGATATTCTACGATTAGAATGAAATCTTAGCGATTCAAAGTGAGGAAAATATTGTTTCTTTCCTATCATTACTGGTCCTCTCCTCTCCCACTATTCAGCAATAATTTTACAAAGGAATAGGGAAAAATCTGCTCTTGAATAAAACCTAAGAGGACAATGAACTATTTTTTTTCTTTTTTTTTTTAATTTACAGCACTCACTGAAGAGAAAAATGTCTCGGGTTAGGAAACTGGGCCAAAGTTACAGAAATAATTGTGTCATGGGTGTGGAACTACATTTCAATTTATAAGTGGAAAAAAGCCATCAGGAGAAATAGATGACAAGGGAATAAGATGAACCAGACAAACCTATGAAGGAAGGAAGTCAGTAAGCCCTTAGCTTGAACAGTTTACTCATGTTTGGAGTGAAAACATTTACTTACAAAATTGTTCCCTCTCACAATAATGCCAAAGAAAGAAAGAAAGAAAAGAAACTGTCATTTATCCTTGATTGTTCCCCCAAGCTATAATTATATATGTGTAAAGGAGTATTTCTTGTGAAACACTTAATACCAATCTACCAATAAAACGGGAGGAAGATGACCTTTCGCTTCAGTTCCTTTTTAACCTCAAGAATCTAGAAGAACCCACATCCTTCTTTAGCCATCTGGCTGTCTCTAGTTGTGCTCACTGTACTCTGTTTTAACTCCACTCAAGTCAGGCTCCAACTGCACAACCCCACCGCAATGACTCTCACACAGGTGACTTGTAACCTCTATGTCAATACATCCAGCGCTCAGTGATTAGACTTCATCTCACTTGTCTGATCAGCTGCAACTGACACACCAGCACTCCATCTTCTCTCACATGTCTTCTTCACATGGTTTCTAAAGCGCCGTGCTCTCTTGGTTTTCCTACCTCTCTGATTCCTCCAGCTTGGTTTCCTTTTCCTGATCTTTCAATGTTATAGAATGCTTTAAGGTTCAGTTCTTAGTCTTTTCTTTAATGACACTTTTCCCTTAGTCATCCCACCTACTCTCCTGACTTCACCATCCACAGGCAGATGACTCACAATTGTGTATTTCAGTCCAGCCCTCTTTCCTGAACTTGACTCAGGTATCTAACTGCTTACTTGATGCCTCCACTTGAATGTCTAATAAAGATTGCTTACTTAACATATACAAAACTCAGCAGCTAATGCCACTCACCTCCACAGCCACAGCTCCTCCCCCTGCCAAAAAATATTCTACTTCACCCATAGATTTCCATATTTCAGCTGATGGCAACTCCAATCCTTCCTGTTGTTCAGGACCCAAACCTTTCAGTTATCCTTAACTTCTCTCCCTCTTATGCCCACCTTAAATCTACTAGCAAAATCTGTTGGTCTGTCTTCAAAATATATCTAGAATTTAGCCACTTCTTCCACCTCCACTGCTACCACCCTCATCCACGCTATCATCATCTCTTACCTGGATTGCTGGATAGCCTCCTAATTGGTCCCCCTGCCTCTAACACGCCCTCAAGAGTCTAGTCTCAACACAGCAGCAGTGATCCTTTTAAAATCTAAGATCACGTCACTCCTGTGCTCAAAGCTCTGCGATGGCTCTCATCTCACCCATAAAGCCAGTGTCCTTCATACAAGATACTATGCCACCTGTGTTTGCAATAATCCTCACTATTGCCCACCTCTCTAACCCCCCTAACTATTTTTCCCTTCAACGACTCTGCTTCAGCCATCTTGAGCTCCTGTTCCTTACACTATATGTGTATACACATACACACACACACACACACACACTTTGTGTGTATATACACATAGTAATTTACTTATTTTTATGTTTGGTACTGCCCCTCCTTCTACCCTGTTAGAATGTATGCAAAACGTGGGTCTGTTTTGTACACTGAAGTATCCTAAGAGACTGGCCCAGTGTGAGGCACATAATCAGTGCTTTAATCAAAATTGCTTAATGAATGAGTTTCTAGTCTCTTAGCAAACTATAAAGGGCTCAGCCATGTGACTGAACTTGTTCCACTCAGAATCTTACTACATTCCTTTCTCTTAAAAGACATGTGTGCCACAGTAAATGTTGAATAAATGCTTGTTGAATGAATTTCTAAATGGCACTGTGATTGTAAATGGAAGAAATAAAATCTCACCACAAATACTGTGAAATCAACAAAACAAAACAGAAACTGTGTACCATTTGTTCATCCATTTATCCATCTATTAATTCATCTATCCAACATAAATTGGGGAAACTATAATGTGCTCTGCATTATCTCCCTGTGTTAGGGACATAAATAAAAGGCTTAGTCCCTATTTTTGCATGGGGCAAAGAGAAAAGAAACCATACAAATACAATTCAGACTATTAATAGCCTTTACAGAGGGAAGCCCTGGGAACAACAGGATCACAGAAGAAAGCACCTAACTGACCCAGGTTGTAGAGGCAGAGGCCATCAGGAAAGATGTGCCCCTTGAACTAAATTTTTAAGGAGTTAGTTAAGGAAAGAGAGTTGGCAGGGGTTGTGGAGGAAGGAGGAAGAAGATGCCACTTTAAGCAGAGGACACAGCTTGTCTGAAAGCACAGCCAGTAAGCATACACAGAAAGCACTGAACTCCAGGCAGCTCAGTTGGCTAGAGTCCTGGAATCCAGGGGATATGTTGAGGTGGAGAGGTCTTTTACTCATACTGCATAGTTTCATTTAAACTTGAACTTAAGGGGTAGTCATTACAGCTGCATTTTCAAGTTCGCATTTTAGAAACATCTGAAAGCAAGTAGTATGGTAAACGGGGCCTTGAGAAAGACTATATAAAAAAGGTATGAAATTTAAATTCAGAGTTAGAAATGCAATATAAATTGGCAAAGAGCATCAGGAATTTTAATTCTTGACTCAAAGTAACCTGACAATCATAATTATATTATTTACCTTTTTTCCCCCAGAGGACTCAAAAGAAGAGAGCATTGAGGGAAAGAGACTCCAAGAAATTCTTAAACAACACATCCTGATTCAAATCCAAAACCTAAATGAAGTGAAACAAACAATGAAGAAAACCACCCTCAATGTCATTCTTTACTCAACAGGGAGCTCACGATGATAGTCCAAGAGAACATTTACAGTGCCAAAAGAAATACCCAATCCATCCATCATCCCCTCACTCCCACTCCCTCCCAAACATCTCATATTTTCCTTCCCAAAAGATACCCATACTCAACAGCTATTTGTCACTCCCAAGTTCTGATAATCCTCTTGGCATCTCAACATTAAAATCTTTCTTTGTCCTTAAAGCAAGAGAAAAGGATTGTCGAATCCCAGGAGCGATTACCTCAAACAACCATTTTACTCTGCTGGGGCACAAAAGATCTTTCTCAATTGTATTCTTTCACAACATGCCTTGCTAGCCAAGCCTTAAGAGGTTAGTTTGGTTTGGGGGACCACTGTAGGCAATTGGAAAAAAACCAGAATTATACCTGGCATTGATACAGAACCGAACTTCTGCAGGTAAACAAAAGCAATAGGTTGTGTTCTCTAGTTTCAGTCATGTTGCCTTAAAATTTGTAAATGAGTATTTTTTACATCTCCCTGAGTATTTATTCTAGAAATTCAAAAAGGAGAAACAGAAATCAGGCACAAAGAGGTCCTAGGTACAAGTACCAAATACTTACTTCTTAGGGCAGCACTTGAAACCTGGACCGCTGATGCAAAATCAAAGCACAGCACACTTTCTATATAGGTCAATAGTACCTACATAGGTATATGCATAGTTCAAGCATGATTTACAAAGCCCAAGTTTCTGTTTAAGAAAACGAAGGGAAAATTGGAAGAAAATCTAAAATGGGAGGAAAGCTAAATATGGCTCCAGGAATGCAGAAAGAGGTCCACAAGGGTGAGTGAGTGGGTGTGTGTGTGGGTGTGGGTGTGTGTGTGTGTGCATGCTCATGTGTGTCTGAGTATACATACACAAGACCCCAGTATTTGACATTATCTGCCTAACCTTATTCTGTTATAAAATTATTTTCACAAACAAGCAACATATAGAACAAAAAGTCACTGTTGAAGTGATTTCTAAATATTTACTAAACTTCTAAAAATAAGACTAAACTTTTGGAACTGTGACTTTTGATGGTTTTTTCCAAAATGTCTAATGTAAGTACGTGATAGTGTGAAACTGGGAGTCTAATCACCAATTCTAGAATGTTTTCAAAGGGAAGTTTTCCTTTTTTGGATCCTTTTATTTACCAGTGAATTGATTTTTCTATGAAGCAAAGTTTTTAAAAAGTAAAGTTTCTCAAAGATTGCTCAATTCCTCTGAATTTAAATCTCTACCTCTGGGGAGAGTTTCTCATAGAGAAAGAAGAGGTAAGCGTGATCCTTCTTTGAATCTTGGTGTTATATTTTTCCTTTTAAAAAATGCCACATTTTTAACTTACAGAGTTTTTTAGGAGAAAGGAGGGAAGGGAAGGGTCAAACTGGTTCTTGTCTTTGTTTCCCTAGGAATGACAATCTAGGAACAACCAAGGATACTGTATAAATTAAATATAACTGTTTATATATATGTATACATTTAAAGAAAACAAAAAAAATCTAAAATTCGTGGGATTGGTAATTTCAAATTTCAAATATAAAGTCAGTTTAAAAATAGGTAAAGCAGAGCAGGGCAGGACCTGTTCATAATGTGGAGCAAGCATCAGGCGCCCCGAGGAGTCAGGCTGGGTATTCAAGGGAGGGATACTTCAGGCTCATGCAGTAGAGGAAGATTGAGCCTGGTCTTGAAAGATGGAGTTGAAAATCTGCAGAGTCCTGAGGCTTTCAGACTGAAAAAGGCTTTCCTTTCTCACTTGACAATCACAGTCTATCATGATTTATAGACTTTTCTTGATCAACTCCTCTGAAGATATTTTCCTGGAGAAACACTGGAAAAGTGTGGTATACTGTTCTGTTTGTGATCACTTTTTTGAGGTGCAAGAATAAGCTGCTGAGGCAGAAAATGTGCCTCCAGTTATCCCTACCCCTCACCACTGTCTCTTAAGTGTTTACCATCACAAGACCTTTTTTTGTGGCTATGATCCAGATGGAGGTCTCCTCTCTATTTGTCACTGAGTTTCTTCACCAAGTAGTAGACACATTTCAGGATTATTTTGGAGACTGTTCAGAATTAGTGATCAAGGACAATGTGGTTGTGGTTTATGCAGCATTAGAAGAGATGCTTGGCAATGGGTTTCCAAGCTGACTCATTGGCTACCGAGTTGAATATCCTCAAAGAACTGCCAAAGTCTCCCACTATCCTTTGAACAGTTGTCAACATCATTACAGGAAGCACCAATGTGGGTGACCAACTTCCCACTGGATAACTGTCAGTGGTGCCTTGGCGAGGTACTGGGGTGAAATACACTAACAATGAGGCCTATTTTGATGTGATTGAAGAGACTGATGCCATTATTGATAAATCAGGTTCTACAATTGCAGCTGAAACCCAGGGAGTGATTGATGCTCTGTCAAGCTGATTGGAATGCCAGACCTTACACTTCCCTTCATGAACCCCAGGTGGTTGGATGATGTCAGCTTCCATCCTTGTGTTTAAGTGCTGGGAATCTGAGCATATCCTTTCATCCCTCCTGATGGAAATTTCCACCTGCTCTCTTATCCTGTCAGTGCAGAGGATCTGGTTGCAATCCCAGTGTATGTCAAACATAATATCAGTTTCTGAGATAGTAGTTTACTTGTATGCTTTGGAATAATGATGGGACCCAAGCAGGCAATGGGGAAGACCACAGAGGGAGTGACAGTCACCAACCAGATGCCCAAAGGGGTACTGAACATGAGTCTGACTCCATGACAAAGGATGCACACGTTCAGCCCAGTCACAGAGATGCTGTTTTGGGATGTGGGAAAAACAAATCGCCACAAGCTACCAAGTTTAAGGAAGATCATGAGTCTTCACGTTGGAGATTCCAAACCAGAACCATGGTTCTATGGAACCATTATTTCCTTCTATACACTTTAATTTTTTACCTATTACTTAAAAACAAAACAAAACAAAAAAAACCAAAAAAACAAAAAACCTTCCTGATATCTTCCTCTAATACGATAAAATTAACCTGCAGTTAAGATGCAGCAGCTGATTATTTCTGGACTTAAGGTCATCTGGATATGTATGGAGAAAAGTACAAATCCTTTAACGGCATAAAATACATGACCAAAGCTAGAAAGTTCCAAGTTTAAACCTGAAGGGAGAGTTTGCAGAGGGAAGAGTCATGAACACTTTTTCAATCTTACTTATCTAAAAGTAAAAAGTATCAGCCTGTCTCCTAGGACAGTACCCTCCTGGGCCCACTCACTCCTTTTCCTCCTTAGCCTGCAGTGCTGTGGAACTAATCAAGGGAGGAAAGGGTCACCAGGGAGAACTGGACAGAACTGAAACACAGCATACCAGTTCTCAAGGACAAGGTGTGTGACGGGGTTGGAGACACTTGATGCTTGCGTAACCATTTTTAACATGGTTTCTACTGAAAAAGACCAGCGTTTGCTGCTTGCTTGGTTTTAATTATCTAAAGCTGATGAAAGACTTCTTTGTTGATTTTTTAAGGTAGAAAGATTAGAAAGAAGCCGGGGGGGGGTGGCTCAAGCCTGTAATCCCAGCACTTTGGGAGGCCGAGGTGGATGGATCACCAGAGGTCAGGAGATTGAGACCAGCCTGGCCAACATGGTGAAACCCTGTCTCTACTAAAATACAAAAATTAGTCAGGCATGGTGGTACAAGCCTATGGTCCCAACTACTCAAGAGGCTGAGGCAGGAGTATCACTTGAACCTGGGAGGCAGAGATTGCAGTGAGCCAAGATTGCACCCCTGCACTCCAGCCTGGGTGACAGAGCAAGATTCTGTCTCAAAAAAAAAAAAAAAGAAGAAAGAAAAAAGAAAAAAGAAAAGAAAGATTAGAAAGAAAGAAAAATGAATGTTAGTCAAGGAAAGACTTGTTAAGGATCTGATCTATGCAGGAGGAGGAAAGAGGATTAAGGAAGAGTTACGAGACATCTTTAAATGAAAGATTGGCAAGAAAAGTGAATAAACTGTACTAGGAGGGATGGAAAGAAGAGTTGGTTTCTTTCGGATCCTTCTGCTCATATATAAGAAACACTTGTGCTTCTAGAAAAGGATTGAAGACTTCTTAAATTCGAGTCCACTATTGACATGAAAACCCCAGTAGAATAATATTTTCCCTTGAAGACTGTGATGATATCAGACTAGTTTTCAGACACTGCCTGTTGCTGGCCTTAGCACTTGGGTCTCACCGTCAGTGAGAAGGTGGTCTGCCTTCTTCCCATGGTGGCTGCCTAAAATGCTTCCTTCCCTAACCCAACACAATTCTACTCACTTCCCTTTATAGAATTCACCAGCCTTTTTCCTATTACCTGATCCTTCCACAGGATTTTCTAAAAAGTAGGAGAGTTTCAGAGAAGCCAGTCCGATAACCCTGAGGGCAGCCAGAGGTTGTGTGTCATGGTATTGGAGTAGAGAGGGCCGACTCATCTTCCATGAAGGTAGACATGGCTGTGAGTGATCTCACATCTGCATTTGTCCATGCTGGGGTGGTACTGGATCCCAGCCTTCTGGTCGGAAACTCTTCCATCAATTGCCTTAAGAGAATGGTTACCATGGAGGGTATGGTTGCTACTTGAAGCTGCTTGGTAAAGTGGTCACTTCCTCACAGTCTTTTGTTTTGTACTCTACTCTACCATGTATTTATAACAATAGATAGCTACTAGTCCCTTTTCATTCTAAAACAAAAAATGTCCCCTAAATCTTTGGATAAAATTAATGCTAAAGGGGAAAAATACATAAAGCTGTGGAACCATGATTTCCTTCTATACACTTTAATTTTTTACCTATTACTAAAAAAATACCTTCCTGATATCTTCTTTTAATATAATACTGTTTTAAGGAATGATTACCTATCATTTGATTCAAAGCAGAAGTAGCAGCACTAGTAAAATAAAGCAAGCTGCTAAAGTTAGCTGGGAAATGGTCTTCAAGTAATTAAAAAAAAATGTTTATAATAATAATAAAAAAAACTCAAAAGGGCCAAAATTCAAAAGGAAAAAAAAATAGAAGGTAACAGGGACTTGAGAAAATGTCTGTGGTTTTCTCATCTCTTCAACGGGAATCCATAGCACCTGCCTCACAGGGTTGTCATGAGGATTTTAAACACTCATAAATGTAAAGCACTAAAAATAGTGTCTGGACCCATAGTGAATGCCCAAGAAATATTAACACATCATTATTATTATTACTGGGAAAAACTCACACTATCAGGCCGTTTAGCACTTCCTACCCAGGAAGGCAAACAGTCATAAGGGAATCACAATCTGGTGAAAATCTTGGCTGCCAAGCAACGATAGCCTTATTTCACAGACAGCATACTGAAGACACGGCTCAAGATATCTAAAATCTGGAAGGAAGAAGTAGTCATTAGAGAAGGATCAGCATTTCTGATTTCTAGAAGGGGCCTATCACCTATAAAAAAAAGAGTAAGGCTTGTTTTCCTTTTGCCAAAGGTGGACTTGAATTAAATGGTGGACATTAGAGGGAAATGTCTGCTCACTATAAGAAAGGTTAATATCAGGAACAATTGCTTCATAAGAGGATAGCCTGCCTTGAAGGATAGTGTACTGTTAACTAAGTGTGAAAGCAGGAGTTCCATCCGTCAAGGATGCTAATTGCCCTATACCTTTGTAAGCACATTGTGTGCGGACCCATTTGATCCCCACCACAGCCACCCTGCTCCACTGTCTATATTCTTAACCACCATAATTCGCTGCCTACCTCCCAGCTCTGGAATCCTGGGCAAGTTACTTAGCTTCTCTGTGTCTCCATTTAGTCATTTATAAAATGAGGATAATGATAGCACTTGCCTCAGATGATAGTGATAGATTAAATGCATTGATACATTTGCTTAGCACTTAGAACAGTCCCTGACACATAGCAAGTATTTTATTATTTTTATACAAAGGTCATTTCAACTTTTAAGAAAAATTTTTACTTGGATGGCAAGTTACAGAAGCCACAAAGAACTCTGTCTTGGCTACAGTGAGCAATCTGACACAATTTTTTACCAAATAAGTGGAACTCAAGGCTTGCCTTCAGCCCTGATTCTCTAACAGCCATGAAAAATGTGGGCAAAACTCCTAGAGTGAGAGACCTACATCGAGACCAGATTCTCTATACTTTGTCATGGCTGATAAAGCAAAGCCCTGAAAAGAGTGGTCTAGTCCATAAGCTTCTGCTCCCTTCTCTTATCCTCAATGCCTCAGCCAATCACTCAAACGACACTTTCAGCAGAACCCTTAACTGCTTCACACACTGGGCTTTACCTAGCACCTACTTAACCAATTCCCAAACCTAGTCAATCCAACCCACTTCCTTGTGCCTGCCATCCAACTGCAACCTGGCATCCAACATAGCATAATAAGCCTTCTACTCATCCTTAACTTACTCCTTTAGATTCTCATAGAGGCAACATTAAACCTTTACTGCACTCAAGCTTCCAAATGATCTGTCCCTATTCTCATGTATCCTAGATTCCTCAATAATTGGAAAATAGGCACAATCAGAAACAAATTCTACTTTTCATATACCTACCTCTATACCCCTAAACCCCTGCAACAGCAAATCAATTCAACATTTACGGATACCTTTGCCTAGCCTTTTCAGTCTCCTTCCTGTTTCAGAAGAAAAATAAGTTTCCAGACCTCCTTTCTAAGGCCAACTCTTTCTTCTGTTCTCTGGTGCTACTCAAGAAATGATCATCATCTTCTTGGTTCAATTGTCTGGCAACCATTCCCCTGAATCCCACCTCTGTTAGATCTTCAAAATTGTTCTACTAATCTATAAACATACCCTGAAAAAAAAAATGTTTTCAGACCTGTTTTCCTCATTTAAGTCTTGATTCCTTCCCCAATTTTATTGCCAAATAAAGTGGTCTCTTGCTACAGGTATGAAACTGGTTGAACTCATAAATGTGAATCACTGGAAGGGAATCTGATACAAGTTATTCTTGATTACAATCAATCTTTTAAGTACGCTTAAGGGTCCTAACATCCAGCAGCCTTGGATTTAATGATTCTTAATTATTTCTCCCATATATACTGTGTTTTTAACAAACATAATAAAGGAAAATATACCAGAGGTTTATTATATATGACAAACTGTACTTTAAATAAATGTTGCTATTGACTTGAGGACTTCTTGCACAAAGTTTATAGATTACCAACACTAATACCTTAAAAATGCTTTTTGAAGGATAATTCTTACACGAGCTAAGTAAGCCCTTAGAGTCTACAGAATAATGATGGAAGTTATGAACAATGTTATGATCATGAAAATTGTCCATATACCCTTAGAACCTTATTTGATTTAAAAACTTCCCATCTATATAGAATAAGCTTACAGAAATAAATGTTTCCATACCCTCTAGGAAAAGGATCTAAAATAGGAGAGAATAGGATGTATTTAAGGAAGACAAAAGCAAGCCAGTGAGGGCAAAGCACAGAAAACAATGGGGGAGGAGGGAAGGACCAAATTCCTCAGGGCCTCCTAGCCCAGAATTAATACATTTTGGCATACTCATGAGAACAGGAAGCAAATGAAAAGCTTTCAGTTGGGAGATGGAAGGATCAGGTCCACAATTTTAAAAGGATGACTCTAGTCGCTGTATAGAGAATGAAAGGATAGCTGACCAGAGTGAGTGTGATGAGCACAAGTGGGAGTTAGCAAGTTGCTTCAGAAGTCTAAGAGGGAAATGCTGGTAGCCGGGACCAGAGTGGCAATAGAGGTAGAAATAAGGAGATAGATTCCAGCTGATAAAATCAGTAAGACTTGAGGAATGATTAGACATGGGAGAAAGAAAAGAAGAGAGGTATCAAGGACATGTTGGTTTCCTGCATTTATATACATATATACATGGAAATGCCAGTAACACATCTTGTACAATATATACCAAGTTGTTAACAGAAGTTACCTGTTGAAAGGGAAGATGACTTTTACATAGTTAAAAGCAGACTTTTAAAACCACATAGATATGTACACTGTTTAAATATTTTATAATCAGCAGGTATACATTGCCTTCTACTTAAACTCACGTGCAATTTGCCTCCCTGAAAAGGATAGGAATGGCATTTTAGGGAGAAGGAACAATCTATCCCAAAGCACAGATACATGAAAGTATGACATATTTAAAGAATATCAAGTGGTCTAATGTTTGTAGAATAAGAAAGACAGACATATACGGGAACAGAGATGAGGAGAGGATTGAAGCTATTGCAGAATATGGCCAGATCATAAAGAACCTTCTATCTGAGGCTAAAGAAATCATTCCTTAAAGAGTAGGAAATGGGGAAGCAAATGAAGTTTTCAAGCAAGAGGGTGAAAAATATCAAGTTTAAATTTTAGAAAGATTTCTCAAGAGGCAGTATAAAGACTGAACCAAAAGGAGACAGAAAACAGCCTGGGAGATCACTCAGGCAAAAACTTAAGGCAAAATCAGGGGCAACAGATAGAGAAGGGAAGAAATTTGAGATTCATTTCAGAAGTTGACAGGACTTGGTGATTAAGCTAATCCAACAGAGAAAAGGAAAAGTCAAAGATGCTTCCATGATTTCTAGTTTAGGAAATTAGTGATGACATCAATTGAGATAATGCAAGAATAGGTGAAGTGAGAAGATTAACAATTTCTGTGTTGAAGATAATGAAGTTTAAATACCTCTGGAGGCAGGGCAAGTTATCCAACAAGAAGTCAGACTATTTAAGTTTGAATTTGAAGAACAAGGTTGAGAATGGGAGCACATGAACACTATTACTCAGAAGAGAGAATTTTAAACCTGTGGACACAGTCTTACCCTCAATGCAATTTCACTCCATCTTGAGGCAACCATCAAGAGTTGACCAGTTCCATTTATTTTCATAGTCGTAAAAATTCCACAAAATTGTTAGTCTCTGTAAGTGATAACTTTAAAAAGTCAGAGCTTTTGTCTTGTTCTGAGTCATTTTTCCCCTTTCCTCTTTGTATGCCATTCTTTCTGTCAAACTATCTAGTTAAGGAAGCTATATGAGGTATAAGGAAGAATATTAAGAAAAATTTGTTATTCTTATTGTCTTAATTGTAAAGGCAAAGAAAAGAACATTCGACTATTCTACCTTTAGCAAAACCTAAGTTAAATAATGATTTACCTATGTGACTCTCCACTAATTTTCTCTTGCAAATCATCACCCCTTAATTAATGGACATCCCCAAGGCAGTCAACTCAAGCTGTAGCTTTAACCACAGAGGTTAAACAATTCAGTCCTGTTGTTGCTGTCAGAAATCCAAGTTACACTGTACCTTTGTCTAATCAATGGTGCCCTACTTTGGTGGGAGATGGAGGAAGGGACCTGTTGGCAAGGAAACAGCTGCTTCCTTCCTGAACAAGGGAAAACCAGTAAGGTGACAGATGGGCAGAGCAGAAAAGTAGCCAAAAATTGCTCTGGCTCCTGGTTGGCAATAATTTTTGGAACTGAGGCACAACTGAATATTTTAAAGTATATCAACAATTGAGAGAGAGTATTGTTTACCTGGGCGCGCCAAAGTTCAACAAGCCTTCCCACACATTTTCTACATTTGAAAAACTTTTACGTTTGCAGTAGTACAAAGAGCTTAGCCTTAGCCTATGTACAGTGGGCAAAGACTGCAAGGCACTGTCCCATTTCACTTTAGGATTGCACCCAAGCAAATGCACTTTCTGGTTAAAAAAAAAAAAAAAAGGAAAATTTTTATTTTCTCTATAATATAGTTGTATGACTGACTAGAATTACTATTAAAATCTCATTAAAAATGTTTTCCTTAAAAGTTTACTTTTATATACTTAATTTGAAAGGATTTGTTGCAAACTTTTATAATTTGTTCTCTAATCATTCCCCCTCCCACCCACTTCGGTACCCAGAAAACTAAATATCCAAGAATTCCTGGGTAAAACAGACAACCACTAGATTGATATAACTAACGTATTTTTTTTTTTAAGCTGTATAGTTCTTCATCAAATGGAAATCGGCAAACCACTGAAAATAACATTAAAAATTAGTGTGGGCATGAAGTATGGAATTTTAAACATCAGTTTACTATGCTGATTAAGTCAACATTTATATTTTCATCAGAACTTAATAATCCCATAAATAAATAGAGCTCTCAATTATTTAAAAAAATCAAGGGATAACATATGTATTTAGACATAGTAGCAGCGTAAAGATGTATGCTTCAACACACTTATTGGGGAAACGTCTGAAAATATTACTACACTGAATTCAAAGGTATCCGCAGGAACCTGACATAGAAGTTCTCTAGAATAACATCATTTCAGGAAATTTCAAAAAAGAAAAGGGGTCGAATAGGAAATAGCCTCAAATTAATTGACAAAGTTCAGTGTTTGCCCCAACTTGATTATTCTCTCTCTCCACTGCAAAAAGAAAGTCTCAGGATGAGTGAATCACTTAGACGAAAGTTCATCTAGTGGAATAAATGGAGAAGCCGCTTGGGCAGGTGACACAGGAGAGTCGGTGGTAGTGCTGACTTTCGCTGGTGAGTTACAAGAAGATCCGGCACTGCTGCTGTTTCCATCAAGGGTATCCGAAGATACACACACACCAGGATCTGACAGCTGTGCAACGTCAGAAGAAAGCATGTTGGTGATGCCCTGGAAAAATCTCTTTGGCTGATAATCAGTTTCCATTTCACATTTTCTTTTCAATGGTCCAAGAACACTTGGTCTAATGCAATTGATGGGGCTCTGGCTTCTCCGGGTGGTAAATCGGGTCGTTGGGCTGGGAATAGGGCTTGGAGGCAATCCGTTGCTACTTACAAAACTTTGCAAGGATGGCGAAAAACACTGCTTCCCAATTCCCCGAGTGGGTGACGGTGCCGGTGACACAGGAATGAAATCGATGCGCTTGGGGGAGGCGGATTTCTCCACGTCGTTGTCACTCAGGCTGAAACTTTCCTCCCAGGAGTGGCTTATCTGCATTGCGGTCTGCACCTCCCGTTCGTGGACCGTCTCTCGGTTGATCAAGTCCATACCCTCTTCTTGTTTGATCTGGTGCAAGCGGCTGCTGTGCATGCGGACAGGGGAGGCCGGTAGCAGCAGGCCGTGGCGGCTCGGGAACGTTGTGCTGTTCCGCCTGGCGCTCGGCGCCTCGGCCTGGAACACCGGCGAAGTGTCACTGAGGCCGTGGATCAGGGGGGCGCTGTTAGACCTCCTGAGGCCCCCGCCGCCGCCGCTGCCGCCGCCCTCCGCCGGGCTCCCGCCCGTACCCGGAGGCAGCTCCAGGTCTAGCTCCATCTTCTCCTGAGCCATGTCGGGGGCAGGGAGGCGGGGGAGGTGCTCAGTCAGGGACCTAGGATTCCCATTCCCCGCAGTCCAGGGCCGCCGCCGCTGCCGCCGCCACCGAGAATCTGTCAGCGGGCTGGCCCCTCTGCGCATGCGTACCCCTTCGCGCAGGCGCTCGCGATGTCCGTCCTCGAGGCGCCTGCTTTATGCGTAGTATCTGCGCGGCAGTGGTAGGGGAGGGGCGAGGAGTGGTCGGGCCGCTAGTCCGTATATTCCTTCAGCAAATAGCTATTGAGCGCAAACTGGCATTGACGAACGTCAATAAGATTGTCATATTCTGGAGTACATATTTATAAAACGAACAAAGCCCTGAAAGAGAGGCCCATGGTGATGTGGGGCTGTATGACGGGGAGTGGCGCTTGCGAATCAGGGAGGGCTTCCTCGAGGAAGGAACAGTGTCCTGAAATCCGAAGAAGTGGGCGAAATGGGTGCGATGTAAAACTTCGCAGGAAGCGGGAAGCAAGGGCGACCCAGCCAGGTGGCAGGCGGGAACCAGGAGGGGAGGAGAAAGTGTGGCCTGGAGTGGAGAGTGAGGGCTGGCGTGACGTGAGGTGGTGGACCAGACCACATTCTGGTCTTTATCTTGAGAACAATGAAAACTTAAAGGGTTTTCAAGCATGGGTATAATAGCAACTGAAAAGCTCACTGGCCTGCAGTCTGGAGAACAAATACTGGGAGATTAAAACCTTACAGAAAAAAGGCCAGAGAGGATGGTAATTTGCACTAAGGTGACAGTGTGGAAGTGGAGATGGAGAGAAAAGTAAATGAGAACTGTTTAGGTTAGGGGAAAAAGCCAAAACAGGGGATGGTACTGATACTGATTGACAGTCATAGTTCCAGCACAAGCATATGTGTGAAGTATGAAGGATTAAAGGAAAACCAGTAGGTCCTCACATTTTAAAAATAAAAACACTATTCTTGGCTCATGTAATTAATATGAAACCTTGATAGCTCATTAAAAGTGAGTTTATTTGTTCATTTATTCAGTCAAGGTTTTTTTTTTTTTTTTTTCCAGCATACTTACTATGTGCCAAACACTGCTAGGAAATGGGCCCTAGTCTGAGAACTTTTAATTCTTACTGAGGGGAAAATACAGAAATAAACGCAGGCTATTTTCAGATAGTGGTAAAGCCTTAGGAAAAACAAGATGGTGTGATGGAGTACTACTGATAGAAGGCAGCGGACAATTAGAGCTGAGATCTAAATGACAAGCAGCAGCAAGTCACGTGGACATCTGGGGAATGAGTATTCCAAGCAGAGAGAATAGCAAGTGCTAAGGCCCGAGGCAGCCATGAGTTTGATGAGTAAGCGGAAAAAGAAAGAAGGGCAGTGCTGCTGAAGCATAAGAGCGGCGAGTGTTAGCAGAGGGTAAGAGTTGGATCTCATTCTGAGTATGATGAAAAGCCACTGGAGGGTTTTAAGCAGGGGAATGATATTATCTGGTTTATGTTTTAAATATCACTTAGGCTCTGTGGAAAACAGGCTGAAAGAGGACCACAGTGGAGGCAGAAGGATGAATTCAGGGCCTATGGCAACAATACAGATAAGATTCTTGGACTAGGGTTGTAGCAGTGTCAATGGGGAGAAGTAGAGAGACTGAGGCTATGTGTTGAGTTAGAACCAATAGGATTTGCAGATGGATTAAATTTAGATTGTGAAAGAAATAGATTATTCGAAGGGGACTCATAGCTTGTTTTATTTAAACTGGTGAGATGGTAGTATTATTTACTGAGAGAGGAAAAGAGCACATTTAGAGCTGTAGAAATTAAGAGATCTGAAGCAGAAGAACAGAAGGTAGAAAGAACCAACATTTTCTAAGTGCCTACTCCCTGCTAGGTACTTTAAACACTCCATAATCCCACTTAATCCTCACTGCGTAGATATTGTTATGCTCATTTTGTGAAGGAATGATTGAAGTTCAAAAACTGCAAAAGGTACTACAGTCAGTACACGGAAGAACAAAGATCTGAACCAATTTGAATCAAGGACTCATTTTGAAAACCTGTATTGTTTTCTCTGAATTTCACATGGATTAAAGAGAATTTCACATGAATTAGAGAAGGATGGCTAATTCTGCGATGAAAGAAAGGTCTAAAACCAAAGTTGGGAAAGGCAGAAGAAGGAGATAGATTTGGGAGACCAGGCAACAACAGAACCTAACAGCATGGATGTGCAGAGGATGAACAGGAGACACAAATGACTGAAGTTCAACTGTAAGTGGCTGAAAGCATGCTACAAATTATTCAATGAAAACAGGAGAGAGGAGGAAATGTCTACAAAAAAATTAATATTAGGTAAGTACAAAAGAACATTAAATATAGAACTCACTTTATAATACCCACAGCATATTACTGTTAACTTGCATATTACTAAATTATTACCAATGTGGCTCAAATGTGCCAGATATTGTTCATCCATGTCTGGATAAACATAATAATTACCTTTACTAATAAAACACAAGGATGGTGATGAGCCCACAAAATGAAACATCTATGCTATTTGGTTCTTGCCTGAACACACCTATTAGAGATCTTAGCTGGTTTCCCAGTTTCTACCCTTGTCCTTGTAGAGTTGGGGACAGAGAATTGACTGACACTTCCGGTCCCAGCACAAATATTAATACTGACTGAGAGGCTTTCATAACTGTTCCTTATAAAAAGCAATCGCAGTTCTCAACACCAAGTGTACATTCGCATGCCCCTTACTCTGTTTTTATTTTCCTCCGGAGTACCACATGACATATATGTATATATTTTCTTGCCTCTTTCTCTCCTGAGAAGGTAAGCTCCACAAGCGAAAGACCTTTGTTTTGTTCTCTGTTATATGCTTAATATCTAGAACAGGGCCTGGCACATTGTACTCAATAAGTACTTGTTGAATCATTGTGTGAATGCATGATAATGAATGAAAGGATGGATTAATATAGCTTTGTCTAAAAGGGAAGAGAACTCTACTATTTGAAAATCCAGTCTAACAGGCTTTTCTACACTGATTCTAGGAGCTCCATACCTTGATATATTTTTTAAATATCAGGAATATTATTATTATTTAGAGCGCCCTCCAGCCCATGCAAGTGTGTTACTGGAACTACTCATTATGTGAACTAAGAAACTGAAGCCCTAGGTTTTCTTTCTTTTTCAACCATATGCTCATAAAAATTTGATAGAATTAAAATGTTCAGTACTGAGGATTCTAGGCAGTGTTTAATATATTGAGTTACTTACTTCCTTTCGAAGGAATCAAGGACAAATGAGAGAAAATAGCAGCCATAAAATGCAATGTAGCCAGCTGCAAATGAATAATGCCAGAGGCAGGATCCAAGGAACCTCCCTGGCTCACTTCCCCCTTCTGGTTTCACTCCATAAATTAAATACCACTCTTAGTCAAGATTCATTCTCACTCTGAAGCCACAAAACCAGACATCTATTCAATAGTTAAACTTTATTGTGATTAACATTAGATTTTAAAGCAAAAGATATAACTTATTTTTAGGTTAAAAATAAATAGTTTAGGGCCAGGCGTGGTGGCTCATGCCTGTAATCCTGGCACTTTGGGAGGCTGAAATGGAAGCACTGTTGAGCCCAGGAGTTCATGACCAGCTTGGGCAAGAAAGACCCCATCTTATAAAATAAAAATAAATAAACAGCTTAAAAATGAGCAAAACAATATCTAGTATTGGGACAGAGTCCCAATCTAATATCTAATTTATAAGATCGCAATGAGGAATAAGTGGGACTAGAATGTTTAAAGTGACTAGCAGGGAGTAGGCACTTAGAAAAATATTATTACTAGATAGTTTTCTTTTAACTTCTAAGGACAATTTTTCACTATTAAATTTCCAAATATATGACAAGGCAAATTTCCACCTCTGAATCCAAACTGAATGAATGTAAAATACAAAAATGTGTGTATGTGTATAATCTGAAATGGGCTGGCAAATACCTCAATATTCCACATTAATTAGCATCAACAACCTACAGTAAAAATATTGCAGGAAAAACTGTGCTCTAAAACCATAGGAACTTAGGGTTAACTGTTACAACCACTTAGGAAAAATGTTTTGCTGTACCTATTAAAAGAAAATATATTTATAGCCCACGACTAAGGAATCCTGCTCCTGACGATATTACCAAGAGAAATGAGGGCATGTCTACTAAAAGACATGCATGAGAATGTTTCTTGCATTATTATTATTTGTAATAGCTCCAGACTCAAACAATCATAATTATACAATGGAACTCTTTACCCAACAACATGGATGAGTTACAATATAATGTTGAATGAAATAAATTAAGTACAAAAGAATACATACACTATGACTTCAGTGTTATGAAGTCCCAAAACAGCCAAAACCAACTTAGAAGTCAAAATACAGTAGTCCCCTCCTACCCACAGCTTCGGTTAACCTATGCCCAACGTTGGTCCAAAAATATCAAATGGAAAATTCCAGAAATAAACAATTCATGAGTTTTAAATTGCATGCTGATGTGAGTGAGTGGCATGATAAAATCCGGTACCATCGCGCTCCATCTGACCCGGGACGTGAATCATCCCTACAACCAGTGTATCCATGCTGTCTATGCTCCCTGCCCATTAGTCACTTAGTAGCCATCTCAGTTACCAGATTGACTGCTGTGGCAGTGCTTCTGTTTGAGTAACTCTTATTTGACTTAATAGTGGCCCCAAAGCACAAGAGTAGTGATGCTGGCAATTGTAATATGCCAAATAGAAGCTGTAAAGTGCTTCCTCTAAGTGAAAAGGTGAAAAAAAAATATGCTGAGATTGCTAAGATCTGTGGTAAGAACAAATCCTCTATCCATGAAGTTGTGAAGAAGAAAAAAGAAATTTGTGCTAGTTTTGCTGTCGCACCTCAAATTGCAAAAGTTATGGTGACAGTGTGTGATAAGTGCTTAGTGAAGATGGAAAGGGCATTAAATTTGTGGGTGGAAGAGATGAGCAGAAAGCATTCCAATTGATAGCAATGTGTTGCATCAGAAAGCAGTGAGCCTATATGAAGATTTCAGCAAGGGATCTCCTGAAATGAGTGACACCAAGCCACTTACTGCAAATAAGTGATGGTTACACCGATTTGGGAATAGGTTTGGATTGACAAATATAAAATTTACTAGAGAGGTTATGTCTGCCAATGAAGAAGCTGCTGCCACATTTCCAGCAGAGCTGAAGAAGTTTATCAAGGAAAAAAGATACTATCTGAGTGAGACTTCAATTGCAATGAAACTGGCCTCTTCTGGAAGATGTCCAGTAGAATCTACATTGATAAAAATACAAAAGAGGCACCAGACATAAAACATGGAAGGACGAATTAGCTCTAGTACTATGTAGCCATACACATATAGTATTTGGTTTCTGCGGTTTCAGGCATCCACTGGGGGTCTTGGAACATTTCCCCTTGGATGAGCGGGGACTATTATAGTGGTTACCCTTAGGACTGACTGGGAAGGTCTACAAGAAAATGTTCTATATCCTGATCTGTGTGCTAGTTTACACGGGTGTACACATATGGAAAACATTATCAAAATATTTGAAATGTATACACGTTTCTATATAAAGTTGATCTTAAAATGTTCTTGATATGGACAAAACCACCATGGAATGTAAATGGAGAAGGAGAGAATAGGATAAGAATGTATGTACTTCAATTGGAAGGAAGATACCTTATTCAAGCACTAACCAGAAATCTAAACTGGAATGCTGAGCTTCCAAATCTCTCTGACAGACAACAGTATCAGTGGAAGAGAGCTAACTTGACAGTAGAGAGAAAAGAGAAACACACACACACCCCTAAAGTTGCATTTCATTGGGGCCCTAAACACCAGTAGACTCCAGCAACCTCACATAAACTCTGAAGACTTGTCTGAATCCAGTTACAGATCACCAAGAATAGAACCATCAGCTTTTCTTGGCCCTGTTCCCACAGTACCCTTAAAGTTAGTTACTTCTAAGAAAGCAATAAGGAGGAAATGAAGCCCATTTTATTGCCTTTTATTTTCTCAACTGCAAGCTTTGTGTATTTTGTTCAAGCAAAGTCGGCTCTGCTGCCTTTCAGTGGTATCCTCCTAGAATAATTCATGAAATGGAACAGAATTAAAGTAGCATCATAGGAACTCAGCGTGGGCTGTTAGAACATATGTGAAGAACAAGAATTGTATTTAAGGACACAATTCTGGCCACCAAGAACTTATTTGGTTATTCTGATGAAAGAAAATAATAGATGATCTCAGAAATTTACCAACCATTCAATTTACAAATAATTATTGAGGGCCCGTTAAGTACAGACACCCTCCATGTTATCTACCTTCAAATTACTTAATCTAATCCTTAAAACTTCAGAGCAACAGCAAAGATTAGAAAATCAAGGTAGAAGTGTACAAAGGGGCTACTGAGCCCTCTCAACTTTGATAAACTGAAAAGCCATCACACCACTGCATGGAGACATATCCTTCTTGTGGAGACAGTGAACAGATAGAAAGGGGCCTCAGAGACTTGATGGAAGAATCTTACAGGCTAGGCCCTCAGCACAATTCAAGTAAACAAGTAATTGTGGACTGTAGTTACTTTGTTCAGTTTTTTCCATGGGGGACTATAAAGGAAGATATTAAAATAGCCATCTAACCCCCAGTCTCTAATCCCTTAAGTCTTTTGAATAGAATAGAAAACAGGATTGATATCTCTCCTTGTTCCTCACTGTCCATTTTTTGGTGCCTTCTCTTCAACATTAAAACCCTCCTAGGCCATAATCCAAGAGTATAATTGATAGCCCTTTCTTTGGTGAAATGCTGCTCTCTGCCTGTCTGCTATCCTTCCCTTGAAGGATTAATCCATTTGTCAAGGGGGTGGGGGAACTGTTGGCTTTATGGATAATGTATAAACTTTAAAACATGCAAAGGCTGCAAATCTCGTTGGATTTATATACTTGGACCTTTCAGCTGGGTGGGTGTTTGGGAAACTTAAGAGGTCAGTGCATTAGTACACAGAAAGACCACAGCAAAGAAAGAACCAAACTTGGAGTCAGATTATCGTACTTGCAGTAGTGGGACTTTGGGCAAGTCTGTCAACCTCTCTAGGCTTCACTTTTGTCACTTATGAAGCGGGGATGAAGCCTTTTCGTTGTAAAGATAAAATTATGTGGTGTCCATAAAAGGCCTTGCAAACAGTAAAGGCCTATAACAGAGTTCTTTATTCACATATTCAGTGCCATGATCACAAAATGATCCTACCCTTTTTCTACCACTCTTACCAGAAGGCTTCCTCTGTTTTCTTACTTTCAGTTTGATTCTGTGGAAGGAAATTCTTCGTCTTCTTCCCTAAGGTTATATAGTAATTATAGAGCTATACGTTTTCTGTGGTCTAAAAACTATGAATTGGAAGGTTCATATACAAGCAGGCACAGTTTCTGAGTAGGATAATTGGGCAAAACCACATTTCTAAGATCTTTGCAGCAGAATCTGTGCATCTGGGAAGAGAGATGGGCACTGGGGCAGAGAGGCCATCAATAACTAAAATGTGGCTGGATCAGTGAATACTATTCCCTACAGCAAGCCATTTGTTAATCCCCAACAGTAGCGGCTACCCTCCCCAGTAGCGCTGAACTTTTCAATTGGGACTAATCCCAAAGGCTTATTCTTATTTATTCACTTAAAACCCCATTTTGAATTACCGCTGTCATGTCACCATCCTTCTTGGCATACAATAAACTGCAGGGGGACACATATTTGGCTGTGCCTGACAAACAGGTTGAACCCAGCCTCTCTCAGATAAAATAAGAAGAGCAAAGAGGAAGAAACGGAGAGAAGATTCAAGAAGTTTCGGTAGTTACTATTCCTTAAGGTGTGTCTTTCCCTCCACGTAGCTGACATCTAGAGAGATGTTTGGAGGAGCAGGTCAAATGTTCAAAAGAAGTTTGAAGCTGCTGCTGCAAACCTAGAGATTCATAAGCAACATGCCTTAGGGAAATTTTTTGGTTTTAGAAGGTGACAACTTTACAGCCAAGAATTCCTTAGCCTCTAAGATGCTTTAAGATAAAAAGGCATATTACAGAGAGAGCGGGCAGTTTCTTCTCTTTTCATGCAGCTTTCCTTTGAGCTAAATATGACCAGTAAATGCAACAAAAAGAAAAAATATTAAGGGTAGGTGTGTTCTAATTCCTCCTACCCCATACAGATTTATAAACTGAATACAACTGTATTTCAGTATCCACAACTTTTTCAACTGTAGCTCAATTTGATAGTAGGAAATGAATTTTTATCACCCACAGAGTTCAGCCATCTGAAAGTTCCCACTTACTAGGAAACGGTACAGGTTTTTTTTTCTTCACTCTGCTTTTGGAACTAAAAGTCTAAGATAGTAACCTTCTTCAGCCCTTGCAGTTAAGACACTTTTCATCAGACAAGGCTGTCTTATCATTATCATTATCACACCATGGTAGTTCACACCCAGCAAGGGCCTATGTGCCAAGTACCTTGCTAAGTATTTTGTGTATATTAACTCATTCCATTTCTAGGATTCTTACCCTCATTTTATAGATAAGGGAAATGAGACACAGAAAGGAGAGGTTAACTAAGTTGCCTCAGGTGACAGTAGAGGAATTTGAGCCCAGGGGTCTGGCTTCAGAAGCTGAGCTCTTAATCATCATTCCCTATTGACACACATGAAATACAACTGGGTTTTTCCAAGCTGCCATTTTCAAGGTGTTCCAGGTTTTCTTTGAAGACTGTTGGTGGAGTTGAGGTATACAGGATAGCCATTCTGCTTATCAGAAAGATAGATGAGGGGTCCATATAATTGTATGGGCTTACAGATACTAGCGAGTTTATAAAATTAAGCAATTAGTAAATGCCCTATTTGTCCCAAAGCAGTTGTGAAAACTAATGCAAAGGGATAGAACCACAACATGTCAGATCTGAAAGGGACTTTAGAAATCACCCTCACTAACTTTCATCAGCAGAGAATCTGAGGTTCAGAAGGAGCCAATGATTTCTTCAGGGCGAAAAAGGCATCCAAGAGAGAGCTAGGATGGTTGATGAAGTCTGTAAGGATTGCTCCCTAATGTTTGATCTCTAGATTCCTCTTTCACTTCACACTCTTTCTCTATGAAACAGCAACCACTCCCATGGTTTTAACTATGATCAATATGCTGATATCTCTCAAATTTCTATCTCTAGATAGGGCTGACATCTCCAGACTGTCATAGTTACTTATGAGACATTTCTACTATATGTTCCACAGATTCTTCAAACGCATCTACACATGAACTCAGTTCTACCCCAAACCCACTACAGCAGCAGTCCCCAACCTTTTTGGCACCAGATCAGTTTCATGGAAGGCCATTTTTTCCATGGGATGGGGTGGGCAGTGCAAGGGGGATGGTTTGGGGATGAAACTCTTCTACCTCAGATCATTAGATTCTCATAAGGAGTGAGCAACCTAGATCCCTCAAATGCACAGTTCACAATAGGGTTTGGCTTCTGTGAGAATCTAATGCTGCCACTGATCCAACAGGAGGCGGGGCTCAGGCAGTAAGGCTCGCTGGCCTGCCACTCACCTCCTGCTATGTGGCCTGGTTCCTTACAGGCCACGGACTGGTACCAGTCCACGTCCCAGGGGCTGGGGACCCCTGTGTACAGCACTTCTTTTGAGCATAAACTGCACAACAATCTCTCCAGACAACCAAGTCAATACTCAAATTATTCTAGATCCTTGTCTCCTTCATCCTTATTTTAACCCTGAGAAGTCGGACCCCAACAAGGTGCAGGAGGACTGGTGGCAAACGGCAGGAAAAGAGACGAAGAGAATCATGCCCCTCCTTAGGAGCTGAGCTTTTTAATTTGCCACTCCCCTTCCTGAGGGAGAGGAGTAAGTATAATGAAGTCGGAGGCTTAGCTAATTACATAGCACTGGACACTTGGGATACCAGCTTGAAACAGTGATTTGACCTGGTAGTGGGACATTTTATTGCCTAAGAGTGAGCAGAAAGAAAGGTTCTTGAATTTTCATTCAGAAGCCAGGGAAGACCTTTCCCCACTGAATACATTTATAGGAAAGGGCAAAAACAAAGAGTATTTCTGATTATATTCCATGAGTGCTGCTTGTTGCATAAAGAAGGACAGAGGTCACTTGTCAGAAATGCTGAAGAAATAACGATTGTGGATTTTTCAGGGGTGGGGGCAGGAACTGGTGATCTGGAGAGAGAGCTCTAGTAGACAGCCTAGGAAAGAAGGTGTGGAAAACCCAGATGAGAGGAGCCACACCGTAGGCAGGTGGTAACAAACTGGAGGCAGTGAGATAGGCTATGTTTTCGAGAATTTGTCTAATTCAAATTGACAAAGTATTTTTCAAGTTCCAACTGGGTACCAGGTACCCTGCTAGGCATTTTCACGAAGAACTAGAGGAAAGCAAGCAATGTCATGCCACTGTGACAGGCCATGGAAGTGTTCTTGAGGACAGAATTTCCTTAAACATTTGTTCTTTCCCCAGAAGTAACTAGAAGTAAGAAAAATACCGATGATACAAAAGGAAAGACAGATGGAACCAAAACCCTAGAGTGTATTGAGGGCACAGAAGTAAGGGCAAAATTGACCAGACGCGCTGGCTCAATCCCAGCACTTTGGGAGGCCAAGGCGGGTGGATCACGAGGTCAGGAGATCGAGACCATTCTGGCTAACATGGTGAAACCCCATCTCTACTAAAAACAAAAAATTAGCAGGGCGTGGTGGCAGGCACCTGTAGTCCCAACTACTCAGGAGGCTGAGGCCGGAGAATGGCGTGAACCCGGGAGGTGGAGCTTGCAGTGAGCTGAGATTGCACCATTGCACTCCAGTCTGGGCAATAGAGCGAGACTCCGTCTCAAAAATAAAAAAAAAAAAAGAGCAAAATTATAGGTTATAAATATTTATTTATTTGAAGTCTATAAAATAAACCTTAGCTTTAGATTGGCCAAATCTGGGGAATTACATTGTTCTTTTCTCATAAATAATAGCTAGTTACACTTTCAGTGTGCTGCTTATGTTTAACCCAACCCATCATTAACAACATAAAAAACATCTGCCCTTCTGCAAAAATGAAGGGAAAATGCAATTAATGCTACTGCTTTTCGAATACCTAACAAATCTGGCCATCAGATGTAAAAAAAAATCACAGTATAAGTGACAGTGAAAACCTGTCCCATTTTTCCTACTTAATTTGCTCTTGGAAAATGTAAAATCGAAAGGCTCAATTAATCTTAATGATATGTCACAGAACAGAAAGATCTCCCTGGGCTAAAAAGCATTCTGCACATGCCTCAGAATTCAAAAGAAGGAATGAATTGAGGAAGATGTAGACAATGGTCAGTTCCCCACAAAGATGGCCTCTCAATCTTCTTTTTCAATTTTTAAAATAATTTTTCAATTTAAAAACTAATACAGGGGAACTAGGGATGCATTACTGGGAATAAACAAGTTGTACATTTACTGAGGCTAACATTTCATCATTTGTTCAAATGCTTCCATGGCTTTTCCCAACAGGGCAACTATGACTAGCTAATTTCTAAAAGTACTGTTGTATGACCAAGAGTGGAGAAGGTTTGCCCGCTATCTTTACTTTATTATCAGCACCAGGGGTTTCTATTGAAATGCCTCCAAGGGCCAACAGATAGATAACTAATGGGTGACAGCACTGAGAGAATAGAGCATTTGCACTTAACAGACTGGAGAGACCGAGGCACCTAAGGGTGGCTGACAGCCACTGCTCAATTCCACCCAACAGTTGCCCTTGCAGAAATGGATGCCATACATTGCCCAAGCTTCTAATTTTTTAATAGAGGTAAAAAATCTAGATTTTTTAAAATGTGGATGCTCACAAATTGTAGATGTTCAACTAAAAAACAAATTTAAAAGTAAAACATAGGGTAGACCTAATCAAAAGGTTCTAAAGGCTGTCTTAGGCTCTGAGGACAAGCTGTGATCTCTGACAACCCATTCTTCTCTCTCCTTACTTTACAGTCTGTGCCTTCCTTCCCCAGGACTGTGAATTCCTCTTCTGCCCCTTGATGATCACTGCTCCATAAAGCCCTTTGTCATTTTTATTTATACCCAACTCCTGTCTCTGGCTACATGGTCTCTGAGAAAGGGCAGCCACTGTGTCTTATAGGTAAAGTGTCCTGCAGCGCTTAGTTGTAGGGCCTAGTGTATGTCACATACATATGAATGATGGTGGAAACTTCGGATCATGTATACATCCACTTTTTCCTTTTCTCCCCACTTCTATTCCCACCTGCATAGTTGTAACTAGCCATTCATCTTACTGATTTTTCTTGTTGTTTCCAATAATTTTTCAGTCGATTCTTTCTAGCTGTGCAGTTGAAATATCTGCAAATAATGTTAACTTTGCAACTTCCTCCCAATATTTATGTCTATTATTTCCTTATCTCCTGACTGGCACTTTCCGTGTAAGGTTTATAATTTCAGTGAAAGTCGGTATTCTTATCATATATTTGATTTAAATGGGAGTGCATTCTACTTATTTTACTAAGTTTTAATTTTTTTCTTTTTATTTGGGAATATGTGTCAGATTTTTTTTGTTACCATAAACTTATTTTATTTATTCCTTTAAAAGTTCATTTTAGTGGTATATAATTTAGTGCAATAAAATTCACTCTTTTAAATAATACAGTTCAGTTAGTTTTGACAAACTTGAACAGTCATGTAACCACTGCCCAAATTAATGTACTAGTAGATGTTGAATTTTAGTATTTTTGGCACCTATTAAGATGACCATACAGGTTTTTCTTTTTTCATCTAATATGTGGACTAGATTCTCCAAAATTGAGCCAAGCTTAAATTCTTGTGATGTATCTACTTGATCATGGTATTATTTAATGCATTGCTAAATTATTTCTTTTTCTTTTTTTTTTTTTGACAGAGTCTTGCTCTGTCACCCAGGTTGGAGTGCAGTGGTGCAATCTCGGCTCACTGCAGCCTACGCCTCCCAGGTTCAAGCAATTCCCCTGCCTCAGCCTCCCGAATAGATGGGATTACAGGTGTGCGCCACCATGCCTGACTAATTTTTGTATTTTTAGTAGAGATGAGGTTTTGCCATGTTGGCCAGGCTGGTCTTGAACTCCTGACCTCAAGTGATCTGCCTGCCTCGGCCTCCCAAAGTTCTGGGATTATAGGCGTGAGCCACAGCGCCCGGCCTGCATTGCTAAATTCTATTTGATGGTATTTTATGAAAGGGTTTTACATCAAGATTGATCTGCAGTGTGTGTGCACATACAGGCACATACCAATGCCAGCTCTCTTTGTGAAATTTTGGTACTAAGATCATTCTGGTATCTTAAAAAATCTTGAAAGTCTGTCTTTTGCTCTATACTTAGACAAAGTTGAAATAGTAATGTGACCATCTGTGAAGTTTACATGGGGCACTCTAGTTTATACTGATTCTCTCAATTAAAGCTCCCTTCGATAAACTACATAGTTGCCCTACTTAATATCAATATCCCTGAATGTTTGAAGAATTTACTGGGGCCATCTGGGGGCCTGCACTTTGAATTTAGAAAGCACCTTTTGATAACATTTTCATTTCTTTCATGGTTACTGACTCTCTCTCCTGGCACCACCTTAATAAAGTAAATTTTCCTAGTACCACTCACTTCACCTGTCTCCATAGTGTTTCACATAGTACCTAACAATATTTTTTGGTTACTTCTCCTTTTTGATATCTGATGTTCTTGATTTTTACTTTTTTTGGGTAATAAAGATATATTTATTTATTGTAAAAAAATTTTTAAATACAGATACATAGAAAAAAATGGTTGAAAATTACCCACAATCCCATCACTCAGAAATAATTACTTTTGACATTGTAATAAAAAGCATTCCAGATTTTTATCTGTGTACATACCTACCTATCTACATAATGCAATGTTTATTAACCTGCCCTTTCCATATTATATGTTGTGAACACCTTTTCTATATCAGTAAATATAGACTTACATCTTCAATTTCAATGGCCGTGAAATATGGCTATTCAATGACCTTCTTATATATATTTCTAATAGGGAATAAGCAGCTAGGTTAATTTTTTTCAACTATTTTTAACAATGTTGCATTGAACATTATATAAGATCTTTGTAGGTTCATTTTGTTGGACAGATTATTCAAAGTAGAAGTGCTAAATCAAAGATAGATACATTTATAACAATAGTTTTTGCTTATGAGATGTTTTTATTTCATATATAAAAAAGCAGCAAAAAACAAAGTAAAAGTTTCCTGCAATCCACTATTCAGTGGTAGCCTCTGTTAACATTTTGTTATAGATATCCACCAAGTCTTAGTGCACATTCTTTTTTTAACCATATTATACATACCAGGTTGTCACCTCCTTACCATATTATGCCATCTTTTCCTACACAGTATCATTCTATATAGCTACAAGGTACTCAGTACCTTGATTTAATTTTCTACTAATGGATTATCTACTAATGGAAATTTAAGGTGTTTCCAATATTTGAGATTAGAAACAATGCTATCATGAATATCATTGTCTTTATTTTTTTGCCCCTTGTCCAATTACTTCCTAAGGTTAAATTCCCAGCAGTGGAACTCCTAGATCAGAGGATATGTATAGCAAGGCTTCTTGTAAACACATCACCCTTGAGAAAGTCTACATCAATTGACATTCCCAACAGATCTGACTGTGCTTGTTCTCCACCTCTGCTTCAACCTTGGTATGATCATTCTTCTTAGCCTTAGACTTAGATAACAAAAAGTGGCACTTTTTTGTTTTTTAAGTTTGCACTTTTAAAAGTTACTAACAAATTAGATATTTTAATGTGCTTTTTGGTCCTTCTCAATAAATGGCAAATCACTTTCCATAATCTATTAGTATTTCTCTAAACACAAAATAGCCATAATAAACTATATTTGTTTCTTAAATCTTAGGTCCTATTTTGATGGAGAATTTATCTTAAAAGAAAAAAATGCATGCCTTGTACATTTAAAAATAGCTCTGGCACTTCTGCTTGGAATTTTACTTTAATCCAAATCAGACAAGAGAGAACGACCATTTTCTCCATGTTGCATTAATAAAAATTTGTACTAGGCATCATTATGAAATATTTGCTAGAACACAGAATTCAGTACAGTACAGGTACACCCTCAAATTTCCAGTGAAATATAAGCATTTTAATAAATATTTTATGACACAGTTTCATCTCCAACTGCTCCATGGAAAAGACCATTAACATGTTACTAGTGGCAAGTTCTGTTTCATCACAATGCCAACATCTGTAATGTTTGAAGTATTAAAAATTAGAAGCGCAGTTTTTCTCAGAGCTTTCATTTTTAAATAAGCACCCATTATAAACAATTGTAACTGATTTCCTTTGGAGTAAAAACATGGTAAACACTCACTTTAAAAAAAAAAAAAAACCGGTTAAGAACGAATGACCTGCAAGTGAATTCAAGATAATGAGCAGTGATTGTAGCATTCCATCAAAGCATTTTTGTTGAAATGCTTTAAAACCATATTCGGAATGCGTGTTCTAAAAGGCAGGGATTTACATGGGCCTTCTCCACTTTTTAAAAAAAATCAGTTTTATTTTAAAATGCAAATGTCAAATATGCTTAAAATGCTTCAGTATTTTAAATAACCATCACTAAAGAAATCAAGGTAATTATAATTTCAAACATAAAATCAATTTTTCTTTGCTACATTGATGTTTATGGTTAAGAGACCACAGAACGAAGGTGAGGACAAGGAAAGCTTTAGTTTATCACCTGTAACTAGCATAAATTCTTTGTCTTTGCTAGCATTATTACTTTTTGTTTTGACAAATTACTGCCTAATCTGTCTGAGCTTACAATGCTTGATAGAATATATAAGGTAACATTATAGCATTAAACAGTAGTATGAAAATCCAGTAAAATAAATGTTTATATCCCTAAAGCATTCAGTAGAAAGATACCCAAATTCTAAAGGCCTACACTAGTACCTTGATGAGTTAAGTTTATTATTACACAAATATAGCAACTTCATGAGACAAATGTTATACTCCCAACTCATTCATTGAACTACAGGTCCTCAAACAGAATGGATCTCAAAATCTAGTGTAAAAGATGATTAAAACAACAAGTTAGGAAAATAAGATGACATTTAGAAGTGGAAATGCCATCCTATGTAATCAATAGTACTGTGAATTCTCCCACAGTGGATGGGCTGAACTGAATATCCCCAAAAATAATGTACTGTTTAGGTGCTGAATGCAATGAATAGATGAACACTATGGAGACCATTTATTGTTGAGATTAAAGTAAACCCCAAAATATCACCAAACAGCAGCCAACTTTAAAGAAAATCAAGATGAACTGGCAAACCACTGACATCTCCTGAAAGCATGCTGAAACAAAGGTGATGATTCCAAAAAAAAAAAAAAAAAAACAAAGAAGTTGTAGTAGAGGGGTGTCCAAAAAAGGGATATCTGTAAAAGGAGAGGGAAGAGAAAATCAGAGTGTCACCAGCATTTCCAGAGAAGGTCCCAACCAGGTCCTGTTTCTCATCTCTCTAGCAGACAAGTAGTAAGTGAGCAAGGCTAATCCACCAGCCTTTCAAAGCATTCATTTACATTTACTCCGACTCTCCTCATCCTCACTTAAGAAACTATTTGATGTTCACACAGGAGCTCAAGGAGATTTACCAATTCATGGGAAGGAAATACACCACCTCATTGCCATAATTATCACAGCATGCTGAGTGGTTTCTATTTTGAGTGTAAATTGATAAAATGGCATTTTTCTTCATCAGTCTCTCTAATGATTTCGAGTAGTATGCATCAATTCATGGGGTCTAATCAGCCTTGCCAAATGATGACACGGAGTTTATAAATCTACAGAGCTGGGAATTGTATTATTTTTTAATATCCTTCACAATTTCCCCAGCCAACAGTATTACGTCAAAACTCCTTAGCACAGGCTCTGTAGCCTTTGCCTAATTTTTCAACCTCATGTAATATCATTGTGATCATCATCATTGTCTACAATGGCAGCTGACATTTGTTGAGTGCTTTTTATATATCAAGCCTAACCTAAGCATTTTACTGATGACATCTCATTTAAAACAAAACCCCATGAGGTAGGTAGTGTTGTTTTATTGCTCTTACTAAATGAGGAAGTAAAGCACAGGAAGGTTAAATGCTTTGCCTCATTCACCTGCCCACATGAATCTCACACTTAAGTCATACTCAAATATCTGCAAGTCTTGTAAATGTAGTATGCTTTTGCATACCTCTTTGCACAGGCTGCTGGCTTGGCCCAGAAAACCATCCAACTTTTTCTTGTCTCACCATTTCCTATTGATCCTTCAAGACTCCGTTTGAGCAAAGCTTCCTCTGAAAAACCCAGATATCCCAGTCCATCCTAAGAAAAGTCAGATGCTCCCTTCTTCTGTGCTCTTATTACCGTATGTACCCATTCACACATAACATGAGTCTGTTTGTGAATCTGTTCCCCACTGTGCACAGCCTCTCTCATAGAGAATGCCAGGGTCCCTGCATAAGGCCTCATATTCTATAACTACACTACTCCAGAGGGTACCACTCATATAGACTATAGAGTGAGGAAAATGGCAATACGTGGAGTTGCACAGTATGGGAGCTCTAAGGATAGTATCCCCATTGTCTTCTAAAGGAAGTGGCACATCGCATACACTCATAAACGTTTCTAAGTGACTGAGTGGCTGAAACAGAGACCACAATAAATGTGAAATGGAACTTAACCATTGAGCCCTCTTAACCAATTTATTATCCTCCAAATCAACACTTAATAAGTGCAAGTCTAAATAATACCATTAACCTAAAGATAAGTGTTAGTTCTGCTGCCCACTGTAAGTACACTCAAAAATCTCTGGTTTATCCCTTCTATATCAGCTTCCTGTGCATTTTCTTTAAATGTTAACAATGAATTTTGAAGATTTCCTTCTCAGCCTTTGATAATGGCATAATTAATCTGCAAATAGATGTGGCATTTCCAAAGATGCAAATAATTACAGTGAGAGCTACACATAAAAAATCTACCCAAGAATGGACTGAAATGCAAATTAATACAGTCTAATTTTTTCTGTTTTAATGAGCATGTTCACTGTGGGCATTATGCATCTGTATTCAGAAAAACAACATTCCACGACTTTCAACCACCTGCTCAGCAGGGAGAAAAAATTGCACAATGAACTTTGGCAGACATTTATGATATTTTTTATTAGAAGTAAAAAAAAATTAAGCTTAGATAATACATTCTATTTCTTTTAAAAGGACACAGTTTCTATCTTTTTGTGGATAGGAACATGATCTTAGGTAAAAGAACCTTCTACACATAACCAGCTTTAAGAAATAGCTGGAGATTGTGACAGCTTTCCCTGAAGAGAATCTCTTCAGTTAATCCAGGACATTACTTAGCCCTAATTTTTTCAGTTGATTCCTGCCATCCATTAACTAATTCAGAGTGTGAAAAGGGAACAGAGGAAAATAAATTACTAGCTCTGCAATTATTGGTTAAAACTTTAAAAACTCAGAAACATGGCAATGTGATAGGCAGAAAATGACTGCCAAAAGATGTCCACATCCTTACCCCTGGAAACTGTGACTATAGTCTATCACATGGCAAGGGGAATTAAGGCTGCAGGTGAAGTTAAGATTGCTAATCAGCTGACCTTAAAATAAGATTATCCTGGATTATGCAGTGGGCACAGTGCAGTGACAAGGGTTCTTTCAAGAGGGAGGCGTAAGAGTCAGTGTACAAGTGGTATGATGTGAGAAAGACTTAACTGGCTATTGCAGCTTTGAAGATGGAAGGAGGCCATAAGCCAAGGAATGCAACCTAACTCTAGAATCTGGAAAAGGCAAGAAAAGGAATTCTTCCCCAGAGCCTCCAAAAGGAAGGCAGCCTTGTAGACATCTTAATTTTAGTCCAATGAGATCAATTTTGGCCTTCTCACTTCCAGAACTATAAGGTAATACATCTGCATTGTTTTAAGCCACTAATTCTGTGTAAATTTGTTACATCAGCAATAAGAAATGAATACAGGAAATTTCACCTAAGAGAAGAAATAAATTATTTCTATAATCTCTAAAGCATGTGAATATTTCTTCCCCCAAAGGAGAGCCAAGAGCTCCAGCAGACTACCATATCTTAATGGTCATTGCCTTCTCTACCATAACACTTCACAGCAATTTTATAGCAGTGGTCTGAAATATATTCAAATTGGTATGGAATTTTGAGGCTTTGTGCATACAAGATTCATTCCATTTTACAAGAGCCAGAGAGACCTCAGAGAACATCTGGTCAACTCCAGGTAATTAATGTGCATATGAAAACATCCATATCAGAAGGCTTGGGTAATACTATACTCCAGGCCTCACAGCTACTTAGTTGCATAGCCAATATAAGAATCTTCATTCTCTCTCTCTCCAATTATTCTCCAATTCCTTATGCTACTAGTAACTAGGATTAAATGATATACATAAAACTAAAACTAAAACCAAAATGATCACTATCTGCCAGATTGCAACCATCAGAAAATATGTATGTGTTTTTATGAGGTAGAACATGTCAACAGGAAAATTTGAGAATAGCACTCTTTAGAATGAAGCCAAAAATACCTTTCCACCCCGTCAGCAAGGCTTGGCTGAGACAGACTTTGGCATATGCTCATTTATTTTTAGCATATTTGTGAGCTCCTATGTGTTATTATGCTAATACTAGGGGCAGTACTTTAAGCAAAATAGTCATGGTTTTTTGGACTCAAGGAGCTTACAGTATGGAGGTGAGGACAGAGAGATAAGCAATGGGGTCTTTATTAGCTAAATGTTAAACCACAACTTAGAGGAAGAGTCCTGCAGAGTGAGCTGGCCTTCATGGTTTGTCTCTGACTCATGGACTATCCCAAAGTCCTAACAACTAGATAGGCCAACAACTCACTCTGAGAAATGTGGGTATGAATTCTCCTTTTCACAGAACTCCAGCCTCAGCAGCTAAAGAGAAACACCACTAGACACTGGTCATAGATAACTTAACTCCCACGTTTCACTGTCCACCTCCATTGCATTTCTTTGGAATAGTTCTGTTTGTTTGTTTGTTTGTTTTTTTCACTGAGGACATCTGTTGGCTTCAGGTTGGAATGTATGGTTAAAGTAACTTTTTCAAAGAAAGAGTAGTTTGACAACAATATTTTTAGTTCTGATTAACTAGAAGTAGTTTTTATTGATTTGTGAAAAGTACTAGGTAAAGCAATGACCCATCCCAAAAGAGAGCTGTGCTCATGGCTGAGTTACATGAACTGTGCCACAGAGCTGAGCTTGTAGCTAGCCACAGATGTTTTGCACACCAAAATTGTTTTATATAGTATTACTAAATTTAATACATTTAGCTCTACATTTGTTACCCTTAATAAACGCTAATCCAGATCTCCTAATATTTTAACTAATATGAAAATGCAGCTTCTGACCAACCCTGTTTGCTGCTTGAAATATTTCTTTTCATTTTTCACAAAAGTCATACCTTAGAAGATTGCTGTCTGATGGAAATTTTAATGTAAGACATACAAGTAATTTAAATTTTTCTGGTAGTCATCTTTTTAAATATACAATGTAATTGGTGAAATTTTAATAATGTATTTTAAAACTCAGTATACAAAAAACATTTCAGCATGAAATCAATGTAAAACGTAATGAGATTCCACATTTTTTTCTATTGAGTTTTCAATATTTGGATTGCAGTTTATACTTACTGCACATCTCATTTCAGGTGTTAAATTTTCTTTGAAAATATTGATTGTATTCATCCATTCTGACAATCTGTTTTTTAAATGGTGTGTTCAGAACATTTATATCTAGTGTACTTTTTGACATCGTTGGATTTAGGGATGCCATTTTATTACTTGTTTTCTGTTTGTTTCTTCTGTTTTTCATTCCTCAGTTTCCCCTTTCCTGCCTTCTTTTGGGTTATTTGTATATTTCTTAGTATTCTACTTTATTCTATTGTGTTTTTTTCACGTTTTATAGTTTTCTAAGTGCCCTAGAGATTACAATACACATGCTGTACTCAATTTTTAACAGTCTACTTAGAGTATCTTACCACTTCAACTGGAATGTAAAAACCTTAACACCCCATAAGTCCCCTTACTTCCTGCTTTATGCTATAGTTGTCATATATTACATCTGCATTCATTGAAAACCTCATCAGACAACACTTGTTTTCTTTCAACCATTATGCATATTTTAGAGAACTAAAGAGGAGAAGATTAATCTAGTGTATTTATCAGATATTCACCATTTCTATTTTTCTGCCTTCATTCCAGATGTTCTAAATTCTTTTCTGGCATCATTTCCCTTCTGTCTGAAGAACTTCCTTTAGCAATTTTCTTACACAAGGTCTACTACTGGCAATGAATTCTTTTAGTTTCCCTTCATCTGAGAATGTCTGAAAGTTCCTTAAGGATATTTTTGCTGAATATAGAACTCCAAGTTGACAATTATTTTCTCTTAGTAGTTTTAAAATGTTATATCACTTTCTCCATGATGAGAAATACATAGTCATTCAATCATTGTTTCTCTATATGTAATGCATTATTTTCCTCTGTTTTCAAGATTTTTTATTGTCTTGGGTTTTCAGCAGTTTGATGATGATGTGTTTTGGTGAGATTTACTTGGGTTTGTGTCTGGGGTTTTATGAACTTCTTGAATCTGTAGCTTTATGCCAAATCTTGGGATTTTTCAGTTATTATTTATTCAAATCTTATTCCAGTACCATACTTTTTTTCCTGTCTTTTCTTGGGGTTCTGATGCCATGAACATTAAATCTTTTATTATTATTCCACAGGTCCATGAGGCTCTGCTTACCCTCTCCCCCTAATCCTTTTTCTCTGTTGTTCACATTGTACAATTTCTGTTGAGCTATCTGCAAATTCACTGAATTTCCTCTCTTTCATCTCCATTCAGTTATTGAGCCTACTTAGTGAGTTTCAAGAACTATGGTTACTGCATTTTTGAATTCTAAAATTTTAATTTGGTTCTTTATATCATGTATTCATTTGCTGAGAATTTCTTTTTGTTTCAGAAGTGATTGTTTTTACTTGTTGAGCATTTTTATAACAGCTGCTTTAAAAGTCTGTTAGATAATTCCAACATCTTTGCCATTTCAGTACTGGCCTCTGTCAATTGTCCTTCCCCATAAAAATGGGTAATTTTCCTGGTTCTTCATATGCCAAGTAATTCTGGGTTGTATCCTAGACATTTGGAACACTCTATTACAAGACTCTGGGTTTTGTTTCAATCCTACCGAGAATGTTGCTATTTTTGTCTTAGCAGGCAATTGTCGTGAATAGCTTCAGGCTTCAAGTTCTAAACCTCTTTCTGTGGGTTATGTTTCCAGCATCAGTGTAGTTTTCAAAGCCTTTGTAGAGACTTCCACTTCTGGCCATAATGAAGTAACAGGAACCAGATTTACCCCTCTTTTGTCAATTTGGTGGAACTTCCAATTCTGGTCATTTCCCCTCATCATCCTGCCACTATTTACTTTTCAGGGTCCTCAAATAGCTGCTTCATGCATTCTATCCAGGTTTTATAGCTGCACTCAGTGGCAGAGTCAGAGTAAACTGTTTACTTCATCTTATCTGGAAATGGAATCTTGTGACTATATTTAGATTTCATAAAATTTGCAGTTGAAAAAGTAGACGCATATACCCAGTTGCTCCAAACATACGTAAATGTTTTCTGATAACTAAATATCAGTTTTTAAATTAAAAATAATTTTAAAATCACATATTCAGTCACCCTTTAAAGGGCTTAGTATCCACACATGGTTAGAGCATTCTTAGAAAGTCATATTAAAGAATTTACAAGAGACAGCAGGAGTATAACCAAAGGTCTAAAACAAGCATCCTCCTCTACTGACTCTTTCAGAGAGAAAGAGGTAGGAACTCACATTTTTCAAGGCCTTTTTTTTTTTTTTTTTTTTTTTTTAAACATAATGAAGCCCCCTAGTTCTCTTCAGTCAGGATAAACCAGAGCTAAGTTTAATGAAAGTAGGTCTCTGAAGTTTCTCCTATCTGAGTTTTACTACCTTGACCAGTAGTGCCAACCTCTTTCTTTTAAGCCACCTTCCATGTCACGAATGTAATTTTTTATTGAAATTCTAATCTTGTCTTTTAAAATAGAAAATTAAAATTCTAGAAATGTACTGCCAAATACTATAGCCACTAGCTACTAGCCACATGCAGCCATTTAGTATTTGGTAAGCCTATAACTGACAGGGTGAACTTTAAATTTTATATAATGGTAACTAAAGTTTTTAAAAAACTGATGCTTGTTTCTGTTCTTGGGAAACTGCTAAGTATGTTGGAACAACTTGGGAATGTGAGTCTACTTTTTCAATTATGAAAGTTATGAAATCTAAACACAGATTAAGTATTTCTAATGAAAGCTTCGTGTCGAAACTGGTATGTGCTATAAGTGTAAAATATACACCGGATTTGGCAGATTTAGTCTGAATAAAAAACAGAAAATATATTAATAATTTTTCATAGTTGATTACATGTTGAAACTATATTCTTGATATATTAGGCTAAATAAAATATATCATTAAGATTAGTTTTACTTGTTTCTTTTTACTTTTTAAATGTGGATACTATGAAATATAAAATTACATATGTGGCTCTCATTGTATTTCTATCAGACAATAATGTTCTAAATGTCTTCTAACGATTGAGATACATACAAGTATTTTAAGCTGAAATTCTAGAAAATGGAAATATAGGCAAAAATATAAGATATTTGTTGGGTGCAAAGAAGAAATGATAGAGGAACCATGTAGAGAGAAGAATAACATATGTACACATTATCAGAATCCTCAAACAAGGTGAAAGATAAAAGAAAATTCTTTTCTAATTCTCTTCATTTTCAATTAATTGAAATGCAAAGATGATTAGGACAAAAAGATGTTCAAAATTACTCTTTGCAATACTATCTTTGTTTGTTGGTAGGCTGTTAATTTACAGATGACCTTGTAAAACAAAAACTGTAAACGAAGAATGAATACACAGACTGCAGACTGCATAGCAGCTACTATACATTTTTAGACATCTATTTTTTCCACAAATGTGTCAAGCTGACAAAATAAGAATATAAGCAATTTACAAACTCTTCACATTAAATTCTAATTCAAGCTGTTCCTTTTTGGCTTTGGAAATGGAAATGGATCTGCTATAAGTTTCTAGAATTAATATTACACAACGGAGGGAGACATGCTGACCTGTCAGACGGGGCGGGCAGGGGGGGACGTTTAAAAAATATTTACGTGAAATAACACATGGCCAAAGACCCTTAAAAAGTCCCTGGAATTTGGTCTTAGGAGTAAGACAATTTATGCAGCCTCCTTCTCCACATGGTTCTTTGTGCACAACAGGAATGAGTCTACACTGTTAAGAGTCTGTAATCAGTGCCAGACGACTGATCAAAGATGGCAAAGTAGGGCCAGCTTTCAGAGGCCACCCAGTTGCTGAAAGAAAAGGAACATTTTCTTCAGGTGACCTTAAGCTTCCTAGAGGTCAGGCAGGATGATCTAAGCATTGTTTTTCAGGCTGTCTGAGGACACCTGGATAAATGACTATTTGAAGACTGTGGGTGAACCATGCTGAGTTCATCCTCTGGCTCCACCCATTTGTAAGGTTGCACAGACCACCTCTTACTTCAGATTCCCACAGCCCAACTAGCCTAAATAAGTTTAGTTTTCTTATTTAAATGTTCCACCATCTAGGAAAAACACATGTGATTGCAATGTTTAGAAAAAGGACAGTATACAAACCGGTATGTAGTGTGATAGTAATTACTCAGACACGAAACAACTATAAATACCAACAGTGGTTATCCCTAGTAACAGGCTTATATTCCCTCTATTTTTCAATATTTTCCACATTTTAAGGAGGAAAAATCTTGTATTACTTATACAGAGCAACTTATTATTTGTATGAGGGAGCAGTAAGAAACAAAAAGGGTCTATATCTATGAAAGTACATGAATACATTTTGAATTAGTATCTTCCTTTGACATTAGCACCTAATACATTTGTGATATTTGCAAACTTCCTGTGGTATCAGTAAGCAGAGGTATACTCATAAATGTGCTTTCAAGGTGCCACGGTGCTATCCAAAAACATAGATCAGTAATAAAAACAAAAGTGGATTCTTTAGGAAAGCAGTCTCCAAAGTTAGAAAACAATAAAAGGAAAACATTTCTTTTTTGAAGTACGAGTGTAAACTTCAACCATTCAGTTACACTGTACATCTAAGGTCTTGACAATGCTGCATGAAAAATTAAGGCTTTACATTACATAAATGTTTGATCTACTTTCCTAACAATTATGATGCACTTCAAATTACTTCTTACAGATCTTTCAAGGTTCAGCAAGGCAGAGAGAGAAGCACAATCAAATATATTTATTTATTAGATCAACTGGTCACTGTTTAGACAGAGTTCTAGGTAAATATAGGTGCCATTTTCACAGAGTTCAACTGCTATATGTCAAGAAGATCACATATAGATAACACGTTATTTAAAGAAAGAGACTAGCACTGCCAGAGTACTATAGGAAGAGAACCACAAATCATTCATGATAGTGAAACTATACTATAGTGACATTCTCTTTAAAGTCAGGAAAAAAGATGCCTCCTATAACCTCTGTTATTTTAATATCTTTCTAGAAGTATTAGCCAAAGCAGTAAAAATTACAAATAATGTAAACTGGAAGATAAAATTATTATTTGGAAATGAAACGATAATCCACTGACAACATTCAGTAGAATCACCTGAAAATAGAATCAGAGCCAATACGCAAAAATCAATAGCTTCCCTAATTTCTAGAAACAGGTAAAAAATACAATGGGGTAAAAATTCACATTCATAAAAGAAAGAAAGAGTATAAACAAATAGAATACATTCAAAAGATAGGTGTACAGAACCAACATTAAAAAATCATGGCACCGGCCGGGCGCAGTGGCTCACACCTGTAATCCCAGAACTTTGAGAGGCCGAGGCGGGTGGATCACGAGGTCAAGAGATCAAGACCATCCTGGCTAACACAGTGAAATCTCATCTCTACTAAAAATACAAAAAATTAGCTGGGCATAGTGACGGACGCCTGTAGTCCCAGCTACTCGGGAAGCTGAGGCAGGAGAATGGTGTGAACCTGGGAGGCAGAGCTTGCAGTGAGCCGAAATAGCGCCACTGCACTCCAGCCTGGGTGACAGAGCCAGACTCCGTCTCAAAAAAAAAAAAAAAAAATCATGGAACATAAAAAAAGATTTAAATTAATAAAATGATTCACCATCCTGCTGAATGTTAAAGCTTAATTATAAAGATGACAATGTTCCCTCAAATAAACGTAGAAATGCAATGGAGTTACAATTAATATCCCACTAGCAGTTCTGTTTAGAAGTTGACAAAATTACTCTAATGTTCTTATAGAAGAACAATCATGAAGAATATTCAAGAAGGGCCAGGCATGGTAGCTCACGCCTGTAATCCCAGCACTTTGGGAGGCCAAGGCAGGTGGATCACCTGAGGTCAGGAGTTCGAAACCGGCCTGGCCAACATTGCGAAACCCCATCTCTACTAAAAATATAAAAATTAGCCGGGCATGGTGGCACACACCTGTAGTCCTAGCTACTAGGGAGGCTGTGGCAGGAGAATCGCTTGAACCCAGGAGGTGGAGGTTGCAGTGAGTCAAGATTAGGCCACCGCACTCCAGCCTGAATGACAGAGTAAGACTCGGTCTCAACAAAAATAAAAAATAAAAAAATTTTGAAGAAAATGTGGGGGGAAATAAACCATATTTAACCACACAGATAGAGCCTGCACAACTAGATATCAAGATGTGTTATCAAAATGTGTCATAAAGCTATAGGAATTTAAACCTATTCTGTTCTTACCTATTCTGTTCTTTAAAATGTTTTTTTAAAAAAGGCTAGAATTCAGTATACAATTAATATGGCATTTCAAATTAATGTAATAAAAAGATGGATTCTTAAATCAGTTTGGCTAACTGGCTATTCATTTTGGAAAAGATGAAGTTAGATCCCTACCTCTCAACCTTATACAAAAATAAATTTCAGATGCAATAAGATATAAATGTAAAAAATGGAACCACAAAAGTACTAGAAGAAAATTAAGGTACAATTTATTTAATGGTGGGATGGAAAAGACCTATCTCTGCATGCCAACAGCCAAAATCATAGGGAAAAATATTAGATCTAACAACTAATCTCAAGAGATTAAATCTTTCAGTTTCACAAAACTGAAAGGCAAGCAAATTGAAGGAAATATCTGCATCATATGGCAGAAAGAGAGTTAAAATTTTAACCAATAAAAAGTTTTTGTGAATTAACTTCAAAAGCAGAGCATTCCATTGAAAATAAGCACTACCCTTCTCATCTAATAGGTGAAGTAAGAAAAATCCAGAGAAGACTGACTAAAGCATACGTTGGTAACTCCTGGCAAAAGATGAGATGAAATCTGGGCTTTGCAGTCCCCTAGAAACATTATTTTTCTGCATTATCAGGTTGCCTAAATCTAAAAAAAGAGAAAGGAAAAGAAAGAAGGAAGAGAAGGCGCAAAGGAGACAGCAAGGGAGGGAAAGAAAGAAAACGAAAGGGAGGAAAAAAAAAAAGAAAGAAAGAATAAAAAGGAAACCAAACCATATTCCAATGGCTATGGCTGAATGAATTACCTATGCATGTTTGTACACATGTTAAGTTAAAAAGCAATCTCCTGCCCTTGCACTAACTATGTAAGTGACCTAACTTTTCGGCCTTGTTGCTCATCTTAGAGCAAGCTGAACTTGAAGATCTCTAACACTGTCCAGTTCAACCCCACTTGCATTAATGTATGACATTATAAAGTTATGGGCAACTCAGAAAACAACCTACATACAATTCAGTGAACATTTATTGGGCACCTAATATGGGCAAGATACCATAATAGATACTGTGGGGATATAGCTTTGGCCTCTACTTGTATAATCAATCTATTACCATAAAATTCTGGAGCTGGAAGAACTAAATTTTATAAACGAGCAAACAAGCATGTTGGATATACTGAAATATAAAACCTTTAATACATTAATAAAGTTAAAGAAAATGTATTCCATATATATAACATGTTAAGGCTATCATACTCTTTAACAATTCTTTTAAATAATTAGATAGGAAAATAGGGAATCTGAGCTTGAGGTCTAGCACTGTCAGAAATCCATTTTTAAGAAAATTATCTGAATTCATATAACAAAAAATTAAGCATTTTAAAGTAAACATTTAGTATGTTCACAATGTTGTGTAACTACCTCTTCTGCTAGTTCCCAAACTTTCCTTGCAGTGCAGCAATGAATTCAAGATGTGCTCCATCCTTGATCTTGACCATTTCCCAATGAAGCCCATGACTCTTTGAGGAATTTCTCAATTCACTTAGCGTAACTAGGCAACTCATTCTATTCTAAAATCATTTAACAAATGTCTATGTAAATCTTTACTAACAAAATGAAGGGCCATATAATTACCCAGAAAAGTCAATCTCTGGAGTCATCTATGAGAATTACAAAACTGCATTTTTAGTAGCTGGACTTTTATTACCTAAATTACTCCCTGCTTCTATTCTCTCATCTCAGTCTTTGTGAAAGTTTGCACAGAGTATTCAAAGAGTGTCCAAGCCCAAGCTCACAAGAGATCAATTCATAGGTTCTCTATGCAGACCCCTCTTTGGCACGCAAGGTTTATGCAAGAAATGTTTGCCTATGAAAAGTTGATAATTATAGGTATGCTTTAGAAAGAAATGACAATTGCCATAAATATTTCCATAGTACCTTAGAAATATGCTTTTATGCTAATCATAAAATTATAACTGCCAACATTTTCTGATAATTTATTATGCTCTTGACACAAGTCTATGTGCTTTCTCTACGTTATTTCATTTGAATCTTACAACAGTTATAAAAATACTGAGGTTTAGAGGTTACATGACTTGCCCAAAGTCATCCACTTTACAATAACTACCAGGCATACTTCTTCCCTGAGACCACACTGCCAATAATGATCCCTGAACCGTTTCTATAAAGAATTCCCACAGCAGCTGGGATAAACCAAAGCCACATGGCTTAATTCTGAAAGGCACTCCCAGGCAGTCTGTGGGGAAGGAGCAAAAGGTTCACCACCTTTGAAAGACTTAGGAATTCCAACCATTAGTCATCAGCAGAGGTGCATCAACAAATACTGGTTTCAATCCACGTCAAAGATGTTTTCATTATCCCCATGAAAGGATTAAAAACGGTCCCCTCTAATATCACAACCTGCCCCCTTGTGCCACCTTCAGCACTCCCAACCCCCTTCCCTAAACTGCTGGTTTCCCATAGTCTCATCACTATCTAAACACTCTACCATTTACTAATTGATTGTGCATATAAGTATTCTAGTGTGCTAGAATGCAAACTCATTGAGAACAGGGATCTTCATTTTATTCACTGCTGTGTCTCCAGTGTTTAGAGATATAGTGGCCTGGGTCACAGTTGAAGCACGTTCCTCTTCCTTACAAAAGTATATGATGGTAGCTATTCAAATCACTTTCTAACATTTCACCAAAACCTGCTAAACACTGCTAAATATTTCACACATTTGAATGGAGACACTGATACATTCATAAGTGAATGCAACAGCTACGTCACCGAGGAGAAAGCTGTAATTATGGAATAATAGAACTATCACTGACAGATGGAAGGGGTTTTGCTTGTTGTTACAGCTTATCCAGGGAATTATATAAAGAGTTCAGTGAGTTAGCATAACTGACAGGCAACCTACGCATACAAATCTTGGGGAGCTGAAAGGCGAGAGGGGAAGGCAATGAAGGAAGGATGTTTAATTTCAAAACATATGTGCATCTTCATAATAGAAGTTACTGTTTGGAAAATGTTTTCAATGGCCATTAATTCTTTAACAGAAACTATGGAAAACAGTGTGACAAAGTAGTATGGCAGAGCATGGGTTAATAATCATTTTCCTGCATTAAATACTTTGCAATTTGCCAGGCACTGTTCTGAAGCCTTTACATATATTACATCATTTGAATATCCTTACAACAACTGTGTGATATAAGGACTGCAATTATTTTATAGATAATGAAACTGGGGCTCGGAGAGGGTGTCTAACTTGCCCATGGCTACACAGCTACTTAGTGATGGAGCTGGGATTAAGCTGTACTTAATTTGTACTCTACCTTGGTGTTTCTCAACAGGGTGTAGTTTTGTCCCCCAGCTGACATGTGGCAATGTTTGGAGACATTTGTGGTTGTTGTAACTAGGGGGAAGGAACTACTGGCATCTAGTGAGTAGGAATGCCACCGAACATCCTTAGGGCAGAGCATCGCCCCACGACAAAGAATGTTCTGGTCCCTAAGTGTCAGTAGTGCCAAGGCTGAGAAACCCTGCTCTCAAATTCTTCACCTCTGTACTTAAAGCTTGAGAAACACCTTTGACACAGGGACTTCTGTCCTTTTTAGGAGGAAAACAAACTGTAACATGTGGTTACAGGTGGTCATGTTACCTTATAAGAGAAGTGCATTCATTTCCTGAGGCTGCTGTAACAAATGACACTAAATCTGGTGGCTTAAAACTATGAAAATTTATTCTCTCCCAGTTCTGGAGGCGAGAAGTCCAAAACCAATGTCACTAGCTGAAACTGAGGTGCTGGCACGGTCATGCTCTCTCTGGAGGCTCCGGGGAACTCTGTCCCTCACCCATTCCAGCTCCTGGTGGCTGCCAGAATTGGCACTCCTTGACTGGTGGCCACATCACTTCACTCTCTGCCTACGTCTTCACATCACCTTCCCCTGCATGTCCCTCTCTGTCCCCCTCTGCCTCTTTCTCATTAGGATGCCTGTGAAACATTTAGAGCCCACCTGAAAATATAGGGTAATCCCCTCAAAATGCTTAATTCAACCACATCTACAGAGACTATTTTTCAAAATAAGGTAACATTTACAAGTTCTAAGAATTAGGATGTGGATATCTTTGGGGGACCGTGAGTAGACATTATTATTTCCATTTTACCATGAGGGAACTTCAAGTCATGTGCCCAGGACAAATGGCTAACAAGTGGTAGAGGTGGGGTTTGAACCCAGTTCTGTCCACCTCGGACGCTCGTTCTTTTTTCTTTATACATTGCCACCTACAGAGGCTAGAGAAAAGATCTGAAACCTGGCCGGGTGCGGTAGGTCACGCCTTTGGGAGGCAGAGGTGGGCGGATCACCTGAGGTCGGGAGTTTGAGACCAGCCTGACCAACATGGTGAAACCCCCTCTCTACTAAAAATAGCCGGGTGGGGTGGTGCATGCCTGTAATCCCACTACTCGGGAGGCTGGGGCAGGAGAATCGCTTGAACCTGGGAGGCGGAGGTTGCGGTGAGCTGAGGTCACGCCATTGTAGTGCAGCCTGGGCAACAACAGCGAAACTCTGTCTCAAAAAAAAAAAAAAAAAAAAAGGAAATCTGAAACCCAGCCTCAGAGTGGGGCCTACTGGAAGAAAACTACAAATCCAGGCATATTCTAAGCACTGTCTATAAAAATCATGACGGCACAAACTTTCGTGATATGAGTGTCTGAAGAATACAATCACCTGTAATCTTTGCATAGAACTGTCTAGAGCCTTCTTCCTGAGTCTAAAGTAAAATGCAGCAAACTACAGCTATAACTACACATGCTTCTTTAGCATTTGTACTTTATTATGGACTAAAATCCCACACTTGCTGTGAGAAGAAGTCATCGCCAGTGGAGAGAAGGATATGGTAGGCCTGTGTGTCTGTGGGGATGGAGTTTCCATAATCCCAGAAATGTTTTGATATTAAAAATATTGGGCATTCAGCTGTAAAAAGGAATGAAGCACTGACTCAAGTCACAATATGGATGAACCTTAAAACATTACGCTGAGTGAAAGAAGTCAGGCATAAAATGACACAGATTGTATGATTCCTTTTATGTGAACTACCCAGAACAGTTAAATCCACAGAAACAGAAAGCAGATTAGGGGTTGCCTCGGGCTACAGGGAGTGGGGAATGGGGAGTGACTGCTTAGTGAGGATGGGGTTTTATTTTGGAATGGTAAAAATATCTTGGAACTAGATAGAGGTGGTGGTCACCTCCATTTTTCATAGTAAAATGGTTAATTTTATGTTCTAAGAGTTTTACCTAAGTAGATACATAAATGAGGCCTCAATGCTAAGCAGACTCTGGGATGGACAATCCATTTCTTTACAATGTAGTGTTAAACCATATTGTGGATCAAATTCTAGAGGAGTGGCTTCTAGCTAAGATATTATGATTTGATATGACCCTGGACAGAATATGTCTTCTAGTACTCTACTTTTTGGATTATGACAAGAAGGTTTAAAAAACAGCAAGTCATACAATTTTAAAATTCACTTCTAATTTTTTAACTAAAGTAATAAGTACTTGCTGTAAAAAGAAGCTATATTATGCCAAAATTTATAGTAAAGTAATATCTAGAATAAAAATTTTACCTCCCACTCTCCTAAAATTAGTTGCCTACTTGTATTTCCTTATAACAGAGCCAGATGAGATAATAAAATAAAAGTGCTGTGTTAACTCTGAAGCATATTTCGAATGCAAGGCATTATTATGAGTGTAAATAACAATACTCATCAAAAAGACAGCACAAAGGAAAACACTGCCATGTTACAGTGTGTACTTTATAACGACGCACTAGTAATAACTAACCAACAAAATTGGTGGTCTATTATTTTACAATCAACAGACAGTAATTAAGCAACAAACTTCAACTGCTGCAGTTTCGATTTGATAATAACCAGATAGGACACACCAGAAGAATGTGCATATACGAGATAAGCCTCCTCCTCCTCCTCCTGAAGCAAGTACACCCAAGTAGTCGCCCAGGGAGTCTAGACTGCCCCCAGGGCCGTATATGGAGTAAAACTTGTTAAGGGAGGAATGTGAAATTCTCTGACTTGTGGCCAGAGTTAGGACCGTCTATGGAGTAGGCAGCGAAAGAATGAGAGGGAAGGCGATCGCCAAGCCTAGTTCAAGTCCAATGCCTTCCTTCAGAATCCAGCTTCTATTCCTAAGGAGAAAGACATTCCCATAGCCCGTGAACCCCCAACTGTGTGGGCCGAGGGCAGGGATAGGTCCGGTGTGAGGGGGTGGAGGGAGGCTATGACAACTTTGGGGATCTACTACCTGTAAACATGCTGCTCTCATGGGGCTGCATCTTGAAGAGAATTTCTCTTGCTGTGTACCATGCAAGTTAGATTCTGGGCTAGGAACTAGTCTTTCCGTTCCAGCCTGAGGCCAGGCTGCTGCCACCTCGACAGGATCTGGAAGTGGTAAGCCAGGCCTTGCTGCAAGGCCAGAGGACAGCTGGACATGAAGGACTGCAGGAGAGGCACAAAGAGGACAAGACCAGAAGAGAGATGGAAGTGCTGAGCTCTGGGCCATGCTTGCCATTAACCCCTTAGATAAAGTTATCTCACAGCTAACTCTCCTTAGTGTGGGTATCTGTAAAACGGGGTAGCACCTCTGCTCTCCTTGCCTCAAACTAAATTCTTGTTAGCAGAGAGTGAGAGAAAAAGAGCCAGAGCGAAAGAGAAAGTGAGACAGAGAGAGGAGAAAGGGGCGAGGGGAGATGATAATGAACAGAAAAATATACCAAAAATTAAGCCTTGTCTCAGTACTTCCAAAACTCTGTGTATGCCATATAACTAAGAATCTGTTTGTTAAGAGTTAACACATTTTGGGACGCCAAGGTGGGTGGACCACTTGAGGCCAGAAGTTCAAGACCAGCCTGGCCAACATAGCAAAACCCAGTCTCTACTAAAAATACAAAAATTAGCCAGGCATGGTGATGCATGCCTGTAGTCCTGTGAACCCAGCAGGTAGAGGTTGCAGTGAGCCAAGATCACACCACTGCACTCCAGCCTGGGTGATAGAGCAAGACTGTGTCTCAAAAAAAAAAAAAAAAAAAAAAAAAGAGTTAACACAAAAGAAGAGAGACATTTGGCAAAAGAGCAGCTTAAACAAAGGTAACTTTTTAATTCATGCTTTCATTCATTTATTCAACATATATTTAGTGAGCACTGGTTGGGTTTCTATTACCGAATAAAACAGACATGAATTTTCCTTTATGGGGCTTACCATTTGGTGCGAGAGTAAGACACTAAATAGCTTGTATAATTTATTTGGAAACATTATCATTTATAATATAAGATGTACTGTGAGGGAGATAAAGGGAATTGCAGTAAGAGAAAATAGAACATTAGGGGAGATCTACTTAAGTGGGGTTTGAGCAAAGAAGTCTTTACTAAGGAAGGAACATTTACGAATCCTAAAGGAACAGAAGAAGCTGGCAACACAGAGCAGGAGCAGGCAGCAGAGAGGGAGCTTCCTGGGTGGAAGATTCAGGTGGAGCACAGGTCCTGGAGCAGGATGGAGGGCAGGAGAGGAAGAGGCTGGAGCGAAGTGGACACTCCTATCTACTTCCAAGAGCCTTTTCTATGCTGTGTGTCACGTGCATCTCTAAGAGCTAAGGATAAGCCCTGCTTCCCAAGAAGGTATTACAGAACGTCAAAATGGGAAGTGTCAAACAAGCCACAAAGATGGATGAGATACCAGATTCCAAAGTGAAGTGCCAGGCCTAGATGTAGTTTTTCAAAGAACATAGCCCAAAACCTTTTTCACTGGTCTTAAACCTCTTATCTACAGTGAGGCTACAAGTAGGCTGGACTGTTTGTTGGTGGCTAAAAGGAGAGAATGTTTGAAGCAAGCAGGCTGCAGTCCAGTCTGGTCCTAGCCTAAAGGATTAAGCTTAGGAAGAGATAAGAGTACCTGCCCCTCCCTGCTTCTCCCCTTTCCAGCCTAGTGAGGGGGCTCAACAGGACTACCTGGAGAGCATGAGGCTGTTACGATATGGAAGGCACTGTGACCTTGTTTGGGACTTCTGCTTAAGAAATCTGAAGAACTGGAGAGCTGGCTGGATGCTGACGGATAAGCCAAAGGAAATGACAGCTGCCCTGGGAGCAGCCTGCCCTCTCCCAGTTGGTGGGAACAAAGGAAATGTGAGTGTTTCCCATGGACCACACCATGAGCATATGTACAGGGTATATAATAAGGTCTTCCCAACAAGAGCCACCTGGACAGCAATAGAACCCAGCAGACAGGAGTATGAATGGATTGGTGGGCTTTCTAGAGACTGTGGAAGGAGTCTGCAATTAGGCTGAAGAGAGTGTAGCAGCCCCAACAAGGAAACTGGAGGTGAGAGGCCCCCAGAGACAAGGTGAGAGGGTATCTCCAAAGAACCCATAAAAGGCTCCACAAGTGAAAGAATCAACTCTAAAGACCCACAACACAAAAAGAGCTCTCCTATGATACCGCCTGCCAAGTAAAAGCTTTCCTACACTCCTGCCTGTTTCCCACCCAGCCCCTAACCCCAGTCCAGAAATCATAGCTACTGAGTAAGCAAGAGAAAAAGCCTCCAACCACAGCCCCCTCTCCCTGCAACAGGCCCTAGCCAGGGGAAGGGGAGCAGTTATAAATATGAATGAAGTTGGAAGCTTTAACTATCCCATGATACTAGACATTTTAAGTATCTGGCAAATTAAAGTGGGGTTTTTTATTATATATGAGGAATCAGAATAGCCACATGATATGTTTTCATCCAAAAAACAGGGGAAATGCTTTCCACTGTATAAATATTAATGGAAGAGTAGGAGACTTGATGAAGTTGTTTTCTGATGGCCTCCCATGAAACCTATTTGTTCAAGGCAGATTATACATAGAACCCCATTGTGCTAGCACATCTCATGGAAAATGTACTTTCCAAAAATGAGGCCTGGCATGCCCCAGCTTGAGGATGAAGATCACTGTGGTTTGTGGGTACACCTTGTAACACGGTCCATCCTTGGCCAGGCCATGCAGAGCCTTCAGTATCTATGGCAACTGAGGCTACGGACCTCCTGCATACATCAGTGGTTCTCGTTCTTACACCTTCCTCCTTTTTCAGGAAGACAAATTGTTTCAGGAAGGAATCCCTATCACCAGGAACCTCCACCAAGCTCAGCTCTGATCCTCCTGAAACAAGCTGTGATTGACTTCCCAATATTGCGCCTTATGAGTCTTCTTCTTAGATGTCACCCTAACAGGATTCCCAGTACATTCATCTGGCACCCAGTTGAGAAGGCCAGAGCCTCAACCCATACTCAGCAGGAAACCCAAGGAGAATCAATGAAAGGCCAGGGGCCTCTTTAACTCCACCCATTCAATCTCCCATTGTCTTAGTGTCATGAAAAGCAAGTCTTAACACATGCAGGGCAGTAAAACATGACATGGAATTCATCTTCAGTAAACTGGCACTTTGGTTAAGCAAATGTGGAAAAGTCAACCGCCACAGCATCCTTGTATGCCAGTGGGTTTTAGCAAATTAACATACTGACCAAGTCTTTCTGATATTGGAAATATTGCTTACCAAATCAACACCATGTGACAGGGATTTCTCCTCACACATATACACTGTTCTTATGAAAGCTCATTCAAAGCTGACATTAAAAGACATTTTAGGCCAAGCCTGGCTCATGCCTGTAATCCCAACAGTTTGGGAGGCTAAGGCAGGACAATCACTTGAGCCCAGGAGTTTGAAACCAGACTGGGCACATAGCCCTAACTTTACACTAGAATAAAAAATTAGCCAGGCATGGTGGCATGCAAATGTAGTCCCAGCTACTCAGGAGGCTGAGGCAGGAGGATTGCTTGAGCCTGGAAGGTCAAGGCTGCAGTAAGCTATAGTTGCACCACTCTAGCCTGGGCGACAGAATGACATCCCTGTTTCAAAAAAAAAAAAAAAAAAAAAACAACCAGTTTTGGTATTTGGGCTATTTTTAAAATGCACATCAGAGGATCTGAAGGTTTCTGGGCCTGCTCCCCACTAGGTTCCGAGCTTCTTGAAGACAGGAACTATGTTTCATCCACTTTTGTACCCTCCTGGGGCCTAGTACAAAATCTGATATATATGTGGGTTCATTCAAAGTCTGATAGCTGATAAGTGAGTGAACAAATGAACATTCTGGCTCATATTTTCAGTTAGATTTGTGTGAACACTATAATTAAATCTGTTTTGAAAAAGAGAGAAACCTGCTATCCATCACTGTCGACCACTCTATTCTCTACAGACCATTTTGAGTGTGTTTATTTGAATCTTGTAGTCAGATGCTATAGTGTTCTTTTGTGTAAAAAATTTTCCTGGGGTACCTCTTTCTATAGGCTCCTGAGGCCACCCCCATAGATGCCCATTCATACCACTCAGACACAGCAAAGATCCAGCATGGTATTGGGCTCCATCAAAGGGAATCAATGGGTATCTCGAAGGGAATAATACTGCTTTAAAATATGTATTTTCAAAAGAATTACCTTTCACCTCTCTCCTAGAAGGACCTTTGGAGATGAAGCAGAAAGAGAAAAGGCCCTCAAATGCTGAGAGGTATCAGGCACAGAGAAAGGTCAGAGGACTGGGGTTGGATGGCTCTGCAGTCACATCTCAGCTCTGCTGGGCCTTGGCTTCCTTATCTGTAAAATGGAGATAATAATGCCTACCTCAAAGAATCACGGTGAGGAGGGGAACAAGTGAATGTATGAAGGCTCTTATTATAGCCCTTGACACATAATAAGGGCTCAAATGGTGGTTAGTTCTACATACAACGCAAATTACATACACCTATCTGTATATTTAAAGATAATTTTGTGTCTGAGTGGTCCACAACTCTCAAAGGAGCTGAGATCCAAAACTCAGCTGTTTAGAACTTGGAATGCACTTTCCCATGGAAACAGTGCTACAAATTATAGAACTTAAGAATCAGAAACCAGATGACCTTATAGTACATCCAGAGATGTAGTAAAACTTCCCACTAAATGTAGGATTTCTTAATATAGGCTCTCTGGTGTTGAAATTCCAAGCAAGGCCACCAAAACCAATGTAACCCATAATGTCACTGAAACCACATGCAAGGAAACAAATAATAGTGGAAAACAATTTTTAAATATTCAGTAATATTTCAGCTTCACATGTTCTTCTAACCTTAGCTAAGATTATCTTCCAATTCTGAAACTCATATAGAAGTGAGGAGACATAAACTTCTTATGAGTAGGGTCATGATAACCTACCCTGCTTCTCCCCACCCCCAACAACTACCACCCAAATCTTCCAATTAGTAATACGTGATAAGGGCTCTATCAGCAGCATCAACAAAATGCAATGGGCCCATGGAGAAGAAAGTGATAACTGGGGGGCTAGAGAGTGTGAAGATAAATGCCAAAGAGAAGAAGAGGTGAGGCATGAAGGAGGGAGGCAGAGAACAGAAAGAACAGGCTTGGTTACCAAGTTTCCCTTCTTTATTCCCTTGCTCAGAGTCAGCCCCATCTCATCTGGTTGTACACAAGCAAAACTATTTGTAAAGGTCATTCCACAATGGATTGGTGGGCTTTCAAGACAATTCGAGATACTGTTTGGTCACATGCTAATGTCATTTTTTAGGGGTCACCCCTCATCCTCCACCTTGATCCCTGGCCATGGCAGTCTCTACCTATGCAGTGACAGCAAGAAGGCAGAGTGCTCTGGGATATTTCTACTGCTTGTTCTCTGGAATGAAATCAACTGACTGTACTTATAGCACATTCAGAAGCCAAGGGTGCTTAGTTTGGAGAGTGCATAACATTGTCTTCAATACGGAAAATTTCAAAGAAACTGCAAAAGTGACCAAGGAAATCTAGTTTTGGACAAAAACTCTAAGTCCTACTCAGATGACATGGGATAATGTTAAATGAAACAAAAATCAATTTATGAAAAAATATATGATTCCAATTTTTGAAATGTATGTACACACACTGTTTTAGGCTTTCTTAGATATATCTGCTCAGAAAAAAGGAAGCTAATGCTCCAGAACATGAACAATGATTTTATCTGTGTTAGAGAATGAAAGAGTATATATTTTTTCTTCATAATTTTCTAAGTCTGGTTAAATGGGTAATTATATAAAAGTGGGTAAAATGGCATTTAGAAATACTAATTTGAGATTTTAAAGCTAAAAGATTTCTTAGAAATGACCTGATCTAAAACTTCCCCCAATCCCTCTCAGGTTTGTAGGTAAAACACCCCTGGCACACCGACTGCCTTCTGAGCCTGAAGTCTTACAACTCGAGGATAACTAGCTACATCATGGCTTGAGCTCAGATCTTGTGACATTTATGGTCTGTGCCACTCCCATAATATCACGTTGCCTAGAGTCAGAGACTAATAAACTTCATAAGGAAATACGCCATGAGGAAGGCGCAAGCCTTACTGTGCACACCTACATTTCTCACTAAATAAATAGTTGCCTTTGAAGCATATCATAATTTTATGACATGCAAACAATTCAGTTGCTAAAGGAGCTCCAGTGATTTCATCAGAGCTACTGAACCAGAGTCGTAGTTATGAAGTTTGAACTCCTGCATTGCCTAGAAGACCTCTATCAGAGAGCTTCACGAGAAAAATATATTAAAAGGCATCTCTGTCCTCATGCTAGGTATCTCTGTGATTATAGAGAAGACATAGGTTATTTCTGTCTTCTACTGTTGTGAACTACACATATAACAGCCACTTAACTTCCATTGAACCCAAGAGACTGAAGAGACCCATTGTACCATACTGTATTAGAACTACTTAACATTTAGTCAGCCCAAAAACATGTATAGAAATGAGATAAACTAAAAACACTTTCTGAAAGTATCCATGTCCCAAAGGCTTTAAGTACTTCTATTTATAAAGCCTTGTTAGGAGCTATGCAATATCTAAATCTTACCAAAAGATTTGTCCCAAGATCTTCCATTTCTTCATGGAGAAAATTCAGACATTGGATGCAAACACACGTATAGCAGAGCCTTGGGCCGCACAGAAGTGGCTTCCTGTTTTGCTCCATTTATCTTACTGGTAGGGATTGGGAATGCTTTCTAGGCAAAGGGTGGGGAGCTGGCCTATCAAGGACACAGTAGCAGGAAGGACAGGCCGCAGGTAGTGAGGTCAAAGAACTGTTTTTCAGATAAGCAAAGAGACTCTACACCTGGTCACAGCCACAATGGGTAGTTTGTTTCCTGCCCAATGTGCTAACCAGGAGCATAATACATGACCCCAGGATGTACCTGTGGCTGGCAGACAGTGTGCAGGAGTCTGGGCAATACGTCAGTCTCTTGGGTTCAGCAGTAGTAAGCCTAGAGTAAGAACCTGAAATTAGCTATGCAGGTCACATGAGTTTAGGACAAAGCCTCAAGCATGCATAGGCACAGCAGAGAAGAAAGTGCCTGAAATGAGCACTGAAAGCGTGAAAATGCTGCCTGGGGAGAATTCTCAGTGGAAGGAGCTAGAGGAGAAGTGCAGGAAACAGGAGGCAGAGAAGTATTGCAATCTGAGATATCACAGGCTACAAAATATTCCTCCAACCAAAATTACTGTGGTATTAAGGGAAGCCCTAAGAAGGAGGCTGAAATTTATGTTTAAATATAAATGCTGACTTCTTAAATATTTTAAAGTTTTAAGGAAAGAATATAATGTGCTAAAGTGGCCTCTTGTCTTTGTCAGTCAAAATAAAGGTACCCAAAATGGATCAAGAACTATACTACTACATCCCTCAGTCAAAGATCTCCAACTCTGAGAGGTTAATCTAAGTATATAGACAAAAGAAGCCAAAGGCTAGGTTGTATGAAGATGTACAAATGTTGTGTCCTATAAGAGCAGAAAATAAAGAGTTGATGATATCTGAGGACTGATAAGGGGAAAATCAGACTAAGCAAGAGTAAATTGAGGCACAGGAAATATTTTAAACTCCTTTACAAATGATAATGTGAAGATACAAAATAGGAAAATAAAATATGAAGTTTAAAAATTCAAAATTAAATGGTCATAAAGATTACAACGGAATCAAAATAGTGGTGCTGGGAAGGAAGCTAGAGAAACAGTCGATGATCAAATGCTGACGGTGGCCAGGATTGTTCAGGATCGGCTGATGGAGAATGGAGAAACTGAAGGCCAGACCCCATGGTAAAGCCATGGGGAACATTTTTGGCCGGTGAAGAGGCTATAGGCTCATCCAGAAATATCAAGGCGTGGGCCTGAGCCCCCCAAAAAAGAAAAAAAAATGTTGACCTTCCTGAGATCAAAGTGGGCTCAAGTACACTGTTTGAAACTTGAAATGAAGCATTGAAAATGTGGATAGTTTAATATGATCCTGAAGAAGGGTGATCTGAAGGAACTTGCAGATTAAAAGAAAAGAGGCCCCTTCTCAGAGAGGGCCTGAAAGGGTCTGTTTAAGCTAGAAATATCTGGAAGGGTCCATTTAAGAGTCTAGAAATTTGGCCACACTTGCCAAGGGACATGAGAATCAAGTTGTACTGCCTGATATCACATGACAGCGGGAATGGGGCAAAGTGATTAACTTCACCCCACCTCTTGTCATCTCCAGCTTTCAGATGATAATATGCAGACCCAAGAAAGGTGATGCCAGCTGCTGGCCCAAGATGACAACTAGTTTATGGTGGTGACAGGAACAGTACTCACATCTTTTCCTCTCAGTCCAGCAATTCTTTATTATAGCATGCTCTCACAGCAACCATATGTAGGTGGACCCAGCATTCTCCTACCATACACGAATTAACCTTAAAAAGTCATTTTCACTATACAAATGTTATTGTTTTTATTTTTAATTGGTGAAATTCAAGAAGGCCAAAAATAAAGAAAATCAATTGTTGTTTCAATTCTAAATACAACCTCATTTTAGAAGTTCTCATTATTTCTGTTAAATGTATTTAGTTGGTGTTGGCCTATTTTCATAGTTCATATTATGAAGATTTATTCTATAGGTTTATATCATTAGCCACATAAATATGAATTTTTAAGATTTCTATCCAAGTTCTAAGGACCCTTCTTCAGTTTGGGGCCAAGAAAACCCTAAATACCTGCCACTGGAAACCTCTTTCTAGGCCAACAAACACTCAGTCATTACCTATGTTATGGCATATGAATAGAATCAGCTATGAATTTATTGCATTATTCTGTCATCCTCCAAACATCTCTCTATTATGTGCTTAAGGAGAACGGCGAGAAATATTTGTCAAATGCTTTGATGTCTTTGGCATTATCTTCCAATACAGAAGCCCCTTTTATAAAAGAAAATGTGACAACTGGTCACTACACATTACTAGATTTATGCTGGTTCCTAAGGATCAATGCAATCTCTTCTCTGGACTATTAAATAATTCATATGATGGTAGTCCAGAAATTTTGCAAGGGTGCATTTCATACATTGAAAGTTTTAGGAATTCAACTTTGTCAAAAGCTACATAGAACAACATTTGCATATCTCTGGTCTTCTGGAACCTCTGCCACTCTCCAAGTTCACTCAACAATCACCAGCAATGGCTCAAAGATGATGTCTGCTAACTCCTTCAACCCTGCTAACCCTGAGATACAATCCACTGTGTCCCAGAGAGGTAAATGCATTCAAATTACCTGGATTTTCTTTCACTGTCATCCAAATCCCTTTTAGTAACACCCTTTTCATTTTGGAAATAATTTCCTTTGATGGAGAATTGAAAGCAATATAGTTCTGCATATGTCATCTATTCATGCCAGCCTTATGCCCTTACTTAAGCAACAGTCTAATGCTGTCTCCATTCTTCTAGCTCCAGATACAACTAAAAAGCAAAATAAACACAACACTATTCTCAAAATACAAATGACATATGCCCCCACGCACACTCCAAAAAGGTTCAACCTAACCATTAAGGAAATAAAATACACACACCAATAAAATGTCATTTTGTAACAAACTGGAAACACACCTTTAAGAGATAGAAGGCTAACCTAGTGAGGCTGTAGGGAAATGGACATCCAATAATGTAACTGTATTTGGAAGCAAATACATAAGATGTTCATGCTCATCGAGAGCATCCTGGCTAACACGGTGAAACCCCGTCTCTACTAAAAAAATACAAAAAACTAGCCGGGCGAGGTGGTGGGCACCTGTAGTCCCAGCTACTCGGGAGGCTGAGGCAGGAGAATGGCGTAAACCCGGGAGGCGGAGCTTGCAGTGAGCTGAGATCCGGCCACTGCACTCCAGCCTGGGCGACAGAGCGAGACTCCATTTCAAAAAAAAAAAAAAAAGATGTTCATGCTCTTTGTTCCAGGAAACCTAAACTTGGATATTTATCTTAAGAGACACAATCTGAAAGAAAAGAAGGTCAAAGTATATAAATAGAGGAAGTATAGGAATATCAAAATGGCCCCAAACTGGATGCCTTCTAAATATTCAATAATGGAAATCTTTAAGTAAACTATAAAACATCAGCTGTGGTAGGCTGAATAATGTCCCCAAAGATGTTCACATCCTAATCCCCAGAACTTGTGAATATATGGTAAAAGGAATCTTCTAGATGTAATTAAATTAAGTGTCTCAAAATGGGGAGATTATCCTGGATTATCCAAATGGACCTAATGTAATCACCAAAGTGTGTAGAAGAGGAAGACAGGAGGTTCAGAATAGGAGATGTGGTGACTGAAGCAGAGGCAGAGGGGTAGGTAAGGTTTGAAGATGCTGCTGGCTTTAAAGATGGAGTGAGGAGCCACGAGTCAAGGAGTGAGGGTGGATTCTACAAGGTGGAAGAAGCAAGGAAACGGATTCTCTCCTAGAGCCTCCAGAAGGAGTGCAGCTCTGCCAACACCTTGATTTTAGGACTCTGACCTCCAGAACTGTGAGAAAATAAATTTGTATCCTTTTAAGTCATTCCATTTGTGGTAAGTTTTACAGCAGCAGTAGGAGACTATACACAAACTATTATGCAGCCACTGAATGTTATAAACCTGAGGACTACAGAGCAACAGAAGAAAAATGTTAAAATACACAGATGGCAAAACTGTATGTACACAATTACTACATGTGAAATATGCATACAAATAGATCAAGATTAATAGATTGAGACAAAATATACTAGTAGAGTAAAAGACTTTTTAACTGGTCTTTCTACTTTTGCAACATTCAGAGTGGCCAGAGTGGTCCTTTTCAAATACGAAATCAGATGACCCTATTCCTCTGCTCAAAAGCCTCCAATAGCTCCTCTCTCCTCAAAGAAAAAGACCAAGTTCTCACAAGGACCTCCACACCCCAACTCCACAGCAGTACACAGCTCCCACGACAGCCACTCACACGCACCTTCCGTGATTCCATCCCAGACACCACCTGCCCAAACGTGTGTTTGTCCTCACTCACTCCATCTCACTACCTGGCTGACCCTGCTCCAGGCTCATGGACCAACTTGCTATTCCTGGAGTGTTCCAGGCCATTCCTGCTTCAGGCTTTGCACTGTCTGTTCCCTCTGCCTGAAATACTCTTCTTAGTGGTATGCACATGGCTCATTCCCTTGCTTCCTCCCTGTCTCTGCTCAAATGCCACCTTAGCAATGGGGCTTTCCTCAACTGCCGTATATAAATAGTCCCATCACCACACCTCAGAACCCCCGACTCCCTTATCCTGCTTTACCTTTCTCCAAAGCATGTATTATTGTCATATTTAAAATATCTATTCATGGCCAGGCGCGGTGGCTCACGCTTGTAATCCCAGCACTTTTGGAGGCTGATGCAGGCAGATCACTTGAGGCCAGGAGTTCGAGACCAGTTTGGCCAACATGGCTAAACCCCATCTCTACTAAAAATACAAAACATTAGCTGGTCGTGGTGGCACATGCCTGTAATCCCAGCTAGTTGGGAGGCTAAGGCACGAGAATAGCTTGAACCTGGGAGGCAGAGGTTTCAGTGAGCTGAGATCACACCACTGCACTCCAACCTGGGCAACAGAGCAAGACTGTGTCTCAAAAAAAAAAAAAAAAAAAAAAAAAAAAAAAGCCCACAAATAAATAATATATATATAAAATATATAATTCAAATATAAACTCCAAGAGAGCACAGATTTTGGTAGCTCCAAAAATCTACCACTGTGCATCCCCAGAGCCTAAGAGTTCACATAATGGGCATTAAAATTCACACAGTAGGCCAGGTGTGGTGGCTCACGCCTGTAATTCCAGCACTTTGGGAGGCCGAGGCAGGCAGATCACTTGAGGTCAGGAGTTCGAGATCAGCCTAGCCAACATGGTGAAACCCTGTCTCTACTAAAAATACAAAAACTAGCCAGGGGTGGTGGTGGGTGTCTGTAATCTCAGCTACTTGGGAGGCTGAGGCAGGGGAATTGCCTGAGCCCAGGAAAGTTGCAGTGAGCTAAATTCATGCCACTGCACTCTAGCATGAGGAACAAAGCGAGACTCCATCTCAAAAAAAAGAAAAAAAAGAAAAAAATTCACACAGTGGGCAACTGAAAATTCATTGAGTAAATGAATGATGATCAGAGATTACTTCAGAGAAATGACAAGAGTACCCATTTTAATATAGCTGCTTTATAGGCAAACCAAATAATTTCATTTAGTAGAGTGATATAATCATTTTCACAAACCAGCAGCTAAGTAACTTTTGGTGATATTTTTAGAAACTTAGTTCAATCATAAGTTCTTTCTTCATCTTCTGTGCATGTCTTTTTAAAATACAAATTAATCATAAAGTGTCCTCTGAAGCCACATGGGTTCCCTTAGATTCTATCTCCTTATATCTCTCATGAAGTTTCATCATATTTGTCTAATCAGGATTTCACTTTTCAGAAACTCTCATCCCTTCTGAATTACATATCCCTAAAAAGCTGTGAGATCTGATTTATTTTCATTGAATGTTTTTAAATCTGCTCTCCCAAAGCCCTGTTAATATGTCTTTGACTGGAGTTTTTTTCTTCATAGTTACAAATTCCGAGAGATCTGAGACAGGAAATACATGTGGTATACAAGTGAGCTAAGAGCATCTTGTAGTGCCAGAAAGTAAGAAGGTGCTACAAAGCAAGCCAGCAAGCAAACAAAGCCCCAAAATGACAAGAGTATTTCAAGGATTACAGGAGCCAACTGCAAGAGGCGGCAAAAAATGACCTAAAGCTGGAACAACATGAGCAAGAAAATGAAGCGGTATCTGGATTATAACTCAAAGTATAAAATATATGAGTCCATAATGATATAAATAAATGATTGAATGAGTAAATAAATGGGGAGAATAACAAATTTTTCATGCAGAATAATTGCACATAATTTTTATAGATACTTCACCCTAAAGGATACTCCACTCTTTCTATGTGGGCTAAAAAGAGTGACTTCCTTCCAAAGACTACTGTATAAAAAGAGAAGGGAATAAAAAGAATAACTTTACAGTGGAGAAACCTGACAAATAATACTTCAGCCAGATGATAAAGATCAGCATCAACAGTGATCAGTCATATTAATAGTATTACCCTTGATACGATGTGATGTGATACGATAGTTTTACCCTTGATATGACATCCCCCAAACACTCCTGGGTACATTACTCCAGTCTAATGATGAGAAAAACATGAGACAAATCCCAAGCGAGGGACTTTCTAAAAAAACACTGGACAGTAATTCTCAAAATTGTCAAGGTCATCAAAACCAAGGCAAATCTGTGAAACTGTCATAACCAAGAGGAGCCTAAGTAGACATGACAAATCTAATGACAAATATAACATGGTATTCCAGATAGGATCCTGGAACAAGAGCAACCACCAAAAAAAAAAAAAAAAAAAAAGACATTACAGAAAATAGCAAAACAGTAGTATATCAAAATCAGTTGATGAATTGTGACAAATGTATGTACTAATATAAGATAAAGATGGGGAAACTGGTATGAGTTATATAAGAATTCTCTCACTACACGTGTAATAGTGTTCTAAATCTAAACATGTTCTCATATAAGTTAAAACAAACTTCCAAGAGATCAGGACTGTTGTCATCAAAGGCTCCTCCATCTTCCACACCATAAAGTCATTCTTTCTTAATGGTTGGTGTTAAATCCAATACAGCAATTTATTTGTTGTATTCTGAAAAGTGACAAAAATAGGCTGAAAGGTACTGGGTTGTTTTTAGCCCAATTAGCCAGCAGAAGCTGAGATGGTCACCTCCTATTGCCTTTTCCAGTTTTGCCATTTGTATAGTATCAACGGATCAGCCTCAGCCTCCATCTGTTTGGCTGGTAGAAGGTTCCCACAACAATCAAACTGATGGGCTGCTTTTCTTTCTCTTTTAACCTCACCAAATGTTCTGCAGAATAGTTCTTCCATCAGATTGTGGATTTATAGATAAACATGTTCTTCCTTCCTTATCAGTCCTGTTTCTCCCTTTTGTATAGACTGGAGGGACATTCTTATCCTTGTGAGTTTGAAGACCATTTGAGCAAAATGTCCTGGGAGCAGGTAGCAGTCATCACATTAGAGGAAAAATAAGCAGAGAGAAAAAGGAGGAGGATCTTCTATATCCAGTCCATTTTATACATTCTGGACCCATCTGCCTGCTACCAGCAGTCTTCACTGGTCAACCACTCAACCAAGCAGTAGAGATATGTTGGATGTAGCTTTGAGCCTTCATTCTTGTGGTCCTTCCCTCCCAGTGAAGACATCTTTCCCTTTCTATTGTTTCTTCTAGCTTTATTAATTCTGTGTGCCTCCCACATAGGAGTGATCGTTCTCTCCTCTGAACTCTAATAAAACCTGTCTTACTTTGAGTTCCCAGGCAGTTGGTTGTGTCTCACATGCATATTTCCTCAACAACACTGTAGTAAACTCTTTAATGGGGTGAACTTCATCTACTTTTCTGTATGTACTTTGTGCCTTGATCAATCAAATTGTCCAATAAATATTAGCAAGAATTTGAGTGCTTAACATTGAGTTTTTAACAATAAGTCAATGAGGTAGGAACGTAATTACCCCCATTTTATAGTTGAAAATGCTGAAGAATAAAGTAGCTAAGTGACTTTCGTGGGGGTGCATGGAAGTTGTAGAGCCAGAATTTGCGCCCAAATTCAAGCTCTTAATCACCACAGTACATTCTACTGCCTCCTAATAAATACACTAGTTAAATGATCCTTTAAAGAGTCTAAGTATGGCCGGGCGCAGTGGCTCATGCCTGGAATCCCAGCGCATTGGGAGGCCAAGAGGGGGTGGATCATGAGGTCAAGAGATCGAGACCAGCCTGGTCAACATGGTGAAACCCCATCTCTACTAAAAATACAAAAATTAGCTGGGCGTGGTGACCTGCGCCTTGGGTCCCAGCTACTTCGGTGGCTGAGGCAGGAGAATCGCCTGAATCCAGGAGGCAGAGGTTACAGTGAGCTGAGATCGCGCCACTGCACTCCAGCCTGGGGGAAAAAGCAAGACTCCATCTCAAAAAAAAAAAAAAACAAAAAAAAAAAACAAAAGGCTAAGTGTTTCAATAAGTGGGGATCTCAGAAGAAAAGAGAAAAACCCTTGGTCTGTGACCTCAAACTGACTGAGAAAAATGTTATTCAATTGTTTTTCCCCAAATGTAAATGTCACACAGAGTTTGTGCATAGTATAAACAATAGGATTCAAGGGAAATAGGATTCAATTTAAAAAATTCTTTGGGCAGCACTACAGTTAGCCCTCATTCTTCACACTGCTTCACATGTCAACCAGTTGGACTGGTAGACACAAAATGAACAAACAGAGAAAAACAAAATATGCAAGGCTCTGCAGTTTGGAGCTCAATGCCAGGCTGGCTCACACACTTTGGTGGAAGTGGGCAGAGACTAGCCATTGTACTGGAGGAATAACCAGCACCCAGCGCCATACTGCATGTGTATAGACGGTAAGCAGCAAGGTTTTCTTCTGCAATCTGCTTCTCATTTCCCACTGGAAATTTTGTGGTTGGATGGTTGGCTTCTTAGAGGACTTCTAAAAATAAGTTACCGCCAATTCAATTACACAAGTACATGAGTATTTACAATCACCTTGCGGCCTACACCTAGATCAAATAACTTTCCCTTCTACTATGAGGAAGAGGGCACCAAACTTCAATGGATGTGCAAAGCATCAAAATTGGTACAGGCTCCATCCACATCATCGTCGTCATCTTCATCATCATCATCATCATCATCATCATCATCTCCAACCCCCTCTCCCCTCGACTCCACATCACCAGCACCGGATTATGAGTTTTTCATGGATGCCTGCCCACTGTGCCAGTAATCAATTGTAATGCCCACTCTTTCCAAGCAAGAATTACCCAGCTTTGCCTCAGGGACAGCAGACCTTTCTACTCCACTGTGTTCTTGCCATTTCTCTCATGTCAACTGCTACTTAACTCTGAGCTCTCCCAGAAAGCCATGCCCAGGGAAAACAGTGGCCTTCCTACATTTGTTAGATGTGTCAATTTGTCTTCTTTTGGGTTCCACTTGCTTCTGTTTACCAGACCCAGGTGTCTGGTTTAGCTATCAGATGTGAGACAAGTGCCTCCTCTGATCTTCTCTGCACAAACAGTAGGTGGTCAAATTTCTGAATTTCCAGAGGGATATAGATGAAGACTCTAAAACATGCCGTGGTTGATCCCTAACACCGGGGGAGTACAAGTTAGACGTGGTAAGAGAATGAATTTCCTTTGAATCCCAAATATGCCAAAGACTAAATGAATACTGACATAGTTTCAGACACTCTTGAATAGTGCTATTAAATAAACAACAACAAAAAAGATCCATGTAATTCAATCAGCAAGACTTTGGAGTAAAGCCAATTCCTTATGACAACATTTTGTTTATTGAAAAATAAACAAGAGACCCTTCCTCCCTCAAGCAATTTACAATCCAATAGGGAAGATAAGACACACCTGCAAATAACTGAAACTACACCTTGAAAGGTGGTAAATCCCAAAGGAGAGGTATAAATAAAATGCTTATTTCCTCCACCTCCCTATTCCAGCACCACAATAAGAATTTCAGGAGTGGCTAGCAAGCAAATCTAGCTCGTGACTAGTTCGCAGTAGCCCCACCCATGGTGCTTCGGTGGAGACTCAGGAATCCCTTGAAGACAGAGGTCAGCCAGAAGTAGCTAAGAGTCAACGCCATCACTTCCCACACCTCCTTCCACACACACTATAAAAAGGGTTGCAGTTTGCTTATTATAAAATGCTTCCTGAAATACAGTGAAGTAAACAAGAGGAGGCAGTTTTCAAAAGTAGAGAACATAATTACAACATTTTATCACTTTTTAAAGTGTGTGACTGTCTCTCAGAGTATTTTCCTAGCATGCATTTGCCCTGTGCACCAGCCTTTCTTCAAATCTGGATTATACAAACCATCACATGCGCTAACCTCAAAGGCTTAATTTGCAATCCTAAGGCTGTCTAACTCCAGCCACATTCAGTACTTTTACCATATTTCTGTTAATTGCATTATCTTCCCCTAATTGAATGTGTTTGCCCTGCTCCTCCAATCTGTTGCAAATTCCCTGATGGCAAGGATCACACATTTGTTTTTGCAATTGCTTCCCCATCCAGCCACTCAGTCTAAATGTTAGCCCCTTTGCCCTCCGCACCTTTCAAAATACTTTGCACATAAAAAGTGAAAGGAAGTATCATTTACTTAGTTCCTGCCACCCATATTCCTTTATCTCAGTTAACCCTCTCAATAATCTATGGAAGTGGTCAACATTAGCCTCATTTCAGAGGCTGTTCTTTGCTGGGAAGACAAAGGAACTGGATCATCATTGATCCTGTCCACTGTACACAATGCAGTGTTAGCTTCACCTCTTCTGTTTTCCCCACAAAATACATACATTCTATCCAGACATCAGGGATACCAAAAATCGTATTGGCACAACAGATATTCACAAACTGATGTTAAATTGAAATATGGCAACCTTTAGACATCAAGATTTCTAGAACAGCCTCTAAGATTCTGAAGCAGCACTTGACCATAACACATGACCCTTGAAACCAAATTATGACACATATTGAAAGGCATCCACAGGCATGTGCTAAAGGTAACTTTCCTTGACAGTGAAGATGATGGAAGTCATATCTGTTTACTGGTTAATGACTGAAGGAACAGATTTCAACTAAGACTTCAAGGAAACCAGTGGCCTGCCTGGCCCCATTTCATGGTAATCCTTTCTCATGAAAAGAGGGGAGAAGAAATATTGGATAACTATATTCAAAATTCTAAATTCAAAACAATCATGAAATCCATTCATCCTTTTCCTGTTTCCAATAGGTTGGAAAAAATCAGCTAGGGTGGATTTGAATTTGTACACAGCATATACATAAAGTCTACCCACCCATTTTAAGGACTCAAAGAATCTTTGGAATTTATTGTCCCATTCCAACACAACTTGGTGTGACAAGTTCAAGAGTTTTATTTCACAACACAGTCCAGGTCAAGGTCCACTACAGTGACTTCTGTTGGCTGAAATTCTCTGCTTTTCTGGAATTTACTTGTATATGACATTACTTAAAGTGTGATATTTGTTAAGAATTGAGAAATCTGTTTCTATATAGAAAAAAAATTTAATGTTGTAATTGGATATGGGCTGTGATAACAGATCTAAAACTTTCTTTGAAGTAATTTTTTAATCCAAAAATAAATCTCATCTGCTGACATGGCTCACTTTTTGGAAATGAATGTTAGTTTCAATTAGTCTTGAGGAGTACTTCTTCAATTACTCTATCCTCACTTTTATTGGAAGCATAGAGCAGACCCTCACTGGCATCCCATTTCCTGGCTGTTCGTATCAGGTGCTCCAAATCTTGTTGACCCTCGGTATTATTTTCTATATCCTATGATATACCTCCTTTATGTGAATTATATTTTCTTATGTTCTTCATGTCATATTCATATGCAGCCAAATACACAATTAAACGGTGAACAAAATCATCAATGCAAATTGTACATAACCATTCTATGCTTTTTCATCCTGATCAGTGTACTTGCTTATAAACAGTTGTTCACAACATTGTCTCTTTTTTCACTTAATTTCACACAGACTTCTCCATAATATTCTATCTGCAAGTAATATTCTATTGTTATGAATTATTATGGTTTGTTTAATCATTTCCCCAAATGTTACTGAAGTCATTTTTAGCCTTTCATGACTATAATGAATATTGTTCTAACAAGATGTTTTTTCCCTCCTTTGACTTATTTTCCCTTGAAAAGGGAAATTACTGGATCTAAGGGTATATTCAGTGAAATGGCTTTTGTTAAATATTGTTGGTACCCTTTAGGAAGTATACTAATTTGAAAGCTAACAAAAATCTACAAATATCAAATTCTACACAGCCATGCCAACATTGTAACTTATCATTTATTTCTTAGGTCTCAGTTACTTCAGATTGTATTGCTTTTACTGTTACTATGGATGATTACCTTTGTCTATGTTGGTCCTTTTCATGTATAAAAATGATAGTACCTAACCTTTGGCCATTTATCCAAATAAAGGTTAGTTCTTGTATAATTTTACACATACCTTACATGTTCTGGATACTAACCTTTACATGTGTATAGATATAGATATGTTCCCTATCTCACGGTTTTTTTAGATAATCTTAGTTATATTGGTTTTAATATAAGTTTTAATACAGTTAGAAAATATTAAGAAATTATTTTCTTTGTCTATTCCGGAAAAATCCATTAGACTATAGTTTTTTTCTATCTCCCAGAAATGAACCAAGATATGCTTTGCCCTAGGTAACAGAAAGTAAGAATTTACTCCTACTCTTCAATAATCATTGATTTAAAAATTATATATTTCAAGGAGAAGAATTTAAAAAGTTCCTATAAGAAGGATATTATAAGAACATGAATATATTTGGATATAAATATCTCCATTCATCTAAATATTTTAAATTCTTGTTAAACCTTTCTTCAAAATTCCTTCTTTCTCCTTATGCAACCCCCATATATCAGTACCCTAATGTACTTCTTGCAATTATTACTTTAGAGCGAAGAAAGATAATTTTTAAATGATGATTGAACATATGAGTGTCATTAAACATAGGAAGAAATCAGTAAGTGTGCCATGAATTGCCACTTCTAAGTAGCCACAATTTAACTAATGTCCTGGCTCACAATCGCCATTAGGGAAGGTACCTATGAGTACAATGAATGCAAACACTTTCACTTACAGAAGGCTTGACTTCCCCAGCAGCTCATTAGTCATATCTTCACTGATTAGCAAAACTCTCACAGCTTTAAGCGTATTCTTGAAATACTGCCTCTTCATGAGACACAGAGCAGGAGGTTCTTGGTGGACATCCTTTCCCTTCACTCAACCCTCTAATGGCTTCTCACACACTACGTGCTTCTAGGTCTCCTTACGTCCTCTATTAAATGATGATAATAGTATCTATTCCATGGGTTGCTGTGATTATTAAACAAGTGTCATATGTTTATTGTTTAGAACGTACCTAGAATGCAGCAAGAACCTAAGTGTCACGTGTTCATCAGCACTGACTGTCATTTGAGGGCCCCTCCTTTCTTTATATACCTCTAAACATAGACCACTTCCCCATATTCTTTATATTATTCAGTCTTACCCTCTGCCTATTATAGTTACTTCATATTGCTTTTATCTTTATGTCCTAATTACCAATATGCCAATAATTTACTTTTTTCAGGGAAATGTATGTGCAAGGCAATAAATTAAACCAGATAGAAGACTTCGTGAGAGTGATCGACTCTTGCTTTTCCTATCCCTGCCACTAGTTCCATTCTCCCAAGGCAACTGTTCTTCAAATTTTATTTTAGTTTCTTGATAGTTATCTTTACAACTGTTGATAACATGCTTGAATCTCTAGTCTTGACTCGTATTCAAGGACTCTCCTCACACTGCCCTGGCCTCCTCCTGAAGTTTAATATATTCTTATAATTCTTCTGTTCAATTTATTTGTAATGTTAAGTACTAAAGTCTTCATTTCTGTTTTTGCCAACATCTGTTCTGAGGCAAAACTATCTTTATTCATAGACATGATTGTCTATGTAAAAAGTATCTATGTGTGCTACAAAAAAACAAAAACAAAAACAAAACCTTACTAGAATCAATACAAGAGTTTAGCACCTTACCAAAAACCATCTAAGAATGGCAAATAGGCACATGAAAAGACACTCAATATGATCAGCAGTCAGGGAAATGCAATTTAAAGCTACAACGAGCCACCATGACACAACTATTTGAATATCTAAATTCAAAAGAATGATCATGCCAAGTGTTGATAAAGAGTTGCAGCAACGGAAACTCTCTTACGAGAATGCAAGATGGCACAACCACTGTGGAATTCCAGCAACTTTTAACAGCTATAGTTTACCTTGCTATTTTAGGAAATGAGGATATTAGCACCCTCTCCTCCCTGATGCCACATCCCACCTTCTGCCAACTACACTTTTTCTTTTGTTGTTGCTAACATTTGCACTGTAGCTGGCAATCATAACCAAGTCTGCCATGCTTAATCCACAATCTGATTCTAAAACCAGAAAACTGAGAAACAGCACCTGTATGATTATGATTGTGCCACTCTATTCACTGCCAGGCTAACTAAAGAATTAAGCTCTGGGGCTCTTATTATAAATCCAGTGTCATGACTACAGATCCAATTTTGTGACACTTATGCCAGTGGTATTATACTCTATGAGTTTCCCTCATTTTTGGTCAGGTAATTCCAGTCAGATTCCTCTGTCATTTGGTATAGGTCATCAGACTATAAACATTTCAATTTTTTTAATTTGTAATTTCTGTTGGTACATAGGTGTATATATTTATGGGGCACATGAGATATTTTGATACAGGCATACGATGTGTAATAATCACATCAAGGTAAATGGGATATCTATCACCTCAAGCATGTATCCTTTCTTTGTGTTACAAACAATCCAATTACACCCTTTTAATTTAAATATTTCTATTATTAAATAAGATTTTCATTAGCATTTGAGAAACGTCCAGTTAAAGTCAAACGAACTGAAAGATTCCACAGGTGTTAAAAGTGTTTTCTAGGTGACTTCTAGGAGCTTCTCATATTACATCTAAATGGGCAGCACCAAATAAAACACTAACCTTCTTTGTATGCAAAGCAGAGCATTAGGCACTCAGAAGATATAAGTTGGCAATCACATACCATACAAACTAAATGGAATAAGCAACAAACTTATTCAATACTTAGAGAATTATGTCCTAGTTTGGACTCTCTCACACGAATTATTCACAGTTCACTAACATTATTTTTCTTTAACAAGTAAGTATGAGTTTTGTTTTCTTCAATAAACGTCCACATTCAGGGTTCATCTCTTTTTAAAGTTAAAAGCATGCCGCTGTCCTCATCCGTGCTGAAGGTGATGTTTAAATTCTGGAACGTTTATCAGACTTTAGCAAAGTGTCCCACTCATACCTTTGACCTTAGGGATGGGAGAGAATTCTCCTTTATGGGGACCTCTTGGATCATATTTGTTTACTCATGGGCTATAATGGTGGCTACCCTGAGCCTGATCTCTTTCTGCAATTCTTATGAAATAAATTCTCTAATGTGTGCAATGCTTTTGTTCTAAGGGCCTCAAAGGTCCTCAGTTTATTTGGCCTCACAAAATGTCTTTGAATGAGGTCAGGAGCCAGTGGCTAGATTTTCATTCCATAGATGACAAAAAGAAAAATGCACAAATAGGGTCAAGTTACTTGACCAGGGCTCACCAAAGTGTCAGCAGAGAGGCCGGATGAGTCAGACAGAATCCATGTTTCTTGGATAAGCGCTCTCACTGCATCCAAATTCAACATGTGCAAATGTATGCAAAATGCAATTTTAAAACACAGGAAGTTTGACCAATGAGACCAGGAGATAAACTCTGCTCAGGAGAAGCTATAGGTGTAGTGTAATTGCCAAAATATATATTCTTCTTTAGAGTTTAAAAAAATAGAATGACAAATGACAAGAATTCTGCACTGGGTGTGGTAGATGTTCTTGCTAATTCACTTTTTTTTTTTAAGTCAGAAATAGAACATTCAGCCACAAACACATTTTAACTAGGCACTTTTAGTTTGAGGTATATCAACTGATATAAACCTGTATAAAATTTGAGTTGTTCACTTTGTTTCTTTATTCTTCTAGAGGAGAATAAAAATTTAGCAATAAAAAGTAGTAGAAGGAAAATTGAAAGCATTTCCACTAAGATCTGGAACAAGACAAGCATAGCCACTTTCAAGAGTTATGTTCAAAATCAACATACAAAAGTCAGCAGAGTTTTTACATGTGAACCGTGATCAATCTGAAAAAGAAATCAAGAAAGTAACCCCACTTACAATAACTAAAAAAAAAATACCTAGCAATAAACTCAACCAAAGAAGTGAAAGGTCTCTGCAAGGAAAACTATACAACATTGATGAAAGAAATTGAAGAGAACACAAAAAATGAAATGTCTCATGCTCAGGGATTGCAAGAATATTGTTAAAACGCTTATCATTTTAACAATTAAATCTGTATATCAATTTAACAATTGAATCTGTACATCACTACACAGAGTAGATTCAATGCAATCTCTACCAAAATAGCAATTATATTCTTCACAGAAATAGAAAAAAAATGCTAAAATTTGTATAAAACCACAAAAGACTGAAAATAGCTAAAGAAATGTTAAGCAAAAAGAACAAAGTTGAAGACATCATAGTACCTAATCTCAAATTATACTACAAAGCTATAGTAATCAAAACAGCATGGTACTGGCAAAAAAAAAAAAAAAAAAAAAAGACACATAGACCAATGGAACAGATACAGAACCCAGAAATCAATCCACACACTTGCGGCCAACCCATTTTCAACAAAGGCACCAAGAACATACAATGGGGAAAGGACAGTCTCTTTAATAAATAGTGCTGGGAAAACTGGATATCCATATGCAGAAGAATAAAACTAGATACCTATCTTTCACCATATACAACAATCAACTCAAAATGCATTAAAGACTTAAATGTAAAGCCTAAAACTATGAAACTCCTTAAAAAATTGGGAAAATCCTATAAGATATTTGTCTGGGCAAAGATTTTTTGGGTAAGACCCAAAAGCACAGGTAACAAAAACAAAATATTAATAGACAAATGGGATTGCATCAAGCTGAAAAGCTCCTGCACAGCAAAGGAAACAATCAACAAAGTGAAGAGACAACCTAAAGAACAGGAGAAAATATTTGCAAACTATCCATTTATCCATTTGACAAGGGATTAATAAGCAGAATACATAAGAAATTCAATAGCGAAAAAAAAAAAACCAAATAATTTGATTAAAAAATGGGCAAAATACCTGAATAGACATTTGTCAAAAGAATACATACAAATGGCTAACAGGTATATGAAAAAAATGCTCAACATCACTAATCATCAGGGAAATGCAAATCAAAACCACAATGGGATAACGTCTCACCCTAGTAAGAATGGCTATTACCAAAAAAATCAAAAAGTAACAAATGCTGGAGAGGATGTAGAGAAAGGGCAATATTGTACACTGTTGGTGGGAATGTAAAGATGTACAGCCATTATAGAAAACAAGATGTAAGTTCCTCAAAAAAAAAAAAAATAGAACTACCATTTGAATCAGCAATCCCACTGTAGGTATATATCCAAAAGAAAGGAAATCAGTATATCAAAGAGATATCTGCACTCCCCTGTTTACTACAGTGTTTATTCACAATAGCCAACACATGGAATCAATGTAAGTGTCCATCAGTGGATGAATGCACAAAGAAAATGTCTCTCTCTCTCTCTGTCTCTCTCTCTCTCTCACACACACACACACGTACACACCACACAGAGGAATATTATTCAGCTACAAAAAAGAATGAGATCCTGTCATTTGTAGCAACATGGCGGAAACTGAAAGTCATTATGTTAAGTGAAATAAGCCAGGCACAGAAAGACAAATATGCATGTTCTCATTCATATGTGGGAGCTAAAAAAGTGGATTTCATGGACGTAGAGAATAAAATGATAGTTATGAGAGGCTATGAAGGGTAGGGGAGAGGAGGGGTGAAGAGAAATTGGTTAAGGATACAAAAACACAGTTAGATAGATGGGAAAAGTTATAGTATTTTATAGTACACCAGCTACTCAGGAGGCTGAGGCAGGAGAATGGCGTGAACCCGGGAGGCGGAGCTTGCAGTGAGCTGAGATCAGGCCACTGCACTCCAGCCTGGGTGACAGAGCGAGACTCCGTCTCAAAAAAAAAAAAAAAAAAAAAAAAAAAGTATTTTATAGTACAGTAGGGAAATTATAGTTAATAATTTATTGCATATTTCAAATAGCTAGAAGAATTATAGTGTTCCCAACACAAAAAAAATGTTTGAGGTGATATCCTCATTACCCTGATTTGATCATTACACATTGCATACAGATACCAAAATATCACATGTACCCCAAACATATCTACAACTATATATTATATATTAATTATAAATTAATAATACATACATAATAAACAAAATTAATAAATTAATAATTACAATAAATGAAATAAAAATAACTACAATATGGTCAGCAAATGAGCCTCCAAAGAGGAAAAAGGGGGAAAAAAAAAGTAGCAGGAGCAGCTAGAGTATAGAAAGAGCTGTTAAGGGGCCAGGCACGGTGGCTCACACCTGTAATCCCAGCACTTTGGGAGGCCGAGGCAGGCGGATCACTTGAGGTCAGAAGTTCGAGACCAGCCTGGCCAACCATGGCCAGCATGATGAAACCCCGTCTCTACTAAAAATACAAAAATTAGCCCAGTGCAGTGGCTGGCACCTGTAATCCCAGCTACTCAGGAGGCAGAGGCAAGAAAATCACTTGAACCCGGGAGATGGAGGTTGCAGTGAGCCAAAATTGCACCCCTGCACTCCAGCCTGGGTGGCAGAGGGAGATTCCATCTCACAAAATAAAAATAAAAAATAAAGAAGAGCTGTTAGGTTTCGGTTGGGGGAGACAAAGCAGGCAAAGATGTGATCCCTGCCATCAGGACTGGAATCTGCTTGGAGAGATAAGCGTAGAACAAATGAAACAGAAGCCTCTAGGGAAAGTTCCCAAAGAGTCACAGGAGCAAGAGGACCACAGAGAATGTGTGCCTGAGAAATCACTTCTAGGGAGACAGAGTGGGGATCAGTGGGCTCAGAGAGGCCTTCCAGAACAATAGGCTATACATGCTATCATGAAAATCTGGGCCGGGCGCGGTGGCTCAAGCCTGTAATCCCAGCACTTTGGGAGGCCGAGACGGGCGGATCACGAGGTCAGGAGATGGAGACCATCCTGGCTAACACGGTGAAACCCCGTCTCTGCTAAAAAATACAAAAAACTAGCCGGGCGCGGTGGCGGGCGCCTGTAGTCCCAACTACTCGGGAGGCTGAGGCAGGAGAATGGCGTGAACCCGGGAGGCGGAGCTTGCAGTGAGCTGAGATCAGGCCACTGCACTCCAGCCTGGGCGGCAGAGCGAGACTCCGTCTCAAAAAAAAAAAAAAAAAAGAAAATCTGATGCCATTTCCTTAAACAGAGAGAAAAAAAAAGATCTACTAAGAAAACAAGGGAATGAGCCACGCTATGGGGGAATGAAATTGCAAGTGAAGATCAAGAAGTGATCTTCTGTCTTCTTACTATACAATTTCAGGAACATTCCATTTAGTCTCATGGCTTTAATTGCTGGCAAGAGCTCATAATACTGTCTTCTTCATGGCCTCTTGCACACTTACACACAGCTTCTTTTTAGACTCTCCACCTTCATGTCCTGTATCTCAATCTCATTCAGTCTCATGCTCTCCTACAGCCCAGAGGATATTACCATAACACAGCCAGTGTCTCCATGTGAACTGATCTTACAGCCACACCCTACCTGGATAGCCCCCAGGTATCTCAAATGCATGTTCAAAATAGGACTCATCATCACAGCCTTCCTGCTTCTGCCACCACATGTATGAGACCTCTACCTGGTATTCTCTCTCAGTTGAGCATCACTCCCCAATCTCTGCAGCCACTCAAGTCAAAAGTCAGAGAATCATCTACTACTACCATTCCCCAAAATTCATATAAAGGTGGTCATCAAGTCCTAGAAATTCTCCCTCTTGAATATCAAATCTACTCACTCTTCCCTATCCACACTACATTACTTCAGGTCCTTTTCATCTCTCCTGTGATTAGTCTCCCTATATCCAGTCTCTTACCCTTCTAATTCATCCCCTAAACTGTAGCTCATGTTGCCATTATGAAACAAAATATGAGCTCATCACTTCTCCATGAAGCTCTTCTAGATGTCGCCTCATGGCCTATAGAAGAAAAGTTCAAACTCCTTAGCACAGCTGACAAGATGTCTATGGTCAGGCCCGATACACCTCTCCAGGCCTATCTTATTCCACGCACAGCCACCCTACCCATTATCACATTATACAGCTCCAAAATGCACTAACAAGCTTTATGATGTCATGCTTCATATGTGTTGTGCCTGGTATAGAGTAACAGTTTAAGAAATGGTAGCTGCTGTCACTGCTATACAGCTATGACAATGACAACAATGATGATGACAATGATCAATAGTCAACTAGGGCCAGAATGTACCCAAACCAAAGCATTTCAGATTTCAGACATGTTAAAGGATCTAAGGATTTCCTGCCATGGCCGTGATAAAATCATTCTCTAGGAGCAGGTATTATAATTGCTTAAAGTGGGTAGATAGGGAGGTATGGAAGTTATTTGGGAAGCTTCTACAACAGCCCAGGTAAGAGACATATCTGGAGACAGAGGTGAGAATACAGGAGAACATTTTTTAAAAATTGGTAGCTGCAGGGAGACAGAGATAACCAAAGTAAAAAGACTGCTAAAATTTCAAAGTGGGTTAAAAAAAATGAGGGTGTCTTTGATAAAAACAGTATTTGGGAGGGGAGGTGGACTGAATTTTTAAAAGGTGACTGCACGGCTGCAAGTATAGAGTTTGTTCAAAGAGGTAAGAGTTGGGATCAAAAAATCAGCTGAGTAGCGAAGAGACCGTGGGGCATGGGCTTATTAAATTGGTCTAGATTGTTACAGGTGAAAAAAGCAAGAGATAGAAAAAGACTGTAACGTGGCAACAAACAAGGCTGTTCCTCAGGGAAGAAACTTGAAGCAGTGGTAAGGCTAGATGCTAGGCTACTGAAATTTTGTAAAGGAAGGGGGAGCTCAGAAGTCAAGGGAAAAACAGTTACAGCTTAAGAATTTGTTTTTATAGCTTAAGAACGAGTTCATTCCACAATGATAATGCAGGCTGTCTTTGTGCTGGACACTGTTCTAGGTGCTGGAGATAGTGTAGTAAACAGAACAAAGTTCCTGCTCTTGTGAAACTTTACGTTTCAGTAAGAAGGCAGACAAATGAAGAAACAAACAAAAACGTAAGGCCAGAAAGTGCTGCTGCTGATCATTTCTAAAGCTTCCAGGCACATGTGTAGGATACTTAGCATTCAGTTCTAAAATGCTTCCAGAAGTCTTCTGACATGTGGAAATGACTATTCCTTCTATAAAGTTTACACAAAATGAAATGATGCATCATGTTTGCATTATAAATTGTCATGTAGGAGAGGGAGTTTCCGAGAAATGGCTAAACTAAATAATGAAGCCCAACTGTACATACATCTTAAAAGCTGAATTTCCATTCTGTTTCCTATAAACAAATCTAAACAAAGTCATGCTTCTCTCTTAACCCATAGCAGGAGAGACTGATTTCCCATTTGTTCCAGTTTCCATAACCTTCACAACTGAGTCTAAACAACACATCTTGAAAAAAATAAAAGGGCATCATTTAAATACAGCTTGACACAGCAATGACACCACTGCTTTTTTGTGTTCCCATATCATGCAGTCATAAACCTAAGAATAGTCTGGTTCACACTACTCCTTGAAAATAAGTTAATTTTTCAGTATTCAGCTTCCTTGTTTTATTGTGGATATTGAACTTGTTTTCCAATGGAAGATGGAAATCAGGAAAATCTGGGGAACTCTGCTATGCAGTTTCTCCAAGTAAAAGAGAAATGCAGTAATCTATAACCTTTAAAGGCATAAAGCATTGCAAATAAAGCTGTTAGCAAAATACTCAGCAATTGCCACTATGTTTAACTTAAATGAAAAAGTCTATGAAATCTTGCTTTAGACCATAATAAACACATTATCAATATGTTATAAAAAGAAAGAAAAAAGAAACCATGCCTATCACAGCCTGAAAAGGTATCACTTTATCTGAACAACCCAAAAACAGGGCAGAGGAAAACATGCTATTGGCTAATGAATGAAGTGAACGAGAAAGAATTAAAGCTTGCTTGCTTTACCAATAGAGCTCTTGAAAGCCTCCCTCAAAAGCTACTTTTGATCCTTTTTTAAAATTTCAGTTTCAATGGATAATATGAGTCTATCTGGCAAACACATTTCAGACAGTACAGTTATCCGGTTCCCAAAATCACAATGGACTTTCAATAGCCAACAATGAGTGAAGGGGCTCACTGCTGAAAGCCACAGAAGTAAGGCCAAAAAAAAAATTATCAAGAAAAAGCAGACAAGATTTTAGGAGACAGCAAAGTAGGGCCATTTGGTTTAGAGGCAAAGAGCCTTGCATTCCTGATGAATACTAAATCTATCACTTTAGAGTAGCATAAAAGATACACTCTGTTCTGTATAATCTTTTAAAGAATCAGGGACAGATGACACAATGTTGGGAAAATTTTCTATACAAAACTTGGCCATAATAATTGCTGGCAGTTAAAGGAGCAAGCAATCAGGAAATGTATTCTAGAAGTAAAACAGCCTGCCCAAAGGTTCTGCATAGCCAGGAGTTCCCTATTTTGAGCCCCTTTAATTTTGTGCTTGAGTGGCCAATGAAAATGAATAGGCTTAATGTCTGAAGGAATTTCAGGAAGAAAAAAAACTACACTGTCAAATTATTATTCACATATTTTTAAAGTCAGAGATTGTTTTCCTTACAGTATTTAGGTTCTTGCTAAAATAAATTAAGAGTGAACTTTAGGGTGAGCACTAAAGGCAAAAATATAGACATTGCCCAGTTTAAAGGCCATGTTTGATGACTGAAGCTTATCTATGTTGTATGACAGACAAGGCAGCTGTCTGAGTCACTTTTGTCCAACTTCAAGTTCTATCATATGTCTACTCTCCAAGTTTCACTATGCCTTCTTGATAAATTAAAACTTTGCAAGGGGAGTCTTTAGGGCATTTTAAATTCACAACTTTCTGTGGTTTCACAGGAGTGGACAGAACACTGTACGTAGAGTCCTGTCGGCTCCTCGGTAAATGCACACCTCTGGGCTGACACAGATCTCTGGCAGCACCAGGGGGATGGCAGATTGCACTCATGCTTTCTAAATAAACTGCAGGTCTCTGCCCTTCCGTGGGGAATAAAGTCAATTCGGTGGCTCATGACTAGTGTACGGTGGAAGTTGGAGGTGGGAGGGAACACAATAGAAAATAACAGAGGACATTTCATGTGGTATGGCTAAGTACTGTTTCATGAAACCTTTATTTCTGTTATATTTATTATTTATATGTCTATGTATATACTAGGTTTCAACACAGGATGTGTTTCTTATAGCACACTCACTGGGCCACAAAGGACTACCCAATGAACTGAATGTGCCCCCCTCAAATTTCATGTCAAAATCCTAACCCCAAGATGATGGTATTAGGAGGTGATTAGGTCATGGGGGTGGGATTAGGGCTCTTATAAAGGAGATCCCAGAAAGCTCTTTCTCCCTCTTTCTGTCACGTGAGGGTACTACAAGAAGTTGGCCATCTGTAAGCTGGAAGAGAACCCTCTCCAAAACCTGACCATGCTGGCAACTGATCGTGGACTCTCAGCCTCCAGAACTATGAGAAATAAACTGTTTTTGTTTATGAACCACCCAGTTTATGGCACTTTGTTATGGCAGCCTGAACCACCTAAGACAAGTTGGTATTTTTCTCTTATTTACAGTTCAGGTTTGACTAACTGGAAAAGCTATGTGCAAAGATTAAATGAAAGCTTGGGTTACGCCAACTTATATTAACCAGTTTCTATAGGATGCTACCATCCCATCTCTTATTCTATTCTAAAAATACCTAGATCATAAAGGAGAATTTTTTTTTTCAGATTTTAGATTCAGGGGTTACACATGCAGGTTTGTTACCTGGGTATATCGCATGATGTTGAGGATTGGGCTTCAACTGACTCACCACCCAAGTAGTGAACACAGTACTTAATAGGTAGTTTTTCAACCCTTACCTCCCTCCTTCCCTGTCCCCTTTGGAGTTCCCAGTATCTACTGTTCCCAATTTTATGTCCACGTGTACCCAATAGTTAGCTCACACTTACAAGTGAGAACACGTGGTATTTGGTTGCTTCTGTGTTAATTTACTTAGGATAATGGCCTCCAGATGCATCCACGTTGCTACAGAACATGATTTTGTTCTTTCTTATGGCTGCATAATAATCCATGGTGTATATATACCACATTTTCTTCATCCAATCCATCATTGATGGGCACCTAGGTTGATTCCTTGTCTTTGCTATTATGAATAGTGCTGCAATGAATGTGTGAGTGCAGGTGTCTTTTTGATAGAACAATTTATTTTCCTTTGGGTATATATCCAGTAATGGGATTGCTGGGTTGACTGATAATTCTATATTCAGTTCTTTGAGAAATCTCCAAACTGTTTTCCACAGTGGCTGAACTAATTTGCAAACCAACCAATCGCGCATAAGCACTCCCTTTCCTCTGAACCTTGCCAGCATAGGTAATTTTTTGACTTTTTAATCATAGCCATTCTTACTGGTGTGCGATGGTATCTCATTGTGGTTTTGATTTGCACTTCTCTGGTGATTAGTGATGATAAGCATTTTTTCATGTTTTTTGGGCACTTGTATGTCTTCAAGGAGAATGCTTTAGCCTCCAACTAACTCCTTCTTTAACAACTGCTTCACTCTTAAATAATGACGTTCTATTAGCCTTTATATTTAGATTAAATGTTATATTCTGTGACGGGTGAGATCAGGCAAACCTCTTTAAGTCAAGTTATATGGTATGTCATCCCTTTTAAGTTGAAGCCAGATAGTTGTCCACAGATGTGCAGAACAAGTCAGATGTAACTGGCCGTATCCTTGAAGACAGGAATTCTTTTTAGGACAACCCCCTTTCAACTGCATCTCCATCTTCTTTCCTCTAAATAAGCATTCCCATTCCTTCACATCTCTTGCTATGCTTTCCCTCCTTTTACTTTTACAATTTTAATTTTTAAAATAAGTAATCCACACATATGGGTCCAAATTCAGAGGTACAAATAAGTATGGGATGAAAATTCCCCTCCCATCCATGTCCCCCAGCTAGCCAATTCACCTCCCCAGAGGCAAACAAAGACACTAGTATCAAAGGTATTCTTCCAGAAATATTTTATATCATGCCTTTGGGGCAACCTTCCTTGGGGGGGTAATACCTGCAGCTACCATTATGGAAATGCGGATCATGACAGCTGTGAAATTAGGCAGTGGTAATGAAAGTTGAAGATTAAGTCCACGGGCAGGATCAGCAATAGGAAGTGGTTCATTCATGATCTCTGTGCATTTCCTTTCTTTACTGGAAATTTACAAAAAGGATTTTTTTAAGGTAAAAGTATTGGTATTCATTTACTTATCCACTCAAGACAATTCTGCATGTGCCAACACTATGGGGATGCAATGAGCCCTGATGATTAGCAGCTGGTGGGGACGCAGGAACGAGTCAAGTAATCATACTGTTGAAGTCTTCCTGGAGAGCGAACCGCTGGTCCTGTCCTATACTGGGGATGGGTGGCCAAGGCCTCCTTTCAAAAGTAACCTTGAAGCGTGGTCAGCCAATGCTGCACAGAGGGTGTGAAGCTGGCGGGTGCAAGTATGGCTCAGAAACAGCGAGGGGCAGAGTGGTGGATCTGAGACTGGAGTGGCAGCAGGATCAGGACTGTGCAGGGCCCTGGAACCATGTCAATGACCCAGATCTTCACTCCAGGCACAAAGGGAGGCCACTGAAGAGTCTGGGGGCAGATCCCTGTGTTTCTCTCTCTCCAGCACTCCCAGCCCCAGGCCCTATCCCTTGGTCAGGAAGTTTTCCTGCACCTATGTCAACTGGTTCCTGTTATGAGGAAATACAGAGAGAATGATTTTGAGTCATGTTTCTTTATCTATCCTGGCAGTTATGCAAAGCAACCCAGGCCTTTTCCTCAGAGCTGCCAGGATAAGCCACAGTCAAGAGTCAGAGACAGGTGCCTTTTGGGAGAGGCTTAGATTTTATTCCTAGACCACAGGTGGTGAATTTCACTGCTATGGTGGCCACAAATGTGATGTTGCAAGGTCCTGAGGGAACTCAGGCCCAGTGTATAAGCAACTGTGGAAGTAGAGCAGTCTTTGGTTCTTTGTTGGAGTGAGTGCAGTGCACTTGCGAACTGCCGGAGAACTCTTAAGAACTTGGTATTTGGGGTAGGGTTGGGTAAGTCCCTAGGGCTACACTGGAGTATCCAACCTGCTCCTTTAAAAGTAGTTCACTGTAGTTATGAACCTGCCTCTGACTGGACTCCAGGAGAGCAAAAACATCAGGGTAGAAAGCTACTTGGAAAAACAAGTCCTCAGAAGGCTGTCCAAGAGCTCAAAAGGCCACTGAGGTGGAGAGCCCTGGGGCCAGAATTTGTGTGCTTCCGTGAGGGCTTGGCCAGGTGCAGGAGGTAGAGATCTGGCCAGCAGAGCCTCAGGTGTCCTCCAACCATCACAAGTGCCCCGGTTACAATATGTAATATGGGTAATGGATCCTAGGAGACCTAGAGTGGACTCAGGAGACCAGTGAGGTTCTGGCTCAGTCCTGCAGAGAGACAAGAAGTTGGGCTAGTATAGAATCCGTACAAATGACGAGAAGCAGATGGAATGGGGAAGATATTCAGGAAGGAAAATCAATAGACATTGATGATGGATTAGATGTAGTGTGTGCAAAGGGTGGAGCCAAGGATGGCTCCCAAGTTTCTGCTCGTGCTACTTGGTGACTAGCGGTGCCCACCAGAGAGCTGGGAACCTCATAGGAGTATCAGATGTGGAGGAAAAAGATCATGGTTCTGGTTTTGAACATGTAGAATTTGAGGTACCTTTGGCATATCCAAGTGTAATGTCAATTATGCAAACTGGAGTTCAGAGAAACACTTAGTTTGGAGATATAAATTTTAGATTCACTTATGTTCTCCTTTTTAAATCTCTTATTTCTAAACTATACTTTGAAGTGCTACAGCATGAAACAGAGAAAAAGAGTATAGTCTTCCTAGTTGGAAAAGCCAGGGCTAGAACCTTCGTGCCATCCCTTACTGGTTCTGTGCTCCGGTACAAGTTACTACTAAACTGACTAGGTTTTCATTTCTTTCTCTTCAGTGAAGAAATACTGCAGCCCGCCTCGGAGGCACATGGTGATGAAAAGAAACAGCACTTGAAAAGTGACTGGAACAGAGTAAGCTCTCAGCACAGTCAGCCTCCTTGACAGCCAGGACCATGTTTGTATTAACACTTTCTTATACCCCATAAAACCCATCACTTGGCAGGCTCTGTGACTACCAAAAGCCTTTTTATATTCTATCTCAAGTCCTAGATACCCAAACCATTCACAATACTTTGCTCTCCTGTGATCCACACACTTCTGAGAAAAGCCAAGACTGGCAGAGGGAGAATTTTTCATTTCTCCCCTCATATTTCTGAAGGAGCAGGCAGATAGCACTCCCGCAACACACCCTGGGTTTACCTGGGAATACTGAACGCTTCTGGAGGCTCATACTTGGAGCAACAGATTTACCATTTACTGGCAATATTGGGTATGCATCAGAATCACCTGAAGGCCTGTCATCCATCCACAGAGTTCATCTGCATTTCTTTTCTTTTTTTTTCTTGAGTCAGAGTTTTACTCTTGTCGCCCAGGCTGGAGTGCAATGGTGCGATCATGGCTCACTGCAGCCTCCCCATCCCGGGTTCAAGAGATTCTCCTGCCTCAGCCTCCCAAGTAGCTGGGACTACAGGCACCTGCCACCACGCCCGGCTAATTTTTGTATTTTTGGTAGAGATGGGGTTTCACAAGGTTGGCCAGGCTGGTCTCGAACTCCTGACCTCAGGTGATCCACCTGCCTTGGGCTCCCAAGGTGCTGGGATTATAGCTGTGAGCCACCGCGCCCAGCCTCATCTGCATTTCTCACAAATTCTCAGGTAGTGATGACTCTGTTGGTCTAAGGACTACACTTTGAGAGTCACTGCCTTGGCTTCTTCCTTGGTATTGGGACTGTTGATGTGGCTGATGTTTAAATAAATACCAACTCAAATATCAACTTTATGTGAGGCATCATAGAAATTGCCTTGTATATGAACACCAAAGTGTCTTAATTAGGAATGAATATGTTTATGATTTAGGTACATTTAGAGCCCATTTTAACAGTGTGGGAACGTTTTGTTTTGTGCTTGATAATTTCCTCCTGGTTGTTTACTACTATTCATTTCTAAGTAAATGAAATAAGTCAGTCTTTAAATAGACAGTGTTTTCTTAATAATCATGCCAGAATTTATCATGTAAGCAAGTGTTTTCTCATCCTTAAGGGTTTGGTCATCATTGTAAAGGAGCTGCCATAGCTAACATGTAAGCACTGTCACTCTCAGTCTGATTCAGCTTGAGTAACCTAAATGATGACCCACTTCATCTTGACAGGATGGATGGGGCTTATTCATGTATTCATTTAAATATTTACTGAGGACCTACTATGTGCCAAACACAAGAAAAACAGTGTTATGAACCATGGCCTCTGCCCTCAAGGAGTTTACAATCTTGGGTTGAATGTGAGTTTGGGCACAGGTGACAGGAAAACAAGTGAAATACATAAATGAATAATTATCTGTGTTAATCTGTTTTTGCATTGCCATAAAGGAATACCTAAGGCTGCGTAATTAATAAAGAAAAGAGGTTTTATTTTGGCTCACAGTTCTGCAGGCTGTACACGAGGCACAGCGCCAGCATGTGCCTCTGGTGAGGGAGGGCCCCAGGAAGCTTACAGTCATGGCGGAAGGTGAGGGGGAGTCTGTGTAAGAGAGGGAGCAAGGTAGGGGTAGGAGATGCCACACGCTTTGAAACAACCAGATCTCATGTAAACTCATAAAGCAAGAGCTCACTCATTACCACGGGGAGGGTACTAAGCCATTCATGAGGGATCCATCCACATGACTCAAACTCTTTCCATCAGGCCCCACCTCTAGCATGGGGAATCACATTTCAACCTGAGATTCGGAGGGGACAAACATCGAAACTGTATCAGTATCCCCTGTGACAAGTGAACAAAACATATGGAGGTCTCCTTTAGGTTGGAAGAAAAGAAAAGGCTCCAGGAGGTGGTGATATTTAAGCTGATTAACTTAGAGAAGCTTAAAGTCCATTCTTGTCTCTGTACCCTGAACCAAACTCACTATTATACCACTCTGGGCATTTGAAAACTATGCTTATTGGATACTTTCAAAGAAAAACAGAACATATTTAATGTTTATTTTTCTCCTAAAGAAGAGAAATAATACAAAATTATTCCTAGGCATTTTGGTTAAAAAAGTTGGAGTCTAGTGAACACATACCATTTATGATTTTAAAAAAAAGAACTACTAAAAACTATCAACATTAATATCTATCAGACTGCCTAATATTTCTAAAATGGTTTGAAAAATAACAGAATCAATAGAATAATTATGGAACATCCCAAGATTTTGAAAAGTGATATTCGTTTGGATACATAAATTGTTCAGTAAACACTTATTAAGTCCTCACCATCTGCCAGCACAGTGCCAAGTTCCAAGAATACAAATATAAATAAAACATGATGCTTAGCCTTCTCCATTGACAAATATTTGCTGAACACCTATGATGTGCTTACTACTCCCTCAAGAAGGCCTTTGCATTGCTTTTTAGTTGTTGTTGCTGTTTTGTTTCCTTACTTTATTACCAAACATATGATCAAGTGATCCAGAGAGCACAACAATGGCCATGGTTTAAAAAAGAAAGAAAAAAAATGTATATTAAATCAAAAACCTACTGTGCAACGTGTTGAATCCATTGCATGTCTTCAGTCTGTCTATGAAAGAAGGAAAGCATATTTTTATGACTCGCTCTAATTTCATCCTCCCCTACAAACCCCTTGCTCAGCATGACTGAATGGCGAAGGCTTAAATATCACCTTTTCTCTTACAAACTGAATGAACCTTCTGCAGTCCTGTCTGAGCTTTAGTTCCAATTCAAGATAATTATAATCCCTGGGCCCCTAGTACTTACAATTCCAACCCTTGCCTGAACTTCCACTGAAAGACATACACACCCATTTTAAAAACGGGAGCAATACCAAACACTCAACGCTTTATATTTCATTGCAATTTCACAACTGATTTTCTAAGAATATTAGAGAAAACTTGTCTCAAGAACTTATTGTGCATCCATCATGTAAATTACCGAAAACATATTACATACTCATTGTTTACTGAGTCCCATAAACAATACAGAAGACTTCCTACAAGAACACACACATCATGTTGTTCATTCCAGTGCTAGTTTGTTTTCACTTAAAATGATAATACCAAGGCACCACTGTCAGCTTACTGAACATGCAACCTTGTCCCAATCACTCTGTTTCAAATCTTTTCAAGAGTAATCTAGTTTGGGCAGGATTCCTGTGTTTTCCTGTGTGAACATCTCCTCTATACACCTCTGATGAAGCGATACAGAAGTAAATACAATTGAGAATAGAATGTACAAAACCAAGCCTGTTTTCCCTGACCTAATCTTATATATTAAAAGGAACCTGACCGAATACAATTCTCTGTCAACAGCAGCTGATTGTTCACAACACAGTACCACAAAAATTTCATCAATAAATTAAGTTTAAAGTTGATTTTTAAAAAGAAAAAAAAAAAAGAAGCCTAGGTTTCCTCCCACCCTGGTTTTCCTGGCACTCAGCAAAAAGTAACACATCCTGCTCTATTGATAAGACCACAAATGAACAGTGTAGCTACATAATGTACAGTTCTAACCGGCCAGCTTCTAAAAAAAATGAAGGACTCCTTCCAACTCCCATTAATGCACTCGATACAAAGAGAACATGTTTCAGCAACAAATACATTTAGGACTTGATGTTTTACAGAATCTAATGAAGACTCTGGCCATAGGGGAAAAAAAAATTCCAGGATATTAAATATTCTGACTCACCATCTAACAGAAGTACAAGCAAAATGCAAATGCAAATTGAATGTATACATATTTATGACTTTACCAGCTGCATGACAAGGCTACCTTTGGCTTCTGGCTTTATATACCAGGAAGAGAAGTTGAGAATACCAGCATACATTTGTGTTTCTTTTCCTTTCTTTCCTGAGACAAGGCCTCACTGTGTCACCCAGGCTAGAGTACAGTAGTGCGATAACAGCTCACTGCAACCTCAAACTCCTGGGCTCCAGTGATCCTCCCACCTCAGCCTCCGAAGTAGCTGGGACCACAGGCACGTGCCACCACGCCCAGCTAAATTTTTATTTTTTTATAGATGGGGTCTAGATATGTTGCCTAGGCTGGTCTCAAACTCCTGGGCTCAAGTGATTCTCCCACCTCGGCCTCTCATGGGATTACAGGTCTTTGGTTTCTATTCAGACAGTTTCCTCTCTCCCCGCACTGATTGGAGCAAAGTATTATTTCTGAGTCTGGTGATGTATATAAGCCAAAAGAATCATAGTGAATAGATAAAAACAAACATTTTTGGCAGAGTGCAGGGGCTCACACCTGTAATCCCAGCACTTTGGGAAGCTGATGCATGTAGATTGCTTGCATTCAGGAGTTACAGACCAGCCTAGGCAACATGGTGAAACCCTGTCTCTACAAAAAATACAAAAATTAGCTGGGCAGGACAGTGCATGCCTGTTGTGCCAGCTACTCAGGAAGCTGAGGTGGGAGGATTACCTGAGCCTGGGGAGGTTGAGGCTGGAGTGAACCATGGTTGGGCCACTGCACTCCAGCCTGGGAAACAGAGTGAGACCTTGTCTCAAAAAAACAAAAAAAAAAAAGTAAAAAGAAAAAAAAAAAAAACATATTCTGTTTAATGGCATCTGCTTGGGCAAGAAAACTTAAACATATAAATGCTAAACCATTTCCAAATGTACTAACTCTCTAATAATGATAGTAAACAGAAGTTTTCTGTTAATCTCTATGATTTCTAAAAGTCAAAACTGTACCTTCACCATAGAACTTCTGGGACAAACTTGAATATGAACCTTCTTAAGAATACCACATTGATCTTGGTCCTCCTGCTATCATCTTTGTGACCATAAGTAAGTCAATTCACCTAAGTTTTAGTTTTCTTATCCATAAAAGGTACTTCTAAACTAATTAATATTTAAATTATCAGAAGGAGATAGACATCAATCCCCAACATAAATTGCAGATCCATTATCATATTTAAGATCACTATATTCTTTATTATCATTCTTCCAAACATAAAAACACTACTTGTCTGTATATAAAGAGGAGGAGTGGAAAGAGAAGATTGTTAAAAGGAACAGAAACTAGGTTGGTTTTGTTAATTAGGTTCCCCCTCTGAAACCACGAGCCAGTATTAGCGTCTCCTGAAATTTACTCAATACCCTATTTTAAAAACAGAATGGTTTCTCCATCTCAAGACATACCCTTTCGTAAAATGGGACAAGCCAATTTCTAGGAATGTATCTTTCAGCAGCTGTACTACTAAGGCGGGGGAGGCAAACAAAAGAGCATAACACAGATGACATGAGTCTACTGTCTACAGGGAGAAAGAAAAGCTCTTCCCTATATAATGCATTCAGAAAAGAGAGCAACAATGGGCTCTGTACCTGCCAGCTCCAGGAGGCACAAGCCTATAGGCAAATTATCTTATGTGTGGGGAATTTACATGGTGAGATGCTTTCTATGTTTTACAGCATGTGTTTTCCTTATGAATGACTTCATTCACCTCCTTCATTAATTCAACAGTTATTTATTGAGTACTTACTTTACGCAAACCAAAAGCTAAAAAAAAAAAAAAAAAAAAAGTTACGAGCTTACAATTAGAATATTCAAGTAAGCCCTGCCATGTACCTTACAGTAAGTACTTCAGCCCCTCAGAATATTTTCAAGTCAAACAGCAATACTAAACAATAAACTGTAGATGCTAAGCTAAAACGCACTTGTTACGTTTCATTCCTTTGATGACGTGGTATGTAGTAAAGGTGGGAAGGGATAAACTAAAGCTGAAAGAGTAATTAGCCAGGTCTCTTAGGTGATATAGGGTAAAAAGGTGTCCTTTGTCTAGAGAAAATGATACCATTGGATTACAAACACATTGCTAAACAACACAGAATGCTAAAGTTGGAAAGAAAAAACACAATTTCATACAAACGTTTTGTTTTATATGTGAGACACTTGAGACTTGGAAGTGATATGATTTGGCCCAGGTCATACAGCCAAATGCAGTCCCAGAACTAGAACCCAGGTCACAGGGGGCATGCTGAACAGTCCCTTGTGTATTGCAGTTTCCATGATGTGTCCTCATTGCTATCAGAACTGAAATGATGGCAGAATACACAAAGCAATGGACTGGATATCAGAAGACCCAAGTTCTAGTCTTGTAAACTCCTCTAAATTAGATGTAAATCCATGAAAAACTCCCACTGCTTGTCTAAACCTCAGTTTCCTCATCCATAAAATGTAAACAGTAATTTACAGTGAGACTGTGCAGACCACAATAAATGCAGAAGACCTCTACCATTAAAAAAACCACCTTATATAAGTACAGAGCAGGCACCTGTTTATGACAGAAAACCTAACAGTGATTCTAATACCAGCACTTGTTACCTTGATAAATCTCTGAATCTGTGGGCCTCACGTTCCTTCTGTGTTTACATGGTAAATAATCTTCGCCCTGCCTCCCTCAGAAATGTTTGGAATTAGGTGAGAACATTCAAAAGAATTTACAAATTGCAAGACACTGATGCAAATGTAAGGTGTTATTAAATCTCTCTAGTCTTAATGTGGACAAAAATGCAATGTGGTTCTATCATTCAGTGCTTTACAGTTTTCCTTCTCAGGTAAGATGTCATCACACATCAGTCTCAAACTCACCAGCTTTCTCATCAGTCCTCATAAGTCTCTGCCCACAGGACCATATCAGAACCCACCGTTTCCCTCCGCTCAGAGATCACACATGAAACTCACTCAGCCTCCCACTGGTTTACACTTGGCCGATTAAGGTTTTTTTTTTCCCAGTCTTCTTTCAGCTGGGAATGCTCTAGCAAAGCTTCCATGACCACTACCCTACTTCATCACATTAGAGTCCTAATGAAACCAATCCTTTCGCCTTTCTCCACTCCAACAGCTGCGGAACGCTTTAGCCTCTTCGCAGAACAGGAGAGAAGTCTCTGGCTGAATGTGCTTCATTAGAGGGACAAAAGGGGTTCCCCAAACCAAGACTCAGAAGTACTGACACAGAGACACCCCTTCTTCCTTGCACGAGATTAACACATTCTAAGGTCCTACCGGTCCCTTAAGGATCATTCACCTTAGAGCTAGGGCCTCCTGCATCTGAGAATGTCACAGAGAGGTAGTGATAGTGGGTGTTATTTCTGGTCTGCAATACGCTCCCTTTAAAAAAGCATCAGAGTAACTAGGACTGCCTTGTTCGGAGCCCTGATTTCAGTAGATTCGATGAAAGAATTCATCAATCTACCCAAACAACTTCTCCGGAACAGGTTTCTACTCAACCACGCTGGGCACCAGACAAGAGAGCTGGGGGTTGAGGGGATAAGAAATGACAACACACTCATCTGCATAGATGCGAGATAAGCAGACATTTGTTGTCTTCTGTTCTGGCGACTCCTGGCACCGGCATAATAAATCAAACCAGGGCATTCTCCCTCCCCAGTGCCCCCACACTCCCAGCCCCTGCCCCAGATGTTGAAGCGTCACGTTGACCAGGCTGGGGGAGAAAGCCTGGGAAACGCAGAAGTCTGTTGCTGCATTTAGACTGGAACCATACCGCACCTGTTCAATCCGGCTCCAGCGCCAGAAATGAGCAGAACACCAACTCACAAGCCCCTCTTGAGATACCAGGGGCGCCTAACAAGTTCACCGCTGTTTCGTACCGGGGGAGGGTGGTGGGGGACCTTTCCTTCAGCTGCCAAACTCTGCAGGTTCCCCTGGAAGGGGGAGAGGACTCCTATTTAAGTGAACCCAGCGTGTTCTCCGAGCGTCACTGCGGCCCCGGGGATCCGGGTGAGGAGCGGGTGGGTGCCCGCTGGGAGCGCGCAGCTGTGGCCCCAGCGGAACGAAGGTCCCGCTTCGGCGGCCACGGGCGCCCTCTCCACGTCACCCCCAGCACAACGCAGACAGGCAAAGTGGAAGGGTAGAGAGACCGACGGGTTTCAGCAGAGATGCAGAGCCCCCAAGCGCGAGCCCCCTCTGAAGGGTCTAGTGGAAGGGGCCGGGGACGCACAGGAAACTTACCTCACCCGGGCAGCATTCGGGTGCCTCCGCTACCAAGACCAGTTGCGCCACAGTCTGCAAGTTATCGGGACGTTGCCGCTTCCCCACGGCGAAGGGAGAGCAGTGCAGGCGAGGGGCGGGAGGCGCAGCGGCGCGGAGTGGGCGGCGGGTGGGGCCGGGGCCGGGGGCAGCACTGGGGGCGGGCAGGTGCCGGGGCTGGAGCCGCGGGGCCAAACTCGCTCGGACGCGCCTTGGCGGGGGCGCGCGGCTACGAGTATGCAGTGCGCGCGCGCCGCAGCGAGTGTGTGTGTCCCCGCTTTCCCCTTCCTTCCCCGCCGGTCCTTCGGCCAGACGGAGCGGCGAGCGGCCGCCAAAGCCCAGCAGCTCCGAACGGCTCCACGGCCGGGTGCAGCCTCGCCGCGGCGCGTTCGGGGACCGGGGACAGAGAAGAGCAGCAGCGGCGCCCCCCGGGCTCGGGCGCTGGTTCCCGCTTGGTGCGCGCCGGAGTCGGAGCGAGGCGCAGAGAGAGCCGGCTGCGCGTCGGCTGCCGCGGCTGGGGAGGCTGCAGGCCCCGCCCGCCGGCCGCCCAGGCTCTTCCCCTTTTCTCTCCACCCACTTGCCCCATCGCCGCACGCCCTGCAGCGAAGCCAGACCGGTTTGCAGCACCGGGAGCGGCGGCGGCCGGAGCTTCAGCCGCAGTGGGCTGGGCGTCCCAGCCGGTGTGTGAGGACCTGGCGCCTGTCCCGCCGCCGCTGGCCCAGACTGAGAGCGGAGTTGAGGTGGGCCCCTGGAATTTTCGGGTGCCTCCAAGACTCCAGGGCTAATCCAGGTCTCCCGGCTGTTCTCAGCGTCTTGAAGCCCTGCGAAACAGGGCTGTGTTGGGGATAGGGCGTCCCCTTTCCCCAGGCCACAGAACTCAACTACGCCTGGTCGCCTGCCTGCTGGACTCTGCCTGAGGCGGAGAAGCCGGCACTTAAGTGCAGGCGCCCCCTTCACCAGGAAGGGACAGGCCAGGATTCCAAGGCGTCGGTTGCTCCCCTTCTAAGGACAGCAGGTGTTCCCAGCAAGTAAGACCTACCCAACAGGTAGGGGTAGGCTGGCGAGGAGGTCCTAGGAGAGAGAAGCTGGGGGATGTCATGGGAAAGCGCTGTGACAGGGGTGAGGGCAAATCCCTACTGATAGCGCTAAGTGGGCTGGGGGCACTTGGAACGTCACCTGATGTCAGTCTAGCTGCGAAGAGGGTAGGGGTCAGATCTAAAGGACTCCTTTGGGAAAATGCTATCATGAAAGCTAAAGCTAAATTCACTTAATAGGAACCAAAAGGTAGCGGATCCTTCCCGGCTGAATTGAAGCAAATGGTATTTTTCAGCCTCATCACTTCCTTCCACCTTACCCTTCTTTACCAAAACAACACCGGTGGAAAACGTGGGTGGAAAACGTGGGATACGTTCTGTCTGGGGAAGAACAACATTTCATGATCCTTATCTTCAGAGATCTCTGGCTTCCAATTTCTGTTTGAAAGATACTCCCTTAGTTTTCTGCAAATGAACACCTCTTTTCAGTTTTGTAATCTCTTTTTATCTCTCACCCCCCACCTTGAGTGAGGCTGTTATGGTTTAATATCAGCCTTGAATCAAGTGCAATAATTTCTTGATAACAGAAGTATCTATTTTTTTTATTTTTATTTTTTAGTTTTACTGAGGCATAATTGACAAATAAAACAAATATCTATTATTCTTCAGCTGTTTTCCCAGCCTGTTTCTTCTAGATGTGGCTGGCCATTACTGAGAGATTTAAGGTATGGTTTGTTTAGAACCCTGTGACTTGGGTCTGGTTTTCTGCTGGCATCCTACACAGCTCAGAACAGGAGGAACACATATCTAGTCCAGCCCTCCCACTTTACAGATGAGGAAACTAAGGTCTCAAGACATTAACCCAAGGACCAGAACACAGTTCCCCCAGACTCTCAATCCCTGAACAATAACTAGCAGAAATATTGTATTAACAAAGTTCAAGATGGGGTGGGTAGACTAGTG